>NW_020230379.1:85000-728507 GCF_003227715.2 Harpegnathos saltator
TACACACACACACGTGTGTGTGTATATATATATATATATTTATATATATATATATATATATACATTTCACAATGTTTCCTTATAATAAAGAAAAGAATTACACATTTCTTTCCATATTTCTCTTTATTTTATTTGATTTTTCTACATATATTAAATTTCAATTAAAATATATAATATTGACTTCAGTAGTGACTGTCCGTGTGATTTCTGTTTGGGTGAGTACTGGTACCTTCATCATGGCGGCATACACCCCCTCCACTTGCGACACGTTTTGCCAGAAGTCAGCGGTCTAGTTAGTATATAGAAGTCTGTGCTCTCTGCTAATACCTCGTCTACAATAGAAGTCATAGAGTCGTAAGTCGTAGAAATTGACCAATCATAGTCCGGTAAGAGAAAAATAATCGACCGCGATTGGTTAATTTGTACGACTTACGACTCTATGACTTCTATTGTAGACGAGGTATAACTTTTTCACTGACTGTACCTCATTATCTCCACTTTTGACGGCACTGTGGGTCAGACAAGGATAAGAGAGGAACCAGGGAACCTCTCTCTCTATTCGCATGCAAACAATAAGATCGCACGCCAATCGCTCGTTCCAGTTAGTATATATTTCAGTGGTAATATTTAAAATTAGATTATCATCTATCTGTTTTCTAACTTGTTATCTTTTTATAGAAATAAAACGAATGAGAACCTTGCGCGTTTTGTCGCTATCATTGAGACAGACGTAGTTCATATGCACTTTCTAAGGTAGCGCTTCAAAACTATATTATCTGAAATTCCACTCAATAGTCGCTTTTTCAGGTTTCCCTCTACTTTAAGTTATTGGTTGCGTTCAGAAAACAAAGCGCTTACTGAACGCTTAGTAATTATTGGTCCTTACTGTTAGATCCTTTACATTCGGACCAACATTGACGAATTACTCAACCGTTGTATAACCGTTGTGTTTTCTGAACGCAGCCACTGTATTTGGTTACAAATGGTTACAAATGGTACAAACAAGTAGAAGAACGAACACAGGAAATTAATAAAACAAACCTATTCTGAAAATGGGTCCTCCAAAACGTTTTAAGAGAGACAATAGTACGTAATTTTATTCTTTAAATATTATCTTGTATTTATTATAAGTTATTTTTTTATTTTACATGTTTTTTATGAAATCTGTTTTAATATTGTTATTTATATTTTATATTATGATGTGTATAATATATGTATAATATGTGTAATATATATGTATATATTATTGATAAACAATTATATATTTCACTTAAACTCAATATTTGTTTTTATTAAAGCTAAATGGAAAAAGCGTAAAGATGATTATGATGAATACAATGATGAGGATTCAATAGATAGTAATGAAGCTGATGGTGTGCCAGATGCAGCAAAAAATGATATAGAAAAGCAAGATGAGACTGCAATCGAAGATGAGTTTGGAGCAAAAGATTATCGCTTGCAAATGATTTTAAAACCAGATTGTGCATCTAGACCATTATGGGTTGTAAGTTTCAAATTTTAAGTGAATATCAAGTAAAACTTTCAAATTCTATACAACTTTGATGAAAAGACCATATTAATTTTTTTTGAAATTCGTATAGGCACCTAATGGACATATCTTTCTGGAATCTTTTTCTCCTGTATATAAACATGCTCACGATTTTTTAATAGCAATATCAGAACCTGTATGCCGACCTGAATATATTCATGAAGTATGTTTAATTAAAAATATATAAAACATACAATGATTTTAGGACTGGTATGGTTTATATTGTGGATGATAATATATTTTTCAATTTGGACATTTTGATGACGCTAGGATTGATTTGTGAGAACTGAAATTAGCAAATTCTGATTTCTTGTAATGGCAGTAAATATAAACTAATTATAAAGTTTTATATATTAAAAATATAGTTGCTATACCAGTTCCAAAGTCGTTTGATTTTACATTATAGTAACTAAAATTTTTGTACAATAATATACATATTGTACAATAATATACATATATAATTATCTTAACAATTTTTTTCAGTATAAGCTAACTGCTTATTCACTTTATGCTGCAGTTAGTGTAGGTCTTCAAACAGAAGATATAATAGAATATTTAAAAAGATTGAGCAAGACTAGTGTTCCTGATGGCATAATTGAATTTATAAAACTATGTACATTATCATATGGAAAAGTGAGTAAACAAACTTTTAGATACGACTAGAAAGCAGATTTTATATATTAAAATATTAATGAACTGATATTACAATACTTGGAATATATAAGAAAGTCAAAACTAATCATTTTTTGTTCATATGCATATTAGGAAATGCTTCATTTTTGTGCCATAACCTGAAAATATTTCCATTTGAATCCATCTATAGATAAACCAACTTTCGATTTTTGTAGATCATATGACAAAATTCTACAAAATTTTGTGGAATCATATTTTTTTAGCATAAATTGATTCCTTGTGTTATTTTGTGTGTAAAAATACTAAAATAAAATCAAAATATAATACTTCTTAAGGTGATTTACATTTTGTTTTAACAATTATTCATATATTTTATTTAACATACACATATAATGTATGTATATATATATATATATACATATATGTATGAATGTGTGTATATATAACACAAATATGCACTGGAGTTTTCATTTTCCAAAAAAAAAATAATCTCTTCAATGTTTTTATACGCTGAATGATTTATAAAATTAATTTCTATTAAAAAATATAAATGATGATAAAAAATTGAAAATAAACTTATCTATATGGAATCTCCTGGCCTATATTGTGGAGAGACAACATTTATATTTTCTGAAATATGTGTGTTAAATTAAGTGATTAACTTGGGCACTTTTCTTTTTAATTCTACCTAATGCTGTAGTATCAATTTATTCATACAAATTTATATGAAAACAAAAAATTGATATGAACTATTACGACCCATTTACAGATCGCAATATGTAAAACAGTAATTGCAAGATGCAGGAATTAATGAATCCATCATTTTCCTCACATTTGACTGTAATTGATCAATTTTTGCATCCTGCGATCTGCGTTTTGCGTGTTACGACCTATGTAGACGGGTCATTACAAGTAACAAATATGATACGTTGTTATTTGTTGACATGAATTTTATGAATATATAGGGCAAGACAATAACTATTGTCAGCTTGAGTATCTCAGATATTGAAAAAAAAAAAGAGGAAATAATACAAAAGTTTTATAGTTTAAAGAAGTAGAGTGTTTTAAAAAAATATTCATGGCTTTAAGGGCAAATAATACCTACAAAATGGGGGAAAAAAAGTCCTAATAAATATTAATCAAAAAAATTAATATTGTTGGAGTTATGAACAATTATTTATTTTAATTAAAACAGGTGATTTGTTTGCTTCTAGTACTTTTGTATTCTCTGATGTAATTTATCTATGTCATTATGACTAAAAAATACCATATTTTAAAGAAATCTCCAAAAAAAAAGTGTCTTCACTCTTAGAATGGAAACAAACATTTATTTTCTTTTTATTTATGCACACGCTTCACTAAACAACTATTAGTTTTAACATATCCTCGTGAATAATGAACGGTTGCAGAAAGTTTTCACAGTACAGTAAGAATGACATATTACTGTAATCAAGAAATGCATTTTATGTCGTGCATTAGAAGCGAATAAGTAACTTGATTTAATTAAAAAAAAGATAATTATAATTTCGACAATATTAATTTTTATATTTATTAAAATTTTTTATTCTTTCATTTTGTGAGTGCTCTTAAAGTCTTCAACTCTTTTTTGTAGCACTCTATATGTCGATAATTATTCACTTTGTAATCTCGCTAAAATCTCGCTAAAATATGAAGGTAAGGTGATATAAAGTTCATTTTTAATTTTTTTTTGATAGAACTATATAACTTTTTTTAACATTTTTTTATATATCTTCAACTTTTATTATATCCAACTTTAATATATCTTCAACCTACTTTGAGATCTATTTGACTATATGACATGCTAACTCTTTTCCTCCTTCATCTAGAAAACAAATAGAATAGTTTTCTTTTTAATTTCTTTTTTCTTTCATGTTCTCGACTTATATCCCTATGTTCTTGTATTAGTAAATTAGTTGTAACGTATTTCAGTTGTCGTTTTGTATGCTATCTATGTCGAATATAATCTTTTTCTTCAACGTATTTTTTTTCTCAAACATATACTCTCTTTTTTCTCATATAACTTGCACTTTGCCTCTCCTTATCCTCTCCCTATACTTGCTGCTCTCCTAATTTAATTCTTGTTATTAAAATGGGAGGGTCTCCTCCCATTTTCACCTGCATCTGTTCCTACTTCTCTTTATTAACTTCCACTAGCTATCTTATTAATCTAATATTATCATCTATTTTGAAATTTGTTACTGTTGTTCTTATATATCTGTTTCCATTTTTCTTTAATTTTTTTAATTCCACTGCTTTGTTTTTATCCCCATATTTTTATACCTATAATTCCATAATATTATTATTTTGACTTATGTTTCCCTTCTTTATTCTATCTCTTTTCTCTTTATCTTTTTTAATTATACTTTTATGTTTACACATATTAATCCTAGTCTCCCTTTCCCTTTGATCTAATTTTTTCTTTGTTATATCTGATTTATTTGTCTCTATTCTAGTCACTAATTTTTCCTTCATTTCCCTAAATTTCTGTCTTATTATTTTCTTATTTTTTCTAGTCTTATTTTTCTAGTCTGTCTTATTATTTTTTCTAGTCTACTTTGTATGTTCTTAAGTTTCAGTTTATCTAGTGTCTTCCATTTTTTATAGAATCTTCTAATATATTCTATCATCTTAAGGTTAATTCTTTTATCCATTTCCCATTCTATTTCGTTTGCCAGTCTTTGCCACAGCTTTTTTTTCCTCCTTTGTCTTCTCTTTCCGTTTTTTGCTCTTCCTTACAAATCTCCTTGATTCTTAATACATTCATATCTCTTTCCTTTATTCTACCTCTCCACTTATGTATCTTTCCATATTTAACTACTCTGCTCCAACTCTGCTTTCCCTCAGATTTCTAAACTTCTATCTCTCTTCTTTCTAATATTGCAAATCTATTACTGTCAGTTTTTTCTTGTTATTTTTAATTAATCCTTTTCTCTTCATATACCATTATTCTTTCCTTCGCTCTTATTTTATTTACTTCAACTTGTTTTTTATATATACTTTACATCTTCTGTCATTAGCTCTGTGTTCTTCTTTGCAGTTTATATATTTCTCCTTTTCATTCATTCGCCTTCCATAATACTCTTCTTTACAAATGAAATATAGTCTCTGTTTTTTGCAATTTCATATTAAATAAAGAGACATTGCTCTTTTTCATCCATTCTATCAATAAATTCTGTTAGCATGTCACTCTAGGATGTAATCATCCCTTTACTAATCCTATTAATTCTCATATATAATATTCTTTTCTCTTCCTTATCTCCTAGATCGAGACATCTATCTGCAGTTTTTGCATCCTTGAAAATCAAATCTGCCACAGTGGAACTATTGTCAAGTATCTTCTTCGGCTTAACATTGTCTTTCATTATCTGACTTATGATATCGATTTTATTTTCTGTTTTCTTGTGCAGTGTTTAACTTTTACTTTAATTTTACTATTACAACAAATTCCTTGCTATCGCCACTTTGAAATCTTTTACTCTCGGCTATAGCCATATTCTTATCTCTATGTGTTAGCGAATCAATCTCATATATTTCCATTAAACCATTAAAGATTACCTTCAAATGACTTTTACAAGATTACTGATAAGTAATATTATCATACTTCCTTAATACTGTAAAACATGTCTGAAACATTTTTTTATATATTTTCCTTAATTTCTGAAATATTCAAAATGGCAATAATTATTAACTCATATAATTATAAAAGTTTGCAAATATTTTTGTAGGTTAAACTTGTTTTAAAACATAATAAGTATTTTATTGAATCTCCGTTTCCGGAAGTTTTACAAAGATTATTAAAAGATCCAGTAATTCAAGAATGTCGATTGAGAAAAATTGTAGAAGATACAGAAGTTGATGACATTACTACAAATATTCAGACCAAAATAAAAACTCAGGTAAAAACATATACAGGGTGTCCCATTTTAAAGGACTCACTCAAATATCTCAGAAACACTGCGTTAAACTAAAAAATGCTTAAGACAAAAGTTGTTTAGCTTAAAAGGGGCCAGCGATAGCATTTTGTTTATAGATGGAGCCACTTTCAAGATATTCACTGATTATCAATTTTCTTAAATGGAAATCCCAATTTTTTATTATATCATCTTTTTCTACCAATTAATTTAGACAACTTTTGTCTGAAACATTTTTATTTGCTTAATATATTTTGAGATATTTAAGAAAAACTTGGTAACTTTTCCAACATTTACCTTACGATATCTCGCTAACTATTCGTCGAAAGAAAAAATAGTATTAGACTTTTTTACGTTATTTACTATCAAGAATATATTACTATAATAGTGCCCTAACTTTTATTAACTTATCGATCTTTGGAAATTTCAAAATTATTAAATTAATAAAAGTTAAGGCACTATTATAGTAGTGTATTCTTGATAGTAAATAAAGTAAAAAGGTCTAATATATTTTTTCTTTCGACGAATAATTAGCGAGATATCATAAGGTAAATGTTGGAAAAGTTACTAAGTTTTCCTTAAATATCTCAAAATATATTAAGTAAATAAAAAAATGTTTCAGACAAAAGTTGTCTAAATTAATTGATAGAAAAAGATATAATAAAAAATTTGGATTTCCATTTAAGAAAATTGATAATCAGTAAATATTTCGAAAATGGAGCCATCTATAAACAAAATGCTATCGCTGTCCTATGTCCCCCTTCAAGCTAAACAACTTTTGTCTTAAGCATTTTTTTATTTAATGCAGTGTTTCTGAGATATTTGAGTGGGCCCTTTAAAATGGGACACTCTATATATCTATAATTAATGGCATATTTTTTATAATGAAATATATATTCACTCCTTATATTGGAATATAGTTTGGAGCAAAATCACTCGCAAATACATTTGCACCTAGTAAAACAAATCCAGAGACTCCTGAATCTGGCCAAATATCAGCAGAAACAGCTAATATTCCAGAAGACATAACTGCGTTTTATAGTAAAATTGATAAAGAGGATGAAGATGAGGAAGAATATCAAGAATTAAAAACAGTTAGCTTTGAAGTGAATCAGGTATATACACTTTTACACACATATATGTATGTATATATGCATGTATGTATGTATGTGTGCATACATATGTGTATACAGGGTGTATCTAAAAGTATGTTACAAATTTTAAGGGCGTATTCTAGGAGTTAAAATAAGAAAAGAAGTTCCTATAAACATGAGCCCAAAAATGCTTTCCCTCCGAGTTATAGTCCCCTAAAGTTGGGGGGAAAAAAGATCGTCGAAATTTTATACAGCGTAATAATTAATAATGACCTCGATAATGACCTTCATTTTTATATGGTTTTGACAATTTAGTCCGATTTTGAAGGGGAGATATGGAAGGGGGTGCTAATTTTCAAATGGCCATATTCTTTTATTTTTCGTCGTATCGAATATGGCCATTTGAAAATTAGTATCTCCCTCTATATCTCCCCCTCAAAATTGGACCAAATTGTCAAAATCACATAAAAATGAAGGTCACTATTAATTATTAATTATTACGCTGTGCAAAATTTCGACCCAACTTTAGGGGGCTATAACTCGAAGAGAAAGCATTTTTTAACTCATATTTATAGGAACTTCTTTTCTTATTTTGACCTCTAGAATACGCCCTTAAAATTTGTAACATACTTTTAGATATATATATACATACATGTACACAAGATGACTGTGATAAAAAGTTTACCATATTCTTCTTTTCACAAACGGAGAGAAAAAGCAGGAAGACATCTATTTTCAAAATTATAAGAAGTAAGGGTATATATTTAGTGATCTTAAGTGATATTAAATATCATTTTTTACACAAAAATTTAAATTCTTATAGAAATATGTACATTTCAGTCACTCCATAAATAGTTCTCAATGAACTTGATAATTTTTGTGTCGGAGTATCTTTCACAAATTCAACTATTATTAGGAAATTGACAAAATTATAAGTCAAAAGATTTAGACTCGATTTTATTGTTACATATACATATATTATATACAATTAATGTTTAAAATATTTAAAATGTTGATTCAGACATACTTATAATCTTCGGAGAAAGCTTGTTTATTTTTCTTCAAACTTTTGTATGATTATTTCGCGAAAAATTTTGTTTACTCTTTTTACCATATTTTGTACAGAGAAACTTGGCGGTGAACATTCTGAATATTTATTATAATAATAAAAAGAATGGTCCTAAATTTTCTGACTTAGAATTTTGTTGATATTTCGATAATGGTTAAATTTTCAAAAGATACTCTGATATAAAAATTATTAAGTCCATTGAGTACTATCTGTGGAGTAACAAAAAGGTATCCTTTTCTATAAAATAAAAAAAATTTAATAACGACTTATATGATTATATTTATATAAAATTTTAATACAATTTTTATAAAATAGAAGTTACTTATAAATTGTAAAACTCATTGATACATTTTATGGAATAACTGAAATGTATCGCTTTCCATTAAAACAATTTTTTTTTTCGTAAAAAAACTCATTCAAAGTTATCAAAGTACAGGGTGTCCTAGAATGATTGTGCTAGAGTTCCTGGGTACGTAAAATGGAAGCGAACAAAAAAGTTCCATACCATTTTGCGATATTCACAATAATTATCGAGTTATTAATTATAGAAATCTAATAAATGAGCGGGCGCCGAGATGGTATAGGAGGAGCATCCAAGACGTCTATAACAGTGCTCAGTCGATGAAACAATTGTTGTGCGGCGAGGGGAAGAACAACGCGTCGATGCTTGTGTCCTTACCTCGCTTCTCCTACGTTTCTTCGCACCGCGCCGAAGTTCGCGTCAATATGTAACCGCTAAATATTCGCTATTACAATTACGAGATCATTTTATGAAGTAATAAAAATATCTCATATTGAAAACGTAAAAAGTTTTGTGATAAAGAAAAAATCGTAAAAGAGGATGCGATGGAAATCAATGGGATTACAGAGAATCTCATTGTTTTCTATTGCAATCAGTTCGCTGCATCAAATCCGAAAGAAATAATATTACTTTTCATCGTACTTTATCGTTCTCTGTTATGAGAATGTTTAATCGTTGGAGTATGATAGAATTTCCCCATAAAGACTTATCGTGTCCTATCGTTTTGTTTAAGTTTACACGAAAAAACATGTTTAGTTGAATGAATATATTTTCTGGAAATAAGAACGATTAAAAAGTTTTGATTGAGAATACCACAATTTCGTTTAAATTAACAAAAAAATCTTGATAAATTAGGCTGAGTTCTAGTAATTTTCAGTCGGAATTTCTGTACCGTTCATATTTCATCAAAAATATGTTTCATTGGATCAAACATTTCTTCCATATATTGTGGACAAATTACTGTCAGTGTATAATCAGTCAGTATAATCTGTCAGTTCATAATCAGATATATTAACGATAAAAGAAATTCAAAGTTCTCTATCGTATAATTACGAAAAGAGGTACATCATTGTTAATCCTGTACCAGCTGTACGTAAAATTGATTCCTATAAGAAAAATGTTTATAAGTTTTTATAGTAGAGGTTTTACGCTTTGACATATTCAAATGTTCTTGAAGGAACATTTATTGCTTCAAAGAAATCAAAAGAAACCGATAGAAAATCGTTGCATTGATTTTCTATTTTTCTGATGAATAGTTGTCCTTACCTTAGCTGCGTGCTGGCAAAAGTTACTTGATCGACTAGATAGCGCTATAGCCCGAGCGTCTTGAATGATCCTCTCATACCATCTCAATTCGCTATCGCGCGCTTATTCGTCAGGTTTCTATAATTAATATTATACAATAACTCAGTAATTGCGAATATCGCGAATTATTGGACGGTATGTTTTTGGTTTGTCTTAATTTATTCTTCTCACCGCGCCTAAGTTCGCGTCAATATGTGACCGCTAAATATTCGCTATTACAATTATGAGATCATTTTATGAAGTAATAAAAATACCTCATATTGAAAACGTAAAAAGTTTTGTGATAAAAAGTTTGTGAAAAACGTTTGTTTTTGGTTTGTCTTAATTTATTCTACGTCCCCACCAGCTCTAATAGAATTATTTTGGGATACCCGGTATATGTAAGGTGTCCCACTTGTCCTATTATTTTGATAGTGAATCATTTTGGCAATTTTTTGTGAGGAAAACGCAATAAACTTTTTACACACATTTTGTATACAAGTTACGGCAAATTGAGACGTCCATAGAACGTAAATTTTACATGATATAAATAAAAAACAAAGCAAAATAAAAAAAAATATTTCAGATATAAATTGTAAGATTTCGATAAAAAATATGTGGTGGTGCTTTTGATAGAGTGTCAAAGTAAAATGTTTATTTTGTGCTTTTTAACAGAATCCTAACTTTTTTAAAGACCCAAGTTGGTAGCATTTTTCATAATGAATTCAATGACTATACATCTAAAGTCATTCGAAGTCAAATAATCGAAGCAGAATTTATGAATATGTTCATTTTCTAAAAGTTTTTACACAAATTAATATTAGGTGTGTGAATTAATTCGGTCTGTTTTTTCTTCCAAAAAAGACTTCAGTATGAAAAAACATGAAAAAGTACACTAATCAAAGTATTTGCCATCGCTTGCTATTATTTTTTCCCATCTGTCTGACAGTTGTTGCATTCCGTGACGGAAAAACGACTCGTCCTTCGAAGCGATCCAT
The DNA here is from genome assembly GCF_003227715.2 of Harpegnathos saltator. NCBI lineage: Eukaryota > Metazoa > Arthropoda > Insecta > Hymenoptera > Formicidae > Harpegnathos > Harpegnathos saltator. The sequence goes on from NW_020230379.1 coordinate 95,861, forward strand.
TCATTGAGCCATTTCTCTATTTCTTCATAATTGTTGAAGTGTTGGTCCGAAAGCCCGTGTGCCATCGATCTGAACAAGTGATAATCGGATGGAGCAATGTCTGGTGAATACGGTAGGTGAGGTAAAATGTCCCAGCCAAGTGCTTCCAAGGTGGCCTTCACAATCTTTCTAGCATGTGGCCGAGCATTATCGTGATGGAAGATCACTTTGTCGTGTCTCTTTGCATATTCCGGCCGCTTATTCTTCAATGCGTTGTTTAAACGGATTAATTGTTGTTGGTAAAGTTCGGCAGTGATGGTTTGGCTCTGTTTTAATAGTTTATGATACACTACACCCTTCTGGTCCCACCATATACAGAGCATTACTTTCTTGCTGTAAATATTTCGTTTTGGTATCGATGTGGATGATTTTCCTGGGTCGTTAATGGATTTCCTTCGTTTGGGATTATCGAAATATATCCACTTTTCGTCTCCAGTCACAATACGATGCAAAAAACTTTTTCTTTTTTGCCTGGCAAGCAAGATTTTAGACATGGATTTTCGCCTCTTGATGTCTTTTTCTTTCAGTTTTTTTGTATGCACCCATCTTCCTTCTTTGTAAATCTTTCCCATGGCTGCCAAATGCACAGAAATTGTTGATCGATCAACATTCAACAATTGCGCGAGCTCATGTTGCGATTGACACGGTCATCGATTAGCGCCTGCAATTCCTCGTCTTCGAACTTCTTCGGCTGACCTGGACAAAGTTTGTCATCGACACTGAAATCATCACTTTTGAAATGTCGAAACCATTTTCTGCATGATTTATCGGTGGGAGCACTTTCACCATAAGCTTCTACGAGCATTCGATGAGCTTCAGCGAATGTTTTCTTCAAATGAAAACAGAAATGAGAACTTCCCGGAAATGATGCTTTTTTGGCTCGAATTTCGACATTTTCGAATCAGATAAACATGATATTATTGTTACAAACCCAAACGTTTATCAACTGAATATTATTGCCAGATATCAAAACTAAAAAATAAAGCCTTTTGCAGACATTAGAGATTAGAAAATTACATAGTACAGCAATTGACCGCCAAATGGGCCGAGTTAATTCACACACCTAATATAATGAGAAACATAATGATATATAATGAGAAACATCTGATTAAACACTTCAGATTAGAGGAACATTCACTGGTCTGCTCATTGACCAAACTTAATATTTCTAGATTTTTTGGTTTTTATGGGGATTTCTAAAAAAAAGGGGAAATATATAAAGATATATTAAGATGTATCAACTATGCCAGAAAATATGAAAAAAAACGCATTCAAATTCTTATTGCAATATTAAGAAATACTTCATTAAACATTCACCAATCTTTCTTTCAACATATTCAAAAATGTATCAAAATTGATGATCATCATTTTGAGCATTCAGTAGAAAAAATTCAATTAAATTGAAAATTACCTTAATTTAATGATTTAAAGTCTGTTTTTATTATTTAAATTCCAACAACTTTGAATGTGTGGTCATTGAATTCATAAAAATTCGTCATAAAAACGGCTACAAACATAGGTGGTCCTATTAAAAAATATTAAGTTGATGTTTATTTCACCTTGGTACCCACTCGCATATCAAACTGCATACAACACTACCATATGTCCATTTGAAATTCTACAATTTTTGTCTCAGACATTTCTTTTCATTTTGCTTTATTTTTTATATATTAATTTCATATATCAATTTAAGTGACACACTCTTTATGTAAAAGACAATTTTGGGATATATTTTTGAAACATCTCAACAAGATTTACAATTTTTGTTTAAAGGAAAAAATCAAGTTCTATATAAGAAATTAGTTACTTTTGACATTTCTGGAAAACGCATATTTATATACAGAGTGTTTGGTAATTTATGTAACTGTAGTCAATGGAGGCGTAGAACTGATTAAAACAAACATAAAAGTTTCATATTTTGCGATATTTGTAATAATTACTGAGTTAATTATAGAAATCTGACAAATGAGCGTGAGCTAAAATGAATGATTGGAGGAGCGTTTCAACTACTTGAATTATAGCGCGGCCCAGTTGATCCAACAACTGTTACTGACACGTGGCGAGACGTAGGAGCGTCGAAATAAGACTAGCTCATAGCTTGATAACGTTATATTGTCCTTTCCTTCGCCGCACTCTAGCAACAGTTGCCAAATCAACTGGGCCGCACTCTTGCCCGAGCGACTGCAATGTTTCTCTAAAGTTAAATTATGCTAGTATGTTCTCTGAGTAGAAGTAAGAAAAAAAAATTATATAAACATAGGTTTACCAATACTTTAATAAAAAGATGTAACAAAAATGCAATGAAATGATAACAGATTTGTTCGTATTATCATGGTATTGTGTAAAAATAGATTGACAATTTTAACCATTTATTTAATTTGTTTACACAAATAGCTTTTGCTATTATTGATTCATTTCAACATGTCTGCCGTTGTTGTCAATATATAAATTGATATCGATGGAATGTTGAATTTATCATCATATAAATTTCATGTCGATTTTCTTCTATTTTTACTAAATACGATCTATTAAATGCGATAGTAATTCTTTCTATTAATTAGTGACAAGTATTAACTCTTGTGTGGTCTTTTGCTTTCAGCATTCTTTATAAATACAAATCTAGTGGTATATTATCTGATGATTTCACGGACCAAAGAATTGGTCTTCTTCGATCTATCGTTGAGGATAATGTTCATCCAACCATAATTGTGTATACAGGGTGTCCGGAATGTGATCATTAATATTTTGTGTACTGATAGAACTCGTTAAAACAATTAAAAAAGTTCTGTGCCATTTTACAATTTTTTCAATATTTATTCCGTAATTAATAAAAATGTGTAAACGAATGAGAGCACGAGAAAGCGACAGGACGGGCTCCGTGTATAAGAAGATGGCTTACCTCGCGCGGCGAAAGGCAACCGTAAGAGACAAGAGGCATGCGCGCGCGACGAGGAGCGAGCGAGCGCGAACGACGAGCGAGCGAGCGCAAACGACAAGAGGCGGCCGCCCAGCGCTCTCTACGCGCTCATTGGCTCACATGTTTCAATTAATAACTCGATAACTATTACCAATTTGACATTACGGTACATGACTTTTCTTCGCGGCTACACCCAATCTACCAGTACACAAAATATTAATGATCACATTCCGGACACCCTGTATACAGGGTGTTTCATAACTCAGACGAAAAATTTGTAAAAACAGTAGATTAAGACAAATATAAAAGTCCTATATCGTTTTGCGATATTCATGACAATTATCGAATAAGTCGCGCTTATCAGATTTCTGTTATTAATAACTCGATAATTATCGTGAATATCGCAAAACGATATAAGATTTTTATGTTTATCTTAATCTACTCTAAGTCTCCATGAATTTTTCGTACTGTTATGAAACATCCTGTATAACTGCATATCTTCAAAGTTCTGAATGCAATGTATTGGGTGAGTGCAAAAGTTCGTGCGGAGTTTGTGAGTAAAAGTCACACAGTGATTAGGCAAACAAAAATCTTTATTCAATCAATGATATATTCTCCATCGTTTTCTATAATCACAATATTTTATAAAAAGTCTAAGAAGGAGTATGCAATTAATCGTCCCATTATAAAATAAAGCACAATTATCACGTCATTACATATATCTGTTCATAAATTGCATTTAAATCACTATTGATAGATTCATTCTCTAATATTGTGTAAATTTTGTTGTATATGATTATTATGGGTATTAAAGATATTTTTTCTTATAAATGTTGCCTCATCAGTTGCCTCATCAGTTCATAGTATCCTGGAAAATGATTATTTTCTTGGACTGCATGGACGTACCATTCACAAAATTGTAGTTACTTTTCATAATCAGCAATTAAAAGTTTTTATACTGGTGTATAATGGTATGGATGTCTGTTATCTGCATGCAATGTTCGCTATATAGTAGATTAAAAAGTTCTTAATTGGTATAGAGCAGCACTTTCTTCAGAAATTTTATTAAATTTAATTTTATTAAATTTAAAAATAATTTAAAATTCTTTAAGTGCGATATCGTTGATTCATAACTTTATAGATATTCTTTACGCAAAGAGAAAAATGAACTTGTTAAATGCAATTATACATAAAATCTTACAAACACCCGATGCTCTTCTGTTAGAGTCTTGCTGATATTCTCTCACGGCAACTGATACATTTCTATTACCTAGTAGCCATAAATGAAAATTATATCTACATATTCTTCATACGAAAAGGATCGTGGCATTTTAACACATGGTTGTACAGTTCACTGATAGGTAAGACAATTATTAACAGAAAATACAATAATGATCTTTGAGGTCGTCAAGTATTATAATAAATACAACGATAACCATCATCTAATTTGTTTACACGATTTGTGTTTACTGCTCATACTGTAAATATAATACCATATTAATAATAAGAACAATTTCATTTTATTGCATTTTTGTTATAACTATTTAAGACAGCATTTATGTGTAATCTATATTTATATAATATATTTATATAATATATTTTTCTTATTTGTACTCGTAGAGAACACACTGGCACAGTAGTAAAAGACCTGGCATACTTTGTACATGGAGCATTCCATATGAAGTGATATACCCAAATTTTCAAAGTTGTACGATTATGCTGAAATTTGCACAAATTGTAGTCCTATCACAACTAAGATTTTTGGCCAAATTGTTTGACTCACGATCAACGGGTTGTCTAGTAACAGAGGCTTGAAGTTTTAGCATTTGGGCCGTTGTGTCCAACTTCAAACGCCGGTAAGTTCCAGTAGACTATTCCGATTTTCAAAAACAAGGAGTAATTTCTAAAGGTCTTTTTGCGCCCTTTAATCCTATGAAATCAGTTTTGTTTTTAAGTCAAAATTTATTTAAAATTTTTGAAGAATAAGAAAGAAATTGTTTTTTCTCACATTCAGACATCTTTGATTTTCTTCGAAAATGTCTTTAAAAAAAGTAGAATTCTTGCCCTTTAAAATGATTCCAAGATCAAAATGGGCAGACTTTTAGTTTTTAAGATACAGCTTGTTTTAAGACCAAGCGCGTCACGCACGGTGCAACTCGGCCGCTGTTGCAAGTGCCACGGATAATCCGATCAATTCTATTGCTTGTGACCAGACGTGATGTGATCTGTGTCGTATATCATATATATATATATATATATACATATATATACCATATATATGATCAAGCCATTTACTATAATATATAAACACCAGCAGCTTCTCTTTGCTAGGCCCATTATCACATCTTGATTAAGGATCACTTTTATTTTGATATCCTTATAACCACCGCGATCTTGCCTCCATTTCCTGGATCAACCACCAATCTTGCTTTCGTTTGTCGGATTACCCGTCGATCTGACCTTAGTTGTCTAGACATCTTATCATAAAAACCTCGATAACCTTGAAACGGCTGACCCAAAGTGAATATTATTATAGTATTTTGAAAGGGTCTGAATAAGAGGACTATAAGAATATGCAATAAAAGATGTAGGATTACATTTAAAAAATTCGAGGTAATTTTCACCTGACCTTGGAGACGCAACCCAAGGTCAAACTGATAAAGCTAATAAATAGTTTTAAGTCTTACAACTTATATCTAAAACATTTTTCTTATAAAACTTATATTTATATAAGTTTTCTTATAAAACTTATATTTATTGGGCCTAGCAAAGAGAAGCTGTTGGTGTTTATATATTATAGTAAATGGCTTGATCATATATATGGTATATATATATATATATATATATATATGATATACGACACAGATCACATCACGTCTGGCCACAAGCAATAGAATTGATCGGATTATCCGTGGCACTTGCAACAGCGGCCGAGTTGCACCGTGCGTGACGCGCTTGGTCCTAAAACAAGCTGTATCTTAAAAACTAAAAGTCTGCCCATTTTGATCTTGGAATCATTTTAAAGGGCAAGAATTCTACTTTTTTTTAAAGATATTTTCGATGAAAATCAAAGATGTCTGAATTTGAGAAAAAACAATTTCTTTCTTATCCTCCAAAAATTTTAAATAAATTTTGACTTAAAAATAAAACTGATTTCATAGGATTAAAGGGCGCAAAAAGACCTTTAGAAATCACTCCTTGTTTTTGAAAATCGGAATAGTCTACTGGAACTTACCGGCGTTTGAAGTTGGACACAACGGCCCAAATGCTAAAACTTCAAGCCTCTGTTACTAGACAACCCGTTGGTCGTGAGTCAAACAATTTGGCCAAAAATCTTAGTTGTGATAGGACTACAATTTGTGCAAATTTCAGTATAATCGTATAACTTCGAAAATTTGGGTATATCATTTCATATGGAATGCCCCATATGTACATATATATTTATTATATTATATTAGTTTTTATAAAATATTCTAAAACTTTTATGTTAAAATAACATATGCTATTGTGTTGAGAAGGAAAAAATTGAAGTTATACAAAAACGATGTATTGAATTGGAGCATCCTTTATTAGCAGAATATGATTTCCGCAATGATAGTGTAAATCCGGATATAAAGTAAGTAAAATTAATGAAGTAAACAAGAAAGTAGCAAATCTTTTATATATATATACACACATATATATAAACGACTAAAAGTAATAATCACAACATTGTAGTATTGATTTAAAACCGTCAGCTGTATTAAGACCATACCAGGAGAAAAGTTTGCGTAAAATGTTTGGTAATGGACGAGCTAGATCCGGAGTAATAGTCTTACCTTGTGGTAAGTGTAATATATTGAATGGAATTCTTATCGGTTACATGGAATGTAATATTACAAAAAAGCTGTATATTATCTTTGGCAATATTGGATTTTGTTAAGTGTAGGCGCTGGTAAAAGTTTAGTCGGAGTCACAGCTTGTTGTACAGTACGTAAACGCGCTCTGGTATTATGTAACTCTGGTGTGTCTGTCGAACAATGGAAACAACAATTCAAAATGTGGTCTACCGCTGATGATTCGATGATTTGTCGATTTACTAGTGAAGCAAAAGATAAACCTATGGGTTGTGGAATATTAGTAACTACATATTCCATGATTACTCACACTCAGAAACGTTCTTGGGAAGCTGAACAAACGATGCGGTGGCTTCAAGAACAAGAATGGGGTATTATGGTCTTAGATGGTGAATTCCGTTTTATGCATATTATCATAATATACTAATATGTATTTTTATTTAAACTTATTTAAATTAATAATTCCTAATTATTTTTTTTTAGAAGTACACACTATTCCTGCAAAAATGTTCCGAAGAGTGTTAACGATTGTTCAGTCTCATTGTAAATTGGGTTTAACAGCAACACTTTTGCGAGAAGATGATAAGATTGCCGACCTGAATTTTTTAATTGGACCTAAATTATACGAAGCTAATTGGTTGGAATTACAAAAAAGAGGATTTATTGCAAGGGTACAATGCGCTGAAGTTTGGTGTCCTATGACTCCGGAATTTTATAGAGAATACCTTGCTTGCAAAATGAGCAAAAAATTGGTTAGATATCTTTGTATTATTTATAATTATTAAATATAATTTAAAACTCTTAACATATAAATAAACATAACTTAAAATTGTATATTTTAATGTTATATTTCTTTTTTATTTCAGTTATTGTATGTGATGAATCCAAATAAATTTCGTTGTTGTCAATATTTAATCCGATACCATGAAAGACGTGGGGATAAAACAATAGTTTTCTCAGATAATGTGTTTGCATTAAAACACTATGCTATTAAAATGAATAAGCCATATATTTACGGTCCTACTAGTCAAGTAAGTATGAATCTGAATATGACTTATTTTTATACTCTATGTAGCACACAACGTTAACTTTTCATATTCTGAGTAACGCAAATATTAAGAAATATACACTACTCAAAAGAATTATGGCATAGATAATTTATTGCCGAAAATTGGCCAACTTTGACTGGCGATTACTTCGCGAAAAATTATTGTAGAGTAATGATTTTTTTTTCAAAATGAAGCTTGAAGACTCTACTTTAAGAATGTATCTCCATTTTTTGCATGCGATGCACCCCTACCCCTGTAACCCCTGACATCTGAGGGCATGTTTGGTATACTGAAAATTGCAAAGTTTGACAGAATGCACGGACGTGGACAATTTTTTTTCGGGGACGCCGTTTGCATCGTCACAAAGTTTAAATCTTCCCCTTTAATTTGAAAAAATTGTAGCGACTCCATTTTTTTCAAATTAAAGGGGAAGATTTAAACTTTGTGACCGTGCAAACGGCGTCCCCGAAAAAAAATTGTCCACGTCCGTGCATTCCGTCAAACTTTGCAATTTTCAGTATACCAAACATGCCCTCAGATGTCAGGGGTTACAGGGGTAGGGGTGCATCGCATGCAAAAAATGGAGATACATTCTTAAAGTAGAGTCTTCAAGCTTCATTTTGAAAAAAAAATCATTAGTCTACAATAATTTTTCGCGAAGTAATCGCCAGTCAAAGTTGGCCAATTTTCGGCAATAAATTATCTATGCCATAATTCTTTTGAGCAGTGTAGTAGTGTCTTACGCTAAATACATATAAAGAGCATAAACTGCGAGATAAACTATTTATATTTACGCGATTTTTCTATTTGGAATGGAAATAAACTTTATTATACCGCAATAATATTTGATTCGATTAATTTCGGAATGGACTCAGTCGACTTTTCAGAATACAATTATTAGGAGCGCAAAAAAGTTCTGAGCCTTTTTTTGCAAAATTCAAAATTTATTTAAAAACAAACAAAACTATATTAATCAATGAAATATTCCCCGTTTGCATCGATGACCTTTTGCCATCTTTCGGGCAGCTTGCAAATTCCCTGATGGTAGAAACTCACCGGCTTCGAGGCGATAAAGTCATCAATGCATTTTCGTATCTCTTCAAGTGTCACAAAATGTGTATCAGCCAAGAAATGCTGCAGAGACCGGAATAGGTAGTAATCGGAAGGCGCCATGACTGGACTATACGCCGCGTGCGGGAGAAGTTCCCAGCCTAACGCAAAGATATGGTCCTGAGTCACTTTCGCAACATGTGGTCGGGCATTGTCATGAAGCAGTATCACTGTACGACGTCCTTTGCCAGTAAATGGCCTCTTTTCTTCAAACCCATCGCTCAAATTGCTCAATTGTTGCTGATAGCGATCTGCCGTTACTATTTCACCCGGCTGTAACAACTCGTAATACAATACACCTTTCCAATCCTACCATATGCAAAGCAAAACCTTCTTGGCGTGGATATTGGTCTTTGGCGTCGATGTCGAAGGTTGACCAGGGTCAACCCATGATTTTTTACGCTTCGGATTATCATAAAGTATCCACTTTTCATCACCTGTAATGATTTGGTGCAGAAAATTCTTTTTCCGGAACCTTGAAAGCAAAGTGAGTGCCGTGTCACGCCGTCGATTTTTGTTGTATTGGGACAGTGCATGCGAAACCCATCTGTCTTCCTTTTGAACTTTTCCCATTGCACGTGTAAACGTGTGGAAATGGCTTGTCGCGTAACGCCAAGTTGCTCTGCAAACTCCTTTTCAGTTTGTGCAGAGTTTATATCCAACAATGCTTGCAGTTCGTCCGTTTCAATCTTTTGAGGGCGTCCAGCACGCGGTTCATCTTCAAAACTGAAATCTTGGCGAAATTTTTGATACCACCTTTTACACGTAGCATAACTTACAGCGTTCTCTCCATATGCAACACAGATCATTTCAGTGGCTTCAGCAGCATTTTTCTTCAGATGAAACGCGAAATGGATGGAAAATCGAATATGCTCTTTTGTTATTGCCATCGTGAACATTGCTGATTTTAAGGTTATGTGCATCAAACGCCAAATCGCACGATGTTTCGAAAGACCAAATGTCACTGCTTTAAAACCACAAGATGGCGGGAAAATTAATGCAATTTAAATTGTGGTTTCAGTAGTATGAAATCTAGGGCTCAGAACTTTTTTGCGCTCCTAATACATAAAAAAATATCTTTTTTTACATGATTTATGGAAAGAATAATTATAGATAATTATATAATATTTAACTTAATAATTTATATTAAATATTAATAACAATAATATATATTAACCATAATATACATGTACATTAATAATAATTATTATTATATAGTTTGAAATCATCAAATTCTCTGTTTAAAACCGTCATCGATGATAGAAATTGGCTTCTCTATTTTAAAAAGTAGCACTACAGAACGATTCAGTCAAGAGCACAGATATCCCTTTCTGACCAAGATATTAACAAACGTAGAGGAAATAAATGATTTGAGAATATCAATAATTCATATTATATATATATATATAATTCGAGAAAATATAATAAATTTTCAGAAGAACTTGCGTAGCACAGATAACTTTAATCTTAATATATGTTGCAAGAGGTAAAAATACTAAACAATTTTTCCTTTTATTTTATTGACGATCTTTTATAGTTTCCAAGACATATTATGTTGAAAATATATGTTGAAAGGAAGGACGAAAATTATATATAGAATATTTTAGAATAATATTTCCTTGCAGTATATATTTTATTGTACTCCAATAGTAAGAGCTAAAATCTTTAACATTATTTCTTGCATAATAATCTTTACTAATCTTCTCAAAATTTGTCATTTTAGTATATAATAAATTCATCAATTTAGTAAAGTGAAAAATTCTAACATATTGAACTGGCTATTTGTGAATTGAATATTAGTCATTTTATTGGTAAATATTGCATTGAATGAATATATATACTGATGGATAACAAGTTGTAAACAAGATACAATTGTGACTTTGACATATATTGTCAAGGTCATCATATTGTACTATTTTCAGGAAGTTTTAGTCCTATCACTTATTGTTTACTAAAAGTTATTACAAGAATTAAACAAGATAATAGTTTTATAAATAGAACATAATTTTTCAACATAGTGCTTTCTCTCTCTCTCTCCCATCCCTGCCTCTTCCCCTCTATCTCCCTCTCCCTCCCTCTTTCCTTCTCCCTCTCTCCTTCAATCTCTTTCCTCCCTCTCCCTCTCTTTCTCCTCCTCTCTTTCCTTCTTTCTCCCTCTCTCCCTCTCCCTTTATCTCTTTCCCTCCCACTCCTTTTTCCTCTTTTCCTCTTTCTTTCTCCTTCCCTCCCCCTTTCTCCCTCTCTCCCCCTATCTCCCTCTCTCTCTCTTAAATATAATAAATGATACACATATATGCGAGGAAGGAGCTTTGCCCCTCCCATCATCCCGAAGTAAACTAATCCAACCGGTATATTTTTGTACATAATGTTAGATTGAGTTATTATCTATTAAAATGTATAACCTGAGTACAACGTACTCAACTTTATCCCTTTTCCGCGCATGTACATGAATTATTTATTATATTTAAATATACATTGTGCTGAAAAAATACATTTCATTTACAAAATTCCTTTTGTTAATAACTTTTTAACCAATGTCTGGTAATGACTCATATGTGAGTACCATGAATAGTCTTGCCAATTTTCATCGTAATAAGCGCTTGCATCAGATGGTTAGTCCTCTTGCTTACCTCCTGCACTCGATCCGTAACAAGCAAACTACTTATCTTTGTAACTCAAAAATAAGATTCAGATAATATTTGGCAAGAAAAGAAATCATCTCAAAATTCATTCAAGAACATGTCATATCCAGGGCAAGAAGTTGTTCTGAATCATCCTGTATACGAAATATTTTTATCCTTTTTTAGAAGTTACTTCAATGTCGGATCTCAACTTTAAATATTGAAATCCAAAAACACTTTACATATCCGGGAACATATATAATCATATTAAAATATAAATTTCGATAAATTGTACTCATCTTGTGCTAATTATGTTAAAACATTTTTATAAATATAAAATAAAAAACATTTCTTGAAGCTCATGTATTTTAATACGATTAGGACACTCCAAGTAATTTTGGATTTCAATTTTGGAGACAAAAACAACAGCTATCAATTGTTTCAATATTTATATTCATGTTTTTTTTTATTAAAGTTTTTTAATTAATAAAATTTAATTTGCCTTAGTCTATCACTTCTTAATTTTTCAAAAAGTTTTTTCTTTCACAAATAAACTTGCGACAGCCTGAAATATTCTGTCCTTAATAATTATTTAACTTTAAAGTATCTTGCACTTGAAGGATTAATTCTACGAAAAATTATATTTTAATAAAATTTAATTTATTTATATTTTCAGAATGAAAGAATACAAATATTGCAAAATTTTAAATTTAACATGAAAGTGAATACGATATTTGTCAGTAAAGTGGCGGATACTTCTTTCGACTTACCAGAAGCTAATGTTTTAATTCAAATTTCTTCCCATGGTGGATCTAGAAGGCAAGAAGCGCAACGATTAGGACGCATACTTAGAGCTAAAAAAGGTACAAATTTAAAATTCCTATTTTTTTATACCTTTCTCCATAATATTTATGTAAAATATAATATTTATGTAAAAATTATCTCAATACATTATTATAATAAAATATTTTATTTTTTATAGGTGCGGTTGCAGAAGAATATAACGCATTTTTCTATACGCTTGTCTCGCAAGATACAATGGAAATGAATTATTCGAGAAAACGTCAACGTTTTCTTGTAAATCAAGGATATGCATATAAAGTTATCACAAAACTCGCAGGCATGGATGAGGTAAGATTACAATCAATAAAATAATTATCCCATAATACAAATGTCTTATAATACGTTCTGTTCTATGTAGTGTTCTAGAAACAAAGTTTTAATAGATTAAAAATTCATATCTTTGTTCTTTCTTCTGATTAAAATTATTTTTACCATATAAATAACTTTTACCAGTATATAAAATAAGATTGTAAAACAAATGAGAAATATTTAAAAAACATGTAAAAATTGAAGCATCATTTAGGTCACAAAGTTTATTAGAATTACAAATTTGATAGATATGTTGTCATTTCTGATATTAATTAACATACACTTATATGAGCATGTTGTCTATAAAATGTGCAAATAATTATTAACGTACAAAAATGAAATCAAGGAATAAACAGATTTATATTTTTATTTACTATAAAAAGTTATTTTTTGTGAAATAATATAATAGTATAATTTTTATCGTTTTGAGACATAACTGTACAAAATAAGTATAATTTATATAGGAACCAGATTTGATGTATGCAAATCGAGAAGAACAAGGTCAATTGTTGCAACAAGTGTTAACAGCTAGTGATACAGATGCTGATGAAGAAAAAATACCTGGTGAAGGACCAAGACCAGTGAGTATTATGAGGATATATTATAATTTATATATAAAGAATATAATCTAATTAAATATAATCTAAATAATATAATCTCTTGTTTCACAGATTGTGCGTAAAACTGGTACAATGGCGTCAATGTCAGGGGCAGATGATGCTATCTATTACGAATATAAAAAAGCTCCTAGTTCATCAACAGCAAACAAACATCCTCTATTTAAAAAATTCAGAACATAAATATGATAATTATTTTGACTGATCTTTTCTTTAATATTTGAAGTATATGTGAAATAAATGTATATCCTATTGCTATGACTTCTAGTTTGTGTTTTATAATATGTATGATAACAAAAGAAATTATGATTATTATTAATTGCTATGATTTTTATTATTTTTGTATAAATTTTATTAACGGAAATAAAACAAACTTTATATCAAAATTTCGAAAAGTAAATTATATAAATTATGTAAGTTACATTAGTACTAATAATAGTAATAATAATAATAATTGTACCACAAAAAATTTGATAGTATCTCTACCTGGATAAATCAAATTATATATAATATAAGTTATATACTGGAATTATTAAATTTTATCCATGATCCATATAAAATTGGAGAATAAGTTCTTTTCCTTTTCTAAAATAAACAGATAATGCTCATAAACCAGAATATACTTGTTTTAATTCTCCTTTCTTTTCTTTCTCCCTCTTTAATAGACTCTTTAATAACACTAATTAATAACCATTATTTTTTAATGCTGAAACGTACGAGAAAAGCCGTTGAATTTAATTAAAGCGCCTGATGAAAAATTGCTACAATCAAAGTTTATTATTTTTCAAGGTTTGGTCTTTTCTAATTTATTTTCATTGTATAGAAACAGAGAGAAACTCCTCTGATAGAAGTCAAATGAATACGAAATGACATTATCATCGAAAGATATCTGTATCTGACGCAGTTTATATATACTTTGTCAGGGGGCGTTTCGGAAAATACATCCACTGCAAATCTTACGGAATGACTACTCTTGAACCTTTTTTCTGATAAAATTGACAGCCATTTTAGTTTGCCTATCTTAGTCTACCAAGCTCTCTCGTGGTCGCATAGTCTGTGTCGTTCCGAGTTCCTTGACAGTTCGTTTTGGAACGTTTTGGTGTTTAGTAGTGAATCGATCTGTACGCTTTCTCAACTTTGCGCTTGAAGATCACTTTCGGCAATAGACAAGTAGCGTCTATTGCCGATTCGGTATGGGCGATTCTTTAGATGGCTCCGGGGAACCATCCCCTGAGTCACAGAATGTCGCAGTCGTCGAATTCACCGCATTTGCAAACTATCTGCGTAAAGCAGTTACTGTTCTACTACCGGATGAAGATGTGATGCCGCCTGCGTTCAACATGGCTCTTGAGGAGAGGTATAACCAAGATTGCATACGCAAATTTCTCAGTGATTCACAAGTTAGTTCGCTGTACGTACAAAGAAGCTCTACCAAAGGTAAGAATAACGTATAACGTATATAATAATGTCTTGAGAAAATATGTCAGTATGCAAAATCTTTCTCTTTCCTCTTCTTTTATTCCTCGTTGTTCTCGAATGTATTCGATCTAGATAATAGACAATTGCAAAATTGTACGGTAAACGAACGTATTCCAAGGCCGGTATTCACATAGCCAGATTTTATAATTAAGACTCTTAAGTTTATCTTCAGTGGCTGTACATGTCATTTTATTGGCTAAGAAACATTTGAAGATAAACTTAAGATGACTTTAAGGGCCGTATTCATAGTCCGGTCTTGTATTTAAGATCGTCTTAAGTTCATCTTCAGATGTACAGATCATTTCATTGACTACAGAATATCTGAATGTGAACTCAAGACGATCTTAAATATAAGATCCGACTATGAATACGGCTCTAAGATTTGATTATGAATACCGGTCTAAGGCCAGTATTCATAGTCAGGTCTTATATTTAAGACCGTCTTAAGTTCACTTTCAGATACTTCATAGCCAATGAATGATTTGTACAGCATCTGCAGATAAACTTAAGATGATCTTAAATATAAGATCCGACTGTGAATACTGGCCTAAGAGTCAATTGTATATTCTCATCTTGATTGATTCATACCAGCATTAATATTGATCGATATTGCACTAAGTTAAAAAGTAACATTATTTGTAACATTGTTTGCTCTACAAATTACTTTTTCTCAACTTAACAACTTGAACATATTTTTTTTATTAATAACTTTATTAATAAATTTATTAGAAACTATAATGTAATTAAAGGACCCTATATACTTTATACAAAAAAGTAGCTTTGGTCAAATTGATTAAAATTGAGATATATTGTAATTTAGATGATGCTGATCAATAGTTCCCTTGAACAAATGTCCAAAAATTAAAATTATAAAAGATATGATCCAAAGTGAATGCTGTTAGAGTTTAAAAATGTCTTTTCAATACACAGATGAAATTAATATATATTAGGAAGTTGAATTAGTTCTGGTCCCTAGCAATAGATGACTTTAGTAACAAGTTAATAGTTAGTATGAATATTGAAATCTGGCAATACTAAAAGATTTGACATTTCTCTATGACATATGACAGTTTGTATGTTATTGTTACTGATAGTTTCATTGTTTATATATGTCTAAACTGAATCGTACAAAATTGCAATTTTGACATTCATTATTTTTTTGTTTGATTTGAAAAAATTGGCAACTGAAACTTATGAAATGCTTGTTACAACTTACGCTGATCAAGTATTTCATTGTATTCCAAATGTAAATTTTTGTTTCAATGATTCAAAAGTGGTGGTTTCTATTTGAGTGCCAAAAGACTGATCAACTAAAAAAGTTTAAAGATTCTGAATTGCAAGCATTATTGAATGAAAACACCACTCAAATAGAAAAACAATTGGCTAGACAACTCATCGTTGGTAAATCAACAATTTTTAAACATCTACATGCCATGGGGAAAATTCAACAGAAAGGCAAATGGGTTCCGCATAAATTGAGTAAAAATGCTATTCAAATTGCTATTCAAATCGTTTGAATATTGCTATGTCTTTGCTAGCTACACAGAAAAAAAAGTTTTTTCTGGCGAATTCTAATTAGAAATGAAAAACAGATTTATTTTGATAATCCAAAGCAAAAAAATTATAGGTTGATCCAGAACAACCATTAACATTGACATCAAAATAGAACATTCATGGTCACAAAGCAATGCTCTGTATTTGGTAGGATATGGAAGGTGTGGTGTACTATGAGCATCTAAAACCAAATGAAACATAGGAGTGATACCAGCAACAAACAAATTGAACAAATTGAATGATGAATTGATGCAAAAAAGGCTAGCAATAGCTAATAATAAATGCAAAATGATTCTTTTGCACAATAATGCTCATCCACATGTTGCTTCAATTGTTAAACAAACATTGTTAGAGCTTAGAAAACAGGAAATCCTTTCACACCTAGCATACTCTCCAGACTTAACATCATCTAATTACCATCTGTTTCGATTGATGCAACACATTTTGGTAGATACACACTTCAATAATTACAAGGATGTGCAAAAATAGGTGTCTGATTGGACCGCTTCGAATCACAGATTATTCTATTGTCATGGAATCACTACATTGCCAAAAAGATGAGAAAAAGTCACAGCTGACAATAGAAAATGTTTTGATTGATATAAACTTAATCATTTCTTTAAAATAAAGGTAAAATTGTCAAAATAAGACTAGAATTAATACAACCTTCTAATAAATGTTAAAAAAAAATATATAGGTATAATGTGTGCTACTCTTCTACAATATTTAATGACTTCAACTCCTTTCTGTTGTGCATACGTCCATGTGGTATATGTGCGTGCATGTGTATGTGTGCCTGATTTCTACGTAACACACACAAACATATACGAGGGTAGTCCAGAAGTACCTGACCTGACGTATAGATAGCGGTTGTTGTTTGAAAAGAATGACTATGGTAGAAAGTATCAACCTTATAAAGTTTAAGTTTGAAGTTTGACGATGCTACGTTGTTTAGTATTTGTTTGGCAGCCGTCAATAGTGAACGCTCTCAGTGAATTTGTAAACATGGAAAAAATTGGTCATCGTTATGTGATACAGTATTTTCATTTGAAAGGCCTCAGTCCAACCAATATCAAAGCGGAGCTAGATTCTACTCTGGGGGAGTCTGCTCCTTCGTTTACAACAGTAAAATATTGGGTGGCAGAGTTTAAACGAGGCCGTACGAGCTGCCAAGACGAACATCGCAATGGTCGACCAAATGAGGTGACCAGCCCAGAAATGGTGAAGAAAATCCACAAAATGATATTGGACGACCGTCGACTGAAAGTGCGCGAGTTAGCAGACATGGTAGGCATTTCAAAAAGTGCTGTATATCGCATATTGACTGAAAATTTGGACATGAGAAAGCTGTGCGCAAGATAGGTGCCGCGTTTGGAACAAAAACAGCGTCGTGAGGATGTTTCAATCGAATGTTTGGCAAAGTTTCGCAGAAATAAAGCCGAGTTTTTGCGTCGATTCATAACCATAGATGAAACATGGGTCCATCACTTCATACCTGAGACGAAGGAACAGTCAAAACAATGGACCAAGGTGGCTTGATGGCTATTTTGAGGAGTTCGACGATTCCCACTATAAATAGGGTATCGAAGCTACTGAACATCGCTGGGAAAAGTGTATTGAGCTAAAAGGAGACTATGTAGAGAAATAAAGATATTTTTTCCAAAATTTTTTGTGTTTTCTTTATTAGTCAGGTCAGGTACTTCTGTGACTACCCTCGTATATATGTATGCATGTATGTACGCATGACAGAGGGAGTCATTAAATACTGTGAAAGTAACGCATATTATACAGGGTATCTGTAAAGTCCGACCTCTCCCCTGAATCTCGGAAACGGCTTTAAATATGGAAAAATGTTTCAGACAAAAGTTGTAGGATATTGAGGGGGACACATGATAAAAATATGGACTTGACCTCGAGTAACTTTATCAAGGCCAGGTCAATGTGATCGATGTTTTCTTAAATGGAACCTTCTATTTTTATTACATATTGTAGCTCTTGTCGAGACGTTTTCAAAACACTATCTATTTGTGTTTTTTGCGCAAGCCATTCCCAAGATATGAAGCTTCAAAGTTGACATACCACCGGCATTCGCATTACTCAAGGTGTACCGCGTGATGTTACACAGTCCGATTTACGCCTCTTGCATGTGCGTGCGTGTGTGTGTGTGTCTGTCTGTCTGTGTGCTTGTGTGTGTCACAGTAGAGATAAGGACCCCACGGTTTCAGTGTCCCCCGATGCTCATTTTGAGTATCTTCTGCAGTAACGGCAAGAAAATAACTAATGGGGAAAGAGAAGAAGAATGGTGGGGAGAGACGGTGAGAGAGAGAGAGAGAGAGAGGGGGGGGAGAATTTTGACTGAAGAAACACATACACACAAAATTGGTCCTTTTTAGAACCATAACATACGCACACACACAATGGAGAGGGTTTGGAGTCAAAAAATACTACGGGAGTGACGTACCGTGGGGTCCTTATCTCTACTGTGACACACACACGCACACAGACAGACACACACACACGCACGCACGCACATACAAGAGGCGCACATATAAATCGAACCGTGCAACCTCCATGCGATATACCTTGGGTAATACGAATGCCGCATGTTGAATGAATGGTATGTTAACTTTGAAGCTTCATATCTTGGGAATGGCTTGCACAAAAAACAAAAATAGCTAATGTTTTGTAAACGTCTCGACAAGGGCTACACGAATCTGCAATAAAAAAATAGGAGATTCTATTTAAGAAAACATCGATCACATTGACCTGGCCTTGATAAAGTCACTCAAGGTCAAGTCCATATTTTTATCATGTGTCCTCCTTAATATCTTACAACTTTTGTCTGAAACGTTTTTCCATATTTAACACGTTAAGCGCGGAGCCGATTTTGCTGAGCTTTCCGTTCAGGTGGCGTGCCGGCGCGGCACGGGCGGCGACCACTCGACGAGTGTTGGGTTACATAGTATAAACAGAAGATACACATATCGCGGTGACGATTTTGCTTCATTTTTCGTTTGGGCTATGGAAATGGCGCCGCCAATATAGAAATATACAAAGTATAAACAAAAGATAATCAGATGGAGAACGGTAAGAAAGCGATCTCCAAAAAACGAGATCAGTTAGAAAAAGACCACGGAAGTGTAAAGGTTTTTTGAGCAGAGAGAGAGAGAGAGAGAATTTTAGTTCGTTGTGTTTTATAAAGTAATTTTCATAGTTATTATTTTCAAAAAAATGTATTGCTCATAATACCGAAAATGTTGAGAGGAGAAGGAGATAGCGATTCATCGAGTGAATTATTTTTAACCTTGATACTGCCGGTCCCAAAGACCGACGCCGCCCAAACAAAAAGTTCACTGTCAGTCCCTAGGGACCGACGCCGCCTAAACGGGGAAAGTTCACTGTCAGCCCCCGGGGATCGACGCCGTGCTTAACGTGTTAAAGCTGTTTCCGAGATTCAGGGATGAGGTCGGACTTTACAGATACCCTGTATATATGTGTATATATTGTTACACTCATTCTCGCACTCGCGCTTGCACTCAGGTAAATGAAAACATTCGCGTAAGAATAACAAGCTTTACTATTTACAGCGCAGCTCACTCAAGCTTTAAACAAGAATAATTCTCTGATCTACAATTCTCGCGTCTCTCTGCAATGACAGCTTGTCGAAGACTCTCTGTCAGCTGTTGTTGTTTTCTTCTTATCGATTTTCCGTTGTCCAGACAATCTTCGTTCAGTTGTCAAAATCAGCATCAGATGCCTAAGGCTCATGTACTAACAACGGACGCTGCCACAAACCTTGTGGCTCGGACACAACAATATATATTTTTTTTCAAACATTTATATTAAGTTTTCCGGTTAGTTTCGAAGGATTTTTTGCAAAAAATACGTTTATTTTAGAGAGATGTTAAATTATATTTTATTGAAAATATTTTTCGTCGTAAGCTGTAACTTTTTCACACTTTTTGGCAATAAGTGAATTCCGCGATAAAAAATGTTTGTCCTTCGAAGGGATCCATTCATCAAGCCATTTTATTTATTTCTTTATATATTTTGAGATGCTAGTCAGCAAGATCATGCTGCATCGATTGAAATAAGTGATAATCTGAAGGAACACAGTTTAGTAAATACGTGTCATGTAGTAAGACTTTCTATTGAAGAACTGATAACATATCTTTAACTGTTTTTGCAATATGTGCTTGACCATTATCGTGCAACAATATCATTTTGTATTTTCTTTGAGCTATTACTAGACATTTCTAATTCAAAGCACAATCCAAATTAATTGTTGATAATGCTCAACAATGATTGTTTGAGTTTCAACAGCACATAGTACACGAGCTTTTTTCATATCCAATTAAATACACAACAAAACCTTATTTCCATAAATGTTGCGTTTTGGAGTCGATGTCGATAGTTAGCTTGAATCTACTTACGATTTTATATGCTGAGAATTATCATAATAAATTCATTTTTCATCGCTAGTTACAATTTGTACAAAAACTACTTCTTTTTGTGACGAGGAAGCAGGGAAGTGTAAATGGTTGAACAATTTTTAATAACCAATTCAGACAATTTATGTGGAACCCATGTGCTTTCTTTTTGAATTTTCTTTCCCATTGCAAGCAAACGATCAGAAACGGTTGATTTACTCTATTTAATGCTTCAATTAATATTATTGAATTAGTTCTGGTTCCTAGCAATAGATAGCTTTAGTAGCAACTTAATGGTTAGTACAAATTTTGAAATCTGACAACACTGAAAGATTTGAAATTTCTCTATGACATATGATAGTTTGTGTGCTATTGTTACTTAGAATTTCATTGTTTATATGTATCTAAAATGGATTGCATAAAATTGCATTTTCGACATTCATTACTTTTTTTGTTTGATTTGAAAAAATTGGCAACTGAAGCTCATGAAACTTGTTACAACTTATGGTGATCAAGCTCCATCGTATTCTAACTATAAATCTTGATTTCAATAATTCAAAAGTGGTGAATCCGATTTGAATGACAAAGAACATACTGATTAAACAAAAAAATTCGATAATGCTTGTCCACATGTTGCTTTAAACGTTAAACAAACATTGTTACAGCTCAAATGGGAAATCTTTTCGCATCTAGCGTATTCTCCAAACCTAGCACTATCTGATTACCATCTATTCCGGTCGATGCAGCACGCTTTGGCACAGATCGTTTTATTGTCACAAAATCGTTATGTTACCAGAAAAATGGAAAAAAGTTACAGCTAAAGACGGAAAATATTTTGATTAATGTAAATTTAACCATTTCTTTAAAATAAGAATAAAATAATTAATAAAATGAGACCAAAATTAATTCAACTTTCTAATAATAATAATCCCTGCAATTTGGTATCTTCAAATGTTTTTGTTTAACCTGAACGTTCTTTGTGTTTCAAATCAAGATCAGCATTTGTGAATTGTTGAAATCAGTATTCACATGTTTCCACTGGTGGAACAGACTCAGAATTTCTGAGATAAATTGGTGAGTTTCGGCAATCGTTTTCTTTGAATCAAAGCAATAAAGTAACAAACAACGAAAATGCTCCTTATCACATTTTATTTTCAATCGCACTAAAAAGTATGATTATGTTTACGAATGCGCATAACATATTATCAAATTATTTGTAAAAATGTCCAAGCTTTGAAATGACAATGACCAACTTTCAAAATATCTCTAGTAGATTTGCAGTTACAGTCATCTATATGAATCCTCAAAACTAACAGGAATACCTAATATATTAACTTAATCTTGTATTTGAAAAAAGACATTCTCTAACCTCCAATAGTATTCATTTCAAATCATTGTATTATTTATATTTTTGATTTTCAATTTTTGCCCAGGAAACTGTTAATCAGCATCATCTAAACTGCAACATATTTCAATTTCAACCAGTTTGATCAAAGCTACTTTTTTCATGTAAAATATACAGAGTCCTTTCTTAATTGTAATTGTAATTGTAATGGATATAAATCGTTATTTTACATATATGACAGACACACACGGAAAGAGAGAGAGGATATGCAGAAGCAAATCCTCAAAAGGACTTCTAGAATTGAAAAAAGTAATGGAAATTGTAATGATTTATTTTTTTATTTATTTGTTATTTCTGGAGTAATAATAACGCTAATAAACTACTTTTTTGATAGATAACGAAAGAAAAAATGTTAACTTTTTAAAAGTAACTTTCTTAGCTTTGTATTCAATTAGACATTCATTGTCTACAACTCTCATTTCGTTTTGCTCGCGCTATATTTGTGTCTGAGAGCATTTAATTGAATAGTTAACACGATATATCAGTATTCATGAAAACCTACAATATGGAGAATTTGCAAATAAATTAATGATTTATGATTCCTGCTACTATATCAAATTGTCGCAACTTATTAGCATGGATGCTACTTTCATATATGAAATTTTTATATTGAAATAATTAAGTAATTATAATCAACTTCTTTTAAAGAGCTTCTGATTTTTTGATACCTTGAATCATACCGATGTGAACCTGGCAAACAACTTAATCACAAAAAAAATCGCAGTACGGTTTGATTAAACTTCGTTTGTACATGTTTATACCATTTTCTGTTTCGTTTATACCTCAAAGGATAAAAAGATAGGGAGGAAGAGAAAATAGCCAGCAAGCAAGTATAAGATATCGCAAAACGACCAATGCTATTCGAAAGAGTATCGTTTATACCCATTTGTATCTCTCTTTAAATTATTTGTACCTCAAAGGGACTGGAAGTAGAGGCTTTTTAAAATATGTCGAAAGGATACTTTCGTACTTTCGGTACAATCGAACTGTATTGCAAATTTTTTTTCTTTTCCTTTATTAAGTTACTTGCCAGGTTTACACCGGTTTGTATCATGATATCAGAAGCAAAAACCTGTATCTACCTAATGATAATAATTAATAATCTTTTTATGATATGTCTCACCTTGCGTAGGGACCTTTTTTCAATATATTCTTTTTTCAGCATATTGTAGACTCATCAATTTAGTAAGACGAAGATTTAATAAATATATTTGTCCTTTGGACCCTCATCACTTGTTTGTAAAATTACTTGAATTTATATATTTTATACAGAGACTAATAAATCTATAAGAAGATTTATATAAAATCAAGTACTTTTACAAACGAATGATGGAGATCTAGGAGATAAAGCCCCCAGAGGGGAGATAAGAGGAAGGACGACTTCTTATCAGTTAAAAAACAACATTCTAAAAGAAAAAATATGAATAAATATATTTATCAAATCTTCGCTTTAACTACTAAACAGATGAGTTTACGATATACTACAATAGAAAATCAATATACTGAAAAGATTAACGATGTCCCTACACAAGGTGGGACATATTATGAATATATCTATTAAATCTATAATTATTTCATCAAAAAAATAATACTACGCGAAACGACAATATATAATATATGACAATATCGTGTGTTATAGTCGAAAGAAATATAAATATAAATAATAGTTGAAGAGAGATAATGTTATTGCACATCTTGCAACAACTTGTAACATTGCCATTTCATTTGACTACTTTCTTTCGACAAAACTATTATATATGATTTCTGAATTTATTTGTTGAATTTTTGTTTGGATACAGATATTATTTATATATATTGAGTGCATTATTTATAAAACAAATTGTTCTATATTTAATAACAAAATAAATTAAAAAGTAGACAAATGTGCAATACCTTACAATATAACGATTTCATTTGACTTTATTTCCTAATATCAAAAGTAACAGCAAATTAAGTTGAATTAAGTCAGATCAGCTAATATTAGAATAGATCAAATTATTTTTTGGAAATGGGGAGTGCAAGAGGAGAAATTCTGCTTCTCCTTCGTCAACATATACATATTTTGCATGCATAAACAAATAAATACCTAAGCGGAGAGAAGACTGTCATTTATAAAAATTTTTTTGTTAATAATTTTTTAATAAACAATGGCCGCCGACTAAAACTTTTCGCAAGTTACTCAGAGAAATGTCCTTGACAACATATATGAAGTTCAAGGTTATCGGCGAGGTGTTAATAAGCATAATTATCATTACTTTTTTTATTAATGGTACAAATTAGTCTAAATGCCTTAAATTCCTGCTTTTTTTGTCCTGCTGGCTTTATATGAAGCTAGCGGCGTCACGATTTTTTTTCATACGACACAGAATACAGAAATTTTTATTAATAGTAAAAACTTGATATAAAGTGAGTATTATTAAACAATCCATTAGATGCAGTTTAATTCTGCTGATTTAGTCCTAGCTTCAAAGAGATCTGTATTCCATTTTTAATTTGTCGACTGCATCGATACCTTCTTTTGTTATATAAGAAATGATTTCTACATAGATTACCATTTTTAGTAATATCGATTAATATCTACATTACTGTGCATGATCGATAGTAACAATATTAAATCAAAATCATATATTTTGTGAAAGCAAATAATGAACTATTAATTGCTCCTTTACTCGTATTTCAAATTTTGGTAGTATTTCTCATTTATTTTTTTTAATGTCCCAATTATAATTTACTTTTTCGATCAATCTTGTACAGAATCGATGTATCGAGCAATTATCAAAAGTGATATTTCTTCCACAGATTTGAACAGGTTTAATAAGTTTAAAACAATGGCTTTGGTTATGATGGTCCGGTTTTGATTTTTAATTGATAATTGCTTTCAAATTGATTTCCTGCATAAGTTTCCATATTTCTCCTATAAAATAATTGAACGTCTGCTAAAATAAAAATCTTAATACGATGTTTATTAAATTTATTCGAAATATATTGTTTAAAACTACAACCTTTGAATATTTCAAGTATTTTTTTAATGGTAAGATACTCAGAATATATAAACTTCTATAATTTTAATAAATATTTTAAATACTTCATATATCAAGGTTAATTTTTTTTTATTTCAAGATAAATGTTTTTCATTTAATTTTGTTATTAACGTTATCGAATTTAAAAGTTCTCATTAATAACTAAAATCTTTCTTTTTTTCTTTTCGACATAATAATATGAAAAAATGGAGATGTTAAAGAATTCTTGTCCAAAAATAATCGATATATAGGATGTCCTGTTTTAATGTCCCACCCCAAATAACTCTTCAGTATTGAAGTTTCAAGGAAAATGATTTGAATAAAAGTTGTAGGGATTTAAGTGAGCTACCTTATAATGATCTTGATTTTGACCTTGACCTCTACTTTCAAACTCATTTGAAGGTCAACTTGCGTTTTTTTAAAATGGGAACCCTTATTTTTTATTACACTGTTTTTTTCTACTAGTTAATTTGAACAACTTTTGTCTAAAACATTTTTTTATTTGTCTAATATTTTTTGAGATATTTGAGGAAAACTTGATAACTTTTTCAATATTTAATTTACGATATTTTGCTAACTATTTATCGGAAGAAAAAGTGGTACTAGACTTTCTCGCTTTATTTAGTCTCAAGAATATATTATTACAATATATTGTTACAATAGCGCTATAGAATATATTGTTACAATAGCGCAATTGACTTTTGTTAACTTATTGATTTTTGGAAATTTCAAAATCATCAAAATTAACAAAAATCAGGGTACTATTGTAAAGAAGGATAATGAAGCTCGTAGAGAGATGGCAGAAAGTCATTGAACAGAATGGAACATATTTAGTTGATTAAAATCGCTTTTTTTGCTAAATACTTTGTGTTTGAAATTTATTCGATTTTCGCTACGGAATTATGCATGGACCCAATAATATAAAATAGTTATTATTATATAAACTTTATTCACTTCAGCATACATTGCCAAGAAGCGGGACTTGGTTTACAATAATCCTTATCTCACTCATTCCTACATTCACTTGCATACTCTACACACTCTACCCTCTACCTTACTCCTATCCTACCTTATCTTAACTATCTTAATACCTATTATCTATTATCTATCGACTATCTTATCTACTAGTTTCTGTCTCACAGCCTATATCACATCCTGCCTTTTCTTCTCTTCTTTCTTTTTCCCTTTTTTCTTTTCCTTCCATAGCTCCTTCAGAATTTCCGTTTTCACCTTATTTAAATCATCCTTCCATAACTTTTTCACTCTTTCCTCCTTACTGTTACCTAATTCCTTAAACCATTCCCTCGTAATTTCACATTCTCCTATAAAATGATCTATATTATCCCTACCTTGTCCACAAAACACGCACTTCCTATCCTCTTCCTTTACCCAATATTTATTTTCCTTCTCCATATTTCCACACCTTAACCTCATCATTGCCCTAATTGCCATTCCTTCTTTCCTTTCTATTTCGTCTCCCCCCTCTAAATATTTCGGCCATTCCCCTGTTTCGTTTATTTCTTTATATTTTCTGTTATACCTCGCCTCTTATTTGCCCTTCCTCTATTTGTCTTTGTACTTCCTTCTCTCTTCTAACCAATTTTCCTTTTATGTTCTCTTCCTCACTCCCTAAACTATCTATTGCTGCTATTCCCCACCCGTTCCTATTGTAGTACTTTTCTCTCTCCCTTCCGTACCTTTCCTTCCATTCATCCTTAACCTTCTCCTTCCAGGATTCTTTCACCCATCTTTTGTCTTCCATTTTCTTTATCTTTAATTCATACCTTCTAGCCCTTATACCCCATTTAATTTTCAGCTTTTCTAACCCTAATTCTCTCCTAATAATATACCTTGGCGTACAAAAATCTAGCCTAAACACCCATCTTACATAATCCATCCAAATTTTCTCTAACTCCTTCTGTTCCTCCCATCCCCATATTTCTACCTCGTACGACATCACACTTAGTACCAAATATTTAAATAAATTCCTTCTCCTTCCAAAGTCATCTCTATAAATCCTTTCTTCTAATCCCCATACCTTATTCACCGCCAGTCTCCCTTCTTTTCTTCAATTCCTTTATATGCTCCCTATAGTCCCCTCCCTTATTAAAATTAAATCCTAAATATTTAAACTCCTGAACCTCTTCTATCTCTTTACCTTGCCATTTCCATCTCCCCTTTTTTTCTTTTCCTTCCTTGTTAAATACCATTATTTTTGTCTTCTCCGTGTTTACAATTAATTTCCTATCCTTTGTAAATCTTCTTAATGTACCCATCATGTCTAATAATGTTTCCCTATTTTTTGCTACTAAAACTAAATCGTCAGCATATGCCAGAGACCTAATTCTCTCTTTACCTACTTTTACTCCTCCTACTCCTCCTCCTCATGTGATCGTCTAAATCCGCTACATACAAATTAAAAAGCAGTGAACTCATCGTACATCCCTGTCTTACTCCTTTCGTAGTCTTGAAACAGCTAGTAAACCCATCCTTCGTTTTTATCGTGACTCTAGTTTCTTCATAAATCTTCTCCAGCCTTCCTATGATCTTCCTATTTATCTTCTTTTCCTTCAGTATCTCCCATAACTTCTTTCTGTCTATGTTGTCGAAAGCCGCCTTAAAATCCACGAACATTGCGTATATTTTCTATCTTTTTTATTATTCTTTTCTCTTTGCACTATATGATTTAGTACGAAGATGTTATCCAATGTTCCTCTTCCTCTTCTAAATTCTCCCTGGCTTTCAGGTAGTAATTCCTTTGCTTCCACTTCCTCCTCCAATCTCCTTCTCAACACCTCTGCATAAATTTTATACGCTGTTCATAGTATTGATATCTCTGTAATTTTCTGCTCTTTCCTTATCTCCTTTTTTGTATATGGGGCAAATCACACTTGTTTTCCAATCCTTCGGTATAGATCCTTCCTTCCATATCTGCAGCAATAATTCCTTAATTCCTTTCCTCACTGCCTGTCCTTCATATTTTCATGCCTCCGCCGGTATTTTGTCAATCCCTATTGCCTTCTTCCTTTTGAGTTTATCTATTGCCTCTATAATTTCTTCCTCTTTCAGTTCCTCTTCTCCTTCCTCTTCTTCTTGACTTCCTCCAATCTCGTCTTCTTCTCTTTCTTGTATAAATTTCCTTTCCTCTTTCGTGTTTTCTTCTATCCCTTTTAATAATTCCATAAAATATTCCTTCCATGCCTCCTTGTCTATATTATTCTTGACCAGTTTTCTTTTACCTCTTCTCCTATTTATAAATTCCCATACTTCTCTTTCGTTCCTCAGATTTCTTAACTCTTCTTCTTACTCTTCTTTCTTCTTTCTTTTCCTATTCTCAACGTGCTCTTTTAAAGTTTTCCTTGCCTCCATGTATTTTTCTCTGCTTATTTTACCTCTTCTCCTATCCTTATATTAAAGTCTCCTCCTATTATTACATTCTTCTCTCTTCCTCCATTATTTCCTTTATCTTTTTTCCTATCTCCCTCCATCTTTCCGATTATATTTATATACTGAGATAATTATCATTTCCTTATCCTTGCCTTTACCTTCTATTTCGGAAACCAGTAACCCTTCCTCTTTTTCTTCCCCCAAAATGTTACTTTCTTTTCCCCAATTTTTCTTTCTACCTATCAAAAAACTTCCCTTTGCTCTTCCCCTCTTTTTCTCTCTCTTCGCTGGCCTATATGCCCACTAGTGTGTGTTAGGCAATCTTTCCTTAAACCCTTCCCATCCCTTTTCTTCTTACCATGTCTCAATAAACTGATAAAATCCTTGCCCTTTATCCAGTTCCAAAAATCTTTATCCTGCCTCTGTATTCCTGCCACATTCCAAAAAATTAGGCTTCCACCCTTCTCCTCCCCTCCCTCCCTCTTCCCTTCCCTCTCTCCCCTTCTTGGCTTACATGAAATCCTGTCTAATATCCCTTCCCCCTCCCTTTCTCTTTCCCCCCTTTCTTTCTTTCTCTCTTTCTTCTAGTCTCTCCTCTCTATCCCCCTCTTCTCTCTCTCCTATTCCTCTCTCTCTCTCCATCTCTTTCCTCCTTTTCTCTTCTCCTATCCTCTTCCTCCCTTAATGCTTCTTTCATCTCCTTTTCCTTTAATTCCCTTAATTCCCTATCTCTATCCCTTTCTTTTCTTCTAATTATTTCTTCTTCTATTTTCTCCCATTTTTCCCAATTTCCATCAATCATCACTCTCGCAAAACCCATTTTCACCGTCTTTCCTTTCCTCCTCTCCTCCCTCACCCATTTGCCCATTTTCTCTTGTATCTTTCTTTCCTCCTACGTCAAGTCGTTCTCAATAAAAATACTTTTACCTTTCAGTTTCCTCTTATTTCTCATTCTCCCTCTTCATCTCCTCTTCCTCCAGACTTATCACTACCACTTTCCCACTTATTCTACATCTCTTTACTTTTATTTCCACATCCAATTCTTTTTTTATAAATTCCTCTGCCTTTCCGTTCGTTATTCTGTCCCCTATCTCTCACCCTTTTATTATAACATTACTTCTCCTCTCCTCCTTTTCCTTTTCTACCACTAATTTCTTTATCTTTCCTATTTCCCTTTCACTCAGGCATTCACTTAACCTATCCACACTTCTTATCGAACCATACCTACTACTCAATTTCGTTCTGCTGCTTAGCCTACTAGACGCCGCCTTACTTTCCCATTTCTCTCTATTTTCTCCTTCTCTTTTACTCATCTCTCCTTGCTTACTTTCTTCTATAAATCTTTCCGCAATTATCATTCTATCTTCTAATTCATTCATCCTACTCTCTATCTCCCTCTTCCATTCCGTTATTACCTGTCTCAACTCCTTTCTTATCTCCTTCCTTATCTCCTCTCTAACCTCCTCGTCTCCTAATCCATGCGTACCCCTGAAACTCACCTTCCTCTCTTGATCTCCTTTCTCTATCACCAATTTTCCTTATCATCCACTCTTCCCTTGCCTCTCCTTACCCCCTTTCTTCATCTCCCTGTACTCATATCTCCGCTCCGTCTACCTAACCTCTCCGCACTACTCACTTCCTATTCTGCCTCTTCTCTACTTATTCCTTATTCCCTCTATCCGCCTTTATTCTTATCGCTACCTTACCTCCTGCTTCTTTTCCTACCTTCCTACTTTACTCCCCTATCTTGCTTATTTTACAATCTCTATTTTTCTCTCTCTCAAACTCACGCAACCATACACTCGTACGCCATCTAATCAAGTTCTTAATATAAAATAGTTATATATGTTATTTGTTGTTAAAACAGCAAATTATTTTATATTTTACATTGTAAATTTCATTATAAAAAATTACATATATACGCACATATAAATTACAGAAGTAAAAATATGTATCAAGTACATAAAAATGTGAAAAATTGTATACAATAAAATATCTAACAAAAGAAAACTAATTAAAACTAAATAAAAAAACTTGAAGACATAATAAATATTAAATACGAATCTTAAAATAAAAAACCTAAAAGAGGTAAAAGAATAAGTATTAAAAACGTATATAAAACAATAAATTATATATTAATTAAAAAATTTAATTAAGGGGTTAACACCTATGTAACCGGCCGAAAATGAACTCTATGTTTGGGGATTTTTTGTAATTTTCTCAATGGTGCTATTGAAAAATTACTTTGACAGTGTTGTTGTCCATATTGCAAAGTACAAAAAATAATTTTTTACTGGTAAAAATATTCAAAATGGTAGAGCTGCAGCTGGATGAAGGAGGCAGTTGATCCGGCAAGGTGATCCGCGACTAGCAGTATAAGTGCCGTAATTTTTGGTCTAGAACGAAAAGTAAAAAAATTTGTTTTCTTTACTCCAGTACTTAGAGAAATACGTAGCCGTTTTTGATAATATTGATTTTTGAAAAAATGGTTAGCCGAATCGCTCGTTCGATCCGGCCAACAGCACTCTGAGGCGCTTGCCGCGGAAGCCTATAACTTCGAAGAAAAAACTTTTCTGGCTATAAAACCATTTTACTTCATTTCTAAGACCCTAAAGTGTATTAAAAAAAATAAGAAGAAATCGATTTTTTGAAAATTTTACATAGGTGTTACCCTTTAATCTAACTTATTTAAGAGAATAACTTAAAAACAAATTTAGAAAATAAGTACCAAATATTCATATCGTACTTATGAAAAACAAAGGGAAAATCATCATTTAAAAATATCAAGTAATTAAATTTAAAAAATTTGTTTTATTTAAAAGATAATAAGGAATATTATTCTTTAACATCGATTTTGATTCTCTTAATTCTAATGTTGACTTAGGAATATTATAACGATATCCTCACTTTTGAGCTGCTGTTCAACTGTCTATAACGAACATTATTTGATACTAATTAATCACTATTATGGGTTCGGGACGTCATATGGATCACAGTCCCTTCGGTGTTCCTCTGGAAATTCATCTTCTCGAACATATTCTTCTCCGTATCCATTCAAAATGCTGACTTTAAGGCATCAAGATAATTTCTTGCTTTGCCTCAACTGTACTGCTGCAGAATACTGAACATCGTTCTTGCAAGTTCCAAAAACAAACTTTTCTCAGGAATTAGAAAAGTCGAATCCGAGATAAGTTCAGGAACCGTTTTGTCAAGTAATCAAAAGTCAAGTAATCAAAAGTTCTGTGTTTTTTTCCCTTGAGCCATATGTTCATATGTTCTTAAATTGTTTATCTTTAGACAAGATAAGGAGTAACATCCATGGACCCAATGATCTTACAAAAAAATTATTTCAAGTTCTTGTCGTGTTCCGTCCCATGAGAAAATTACCGATATGTACCTAGCAAGCAACTTAATAAAAAAAAATATTGCATTACGGTTCGATTGCACTTCGTTTGTATTTGCTTGTACCACTTTCTGTTTCGACATTGGCTGTTTTCAAATAGATATCTTAAAATTTGGCGCTGGCGATTTTTTCACTCATAACTTTTTAACCCTTGGGACACAAACAAAATGAAATATGGGTCTGAGAAGTACAAACGAGGTACAAACCTATAGTGTAAACGATTTTTATTTTTTTGCGGTTGAACGTTAACTTCACAATGCTACGGAACCATCGATTTCTGTTAAACTAAGTTCCGATCACTAACGCGGACATGATACGGACATAATAATATGTTATTCGTTTATTTACTATTACGTTAATAACTATTAGGAATCTGCAAACATTTCCATTGCTCACGTATAAATGGCATTGTGAATTATTTACATGAAAGTTGTGCGACACATTTTTGTTTAGATTATATCAGTATTGGTCAACCTGCACAGAAATTGATGCATAAGTCATATTTATTGACATAAACATTTTTAATTCGTGTGAAGATGGAAGTCGATAAGCATATTAGTAATTATACCTAGGCCGGTTGTAACTCACAAGGAGATGACGCAACCTGTTTCATCGATTTCAACACGAGTCATAGCACACTCGATAGTTATGATGCCGTGTATAAACGCCCTAACATAATATGCGTGAATGCGTCTTTGTTTACGAGTATTTGCAGTTAAAGTTTGGCTCGCGGAGCCGTGCCACACATAGGGCACAAGTTACGACACTCTTGGCGTGATTGAGCAGACAGAGGCTCCCGCGCCGCGAACACTTTTGCGCCGCCGACGGCGTTCGAGTCCCGCCGACGTTTGGTTCGTTTTTTTTTCGTATTATTCGTTCGTAAAGACATGTAATAAATATTTTTATATTGTTCTTATGTATAATTCCTTTTTTTGTTTCTACGCTATTAATCAAGGCTAATTAGGAGAGTCAGGTCTTTCAAATATGAACACAATTTTTTTATTAATTACAATAAAATGTTTTTTTCGTGTAAATCTATTTCGCATAAATATTTCGTATGGTATGGGAAAGAAATGGCCAGACAGTGATTATTTTGTGTGAGAGAAATCCGAGAGTCGTTAGAACCGTTACAAGTGGAAAGGAACCCTCTTCCCTTTCCCCTTCTCGCAGAGGGATTCTCATGTTTTGCGACGTGCTTGCTTCATTCTCTGGGCAGTCTTCGTAACGTGAACAGTGAAAAACTCGTGTTAAAAATGGAAACCACGTTTGTAGATGAAGCAATGATCAGCTATATGCAAAATCTAGCAAAATGTGATATTACGAAAGAAGAGTTGACGGACGCAATAGAATATCTTCGAGGTAAATATATTGAATGTGTGAGCAATGGAAAGATATATTTGTACGTATTGTTATTGGCCTTGTATACAATATCAATTATATTGAATTCATATTTGCAGATGTCCTGATACAATTTCCGTCCAGTTTTGTTGACAGTCGCGAGGTATTTTACAACGTCAATCAAATATGTTTTCCACCAACTATACATAGTCAAAAGTGTATTTGTGCAAAAAATTATGCATTCATTACGTGCAGTTGGTGCAAAAAACTATTATGTTTTACATGCTTTTATATGGCATTCCATCCGCAGAGTTGCGACAGCATGATCACATTTTATAATACATAACTTTCATTTGTATGCCTTATATTTGTCTTATGTGTGTGTGTGTGTGTGTTTTGATACGGACAAAAACATTTTATTGTAATTAATAAAAAAGTTGTGTTCATATTTGAAAGACCTGATTCTCCTAATTAGCCTTGATTAATAGCGTAGAAACAAAAAAAGGAATTATACATATTGGGTGAGTGCAAAAGTTCGTGCGGAGTTTGTGAGTAAAAGTCACACAGTGATTAGGCAAACAAAAATCTTTATTCAATCAATGATATATTCTCCATCGTTTTCTATAATCTTTTCCCAACGTTCTGGCAGCATACGGATGCCTCGATCATAAAAACTGCGCGGTTTAGATTCGAAGAACGAAGAGACGCCGTTTTTTAAGGCCTCCAAAGAGTCAAAGTTTTTTCCATTTAAATATTTTGCAATGACCGGAACAAGTGATAGTCAGATGGTGCGATATCAGGAGAATACGGTGGATGCGTTAAGACATCCCATTTCAGGCTCTTCAGTTTGCGTAGCGTCTTTTTCGAAACGTATGGTCTGGCGTTGTCGTGATGAAAGACGACTCCCTTGCGATTTGACAAAATCGGACGTTTCTCTTTTATTTCTCGATTCAGATTGGTTAATTGGCGACAGTACTTGTCCGAATCAATCGTTTCGCCAGCGGGGAGAAGCTCGAAATAGATTATGCCCTTGCAATCCCACCAAACAGAGAGCATCACCTTCATCGGGTGCAAACTGGCCTTTGGCATTGCGTCACCATGCTCACCTGATTGTTTCCATGTCCGTTTGCGCTGAACATTATTGTAGAGGACCCATTTCTCATCGCCCGTCACTAGTCGATCCAAAAACGACTCGTTATTGAGCCGCCCGAGTAAAGAAACGGCTGCAGAAATTCGCTTGATTTTGTTCTTCTCGGTCAGCAAATGGGGCACCCATATATCGAGCTTCAAATCGAATCCCATCTTTTTTAAACGCCGAAAAGCGGTTGATCGGTCAACGTTTAGTGCTGTAGCAACTTCTTCTGTTGAAATTCGCGGATTATTGAGCACTAAAGTACGCAAAACATCGTCATCAATGTCAGAAGGTCGACCAGAGCGTGGCTCGTCTTCAAGGTTAAATTCTCCGCGCCGAAATTTAGCAAACCATTTTTCCACAGTTCGTTTAGCTGGTGCTTCATCCTGATAAACATCCTGAATGTTTTTTACGGCTGCGGCAACGTTTATTCCCTTCCGAAACTCGTAAAGCATAACATGCCGTAAATGCACCTTATCGATACTCATTTTTAAAGTGATATTTCTCGAAGCAGTTTGTATGAAAACAAATGATTTTTTTTTTAATAATAGCTGAAGACGTCACCTTTCCAACGTTATGTAATATGTAGATGGAAGTATTAATGACAACACTTTACGACGCTTATAACTCCATCTATTGAAACTCCGCACGAACTTTTGCACTCACCCAATAAGAACAATATAAAAATATTTATTACATGTCTTTACATACGAAAAAAAAAACGAACCCGTCGTCGGCGGGACTCGAACGCCGTCGGCGGCGCAAAAGTGTTCGCGGCGCGAGAGCCTCTGTCTGCTCAGCCACGCCGGCTTCGTGAAAGAGTGTCGTAACTTGTGCCCTATTTGGGGCACGGCTCCGCGAGCCAAACTTTAACTGCAAATTACTCGTAAACAAAGACGCATTTACGCATATTATGTTAGGGCGTTTATACACGGCATCATAGCTATCGAGTGTGCTATGACTCGTGTTGAAATCGATGAAACAGGTTGTGTCATCTCCTTGTCAGGTTTACTACTGGGGGTAGACGTCACGTGATGTCGGCCGTGACGTCACGCATACGTCACGAGAGAAAAAAATACACTGGAATGTAGATAGACTCGAATCTGGGCCCTCGCGGTTACTATTCAATGCTCCAACCTTCTAGACCACCGTTGCCTGTTGCCAGTAGACGTCCAGTGAAGGTTCTCAAAGAGTGTATGATGATGTCACGCATACGTCAAAAGAAAAAATAAGTCCAAACTAGGCCAGACTCGAACCCCCGGACCCTTCGTTTACTGTGCCATATCGAACGTCTCTCGAATGTCTATCGAACGTCTCTCGAACGTCTAATAAGCATCACACCGCAAATAATGAACTGTATATTTTTTATCAAACACAATTCATATAAAATCTTATACAATATCATAAAATCCTAAGTGAAAGGGGTAAGCGTGTTGGAAGAAACATCTGTATATTTGAAATAATGTTTTTATTAAGCGCTCTACAATTTTCTTCGAGACCACCAATTGAAAATTTTTAGTACATTCTGTAAGGCACAATTCTTCATATGATCATTACATCATAAAGTATCATTCAATTTTTGCAGAGAAGGCATGTCATCGTAGTCTGTATCCATGATCTTAATGATCACGCTGCTTCTCACATTATCATTCAGAAGGTGTAACAATCATTCTCGTTTTTCATGCCCCTGCACGTATACAAATTGAGATACATCGTCTTTAAGCTCGCTATACATATCACCCGCCACAGCTGCAGTAACCAGATGTTTAGCTCTGCAGTATTTGACAGTTCCATCTTCCTATCGTAATCTATGTATGATGATTAGCTGTTAACCAGTAGGTTCTCGATTTGTCTAATCTTGTGAGCAGATGTCATGGCATTGGACTCGTGAAGACGTAGTGCGAAAGAATAGTTTCATTCTTCAGTATCGCCGCTTCTTTTACAATAAATCTCTTTCCAACCATGAATCCTTGCAAGTTCACAAACGTCGGCACAACCATGCTGAAATAGTCTTCGATACGTCCGGGAGAGAAATGCCGTTTATAGCACTTTGTTTCGTGTATTATTCTTTTCTCGTACATATTTTCTCATGTATTATTCTTTTCTCATACATACTTTCTGATGTTAGTTGAGTTTGCGCACTATGTTGGTTAGCGGGCTGTATTCAACTACACGATCATGCAGGATGAGACAGTACGCGGTAGTATTCGCCGGTATATTCTCTTTACACTAAAATTCTATCCGCACATCCACAGTGCGGATTCATGCTCTTGACGGATTCATTTTGACGCGAACAATCGATAACCACGAAAGGATTTAGCCGCAGAAAATCGGTAGTTGTTAACCATACCTCAGCACTGTCGCATCCATAATACGATTTACGAAAACGTCTATACATATCGTAATGTATTACGTATTTATTTTTTACAAATTCCATCCAATTTTGTCCAAATTCATGTCATCGTACGGATAACACTCTGAACTTAGATAGAGCTTTGCATTAATCAATTTGCAGTCATCGAAACGAGTTATATTTTCCGACATGACATTCTTCCGACCAGTCTGCAGCGCAAAGATAACATATCGAGGATTAATTTTCCAAATTAGTAGCAGTTTTGACGGTCCACAGGTGTTTGGTCATGCTTTGCAACAGAGGAAATTCATACAGATCCCACGAGCGGAAACTCATATTCAGGTATCACTCGTTTTCCAAAGTTTTCAGCAGTGAAAGTTCATTGATATCGTTCAAGATTACGTGAGGCATTCGCCATTGCATCTTGAATAGCTCGATCTTAGAATCCAGCACTGAAGATCCTAGTAGACTGTTGTGATCCCTGCGCGATCGTAATAGAATCAATTCGTGATGCGCGTTAATCATTATATGCTTGTAGTCCTCACAGAATCCTAGCAACACGCTGAATGGTACGCAAAAGTTGAAGTACCCGTCCGGCGAAATAGTGCCAGTCGTCTCCCACACAGCATTTTTCATGATAATATTTTTGTCTGAAGATAGCGATACATAATTTTTGAGCGTGGAAGTTATTCCCACGTTTCTGTACGATCAATCTCCACACCATCCAGTTCATAACGGATCTCATCAAACATGAATGCAACGCAATTATATCCCAACGTTATAGTCGCACCATCGACTGCAACTTGTTTCGTCACCTTCCCCTCGGCATAGAGATAACTCTCGCATGGCAATATGTATAAATCCTGCTGCTGTATGGGTATTCGTATCTTGTCGCTATATCCAAACGTTATGTTAGTATATGGATTATATGTATGTGTCTCAATCTTAACGATGCGACCGTCAAAGACCGGTTCACTTCCAATGTTCAAAATGTCAATCATCTTTCTCAATCGTTTCGTACAATGAATCCCAGAGATTTCAAAAATTCAACGTTCAACGCGCTGAGTTTCTTTCGAACGAAAGATTTTGTACTGTTAATCGCGTGTCTCGTAAAAAATATATTTCCCGCTTGTTTCTCCTGTTCCACTTGATTCACCACAAGCATTTCATAGATTGCGTTTATTATCGTCGTCGTCGTACATGCAATCTAATAGTAATCTCTTCTCGAAAATCGATCGATTGTCCTTCTTGATCGACGACACGCGCCGTTAAATCTGTAATGCTCTGTGCGATGATTGGAAGGTAAATGACATGCGCCGGCGTTTCCAATATCTTACATCCTGATGGCACCCTAGACGAGAATTCATGTATCATATGTACACGCATACTATTGCTGTACGCACCACTGACAACGCTGCATTCTATACGAATGATATTAACGTTGATAATCTTAATCGGTGCATCCAATTCGTACCATTATTGCGGCTCTAATATACGACTCGATGAGAATCCTAAAAGCGAGCCAATGTTTGGTTTGCTAAGATTTATTCTATAAGCACATTTTATTTTGCTCTTCATCGTATTATTATTGGCACGAATTATAATATATTCATTCTCGTCATCTCTATACGGAGCTATTATTTTTGGAACATACTGTTTTTTGAGAATGTGAAATTGCACGTTTTAAATATTCGTATATGGCATGCAATTCGTACGATCCTTCAGGAATCGTAATTTCTTCGTCGTTAACACCATAATAAAATTTATTATTCGACGAATTTATATTTGGTATCGTATTATATGCTTCGAAATCCGTTAAACCGAGCTCATAATCACCGTCGCTCAAATCTATAGCGAGGACGTAGCTCACTGTAAGGATGCTACTGTTGCCAGTCAACATAAGCGTTAGCAACATGTTCGCAAACTGCTAAGCGAATACTGACTGCTGTTAGTAGAATGTCGTCATTTAAATCCATATCGATCTTCTACCGTTTGGAGAAACTGTAAGCACAATTGTCCGCATATGCTCTGACTGTAATGTTGATAAGACGTGTGATTGTACACAATTTTCATTATATCCTTCTCAAGATATCGAATCAATTCCTTGGGCGATCGAAGATTACCAAAACTATCAAAATATACTGCGCGATTTCCCCTTTTCGCATACGCCACCCAGTGTGTACCTGGTTCCTCTATGTTGTCTAAATTTACAATACCATTCTCGTTTTGACGTACTCCATCTATCGGTAAGGCGTCACACATGAAAACACCTCGAAAGAAAGATGTACGCATACGCCTCGCTAGTCTTTCCAACTGTACGTTAGTCATTGCATCCATGGGTAATTGTAGCCTCTCTTTGACGTTTTTTTTCCTGCTGCGCTTTGCCCACGCTTGTATGGAGCAAGATATATTCCACGACCTTTCATAGCGCGATGATGACGTTTTAATTCTTCCAGTTGACGTTGCATGGCTTTGCTATCATTCACCGCTTTTGCGACACTCGCCACTCCACCGACTAGTGAACTGAGAACTCCCAGTAATGGTAAAACTTGTAAAATATTGTTGGAGGTTATTAATTATATCGTCATAGTGCTGTATTAATAGTTTTTTATTCATAGAATACACCCATGACACACAGTCATTACAAAATAATAGTTTACTCTGCTATATAATATTTGGTACACATTAGAACTGAACATTTATACATAAAAAAAACTATCAGCTTGCCTTCTCACGAGAAGGAATCCCCGCACTCCAAAACTCAGCCCCAAAGGCTAGAAACTCTAACAAAAAAAAAAACGATGAGGCCGGTGCAGCGCCATCCTAACAACAATGGAATGAACTACAATGTGCAGATAAAGTAGAACAGGGGACATAAAAGGAAAAACTAGGAAGCGCTGCCCAAATACATGAATTACTAAATAACCTAAATATCTTTTTCCAACACTCCCACTTATTTAGATTTGTTTAACACACTTATATTACTTCTCAAATAACTGAATTGCTGTTTTGCAAG
The DNA here is from genome assembly GCF_003227715.2 of Harpegnathos saltator. Lineage (NCBI taxonomy): Eukaryota > Metazoa > Arthropoda > Insecta > Hymenoptera > Formicidae > Harpegnathos > Harpegnathos saltator. The sequence continues at coordinate 135,719 of NW_020230379.1, forward strand.
TGGCTTTGTAAAAATGTCTGCGAGTTGTGATTTTGAGTCTACATATCTTACATCTATATCACCTCGCTCATATACGTCTCGGACGAAGTGGAAACGTACATCAATATGTTTAGTTTTCTTATGATATTCTGGATTTTCTGTCAATTTTATTGCAGATTGATTATCGACATACATGGATACCATATCACACTTAAATCCTAGCTCGGATATAATTCGACGTAACCATATTGCCTCTTTAGTGCCTGTAGCCAAAGCAATATATTCTGCCTCTGTTGTAGAAAGTGCAACAACACGTTGTTTTTGACTCGACCATGATATTGCACCGCCATTTAATAAAAATAAAAAAGCACTAGTTGATTTTCGCGTATTAATACATCCTGCATAGTCGGCATCAGTATATCCATGTAGTTCGCAATCATTTCTGTTATAACCATAGACAATCCCATAGTCGATCGTTCCTTTCAAGTAACGGAGGATCCTTTTTACTGCTTGCCAGTGTTCATAACTATAATTTGTCATAAATTGACTTGCTTGATTAACTGCGTACTCTATATCTGGCCGACTAACTCTTGCAGCGAACAAAAGAGAACCAATAGCCTCGCAATATGGAATTTTTTCCAACTTTTTCTTTTCGTCTTCAGTTTTCGGACCCTGAAACTGAAACAGATGCACACCAGGTTCGGCAGGAACACTTACTGGATTAGCATCCTCTAGTCTAAACCTCTCAAGCATCTTTTGCATATAATTTTTCTGCCTAATCTTTATAGTTTGATTTGTACGATCACGCTCTATTTCAATACCGACAAACTGTTGAGCATCTCCCACTGTTATTTGAAACTTTTTCTTCAAGAAATTTAGAACCTCAACTAATGCATATTTTGATCTTGATATCACGATCCTATCATCTACATACAGCCCTATAAAAACAATTACTCCATTTACTTTACTTACAAATACGCAATGATTGCCTTCTGACTAAAATTGAAACATTTAAAAATTTTACAAATTCTGAATTCCAACAGCGTGGTGATTGTTTGAGACCATATAAACTCTTACATAGCCTACAAACTACATTAGTATTAGACTTATCTTCAAAATCGTGTGGTTGTTTCATAAAAATTGTCTCACTTAATGTCTCATACAAAAATGCCGTTTTTACATCGAATTGAGCAATCTCATAATCCTTCTCAGCTGCAATCGCTAAGAGCATTCTAATAGATTCATAACGCACCACCGGTGCAAAGGTATCGAAATAATCAACTTCTTTGCATTGCGCAAAACCTTATGCTACTAGCCTTGCCTTATAACGCTTAACATTACAATTTGAATCTGTCTTTTTACTATACAGCCATTTACACCCAATAACTTTCTGTCCTTTTGGTAATTCTTCAAGAGTCCACGTTTCATTTTCTTGGAGCGCTGTCATCTCTTCTTTCATAGCATTTTGCCATTTATTACTTTCTTCACTAGCGACCGCACTTTCATATGTCACAGGCACAGAATCGACGGTAAATACATAGTCTTGATCTCTATAGCGATCTGGTTGATGTAATTTGCTCCTGTCACGTAATTGTCTTTCTACAAGAACCGGTTCTTCAATTTGTTGCTCACCTGCATCTTCAACTGTTGGCTGTGACACCTCAGCATTTTCCTCATCTTCCATACCAGAGTAATCTCCAAAGGATAAATTAAAGACTGCTTCGCTCTTAGGATTCTTGACATTGGAGTTCTCCATCGTTTCATTAAAATCAACATTACAGCTTATATGTATCTTTTGAGTTGTAGCATCCCACAACCGGTAATTTGTTGACTCGTCTTCATAGCCAACGAAGATCATTTTCTCACTTTTCGGGTCAAATTTCGTCCTTTTCCCTTTCGGGACATTCTTGTAAGCGTCACATCCAAACATTCGCATATGTTTGATCACAGGTTTACGCTTAAACTATTTTTCATAAGCTGTCATACCATATAACTGCTTTGAGATAGTACGATTTAGAACATATGCTGCTATCTTGACCGCTTCAGCCCATAAGTTTCTTGGTAGATCTTTTGCAATCAACATTGATCTGGCACTTTCAACCAATGTCCGCATTTCTCGCTCTGCACGTCCATTTTGCTGATGAACATAAGGTGTAGACCTCTCATGAACAATTCCTTTTATACGAGGGCGGTCCGATAAGTACTTAGCCTCACCGCCCGATGGCGCCACTATCGCAAGAGAAATTTACTATCGTGTAGTATATTCTCGTAGACGGCTACTGTCGAAATTTCAGCCGAATCGGACTCGTATGTTTTGACCGCGTGTGGAAGCGGGCATGTCCGCGGATTTTAGAAAAATGGAAAAAGAGCAATATCGGTCGGTGATTCGATTCTTGTTTTTGGAAGGGAAATCGCGCAGCGAAATTAAAGAGCGCTTGGATGCTGTGTACGGTGACTCTTCTCCTTCGATGGCGATCGTCAAAAATTGGTTTAACGAGTTTCAACGTGGTCGCACGTCGGTTTTTGATGAGCCACGCCCAGGTGCCCCGAAAACGGCTACCACGGAGGATAACATGACAAAAATCCACGATCTCGTATTGGCAGACCGCCGATTGAAGGTGCGCGAGATAGCTGAGATAGTAGGTATCTCAAAAGACCGCGTGGGTCATATCCTGCATGAAATTTTGGGCATGAGAAAGCTGTCGGCGCGATGGGTGCCGCGTTTGCTCACTCTGGACAACAAGCGCAACCATGAGACCACTTCAGAGCAGTGTTTGACGCTGTTTAAGCGCAATCCGAAGGAGTTTCTGCGTCATTTCGTGACCGTCGACGAAACATGGATCCACTGGTACACACCAGAGACCAAGGAACAGTCGAAACAGTGGACTTCACCCGGCGAACGTGCTCCGAAGAAGACGAAGACTGTCCTATCGGCCGGAAAGGTGATGGCCACCGTTTTCTGGGATTCACAAGGTGTGATCTACATCGACTACCTGGAGAAGGGCAAAACGGTCACAGGGCTGTACTATGCCGAATTATTGGGCCGATTCGACGCCGAATTGCAGAAAAAACGGCCCCATTTGGCGAAGAAAAAAGTGCTCTTCCACCATGACAACGCACCGGCTCACACCTCCGCCCTCGCCACGGTCAAATTGGTCGAATTGGGCTACGAACTGCTGCCCCATCCACCGTATTCTCCAGATTTGGCCCCGTGCGACTTCTTTTTGTTTCCAAACTTGAAAAAGTCACTCGCCGGGCAGAAATTTGAGTCGAATGAGGAGGTCATCGCCGCCACGGAGGCCTACTTTGCAGACCTCGAGAAAACGTATTTTTCAGACGGGTTAAAGAAGTTGGAGCATCGCTGGGTCAAGTGTATCGAGCTAAAAGGAGACTATGTTGAGAAATAAATCGCCACTTTTCCAAAATTTTCGTTTTTCTTTTGTAGGCAAAGTACTTATCGAACCACCCTCGTACATAAGAACTCACCAAATTCTTTCGATAAGTACTCCTTGCCGTTATCGGTACGTAGCACCTTCACACTGTTATCTGTCTGTTTGAATACTAGGGCCTCATACTCTTTGAATCTATCAAGGACTTCATTCTTGTGTCGCATAAAATATACTGTTCGAAATCCAGTACTGTCATCCTTAAACAGAACAAAATATCTTGACCCTCGTGGAGATTCTATATTTATAGGACTACATACATCTGAGTGTATTATTTCTCCTGGTTTATTAGTCTTCTCGCGCTTGCTTGATAAATGTGATTTCTGAGCTTGCTTTCCTATTACACACGCTTCGCAGAAGAATTCCGTTCCATCTTCAATTTTCATCCCGTCTACTGCACCAGTTTCTTCCATTTGTTTGACCGATTTCATATTAATGTGACCTAATCTTTCATGCCATAGCTTCAATGAATTCTGATGCACCACGTTATACTCTTCTGGCTTCACATCAAAAAGCATACGGAAAAGGTGCCATAACGAATGCCTTCCGAGGATAAAGTTCCATTACTTCCTCGAACTTCACAGCAATCATGATAGCTGCGAAAAGAGAATTTTTTATTGGTTATGGCTCCCACTGAAAACAAATTCCATCGTAGATCTGGAACGAAAAGCACATTAGTCAATTGTCGTGTTAGTCAATTACCAGTTGATTATTTACACTCGCATGAATATCTATGGTACCGACACCAGCCACCGAGAGTATTCTATCTCCTGCAACTTTTACAAAACGTACTGTTTTTACAGGTCCCAGTTCACAAATATAATCACGTCTGAATGTCATGTGCATACTAGCATCCGAATCTGCCAACCATACCGACTCGTTTTTGTCTGTTGTTTCCAAACAAAATGCTGAAATGTCACTTGTATAAGCCGACGCAGATGTCACCTATTTTCTCCTTGCTTCGTTTACTGTCTGTCTTCTTCTCATTTCTTTTATCATCCGCAAGACGCTTCTTACATTCACGACACCAATGGCCCACCTCATGACAATAATTACACGGGCGCTTCTTCTTGAGTTCCTCTATTCTCTTGACATTAATTTTCTTTTTCTTCCCATGTTGACCAGTTGTATCAGATTTTGATTGACAGTCAAGTTTTGCTTGCAAACTTTTCACTTGCAATGCAAGTGATGATGCTTCATCCTCTACAGTTGTCAATCGCTTATCTTCACGAATAATTCTGGCAATTAAATTCTCTTTCTTCTACTCAGTTTTAGCAGTACATTCCCACGCCATCACGAATGTAGAGAACCTCGACAGCAGGCTACTCAGCAACTTTGACATTATAGCAGCATCCGAAACCGTTTCAGATGCATCAGCCAGCTTCCTACAGATAGTCACAAATTTTTCTATCTGTGTTGCAACCGATTCACCATCACTTGTGCGAAATTCATAAAATTGTTGCCAACAACGTTGCTTTGCATTCTCAGTCGTATCACCGTACAACAAATGTAGCTTCTCCCATATCATCTTCGGGATCATACAGTTAACCAAATTTATATGTAACGACTGTTTTACCGTACTCAGTACTGTTACTGATGTCTTTGACTGACGCTTCTTCCAATCTTTCCATTCTTTTAACTTGGTTTCTTTATCGGGCTGCTTGTCCGTCCCCTCAATAAATTCCATTAAATCTTGAGATTCCAACATAAATGACACGCCATATTTCCACAAAGTGAAATTTGTGCCATTGAATTTCGTGAGGTTAAATGATTCTTTCTCAGCCATTTTTCCTATAGAGAATCGTACGAAAACTACCGAACTCAGACAACCACGAAAGGAATATTATTCATACAGCAACTCGCAAACAGCACTAACTGCGCAGTGGAAGCGTGCTGGGCCCATAACCTGTTGGAGGTTATTAATTATATCGTCACAGTGCTGTATTAGTAGTTTCTTATTCATAGAACACACCCATGACACACAGTCATTACAAAATAATAGTTTACTCTGCTATATAATATTTGGTACATATTAGAACTGAACATTTACACATAACAAAAAAAAACTATCAGCTTGCCTTCTCACAAGAAGGAATCCCCGCACTCCAAAACTCAGCCCCAAAGGCTAGAAACTCTAACAAAAACAAACGATAAAGCCAGTGTAGCGCCATCCTAACAACAATGGAATGAACTACAATGTGCAGATAAAGTAGAATAGGGGATATAAAAGGAAAAACTAGGAAGCACTGCCCAAATACATGAATTGCTAAATAACCTAAATATCTTTTTCCAACAAATATCACCCCGTTTTGCTATTGGAAATGCTTGTTTTCGGATTGCTTTCTTGGACGTCTTCTTTTCCTTCATGCCAATACCGATTTTCGTTTTGACTTTCATGGCAACCCAAACGGCTGCAGCAGCAGCTCTCTCGCCTAGAGTTGACTCTTTCGAAGTTATGCGTTTCCGTGCTTTTACAGCGAGAATCTCATCCGCCGCGTGCCGATCGGCGAGATTGTTGCTACGCGAATAGGCTATATTGTGCTCACGACACGCCGCGTCCAATGAATTAATACTGTGATCGCCTCTGGCCAATCGTTTTACCATGCGAGTTCCAGGACCACAAAATTGATATTCGGGAATGTGTATTTCAATAGGAAGCACATTTATCGCGCGATTCAATAGACCACTGCCGACTTGGATTTTGTCGATGACATTCACTACAGTCCCTGATCAGCGGTGCCGGACCGTCGATATGCGTTTGCTGCCACGGACGATTATAATGTTCCAAACACCGACGATACTGCTGAACCTCTGGATCGACTCTTATATGTTCAGGGAGTCTGTCCCACAAATCGTCAATATAGTTTGCAAATTCGCGTAACAAAACAATCTTCGGTATGTATTTCAACTGTTCGGAGGTTAGCTCTCGAATATCACGAGTATCTGTCAGAAGGAGCAACATTTTCTAAACTGAGCGCTTCCAAAATCGACGCGTTTATATACTATATATATATATATATATATAGTTCAATCGTAATGATCCGTTAACAAAATCAATTTTGTAACTCGCGGGGGAAACATGCGGTTCATAAAGCAACCGACGTTAATACGTGTGACAAATTTCTACAATAGAATGCAATCAATGCTCGAGCAAGAGGCGCGCAGGCATGGAATCATGCTTCCGAACATCATACGCGGCATCATATGCGATCCCTCTAATTATGGCAAGACGAACGTTCTCATTAGCTTGTTGGAAAGTCCGCACGGTCTACATTTCGAGAATTTATATGTGTACTCAAAATCATTGCAACAAATAGATGAAATTGGATACTTTACATTCTCCAATAACAGCGATGTGATTCCAACAACCGAAGCGCTAAAAAATTCCATTTTTATCTTTGATGACGTGACATGTGACAAGCAAGATACGATATGAGAATACTTTGCTATGGGTCGTCATTTGAACGTTGACTGTTTCGATCTCTGTCAGACGTACACAAAAATACCCAAGCATCTTATATGGGACAATGCAAATCTTCTGATTCTCTTTAAACAGGATGGTACCAACTTGAAACATGTGTACAACGATCATGTGAACACTGACTGGTCATATGAGGATTTCAATGCATTGTGTCGCAAATGTTGGCAGCATAAATATGATTTCACAGTGATTGATAAGGACAGTACAATGATACAGGAAAGGATTTAATGACTTTGCAATGCTGTGAGATGCTCAATCGTCGTTGCAACCTCAACGTGGTAACATCTTCAATGTCCACGAGGCAACCATATCAATGATGAATAGTAGCGTGAAGATTGAGGATCGTGAAAAGGTAGCGAAAGAGATTGCGAAAATGAGCGAATCGATCCGTAAGTAGTATCGCGCTTTGAAAACCGGTAGAATGGTGGAAAATGCCGCATTGGAGAGACACTTCAAACCTATTATTGAACCTCTCAAGCAAATCGCGGGTAGCAGCGCTAATGTGGAAAGTAACGATGTTAAAACTGAGACATCATTGATGAGTACAAGTGTCGAAACAAAGAGTGTAATATTAAAACCCGAAAAAAAGATTAAGCGTAAGGCAAAACTTTCACCAGTTGCATTGATTCCGCTGAAACGGAAACTATTAAACGATCCTCCGATAGTTCCTACATCGACGGGAGCTCTACAATATGAGCAGCTACGTGGAATGTCACATGAATCTTCACCGATCGACAATCTATCCATTGATGATAATGATGAGAATGTTTACGAAACCCCTGATAAACCGTTAGTGACATCCGTTAGACGTCAGTTGCGAACGTTCGAAAGACAACAAACTTTATATGATTATTTTGGTCCGTTGGGTCAAAAATATATGGGAGCTGTGCTAAGTAGTGAAAAAGATAACGCCATAGATTATGTTTACGGCGTACGTTTTAGTAACGATGGAGCGTGATAACTCGGTGATAAACGTATCGATGTGGACGGAGACGATAATGTAATCATAGGCGAAACAGGATACATTGGAACAACAGGTCTTTACGAGATAATATTCAAAAGAATCCCCGACGACCGTGTACACCGAAGCTGATATGCAAAAATATAAAAGTATACTTTGGCGACGAATACTCACAGACGCGGATACCTCCCGCAAAATCCTATACTCGGTAACAAGAGACACAAATATAAACATGTTGCTCCCCTAGTATCACATGTGTCGCAACAAAGTTGCAGGAAAAGGTTTATACGCATTGTAAGCTATGATGACCTTAAATGACAGTAATATCGATTACGTGCATTGGGATGATTCCAACGAGCTGGTGGATCGTCTGCAATTGCTTGAAGTTTCGCGCCAAGCTGGTAACAACGCTCATGACAATGAAATTTTATCGATTATCGAAGAACTCCGCGAAGCTGGTCTTATTATAAATTAAACAGCGTAGCACTGACACGAGTCAGTCAGTCGGTACAGCTTGCCCCGAAATGTCGATGCATAAGTTTGGAGTGTTGCCAGAGAGCAATGGTTCTCTGATCGACGCGCATCAATGGAATGAATACGTTAAAAATTACGTACATGAAAATGCCCTTTGTTTAAACGCTGCCAAAGTTTTTGATGCAAAATCGCGCAAAGTAAAACATGTAGCGCAACCTGAAACCGACAGTGACGTTGCAACCAAACAATACGTGGATGAATGTGTTGCAGGTGTAAGAAATAATTTGAACGGCGTTGCAACCAAACGATACGTACATGAAAATGCCCTTTGTTTAACCGCCAATAGTAAAGGTTTTGATGGCAAATGTTTTGATGCAACACTGCACGCGATACATAATGTCCTGCGACCGGAAGCCTTCAATGACGTTGCACACAAAAATTATGTGGATGAGAGTATAAAGTCTGTAAAACTTCTACTGCATGAAAGTAACGTTGAGAAGACACAATATATTGATGAGAACATAAATTCTGTAAAACTTCTACTACATGAGAGTAACGTTGAGAAAAAGCAGTATGTAAATGAGAATGTTAAAAAATTGAAGGATTGGCTGGAAGACTACTGAAAGAAAAACCTATAGAGCATAAATAGCATTCATGAGAACATAGAACGAATTTCAGACTGGACACGTTCAGAGATAAAGCAATCAAAGAAAATATAAAAGTAGAATATTACAGTTAAATTGACATATAGTATCGACATAAGCACGAGAAGAATCATCACGAGCTGCAATGATGAAACAATCATCAAAATTTAACAAAAAGAAGAAGAGTTCAAAGAAGCAGCTCATCGGTAACGAAAAGCAGCGGTTGATGGAGGAGTTGCACGCTCTAGCGAGAAGACATTTTCCCCGTTGACGCGTCATAGTGTACGGATACGATGATCTATGGCAAGCTGACCTAGTAGAGATGCATCCTTATTCGAGATTCAACGACAACTATCACTATATACTCACTGTTATCGATGTGCTGAGTAAATATGCGTGGGCTGTACTGATGAAGAGCAAGAGCGGTAAAGAAGTAGTCAAGGTATTCGCTAGGATATTTCAAGACTCTGGAAGATGTACGAAAAATTTGTAAACGGACCAGGAAAAAGAATTTTATAACGCAGATCTACAGAAACTCCTTAAAAAGCACGGTATCAATCATTATTCTACGTACTCGGTAATGAAAGCGTCTGTTGTGGAACGATTCAATCGCACGTTCAAAAGAACGATATGCGGAAACTGTTTACGTTGAATGGAATATATAAATGGATCGACTCGCTACCATGTCTCGTTGCCAAGTACAACACGCGAAAGCATCGAACTATCGGTATGTGTCCTGCCCATGTTACACCTAAGATCGCCGATAAGCTCCTACACACAGTCTACAACAACGTAAAAATTGCAGCACCTGCGAGATTCAAAGTGGGTGACTCGGTACGCGTGAACAAATTCAAAACTATCTTCAAGAAAGGTTACACTCCGGACTGAACTACCGAAGTATTTAAGATTATCAAAGTACAGGCGATCAATCCGGCGACCTATCTGCTTGAGGATTCTCGCGGAAAGCCTATTGCCGGAGGATTTTACGAATATAAACTGCATCGCGCTGCTAATCCTGACGTTTATCTCGTGGAAAAGGTTGTGAAAAAGCGGCGACAAGGTTTTAATGAAATGGGATTTGACGACTCGCACAACTCTTGGATACACAAAGAAAATGTATTGTAACCAATTCTTTATTATAAATATTTTTTTATTATAAATATATTTTATTATAAATATTTTTTATTACAATATCCTATTATAAATGGCTTGTAATAATCCATCCTTTTTATTATAGTTAACAATATTTCTTACAAACAAATATATGTACAATGATCGCTTTTCATTTACAATATATATGTATGTACAATGATAGCTTTTTTTTATTTTACAACGTTATCCTGTAATGTCTCCATGGTAAAGTGTCTGTTGACTCTGGTACGATATACCGCTTGTCATCATACGGACTCAGAGCAATTTTCAGTTCGGACACGGTGTAGACTTTGTGCTTTTAGATTTTTGTAATTTTAGATCGTATGCATGACTGACGACGTCGCTTTTCGACCTCGTCTCTCAAACACTGCATATAAATAATCATCAAACGTTATAGTTCGCACTACGACGTTGGTCTTGACACCTTTCGCCTTCTTCGTATCCGTTTTGCTGTCTACCTTTAGCGCGTACATCTTTGCTCTGAGTCCGATGAATTCCGCCATAATCGCTCCGTTATTTTCATCTTTCATCAGACCCGGTACTTTCTTGTTGGCAAGCGGTATACCGTATGCGTTATCAGCGGGATAATCACTCGTATCAAATTTAGAAATATCGCGTTTCATGTGCTCGAAAATATCATCACATTGGATATGGTAGATTAAACTGTCAGTATCGGTGTACATTACTTTACATCTGTTCTGATACAGGGGAGACATGTACTCGTGATGAAATTCGTACAAGCAAGTCTTGGATATGTCAAGGATACATATACCCACATAGATCGGCTTGTTGAATTTCACCTCGAGTTTACGCAGCTCAACGGCGATTAAATTTTCCGAAAAGACACTTCTGTTACGAAAATTTGGTTTCGCGATCATTGCCTCAGCACCGTATCGTCCTTTCCATTTTGTCAACAGTTTTACGTCTACGTGATTGCGAACGTTTTCCATGGTTTTGCCGAATATCGCGTTGTTCATCAATTTGTACAAATTTTTCTCGAAATCGTTTATTGCGCGTATTCTAAACTGCGTGTTAAGTTCAATATAATCGCGGAGCCACGGGGATTAAACAAATTTGAGTACGCGGTATATCTTTCCAATACGAAAACCGTGACGCGTGCACTGCTGCAGGTTGCGATAATCACATAACGTTGCTTATCGCATAAGGTTGCGAGAAGCTTGTCCTGCCTTTTGTTTGGCGGTTTGTCATGCGCCGGACAGAACGGTAGGTCAGTGTGCGCGTCGTGCAGACGTTGCGGATACTCCAAGTCGATCTCCAGAATGTAACCTATGGGTAAATCTAGCGCGATTGATGATACGTCGAAATTCGATACATCATCAACCCATCGAAATTCGGCGTATGGCAGCTGTTAACACATTGCCCAACCGCACAAGTTATTTACATCGAAGTACATCAAGTATGATGATGGCTGCAATGGATCGTAAAACTGCATATACTTGTTATTAGCCTTTGCGTATCTACTGGAATATTGACTGAGACCGCCGCGAATACCGCGCTCGATGAATATGACCATGTCGATATCAGTGAACAATTCGAAATTAACACCCATATGCTTCAACATAGCATCCCACGTAAAACCAGGTAAAGTGTAATAATGCGCGAGATTTAACCCGTAACTTTTGATACAACTATTGCGGAAATTTTCAAAAATATCAGCCAGTAACAAGACATCAGTCTTCAGATATAAGTCGCTATATTTGCCCAAGGTTTGAATGGAGAACCGCCGCCAGATGTTCGCGGCGTGCGCGTAATCGCTCTCGGATACCATGTCACCCGTCGACGAACTGTAAAATGACTCGCGCGGTGGTAAACACTGATCCTGCAGCTTTTCCACGCAATCAAGGTATTTGTACGGAAAGACACCCTTTCGCGTCAATAAATCAAAATCCTTGTCGGACAAATTTGAAAATTCAGACCGAACAATTTTTAATTTGTCGTTGTCGAGAAAAGACGCCAATTTATCGAAACTAGTACTGAGAAATTTGTACGAATCGATGAACCGCAATTGTATACAATTTTTCCATTTATTCCTACTATCCGTCATGTTTGCTATAGTCTTTGTAAACGAAATATATTTCTCTTTGGTTATCGTTAGTACAGTGATTGAACCTTCGAATGCGGTTGCTTGTGATCGTTTTGCCCTTCTCCAGGTAGTCGATGTAGATCACACCTTGTGAATCCCAGAAAACGGTGGCCATCACCTTTCCGGCCGATAGGACAGTCTTCGTCTTCTTCGGAGCACGTTCGCCGGGTGAAGTCCACTGTTTCGACTGTTCCTTGGTCTCTAGTGTGTACCAGTGGATCCATGTTTCATCGACGGTCACGAAACGATGCAGAAACTCCTTCGGATTGCGCTTAAACAGCATCAAACACTGCTCTGAAGTGGTCTCACGGTTGCGCTTGTTATCCGGAGTGAGCAAACGCGGCACCCATCGCGCCGACAGCTTTCTCATGCCCAAAATTTCATGCAGGATATGACCCACGCGGTCTTTTGAGATGCCTACTGTCTCAGCTATCTCGCGCACCTTCAATCGGCGGTCTGCCAATACGAGATCGTGGATTTTTGTCATGTTATCCTCCGTGGTAGCCGTTTTCGGGGCACCTGGGCATGGCTCATCAAAAACCGACGTGCGACCACGTTGAAACTCGTTAAACCAATTTTTGACGGTCGCCATCGAAGGAGAAGAGTCACCGTACACAGCATCCAAGCGCTCTTTGATTTCGCTGCGTGATTTCCCTTCCAAAAACAAGAATCGAATCACCGACCGATATTGCTCTTTTTCCATTTTTCTAAAATCCGCGGACATGCCCGCTTCCACACGCGGTCAAAACAAAACTACGAGTCCGATTCGGCTGAAATTTCGACAGTAGCCGTCTACGAGAATGTACTACACGATAGTAAATTTCTCTTGCGATAGTGGCACCATCGGGCGGTGAGGCTAAGTACTTATCGGACCGGCCTCGTATATATATATTATATAGAATCGAACGTCTTTTAAATAAACGGGGCGCCTCACGGGGCGCACCACACTTGTTAACACAGGAACGCCGAACACACATTTCTTTCAAGAAGCAACCTTCCCTCCTTCATCCAAATAACGCACCGGCGCGGCGGCGAGCGAAGCGTTGCGGAAGCGGCGAGCCGGGCGCGACGGTGGGCGACCGATCACACCGAACCCCGCGGGCGTTACTGTTACAACAGTATTCTTCGCATCTTGGAGAAATCGAAGAAGTTCGATATAGTCTGTATTTACAATCGCCCCGGTTGATACGCGACTATTGAACGCTGTATCGATTTCTCGCCAAAAAGTTCCGAATATCCGGCTCCTGTGTATATGAAACGTCTGCGCAAAATATTTTTTAAACCCTCGAGTTGCGCTATACGAGCAACCATCGAGTGCGCTGAACCAACCGATAGTTACGGCTGTTTGGCTCGGCTATGCTGTTCCAACGACTCGAGACACTTGTCGCACTTTTGCTCCCACGCGAGGTATTCGTCTCGCGAACCTAATCGAGCGAACTGATCCCATAGTTCGCGTTCTACGGATGATTCGGCCATTTCTTCCAGCGAACGTTGTCAACACACACTATAACCGTGCATTCTGTTCGTCTTCGACTAAACTGTAACATGTTCTGCTTCGAACTTTTTATATCACTTCCTTCTTCCAAAAATATACAACGTTATCAAAATTCGGGAGAACTTCCTCGACGGTCTCGTCGACACATCTTTTAACACATTAACGGCTCTTAAACTCTCCTAAACTTAAATATTGACCCGTTATGGACCCTGTATATCTAAGTGCATACCTTTCTTTATCTGATACAACAATAGGCTTGTAGACCTACGATTTGGTATCAGCAGTCTGGCGTCAACGACTGACAAAAAACGTTTTTCGTAAAAAATGTGATATTGTAATATGCGGTATACTCTGTTCGCCTTCGACTAAACTTACAACATTGGTGGGGAAACTTGCCTGTATTAAAAGGAGCTCCTGCATATTGTTTCGTCAGTCGCTCTGTAAAGACAAGGTACGACAGTAGCTTCCACATACAGTGAAACCGAAATGTACGTGTCGAAGTGAACGCTAAGCAAGCAAATTATTACACGCCTGTTCAACATGAAGATGAGGATTCGGATCACCTCGCATGGAAATAAAAGTACGACGAGTGTTTCGAGAATCCACCATACAAAATGAAACGTAAGAAGTGAGTATCAATATGAATTTGGTTGGTACTTTGTATGCACTTTCTCGGTCGAATTTTTAAATGTATATAATATTCATTGTATTTTTATAGCATTCCTGAGTTATGTCATGCTACTCGCATCCTGAGGCGCAGATACGCTTTGACTATAACGTCTCATAAGTATTTGGAGATTGGACTCAATGTACAATCTGTGCCCGTCGTGGAAATAGTCCTCGATGCCAATTGCGGTAATCAACTAATATTACGTGCAGACACTTGGGAAAAACTGATGGGAAATCGTGTTGCTATACAACGACTTCTGGAAGCGAGTAAACCATCGTACTTTCCGCTACGGATTCGAGATTTAAGAGTGGAATTGTGCGAGCTAAATGGTTCAAAAATTGTAAAATTAACGTTATCTTCTAAGTGTTTGTATTTGAAACCTGCTACCATGAACATATTATTTACTTATGAACATTGCATTGATCATATATACCAGGTCTGTAAATATGAAACCGGAATTTGCCCATAGATGGCCCTAGCTGTTAATGTATTAGGTTGGTCGGAAAGTTCGTTTCAAATTTCGCGCGCTCCACATTTCTATGTAATCAGTAAGAACGAGGGCGCTCTAAACGATTTTATGTTTGTCAACAAACATTCCCGGATCTATGAGCCCGCTAAGGAAACTTCGCAGATCTTCCTAAGTGCAACTATTTCGTCAGAAATCAGTTTGAAAAATGGAGAACCAAAAAGTCCATTTTCGTCATGTGATGCTATATTGCTTTAAACGTGGCTTCACGGCTTCGCAGACCTTGAATGAGATGTTCTCAGTATATGGAGATGCCTGCGTCACTCACCAGACAGTTCGAAAATGGTATCGAAGATTCGAAGCTGGCGATTTCAACATGGAAGATCAAGCTCGCTCAGGCCGGCCTTAGGAGGTTGATGAAACGCTTCTTATGAATCTCGTGCACGAAAATCCTCGAGTGACAGTTAGAGAACTCGCCGACACTCTGCACAAGTCTGTTTCCACCGTGCATGACCATCTGAAGAAGCTAGGATTTTCAAGTCGACTGGATGTGTGGGTGCCACACGAAATGAATGAACGGCAGTTGCTGGAACGTGTAAACGTCTGCGATATGTTGCTTCAACGGCACCAAAAAGAACCTTCTTGAAGAGGATCCATAACAGGCGATGAAAGTTGAATCCTATACAATTATGTTAGCCGCAAGAGGTCGTGGGGAACCAGCGACGCGTCTACGCAAACAGTGGCCAAGCCGGGGCTTCACGCGAAAAAGGTTCTTCTGAGTATCTGATGGGATTTTAAGGGCATGGTATATTATGAGCTTTTTCAACCAAACGAAACCATCAACGCGGCGAAGTACAGCCTTCAACTGGACGAACTGAAGACTGCCATCGCACGGAAGCGCCCTGAATTGGCCAACAGGCGTGGAATTATTTTCCATCATGATAACGCCAGACCTCACGTCGCAATGTCTATCCGTAGGAAGCTGTTAGACTTCGAATGGGACATTCTTCCTCATCCTCCATATTCTCCCGACCTTGCCCCATCTGACTACTATCTATTTCTTTCTTTAAAAAATTTTCTTCGGGACAAGAAATTCGAGTCTTTGAAAGTCCTCAAAAGTCATCTTGATAAATTCTTCGCCAATAAGAAACCTTTATTTTGGAGCAAAGGCATCATGCAGCTTCCTGAAAGATGGGCCAAGGTCGTTGAACAAAACGTTACATATTTGCTTCAATAAAGTTCCTCTTTGTGTAAAATATTGCGCTCTTAATTTATTTCAAAAATTTGAAACGAACTTTCCGAACAACCTAATAGTTACCATCAAGCCGCGTCATTGCCATTTGTTGACATCTGATAAAGATTCTCAACTCACAACAATACAAATCTCATACAACAGCATAGTTTGTAATAGCGTTGAACATGTCGAATTTTGTGCTTGGAAGCTACAATTTGCGGACAGCATTGATTTTCTGTTACCATTTGAAGAAAACTGCTGCAGAATCGTATCGAATGCTTGTCGAAACTTACGGTGAGCATGCTCTTGGTAAATCACAGTGTTTTGAGTGGTTTAAAAAATTCAAACGTGGCGATTTTGACGTGAAAAACGAAGAACGTGGAAGACCACCGAAAAAGTTTGAAGACAGCGAATTGCAAGCATTGTTGGATGAGGATGATGCTCAAACGCAACAACAACTCGCGGATCAATTAAATGTGACACGAGAAGCTGTCTCCATACGTTTGAAAGCCATGGGAAAAATCCAGAATATGGGAAAATAGGTTCCACATGAACTGAATGAAAGACAGCAGGAAAACCGAAAAACCACTTGCGAAATGCTGCTCGCCAGGTACAAAAGAAAGTCATTTCTCCATCGAATTGTGACTTGCGACGAAAAGTGGATATATTTTGAGAATCCTAAGCGTAAAAGATCATGGGTAACTCCAGGTGAACTATCGACATCGACCACGGCCTACAAGGCCAAATCGCTATGGACGGAAGACAATGCTCCGTATTTGCTGGGATCAGTGCATGTGATCTATTATGAGCTGCTAAAACCTGGCGAAACCGTTCATACTGAACGCTACCGACAACAAATGATCGATTTAAATCAAGCTTTGCGTGAAAAACGATCAGAATATCAAAAAAGGCAACACAAAGTGATTTTACTTCATGATAATGCACCATCACACACAGCAAAACTGGTCAAGGAAACGATTGAGGCGTTTAGTTGGGAAATACTTTCGCATGCGGCTTACTCACCAGACTTGACTCCGTCCGATTACTACTTATTTGTATCAATGGGACACGCACTTGCTGACCAGCGCTTCATTTACGAAAATGTACGAAAATGGCTCGATGACTGGTTTGCCTCAAAAGAGCAGTAGTTTTTTTGGCGTGGCATCCACAAATTGTCAGACAGGTGGGAAAAATGTATAGTTAACGATGGGCAATACTTCGAATAAAATATTTTTTATCATTTTCATACAATAAACGTGTATTTTCTAAAAATTCTAGTTTCATATTTACATCATACTTGGTATACGCAGTTGTCCGAACACGTATCTCATTAGATCAAAATTTCAAACTTATGTAAAAGTTCTTCGAGAAAAAAATATTACCGAAATGTGTTATGCGATAAAAGCGATACATGAAGGCGCTGGCTTTGACGGTGAGTCACTTATTGATTGCGAACTGCTGGCATGCGCTTTGAAAAATATGTACGAAACTATGAACAAATAAGATGCTTATTCTGAGAAATAAATTACTTTGTTATATGATATATCTTTTTTACTTTAGACCACATCCTTTCTTCGAAAAAATATACCAACTACTGTACAGTTTCAAACTTTAGATTGTGTAGGCCGAACCTCTTTGACTCGAACTATGCATGATAGATATTTTCTCTCGTGATGTCATCATACACACTTTGAGAACCTTCACTAGATGTCTACTAGCAACAGGCGACGGTGGTCTAGGAGGTTGGAGCATTTGGATAGTAACCGCGAGGGCCTAGGTTCGAGTCTACCTACATCCCAGTACATTTTTTTCTCTTGTGACGTCATCATACACACTGTAAGAATCTTCCCTAGACGTCTACTAGCAACAGGCGACGGTGGTCTAGAAGGTTGGAGCATGGATAGTAACCGCGAGGGCGCCCAGGTTCGAGTCTACCTACATCCCAGTACATTTTTTCTCTCATGACGTATGCGTGACGTCACGGCCGCCGGATTATTTTCTGTTTCCAAACTTGAAAAAATGGCTCGGTGGTAAAAGATTTGTCAACAATGAAGAGGTGGAGTCTGTGGTTGATGGCTATTTTGAAAAGCTCGACGATTCCGACTATAAACAGAGTATCGAAGCTATTGAACATCGCTGGAAAAAGTGTGTTGAGCTAAAAGGAAACTATGTAAAGAAATAAAGATATTTTTTCACAAATTTTTTGTGTTTTCTTTGTTAGATCGGGTACTTCTGGGACTACCCTCGTCGGCACTATTCTTTTTCGAAATGGCTGGAGCAACAAAGTCGGGAATAGAGCAACAAATTAGCAACAAAATCGTAGTTTAAAAATGTGTTCGTTTTTCGTTTTTTATTTTTTTTTTAAAGGGCTGTGCTAACTTTAATGTTAAGCTAGCACAGCCATTGTTTTTTTTTTTTAAATGGCTGGTGTTAAGGATTTGAACGCCCTTTCTTCCCGCATGTAGCGAAGCGCATCGAACACACGGAGTCACTATGTTCGTGAATCCTCGGTCAGTTTCGGGATCTTTCGTCTCCTAGGCCGATCGTGTTGTAGCGTGTCCTGAGAAAAAACAGAATAGCAGCGGCTAGCGGCCCGAGTGACAACTCGCTGTAGTCAGCTCAAAATAAAGAGGCTTAGTCAACACAACATAAAGAAACTTCCTATCAAGAGTGATCCTAGCCCACAAATTCGAAACAGAGAGGAGCGTTTCTTTCGGCCACGGTCATCGAGGAAACTTCGAGGAAAATCGTGGAAGCGTTACAATAACGCTCATAACAAACATAAAAATTGGTCCTTCGAGCCGGATCTATGCGGCATCACATACTTCATCGTGGGTGAGGAGCAACACTCAAGGGACGAACATTTGGGCGAGTTCGAGGATTTTAGGAGCGGAGACGAGCTTAACAGCCGTCGTGCAACCAAGCTGCAACGAGTCTACAGAAAAACGAGTCACGCTGTGTAGCGAATTGGCGGTATTCCAGTGGACGGGACATGTCCATGATTTCGGGAACCCGCATCAGTGAGGTGATTTCTTGCGGCGGATTATCGCCCACTAAAAGGCAATCGAGAAGAAGCATCAGCGCGGACGAGGCAACGCTCCCATCGTTCAACACGCGACACAGTAAAACAATCAATATCATATTACTCTGTTATGCTTCAAATCTCGAGTCGCACTTCTTAAGGCTATCTCATTGCCGCGTCTTGAACTATCTGCAGCTTTATTATTAGTTAGGTTGATAAAAAAGATTACCGCTTCATTGGAGTTATCAAGCGTACAAATATTTTTATGGTCAGATTCTACCATAGTTCTGAGCTGGATATCTTCGCCATCCAAGCGATGGTCAACATTCGTAGCCAATCGAATAGGCGAAATTCAACGTATAACTGAGACAAACAACTGGCATCATGTCAAATCAGCTGACAATCCTGCTGATATTTTATCAAGAGGTCTAAATGTTCATGAATTGTCAATTTCTGATTTATAGTAGCAGGGACCTACTTTTTTGCAATCTCAAGAAGATCAGTGACCAAAGGAAAGCTTTCCAAGATTAGTGGATGACCTTCCAGAACAAAGAATTTATTCAGCAACGGTCGCATTGCCTGATCATTCGATAGCTAATGAACTGTTAACCCGATTTTCGAGTTTAGACAAGATATGTCGTATCATTTCTTATTTTCAGCGATTTTTGAGGTTGACCTATTCAATAGCATCAACGACTTTTGTCTCTCCTAAAGAAATCGATTTCGCTGTGCAGAACATTTGCAAGGTGGTGCAGAAACAGGTATTCTCCGAGGAATACATTACGCTAAGCAAGAGAGGGGCGGTTCGTTTGTCAAGTAGTATACTTTCTTTTTCTCCGTTCATAAGTAAGGAGGGATTAATACGAGTAGAAGGTAGGCTAAACAATTCAGACTTGTCCTACGACTCATACCACCCAATTTTACTTCCACGCAATCACATTTTAACTCAGCGTATAATAGAGCACGAGCATACGCGCAACGGACACGCCGGTGTGCAAGCTGCGATGTCCGCAATAAGGCAACGTTTTTGGCCGATTTCTCTGCGGTCGGCCTCGCGAAAGGTAATAAAAAATTGCGTTCGATGCTTCTAAATGAATCCTAATCAATCGGAGGCGATCATGGGATCACTGTCATCAGATCTTGTGAGGGTTTCAAGACCATTTTCATATTGCGGCACAGATTACGCCAGTCCATTCATGATACGTGAGTCTAAGCGTCGTAACGCGCGCCTTTATAAGGCATATTTAGCAATATTTGTGTGCTTCGCTACGAAAGGTTTGCATTTGGAACTCGTCAGCGATCTTACCTCCGAATCTTTCATTGCAGCGTTGAAAAGGTTTGTGTCAAGGCGGGGTAAACCTTCTTGTACAGTCTGTAAAGTAAGAGCGTGCACGGCATAAATGGCAGTTGGCTTCAAATATCGTCCTAGTTTTTTTGTGAGCCGATAGATGAAATCTTTGTCGTGAGTGCTTTGTCACAAAAGATTCAGTTGGCGTCGAACTCTAACCTGAGAAACACGTTAACCGCCATGAGTGCCGCATACGCATCGCGCTACGAGGCTATGTTCCTTTGTTCCCACCCCAAAGGACTAAAAATGTCATATGTAGTGGCTGCTAAATACATGGGAAAGTCAAAATCGTTCGTCGCTAAGTGGGTTCAGCAATATAAGAAGATAAAAAATGTTGATGACTTGCCAGAACATGGCTCGATAGGCAAAGTGACGCCGAATATGGAAAAAAAATGTGAATTTGTTTAAGCGGAACCCGATCTTAATGCTTAAAATTTATGAGAAGTGTTTGTTGCCGACTGCTGAACGATGTTTCATAAAAAAAAACGAGGACTGGATCTTACAGGAAGACAACAACCCAAGACACCGGAGCAAGCTTTACACCGAGTGCAAAGAGCAGTCTGGCATCGTCACACTTAATTGGCTATCGCAGTCGCCAGATGCAAATCCCATTGAAAATGTGTGGGCATATCTCAAGCACAAGCTTCGAGGAAAAAGAGTGTGCACTTTGAAGCAGCTGACATGACAAATTCGTCTCATTTGGAAATCTTTACCGAACGAATACGCAGTCAACTTAGTGGAAAGTATGCCTCGGAGATGCCAGGCAATTATCAATGCCGGTAGTGACTGGACTCATTATTAATGGTATAGCATTTTTCTTCTCATGGAGTACAACAAATCCATGTACTTAAAAATCTTTAAAAATAAATTTTTCTACACATTAACCCGTGCACGCTCTTACTTTACAGACTGTATATATTCGGATCATGGAAGTAATTTCGTCGGAGCTCAAAGGCAGCTCAAGGAACTTTTCGGATTCTTAAACAATAGACAGATCCAATCTGATGTTCAGTGTTTTTTGCGAAAACAACATAGCTCATGGAAATTTATTCTACCTAATGCGCCTCATTTTGGTGACCTATGAGAGGCTGCTGTAAAATCAGCAAAAGGCCATTTGTATCGAATAGTTGGAAGAGCTCATTTAACTTTCGAGGAATTACACACAGTATTTTGCGAAATGGAAGCAATTTTAAATTCTCGTTTACTAACGCCATTGAGCTCTGACCCGAACGATCTTACTTACTTGAGTCCTGGTCATTTTTTGGTTGGCACCCCCTTAAATAGTTATCCTTGCTACGATTTGTTAGATGTAAGCGAAAATAGACTATTGCGATGGCAACGAATTGAACAGCTTAGACAGCATTTTTGGCGTCGATGGAGTCAGGAGTACCTGCACATTCTACAGGAACATTCGAAGTGGAAAACTAGCAAGGGCCAACAACTAAAACCTCATCAGCTGGTATTGATAAAACAGACAGGTCTCGCACCGCTTCACTGGCTGTTAGGAAGAGTTGTTGAAGTTCATCCAGGTTCCGACGGCATTGTTCGAACAGCCACTATTCGTACAGCCAACGGTTCATTCATGAGACCATTGGCAAAAATCGCAGTCTTACCGATAGAAGATTAATGTCGGATTTTATTTAATTATATGTTCTACCAATTGCATGCTCGATATCGATCAGAATCCAGCAAATCACTTTTTCTTTCATTTCGTCGCATTTAGCGTTAGAGTAAAACTCTATGTATTCATAATTACATATGTTACAAATTTCTTTATATAACGTATACTTTAATTAAGGAGACGTCATGTCCATGTTACCCGAAATTTTAAAGCAATTGTACCGATGTTTTGAAAGCATGTACTTTCAACAGGGGCCGGCTTATGTTAAGGATTTGAACGCCCTTTCTTCCTGCGTGTAGCGAAGCGCGCCGAACACACAGAATCACTATGTTCGTGAATCCTCGGTCAGTTTCGGGATCTTTCGTCTCCTAGGCCGATCGTGTTGTAACGTGTTCTGAGAAAAAACAGAATAGCAACGGCTAGCGGCCCGAGCTAGCGACAACTCGCTGTAGTCAGCTCAAAATAAAGAGGCTCAGTCAACATAGCATAAAGAAACTTCCTATCAAGAGTGATCCTAGCAAATTCGAAACTGAGAGAGAAGCGTTTCTTTCGGCCACGGTCATCGAGGAAACTCCGAGGAAAATCGTGAAAGCGTTGTTACAACAACGCTCATAACAAACAGCTAGAGCAACAAAATCGGGAATAGAGCAACAAATTAGCAACAAAAGAGCACTAAATTTCTGTGCTAGTCTCATGCGATTGTGCTGAAAGGGCTGTGCCAGCTTAATAGATGTACTTTTGTTTTATATTCCTGTTTGCTGGATGAATCAACAGTGAGAAACATATAACTAGAAACGAGTACAGCTGGTTAAAACATTCTAGTGGCTATCGATCTGGTGCATGCATCAATATGGGACGAGCGTACAATAAATTTAGAATGAACATATAAATACAGTATTGACAAATATAGTAATGACAGAATTAAACATAACTATATTCATGGCGCACAATGTCAACGCTGCTGTAATTTATACTGGAATTTTTCACATCTATCATACTTTTTAATAAATCATAAACATCACGATAACAGTACCTTCTAATAATTAACCGAGAAATATAAAACCGTAATTGAAAATCGTGTATCTTTGTTATAAACATTAATGCAAACTTTCGATTGCGACTAATTAGATAAAAATTAGTGAAATCAGTGCTTAGATCTGAAACCTGACGGAGTGTATTTGATGTCGTGACCCTATTGCGACATTCAATAATGGATTTATTTTTAGCATTTATTAATATGTTATTGTAATATTATTTATTGAACAACTTAGCACATTAAAAATAAAATTTTTTATATCATATGATATCCCCTTTCCTCTCTCTTTCTCTTTTTTCTCTCTCCCACCTCACTTTCTCTATCTGTCTATGTATCTACCTGTCTATTTCTATTTTTATTTATCTTTGTAGAATATATATTATATAATTGCTATATATTTCTCTTTGCAGAAGAAGATAGTGGTGAAGGAGATGAAGACAGAGAAAATACAACTTACTATATATCGAATGAGATACGCTTTTCAAATCCAAAAATGGCCTCCTTAGTTTTAACAAAACGTGGAATGGTTATTGAAGCTGACAAATCTATTCATTCCCAATTGCGTTTAATCACTTTCTCTGACGGACCACCATATGAAACTTTGCATGCAATAAGTAAAACTATGGCGCCTTACTTCAAAAGTTACGTAAAAGAAACAGGTCGTGCTCACCGAGATGGAGACAAAATGGTGCCACTAGTAGAAAAGAAAATTGCAGAACTTGAAATGGGATTACTACATTTACAGCAGAACATTGATATTCCAGAAATTTCATTGCCTGTCCATCCAATTGTCGCGCAAGTCATTAAACAATGCGAAGAAGAAGGTCGTAAGCCAAAAGTCGCTGACTTTGGAGATAAAGTTGAAGATTCAACATTTCTGAATCAATTGCAGAACGGTGTAAACAGATGGATAAAAGAAATTCAGAAAGTAACTAAACTAAATCGAGATCCAGAATCGGGTACAGCACTCCAAGAAATATCTTTCTGGCTAAATCTTGAAAGAGCGTTACATCGTATTCAAGAAAAACGGGAAAGTATCGAAATCTCCTTAACACTCGATATACTGAAACATGGTAAACGATTTCATGCCACCGTGAGTTTCGATACTGACACCGGCTTGAAACAAGCGTTAGCTACAGTGAACGATTACAATCCGTTAATGAAAGATTTTCCGATCAATGATCTGTTATCAGCTACCGAATTAGAAAGAATACGTAGCAGCGTGCAACAGATTTTCATGCATTTGAGAAAAATAAGAAGCACAAAATATCCCATTCAAAGAGTATTAAGATTGGTGGAAGCTATTTCGAGAGATCTAGGACAACAGTTGCTCAAGGTATTGGGTACACGACGTTTGATGCATATCCCGTTTGATGAATTCGAGAAAGTAATGGGTCAATGTTTTGAAGTATTTACTACTTGGGACGACGAATATGACAAGCTTACGGGATTACTGAGGGACGTTGTAAAGAAGAAACGTGACGAGCATATGAAAATGGTGTGGAGGGTATTACCGGCGCATAAGAAGTTGCAATCAAGAATGGAGCATATGCGTCGCTTCCGCCGGCAACATGAACAATTGAGAACGGTGATAGTTCGTGTACTTAGACCTGTCCGTCAAAGTAGTAATAACTCCACAATGGAAAATACTGATAACGATAATGTAAAAGTGGAATTCGCTTTAGACGCTGCAGATGCTAATGCAATTAGTGAAGTTAATTTAGCGTATGAAAATGTAAAGGAAGTGGATTGTCTGGACATTAGCAAAGAAGGGCAAGAATCTTGGGATGCCGCAGTGCATAGATATGAGGAGCGTATAGAGCGCGTAGAAGCAAGGATTACAGCGCATCTTCGAGATCAATTGGGCACAGCTAAGAATGCAAATGAAATGTTTAGGATATTTTCAAGATTCAATGCGCTCTTTGTGAGGCCACATATTCGAGGTGCTATTAGAGAATATCAGACACAACTGATACAAAGAGTCAAAGATGATATCGAAGCATTACACGAAAAGTTTAAGGTATTTAAATATAGAAATAGTTTTAACTATCGATCTATATATTATAAAATATCAAATAAATAAATCAGAATAATTGTAAAATCTTTTACAGGTTCAATATGCACAGAGTAAATGCTGTAGAATGAGTATGGTGAGAGATTTACCACCTGTTGCTGGATCTATAATATGGGTCAAACAAATCGATTATCAGTTGACAATGTATTTAAAACGCGTTGAAGATGTCTTAGGTAAATTTTGAAACTTTAAATTTAAAAGATGATGCTTAAAATTAATGTTACAAACACACCTTTAGGTAAAGGATGGGAAAGTCATATCGAAGGTCAGAAACTAAAAGCCGACGGTGATAGTTTTCGTATGAAACTATCAACGCAAGAAATTTTTGACGACTGGGCGCGTAAAGTGCAGGCACGAAATCTCGGTGTAACCGGACGTATCTTTACGATCGAAAATGTGCGTTCAAGAACAGGACGAGGCAATGTATTAAAGCTAAAAGTGAATTTCCTTCCTGAGATTATTACACTATCCAAGGAAGTAAGAAATCTGAGAAATCTGGGATTCCGCGTTCCACTACCTATTGTGAATAAGGCTCATCAGGCTAATCAGTTATATCCTTTCGCTATCAGTTTGATCGAAAGTATCAGAACTTATGAGAGAACACTAGAAAAGGTAAGATGATCATAACCTAATTCTTTAATCACGTAGTTATTCATTATCTAAAAGTTAAATAATTTTTAAGGGAGGATAGAACCCTTGAAGACTGAAAAATTGATTGAATTGGTTTATTTTCAAATATTGATATAATTCTGATAATTCAAGGGCAGATAAAATAAAAGATTCCATGGAATTTTATGAACTGATTTTTTATTATTTCGCAATAACATTGTTGTTCGAAAATATTATTTTCGTAAATATAATAAATAATCATAGTGATTGGTCCAAATTGTGTTTCTATTTGTGGCACATATGATTTCTCTTGCTAGAAAAATTTGACGAAAAAAGAACAGATTTATTATTTACAAAGGAATTCCTCTATATACAACATATCGGAGACAAAATTTGCAAAAACAAATTTGTTTTTATTTTTTTACAGAAATATAAATTGTTATGTGTTGTAAAAATAAAATTCTTTTATCGTTTTTTAAGAATTTTTTATAAAATTCTATTTTTGTGATATATTTTAAATAACTATCTTAAAAATACGTATACCTATCAACTTTCAGTAAAATTGGTGAAACTATTTTTGAAACTTTATGTACTGTTTCATAACACATGTTTTTTTTTTTTTTTAGGAAATTTCATTTAAGATCAAAATTTTTGTATATTAACTTGTTACTGTTGTTGTTGGCAATTCAATCTATATTTGGATTATAAAATTAATTTTTTTTATTGATCTTCTAAATTGCTTCTTTAACCATCCAAGCTCAACTCATCTTTTTCAATATAAGAGATCTCCTTAGCTTTACTTACTGCATTTAGCTTTATTTATACGTGAGTCCTCGACGTTGCTACGATTTTCGATCAAATTCGGTACTATAACGGTATATGACGGGTATATGACGGTATATGACGATATATGACGGCTATTGTGCGACAGGTTCAATATCCAGGATTCAAAGTTCAATATATTCATTAGGGTGGAACGAAAAAATCAAAATTGAAATATTTAAAATCGGGTAGTGTGCAAAAGTTGTGTCTTGACCTCAGTAAGAAACGTGCAAAAGGAGATCACTCTGAGTCAATATCTTCTGTTCCGGCAAGGCACTTTAAAGTTTCGCTTTTAGGTGAAATTCCCAAAACGTACGAAGAAGTTCTTATGCACTTAAAATTACGTCAGTACGTCTTAGAGTAATTCATTATTATGCCTTAGCATAGAAAATAGGATATATTATGGTAAAAAGTATGTCAAAGCAATATATTTTTCAGCTTTTTTCTTAAATTACACGTGCAACTCTTCGCTCGCCGTGAAGGCGACTCAGAACTCACCACGTGAAGGTGGTTGCACTTTGCGAGTTCCTCCCCTAGCCCTTCCCTACCTCCCAACCGTAATGGACTAGGATAAAATTTAACTTTGCGCTTTGTTTAACAATATTTATTAATGACTGAAGTCCCGCTTTGTCTCAAACTATAGCATAAGAGCCCGAGAAGCTAACGTGGCCCTTATGTGACCGTCTCTTACCTCCTGCCCAAAGACCTTGCTAGATGCTTCAGTCACTAATTTCACTATTCTCCCCACCGCCTGTGTATGAGCTGGGAAAGCTTGAAAATCCCAAATCTGGGGAATTTTATTTTCAAATAGGAAATTCCTCAAGTGCTCGTCTGAAAAGTTCTTAAGAACAGGAGGACTTATTACTTCTGTAGACAAATCAATCATGTCTTTATAGTCTGTGGCCTGAAAATTAATTAAATAAATAAAATAAAATAAATAAAATAAATAAAATACTTACAAATAATTGATCCTGTCATTGCGAGAAATACATTTTTTTGCATCTCCAGAAAATCTTCTCAGCATGCTCACAGATGAGAGGACAGAGATCAGAGAACTTGCTCTCTGGAAAATAATAGAGGCAAAAGAAGCAGAGGCTGCAAATCCCGGGTTTATAAGGTCTTTCTCACTGCCTAAAATTAATTTTCAGGCCACAGACTACAAAGACATGATTGATTGGTCTACAGAAGTAACAAGTTCTCCTGTTCTTAAGAACTTTTCAGACGAGCACTTGAGGAATTTCCTATCTGAAAATAAAATTCCCCAGATTTGGGATTTTCAAGCTTTCCCAGCTCATACACAGGCGGTGGAGAGAATAGTGAAATTAGTGACTGAAGCATCTAGCAAGGTCTTTGGGCAGGAGGTAAGAGACGGTCATATAAGGGGCACGTTAGCTTCTCGGGCTCTTATGCTACAGTTTGAGATAAAGCGGGACTTCAGTCATTAATAAATATTGTTAAGCAAAGCGCAAAGTTAAATTTTATCCTAGTCCATTACGGTTGGGAGGTACGGAAGGGCTAGGGAAGGAACTCGCAAAGTGCAACCACCTTCACGTGGTGAGTTCTGAGTCGCCTTCACAGCGAACGAAGAGTTGCACGTGTAATTTAAAAAAAAGCTGAAAAATATATTTCTTTGACACACTTTTTATCATAATATATCCTATTTTCTATGCTAAGGCATGATAATGAATTACTCTAAGACGTACTGACGTAATTTTAAGTGCATAAGAACTTCTTCGTACGTTTTGGGAATTTCACCTAAAAGCGAAACTTTAAAGTGCCTTGCCGGAACAGAAGATATTGACTCAGAGTGATCTCCTTTTGCACGTTTCTTACTGAGATCAAGACACAACTTTTGCACACTACCCGATTTTGAATATTTCAATTTTGATTTTTTCGCTCCACCCTAATATTCATATCTGTCACTAAACACAACAACCGTTATATAATTGTAGATTAAGTCATTCTGAACAAACGTTCTTTCTCATTTTGCAAATAAATAATTTTCAATAATTATCAATTAAAAGAGCCTCTAGATAGTAATTTTCAATTATTAGTAATTTAAGAACTATTTCAATTTTTGCAAAATGGTACATGACTTTTCTTCTCAGTTTGATCTGATTAATCTTCATAATTTTTTGTTTCCATAAGATCTCGGTCATCCTGTATATTATTACATAGAATGTTTTAGAACAATTGTACTGACGCTTATAGTTCTGCTCATAGTGAAGACATAGAACGGATTGAGGTGAACGAAAAAAGTTCTGTTACTGTTTTTCGATATTCGTAATAATTAATAATCAAGTTATTATAAAAAATAGATGAATAAGCGTATGCATCAAAACGATAAGGGAAAAGCATTTGAGCCGTTCAAGCTATAATACAGCCTAGTCGTTCTAATAACGGTTGCTGGCGCACAGCGAGAATGCACCGTTATTATTGCTTGTGTACTTGCATTACCACTTCTATATCTTGCCATATCTTACGAAGGCTTACATTGATGACCGCTACGTACTCGCAATTATAATACATTCGTAATTATAATTACGAAATCACTTTCCGAAATAATAAAAATAACTCATAATAAAACCATAAAAAGTTCTGTAATAAAAAATCGAAAGAGAGAAAGCGACAGAAACCAACGGAATCTACATAGAATCTCATTGTTTTCTAATCTGTTTCATTGTTTTATAATTTATCATTTCATTGCATCGAATTCGAAAGAAATGATACCATTTTCTATCGTTCCCTGCGAGAATATTCAATTCGATAGTGAAGTATTTCACTTATATCTTTTTAATTTTCTAATAAGATACTTACGAAAAGAAAACAAAGAATTAATCATGTATACCATTTATACCATTTATAACCATTTACGGTAGGTTTCTATTAATCCACGATTTATAGAAAAAGGAACAATACGAAAAACAATAAAAGGATTTGATATTGTAAATGGTATACTTAGGGAAGGAAAACGACCGAAAATCAATTGTGAATTACTTCTTTATCAGTGCATTCATAATTACGATACAATATGATAAAAAGCAAAATGAGAATTGTAGGTAATATAAAAAAATAACACATTAAAAATAACATACGGTAAAAAACAAACTATCTATCATGTATTTATGATAGACTTTCATCAATTTACTATTTACAATAAAATAAAAAATCGATGCAATTATTTTCCAACGGTTTCTTTTGATTTTTTATCATAGTAGCAACAAATATTTCTTTTGGAATATCTGAATATATCAGGTGTAGTAAAAAGAAATCCATTATTTTTGCATGAAATTGAAGGCTTTAATTACCATAGTTAGAATGATCCGATTTAGGTCAAATATGCGCCGTTTTGTTCGATAACTTGTTGCCATTTTGAAGGTAATTTCATTATGCCCCTCTCATAGAAGCCCTCGTCCCTATTGGCAAAAAATTGAGACAGTCGATTTTCACAAGCCTCTCTTGAAGCGAATTTTTCACCAGCAAAATTGTTCGCCATGGACAGGAACAGATGGTAATCACTTGGTGCCAGGTCCGGACTATAAGGTGGATGCATAAGAACCTCCCAACCAAGCTCTCGGAGCTTCTGGCGAGTCACTATCGATGTGTGTCTGGCGTTGTCCTGATGGAACACAATTCCTCTCCTATTGGCCAAAGCTGGCCACTTCTGGGCGATTGCTTCCTTCAGATAGTCCAATTGTTGACAATGTAGTTCCGAGTTAAGAGTTTTGCCGTAGGGGAGCAGCTCATAGTAGATAATTCCCTGTCAATCCCACCAAATACACAGCAAAACCTTCCTGGCCGTCAATCCTGGCTTGGCCACCGTTTCCGCCGGCTCACCGCGATTCGACCACGACCGTTTTCGCTTGACGTTGTCGTAAGTGATCCACTTTTCATCACCAGTGACCAACCGCTTCAGAAATAGGTCGATTTTGTTGCGATTCAGCAGCGATTCGCAGATGGAAATTCGGTCCATGAGGTTTTTTTTCGTTAACTCATGTGGCACCCATACATCGAACTTCTTTTTGTATCCAGCCTTATTCAAATGGTTCCAAACGGTTTTTTGTGCAATCTTTAGCTCTTGAGCAATCGAAACAGTGCTTACATGATGGTCGGACTCGACAATGTCCATGATTTTATCGATATTTTCGACAATTGGCCTTCCAGTGCGTGGTGCATCTTTGACATCGAAATTACCGGAACGGAACCGACGAAACCAAAATTGCGCATGATTGGTTGTTACAGTATCAGGACCATAAACACTATTCACATTTTCAGCCGCCTGGCTTGCGTTTTCGCCTTTATCGAAGAAAAACTGTAAAATATAGCGTATTTTCTCTTTGCTAGTGTCCATCTTTGACGCGCGCTCAAACAAAACTGAGTCAACTAATCACAAAACTGTCAGAAAAGTTTTTTTAGTACGAAATCTCATCTTTCTAACGCCATCTAGTGGAACCCGATCGGACTTATACAACGCGAGATACAGATAACTAAAGCCATCTATTGGAAAAATAATGGATTTCTTTTTACTACACCTGATACATATCAAAGTATAAAATCTCTGCTGGTATAAAACCTATAAGTGTTGCAGATATTTTTCGCTGCATGAAACAACGATTATAAGTGTTTTGCTTCAGATGACCACTCACATCTTTCTAAAATAAAATTATTTCGTGGCAAGAAAAAGCTATCATTTCCATACAACGGAAATTTAACTGAGTTTATAAGCTTTAGTTTAACAGAAGTCTATCATAAATTTGCGAATGATTCTTCTATGTTTTTCTTTCACATAACATTATATCTCAATATATAGAGAATTAGAGAGATGCGCGAAATACTTAGTCATAATGTATTATGTTCATTATAATTATGCGATAAACAAACATCCACTCCTTAACGATTTCACGATAAATCACGATGTACTTCCTATCACAATTATATCTAGGAATCAATTTTATGATAAATATTATTGGTATATGATTGACAATAATGGGTTACCTTCCATAATTATATGATAGAGAACTTTAAGTTTCCTTTATCGTTAGTAGAGCTCGTACATCACTGATTAGATTTAGATCACCGAATAGATTTTCAATACGTACTCGTACTTTACACGATACATGGACTTTATTTACGCTATACGGAAAAAACGTTTAATTCAAAAAAATAATTTTCTAATGAGATATAAACAATACAGAAATTCCGGTTGAAATTATCAATACTCAGTCTAAATTATCAAGATTTCCGGTCAACTTAATTTGGATTCTGATATTTTCAATCAAAATTTCTGAATCATTCATATTTCACTAGAAAATTAGTTCATTCAACCAAATACTTTTCTCCGTGTAAATTTGAACAAGACGATAGGACACAAATCTCCATAAGAATTTTATCATATTCCATTAAATATTCTCCTCACAGGAAACAATATAATAAAAAACGATATTATTTCATATATAAGAAGACGATATTATTTCTTTCGGATTCGCTGCAGTGAAATGATAGATAATAAAACAATGAGATAGAATAAAAAACAATGAGATTTTTTATAGATCCCGTTGGTTTCTCTCTTTCAAATATTTTTATCATAGAACTTTTTATAGTTTTAATATGAGCTATTTTTATTATTTTATAAAGTGATCTTGTAATTGTTATTGCGAACATGTAGCGACCATTAATGCGAATCTGGGCGTAACACAGCGAGACATAGAAATGCTGATGTAAGCACATGAGCAGCAGCGCATTGTTCTTTCCTTTATAATGCGTCGGCAACTTTTGCTAATATAACTAGGATGCATTATAATTCGAACAGCTTAAACGCTCTCCCTTTTGCTTCGGCGTGCACGCTCATTCATCCGGATTCTATAATTAATAATTTGATAATTATTATAAATATCGTAAAATGGTATGGAATTCTTCATCTCAATTGTTCATCTCAAACTGTTCTACATCTTTGTCGCAAGCAGAACCATGAACATAACATAGCATAATTGTACTGCGACACCGTATATACAAAGTGTTTGGTAACTCATGTAGTCATAGTTAATGGAGGCGTAGAATTGATTAAAACAAATATAAAGGTTCTATACAATTTTGCGATATTCGCAATAATTATCGAGTTATTAATTATAAAATTGACAAGTGAACGCTAGACGAAATAGATGATTAGAAAAGTAATAATATCATAAACATAGTATGAATAGACGAAGCCGTTTTTTGGCTGATGGCTATGAATAATGAGAGTGAGACAGAGCAGGAAGTGTACGTGCACTTTCTCTGTTTTCTTGCGCCTGCTCAGTTTCTAAAAGGCATAATATAAATATTAATACAAATTACTTACGTAAATTAAATTACTGTATAACTTATTAATTAATGGTATTATAAATTTTTTGAGTGAATATATTGAAAATAAATGAAATAAAAGAAATTAACGTATTAATGCCGGCTGGGACAGAAATTTCGCGTTGATTTCAATGTTATGAATTTTTATAAAAATGCTCGAAAATTTTAATCCAAAGTACATTACTAGGGGTTTTCGAGACCGCTCTTTCCGAATCCACTGCGAGAATCATAAAAAAATGAGTGTTTGTATTAATTTGTAACGGTTTTTTTCCAAAAAATACGATTTTTCCTCGTCAATTTTTTTTTAAATCATGGATTTCATCTTAATAAAAATGTTGAATATTACTGAAAAGTACTCCAATCGTGTCCTCCAGACTTGTAATTCCAAAAATATTAGGTAAATCGGAAAGTTCCGTCCAATTAGCGACAAGTAGCTATAGCTAGAACTATCGTTAACCTGTAATGTCT
The DNA here is from genome assembly GCF_003227715.2 of Harpegnathos saltator. NCBI lineage: Eukaryota > Metazoa > Arthropoda > Insecta > Hymenoptera > Formicidae > Harpegnathos > Harpegnathos saltator. Next base: position 169,164 of record NW_020230379.1, read on the forward strand.
AAATGAAGCTTAATAGTTTGTTTTGACATCTGTCAATAACATTCAGTACATAAAAGTATATGTTTGCATCAATAACATTGTTTTTCACTGCATCGAAAATATCGAAATTTAAGCCAAATAAGCGTCATTTGCGCGAAATGTTAATTTTTTGCTTCAATTGGAAGAAACTGCAGCTGAAGCTCATCGAATGTTTGTAGAAGTTTATAGTAATAATGTTCCTTCCGGTAAAACATGCAGAGAATGGTTTCGACGCTTTAAAATTGGTGATTTTGATGTAGAGGACAAAGAGCGTTCTGGACGAACAAGAAGACGAAGAATTGCAGGCATTGGTGGACGAAGACCCATGTCAAACGCAAGAGCAACTTGCAGAAGCATTAAATTATGCTCAATCTGTCATTTCCGATTGTTTGAAAGCCTTAAGAAAGGTTTACAAGGAAGGAAAATGGGTCCTATATGAACTGAAGTCAAGAGACATTGAAAGGCGAGAAACCATCTGCGCAATTTTACTCGCTAGGCAACAAAGATAGGGGTTTTCACATCGTATTGTTACGTCTAAGCGTCGTTTTCCTCTTACTCACAATCACTCGCGTAAATAGTAAGCAACACTCCCGTGAACAAATAACAAGAACTCTTTAATATAAACAAAGCTTTGTACAAGGTGTGCGAACGAGAACAATTATTCAGAGAAAACTCTTAACGTAATTCGACCGAACCGCTCGATCGCTCCACAGAAAGTTATCCTTGCTGTCAACAACTACAACCGTAACAACGGTTGCTAAGATGAGCGCCAACACATTCCACGTTCGGCAAGACATATATACGGGAGCGTAACACTGCCCCCCGTCTCTTTAAATTGTCGTCCCGACAATTCTCTTAGGCAATGTCATCCTCTTCCTTGACTCCAGACATCTTCATAACTTTTGTCCTACCCTGAGCTGCTGCTACAGGTTACCGGACTCTATGAATTCCTGATCTCAATCAAGGATTCTGAGGATCTTGATTCTTCGCCTCCAAAACATCATCTCTATCCCCGTCCTCTAGGAGATATCAGTCTCCAGGACTTTTTGGGCCAGTCTTCTTGTTCCGGTTTTCTTCAAAGCCTAAGAACTGCTAACCCTCCTTGAACGCTGTCCGAGTCTCTTCTTTCGTCCTTCCAATATTGACGAAGTCTTCGGACAAAAAGGGGGGAAGTATAACTTCCCCGTGGTCCCTAACATCCTTAAAGGATTTCTTTTTGTCCCCGTCTCGGCATTTGCCCTCAGTCCCGCGGAAAAACCACGGGGCTCAAAAAAACCGCGAGCGAGATGATCTTCTTCCATTGAACGACTAACAAGCATATTCCAGGAAACTGGAAATTTTCAGCTTAATTTCCAATTCCATTTTCCTCTTCGAATGTCAACACCACACCAAAACTTCAGAAGCACCCAAGACTTCATCCTGGCAAAAAAAATAGAATTAAGAGTTCATCTTTCCAAAAATGGAGCTATTCTATCTGAATGAACAACCTTTTGCCTATGCCTAGCCGATTTGCGAATTCCAAAAACTATCTCACTAAGCTGCCTGACAATCTCATATGGCCCCTCCCAATTATTCTGTAATTTCGGGGCCCTTCTCTTCCTTCTTTGAGGATTAAATAACCAAACTTTTTGTCCTATTTTGAAATTAATTCGCTTAGCTTTCTGATCATAGCGATCCTTTACTCGCAAAGATTTTAGATTCAAGTGTTCTCTCGCACTGCGATGGATCGCATCCAGCCTTTCTCTGAATTTCCAAGTATAACATTCCCTTGCGTTACTATCCCTAATCTCAGGTGGATTTCCTCGCAATAAATCCATGGGAAGCCGAAGTTCCCGACCAAAATACAACTCCGCAGGAATAGCCTCATGCCTTGACGACCGACAAGCTAATATGCACAAAGGAATCCATTTATCCCAGTCCCTTTGATTTTCTGCCACAAATTTTGACAGATAATTCAAAATTGTCTGATGCTGGCGTTCAACCTGACCATCGGACTGGGGATGTAAGGCAGTTGTTCTAGTCTTCTTAATTCCCAACAAACGAATAATTTCCTGAAAAACTTTCGATTCGAAATTTCTCCCCTGATCAGTATGCAATTCGCATAACACGCCATGCCTAGAAACTATTTCATAAACAAAGATTTCCGCCACCGTTTTAGCCCTACTATTTTTTAACGGAAAAGCCTCGATCCATTTCGTAAAACAGTCCACTATTACCAGGAGAAAACGATTCCCTGAAGACGAATATGGAAGAGGACCTAAAATGTCCATCTGAATTCTTTCAAATGGAGCACCGACATTGTAAATTTGCAACGGAGATTTACCCTTCCCAGAGGGACTCTTTCTTGCATTACAAATATTACAGCTCCGACACCAATTTTCCACATCTTGCTTACACGAAGCCCAATAAAAACGTTTACGAATTTTATCCAGAGTTTTATTGATCCCGAAATGACCTCCTGTAGGCGTGTCGTGAGCAGCTCTCAAAAGCTCTTTGTTTCACCCGACTTCGAGGAACTATAATCTGATCAATAACGAGTTTAGTATTTGGAGATTCCTACCTCTTATAAAGAACCCCATCCTTTACTAAAAGAGCATCCCAATAGGAAAAATAAACTCTGGCCGAAGATTCAAGACTGGCCAAGTCCTCACGAAATGGAATTTCTCCTTTTTCTTTAGCACGCAAAAATGCAGAGACCACTGAATCTTCATATTGTTCCACTCCTCTAGAACATCTTCCTGCAAAACTATTCGAGCTATTAAGCCTTCCTCACTGGATTCCTTTCTAGCTTCCACCTTATCACAATAATTGCAGCCATCTCGAGAACATGGCCGTCTAGATAACCCATCTGCGTTTTGATGCAATATTCCCTTTCGATACACTATCCGGAAATCATACTGCTGCAATCTCTCTAACCATCGAGCTAGTTGTCCTTCCAATTCCCTAAAAGAAGTCAACCAATGTAAAGAGTTATGATTAGTCCTAACCAAAAAATTCCTACCGTATAAATAATGATGGAAAGATTTTATAGAATTGACTATTGCTAATAACTCCCGACGGGTCACACAATAATTTCGTTCCGATTTATTTAAAACCTGACTAATAAATATGCAATACCCTTTCAACCCCATCTTGATTTTGTGACAAAACTACTCCTATCCCGTGATTAGAAGCATCTGTATCCAAAGTAAACTCTCCCGCTTCAGAAGGGAAAGCACCGGAGAAGAAATTAGAACCTGCTTAAGACCATCAAAAACTTCCTGACTTGACTTTGTCCAAATAAATTTTTCTTGACTTTCAGTCAATTTATAAAGAGGCTTTGCTAATGTTGAAAATCCCTTAATAAATTTCCGCTAATAAGAACAGAATCCCAAAAAACTCCGAACTTGCTTTTTGCTTTGGGGATCGGCCAGTCTTTTACCGCAGAAATCTTTTCAGGATCTGTAGTCAACTCTTCCTCAGAAATAATGTGACCCAAATACCTAACTTTTTTACTAAAGAAAGAACACTTTTTGGGATTAATTTTCAAATTAGCTTTTCTTAAACAAATAAATACCTCTCGTAAGTTTTTCAACATTTCTTCAAAAGTTTTGCCAAAATTAATAACATCGTCTAGATAAACCAAACCAATTTTATAAAGCACCTCCCGAAGAACCTTTTCCATTAATCTTTCAAACGTAGCCGGTGCATTACAAAGACCGAATGGCATCACTGTAAACTGCCACAAACCATTTCCAATCTAAAATGCAGTCTTCCCTATCTGAAGGACGAATCCCAATTTGCCAATAACCACTCTTAAGGTCTAAGGTACTGAACCAAGAATTACTCGAAAGCTGATCAAGGATATCATCCATCCTTGGTAAAGGATAATAGTCTTTAATAGTAACCGCATTCAATTTTCTATAATCCACACAAAACCTAAGCGAACCATCCCTCTTCCTAACCATGACCGCAGGAGAAACCCAAGAACTTTGCGATTCTTCAATAATACACTGACGTTTTATATCCTCAATAATTGATTCTATCTCCTGACGCATGTGAATTGGAATTCGCCTAGGAGTTAATTGGCCTAGCTCCAGAAACATCGATAGAATGCTCAAAAATTTTACAATTCCCAGCAGAAATGTCTTCTGCAAAAACGTCTTGAAAATCACCCAAGAAAGAGGCAAAGATCTCCTTCTGCGGAACATCCAATCCCTCCGAACTATTTTCAAAAAACTCCTGCAGAGAAACCGGAACCTTACTCTCCGAAATTACACGAGAATAAGTAAAGAGAACAAAATAAACTTCTCCCTTTCCGGCTGAATCTTGTTTTGTAAATTCTTTTTCAAAAATTTTTTCTAATTAAATTTTCTTTAAAAAGTCGATACCTAAAATACAATCGTCAGAGATGTCAGCTACAAGGAAAGGAAATTCTACTTTATGCCTACCTATATCTACCCTTACAAGCACTTTATAATGCACCATTACTTATTCCCCACTCGGATATCTTAGAAAATAATTACTAACTGGAAAACGCTGTCTATAAATTTTTACCAATTTTCCACTAAGTAAAGAAATATCGGAATCTGTATCAATTCTTAAATTACACACCTCTCCATCCACTAAACCCTTATAACAAAAAGAACTTTCATTCCCAACAACTCTACCATTCCTAAAAGAAAAATTATATTTATTTTTATTCAGTCTTTTGACGGGAGTACGTTTACTAATAGTCAAGCTCCCCCCGCTCAGCTCGACCCAACCAAGTTTCCCTTCTCCTTATGACCCAATGAAGGACACTCTGATCGAAAATGCCCACTTGTGTCACATTGTCAGCAGTCTTTCCCACTAAGTCGCTTACCACGATTATCCCACAAATTCCCTTGCTGTTCTCCAAAGATTCCTTCGAAACCCTTTTTCTGCTTATTCTTTTCTCTATCGAAATTTTTATTTTCCCTTGAAAAATTATTGACGTTCTTAAAGTTATTCCGGTACCCCCTTTCGAAATTATTTCTCTGGATAGTTTTGATTGCTATACTTCTCTCAACGGCCGATCTTAATGAATTTACTCCTTCTAACTGTAACGTTTGTTTAACAAAACCGTCCGACAAGGCAGAAATGAATTACGCGCATGCTATTTTATCACGCACCGCAAAATCACACTCCGCATATGCTAAACGTGCCAACCGTTCAATCTCATTTCCCAGAGACGTGTAATCCTCATTGAATTTTTGTTTTCGATTAGTGAACTGTAAATAATATGACTGAGCCGAGAGTCCCTCACCAAAAAGTAATTCTAATTTCGCCTTAATCTCCGAAAACGAAATCGCTCCGATTTCCATGTTCCCGTCAAGAATTGAGCGTGCCTTTCCTCGAAGACACGAAACAAGAGCCACGGTCTTGGCCGAATCGCTCCAACTATTTGAATGCGCAATTAAATCAAACTGCGCCATAAATTCACGAAGAGGAACGTTTTCGTCATAAAGTTTTTAATTTAAACCCGAGATCCAATTGCGTACCCCCTACCGGATGACTAACTACATTCGGAGAAATATTATTAGAAGAACTTAGCTGGATCAAACGCTCCTCTAAACGCTTCAGCGTTTCGTCCTACTGAAGAAGCAGAGACTGGAATTCAGCCTCTCGTGTCTGCTGCTGCTGCCTTTCCTCGCGTAACGAGCTCAGCTCCTCACGTATGGCCCGCAACATTTCTGCTTCACTTGGTTGCTCCGGCGTCATTACACGAGGCCTCTTCCTTAATTGTACTCCTGACACAGTCGCCGTTGACGCGTCACCGGAATTCATCCCGGACGAGCCCCAAAAATGTTACGCCCAAGCGTCGTTTTCCTCTCACTCATGATTACCCGCGTGAATAGTAAGCAACACTCCCATGAACAAATAATAAGAACTCTTTAATATAAACAAAGCTTTGTACAAGTTTTGCGAATGAAAACAATTATTCAGAGAAAACTCTTAACGTAATTCGACCGAACCGCTCAATCGCTTCCACAGAAAGTTACCCTTGCTGTCAACAACAACAACAACCATAACAACGGTTGCTAAGATGAGCGCCGACACATTCCACGTTCAGCAAGACGTATATACGGGAGCGTAACAGTGTCATTACTGGGGATGAAAAATGGATTTATTTTGACAATCCCAAACGTCGAAAAACTATTTGCGATCTCGGCCAACCCTCAACATCGACGCCAAAGCGGAATATCCACGGAAAGAAGGCAATGCTCTGTATTTAGTAGGATCAGAAGGGTGTGCTGTATCACGCTGTTGAAAAGTGGTCAAACAGTCACAAGGGATCTCTACAGAGAACAAATGATCCGTTTGAGCCGAGCATTGCACAAAAAACGAGTAGAATATGAAACGAGACAGCATAAAGTGATTTTGCTTCATGACAACGCTCGGCTTCATGTTACAAAATCTGTCAAGGAAACGTTAGAAGCACTTCGCTGGGAAGTATTACGCTATGCGGCTTTTTCACTAGACTGTGCTCCTTTCGACTACCATTTGTTTCGGTCGATGGCATACGCTCTTGCTGAGGAATGCTTCAATTCTTATGAAGATGTCGAAAAATGGGTCTTTGACTGGATAGCCTCCAAAGGTGAATCATTCTTTCGCCGCGGAATTCGCTTGCTGACCGAAAGATGAGTAAAAGTCATCGCTAACTATGGATAATACTTTGATTGATGTACTTTTTCATTTTGTTTCTTAAATAAAACTATACGTTTTGCGAAAAAACGGACGGAACTTTCCGATTGACCTAATATATATATGGACGTAAAATTTTCTGTACTTTTCAAATCTGTAATAAAAAATATAAGTTTTGAACCAAAAATTCAACGTTGGGCCCTGTTAGGCCCAAAAAGTACATCGGACCCTTTGAGATCACGTGGTAGTAGGGTCATTACCACGTGAAAGAACTCGATCAACAGGACAATTTTTCATAAAAATGCATTCATAACGAGTTATTCGACCGAGTTCCCAAGGATCCGGCGATATCTATGGTGATACATGCATATTGAAGTCGCCATATTGATATTACTAAATTGCAACAAAGTTTAGAACCACATATATTTTAAGTACGAGTCTCGAGAACACTATTGGAGTACATTTCCGTAATATTTAACATTTTTATCAAATTGAAATCCATGATTTAAAAAAAGAATTGACGAGAAAAAATCGCATTTTTTGGAACAAAACCGTTATAAATCAATACAAACACTAATTTTTTTATAATTCTCGCAGCGGATTTGGAAAGAGCGGCCTCGAAAACCCCTAGTAATGTACTTTGGATTTCGAGCATTTTAATAAAAATTCATAACATTGAAATCGAAATTTCTGTCCCAGCCGAACGCGAAATTTCTGTCCCAGCCGACATTAATGGGTTAATATATATGATATATTAGAACAGTAGCGCCAACTGAGAAACCTAACATATATACAGGGTGCACGATTTATCTGAAGACATTGAAATATCTTGAGAACTATGCATTGGATAAAAAAAAGTGGTTAATGAAAGTTGTTAGTCTCGAAGGGGGACATCCAATGATACCAAACTCGACCTCTCACCCCACCCCCTGGGGGTGGGAGTTGGGGGCAACTTTGAAATCTTAAATGGAAACTCCCATTTTTTATTGCAGATACGGATTCTACGCCACAAAATACGTAAATTTTGTCCGAAACATTTTTTTTAATTCGTGATAGATGGCGCTATAATCGCAAAAAATTATATTTTCCGCAATTCTCCAGAAATGATCATTGGATTGAGAAATAAAAAATATCTGTTATCAATATTTTTAAAGAACATAATAAAAGTTATTCCCTCCCCATCCTCTCGGGGTAGGGTGGGTGGTAACGTTCAAATCTCAAATGGGAACCCGAATCTAAGAGGGAACTGCTCGACGCGCCACTGTGGGTGTATGGCGAACTACGGCTTATTATAAAAGGCAGTGCAATGTTATCTATCACGAATGGAAAAAATTGTTTCAATAAAAATTTCACGTACAATCTAATTCTGCAATGAAAAATGTGGGTCCCCATTTGATTGAGATTTGAACGTTATCACCCACCCTACCCCGAGAGGATGGGGGGGAATAACTTTTATTATGTTCTTTAAAAATATTGAACAGGTATTTTTTATTTCTCAATCCAATGATCATTTCTGGAGAATTGCGAAAAATATAATTTTTTGCGATTACAGCGCCATCTATCACGAATTAAAAAAAAAGTTTCAGACAAAATTTACGTATTTTGTGGCGTAGAATCCGTATCTGCAATAAAAAATGGGGGTTTCCATTAAAAATTTCAAAGTTGCCCCCAACTCCCACCCCCAGGGGGTGGGGTGGGAGGTCGAGTTAGATATCATTGGATGTCTCCCTTCGAGACTAACAACTTTCATTAACCACTTTTTTTTATCCAATGCATAGTTCTCGAGATATTTCAATGTCTTCAGATAAATCGTGCACCCTGTATATATATATATATATATATATATATATATATATGATTATTGTATACTTAACTTAATATTTTTAGAAATCTCAAATTCAAATTATTTTTTTTTTAAGATATATATTATGTACATAACATAAGTTTTATAATATATGTACATAAACTTTTAAAAATAAAAATTATATCATTATAAAAATTATAACGCAAGTAGTGCAGGTAATACGCGAATTAGGTGAAGATAATTTACAAGTATAAATTAATGACATTTACATATTAATGGTGTATATACGTGACGTATATACAATTTTTACAAGTAAAATTTATATAAAACTTACTTTTTTAAACAAAAAGGTACAAAAAGGCGCCAAGTACAAGCGCAACACGTATTGTGTTATTTTTAGAAATTTTAAACTCAAATTATTTTTTTAAGGCATATATGTGTATATAACATAAGTTTTTACAAGTAAAACTTACAACTATAACTATAATAAAACTCCACAACACTATTCTACTGTACAAAAGAAGTGATATATTAGAACAGTAGCGCCAGTTGAGAAATCTAACATATACCATATATATATAGTTTATACCATATATATATATATATAGACAAATAGTTAGCGACATATCGTAAGTTAAGTATTGAAAAAGTCATCAAGTTTACTTTAAATATCTCAAAACATATTAGATAAATAAAAAAATATTTCAGATACAAGTTGTTCAAATTAATTGGTAGGAAAAGATGATATAATAAAAATGGGGGTTTTTGTTTAAAAAAAATGAGTTGACCTTGACCTGATCTTGGCAACATCAGTCAAGGTCAAACTAATAAGGTCAGTAAATATATCGTTTTGAGCCTTATAACTTTTGTCTGAAACACTTTTCTGTAAAACTTATATCTTTCGAAATTTTTAATGGTTTCTATCTTTTTTCCTCACCTTGTATAATCATAACACATCATTGTTTTGCATCTGTTCGCATGCAGCACACTTTCGGGATATTTTCTCGTACAATATTATTATACTTTATACACTTTCTATCCTCCTTATCTTTCTGTCCTTTTTAACCTTTCTGCGATAAACTGGTCAGATTTTGGAATTACAGTCACTTTGCGCAGACGCGAGAAAACAGAGATAATACATGTGCACTTCCTACTCTGTCTCACTTCCACTATTCGTAGATGTCATGTTCTTCTACAGAGAAAAAGAATCCATGCTTGATCTATCCATACTATGTATACAGGGTGATTCAAAACAACCTTCCATTATTAAAAGTATAAAATCCTGATAAAATTCTAAAACAACTTTTCCTCTTGCAAAATTTTGGCAAAAGCTTAGATTTTAAATTATTAACAAAAATAGTAGACCTATTGCGGGTCGGGTACGGGAGGTAGACAGGTGCGGCGCAACTCACCGTCAGACGTGGACGCTAACGCGGAGTACCCGCAGCAATCAGTTGATCACACTACACATGTTATACACTAGCTACGTTCCAATATTCATTGCGAGCATAAAAATCTGTATTTTGTATCTGTAACGTGGTGCGACGGATGTCTTGCTCTGTTGGGGTACAGCTCGGCGTATCTTCGAGCAGCAGCGGCGACCTGGCCGTGACAGGAGTGTCAATAGCATGTCATAATATTCTTCGTTCGTGTATGTTGCCATATCGTCTTGACGTTAACGCTTCCAATAACCGCAGGATTATTGATTAACGCATCGATTGTTTCAACGCATTTATACGATCGTCGCGGGATGTCCATTGGTCCATCCCTCACCACGCACGACCGCTGCTTCGCATTGGTCGTGCAATGAATACGAGTGAATGAGTGAGAAAGAGACAGAAAGACTCGGAAAGATCGAGAACGTGCTTGTATGTGTGTGCGCGTACAATCCTGGCTGTTTTCCAAAATTTTTGCCAGTTATAACAATCACCTAACGTCACAGAAAATACAGATTTTTATGCTGACAATGAATATTGGAACGTAGCTAGTGTATAACATGTGTAGTGTGATCAGCTGATTGCTGCGGGTACTCCGCGTTAGCGCCCACGTCTGACGGTGAGTTGCGCCGCACCTGTCTATCTCCCGTACCCGACCCGCAATAGGTCTACTATTTTTGTTAATAATTAAAAATCTAAGCTTTTGCCAAAATTTTGTAAGAGGAAAAGTTGTTTTAGAATTTTATCAGGATTTTATACTTTTAATAATGGAAGGTTGTTTTGAATCACCCTGTATAGGAGCATTGCAGTTATTGGAGCAAGAACGCGGTCTAGCAACTGTTACCAACGCGCGGCAAGGGAAAGGACAATGTGTAACTATTTGGCGCTAGTTTTATTTCGTCGTTCCTAGGTCTCGCCGGGCTCCGGTAACAGTTGCTGTATCAACTGGGTCCAGCTGTAACTAGGGTTGTCAGATGGCCAGAATTTCCGGGAATATTCTGGAATTCTTAACCCCTTAACTGCTAGCACATTTTAAGAAAAATGGTTCAGATTGCCAAAAATGAAAAGTTATTGAAAATAGTTGAAACCTTGTATCTGAGTTTTTAGGAATGCTGAATGCGAATTTTCTATGAAAATATCAAAATTCAAAATGGTGGCTCCAACATGACGGCTTCAATATAACAAAAAAAAATAGAAAATTCGCATGTTTTTCAACAATCACTAGTTGAAAGTAGCTGAAACCTTACATATGGAAGTTTTTAGGGATGCTGATTACGAATTTCCTATGAAGCCACCGAAATTCAGAATAGTGACTTCAGTACAGCAGATAAATAGAAAACATTTTGTAGTGAAAATAATATAAAATTGTCAAGGTATGCAGGAGTCTTTTCGGGTTTATGAATTTCTCATTCAAATAGCGAATTTCAAAATGGCAGCTTTAGTATTCTGAAAAATATAAATATTTTTATTTTCCAAAGAACATTGATCTCCTTGTATTATACAGGGTGTTTGATAGCTGATCATGCAGACGAAAGTTGAAGATAGATTGGGTGTAGCCGAGAAAAAAAGTCATGTACCATAATGTCAAATTGGCAATAGTTACCGAGTTATTAATTAAAACATGTGAGCCAACGAGCGCGTAGAGAGCGGAGGGCGGCCGCAGTAAGCACGTAGACATTTGTTACAGGCGGGGTCAGCGAGTTGCGGTGTAGACAAGCGCGCGTGGCGAGGAGCAACGTAAGCGACAAGAGGCGATCGCGCGCGACGAGGAGCGAGCTTTTTCTTTATAGCTTTTTCCTTGTAGCTCGCTCACTCCTCATCGTTCGCGCTCGCTCGCTCTTCGTCGCGCTCGCTCGCCTCTTGTCGTTCGCGCTCACTCGCTCCTCCTCGCGCGCGTTCGCCTCTTGTTGTTTACGTTGCCTCTCGCCGCGCGCGCTCGCCTACCATTACACGCTGACTCCGCCTGTATCAAATGTCTATGTGCTTACTGCGGTCGTCCTCCGCTCTCTACGCGCTCGTTGGCTCACATGTTTTAATTAATAACTCGATAATTATTGGCAATTTGACATTATGGTACATGACTTTTCTTCTCGGCTACACCCAATCTATCTCCAACTTTCGTCTGCATGATCAGCTATCAAACACCCTGTATATATGTACGTCATTAGTCGTCATATACGTATCACTGATTCAGTTGCCAGAAATAAAATTTGTTAAAAATGACAAAGGATCATGTTCAGCGTTCCCAAAAATATATAAAAATACGTTATTATTCATTTTATTATTCAAAACACTTGTGGTTTTTGACATAGCTCAATACACCATGACAAAATTTTTAAAAAATCGAAAAAATGACTTTGTTGTAGCCACGATATCTTTTTCTAGAAACAATTTTACAAAACCAGTAACGGGATCGTGCTTAGCATACACGGAAAACATATAAAACATATTTCTTTGTTATCTAAAATACTTCTGGGCGCTGATATTCTCAAATATTCTGTGAAAGATTTGCCTTTTTCTGGCAGTCTGTGAAAAGTCCAAAATGACAAAGATCTTTGTCATTGGCAGTTAAAGGGTTAAGCTTGTCCCGTGTCCAGAAATTTAAGTCTTTTGTCCCAGAAAATCAGAATTTCAACAAAATCATAATCATAACATTCATCATAAACATTCATGTTTCTAACTGGTACCAGAGAGAAACCTGAGAGCTGCCACCTAAGAAAATTGATGTCAACAAAGCCATTCGCGTAGTAAAAAATACAATCGCACAGTTTATGTCCAAACTTCTCTCTGCTGGTACCTACGAGGGTAGTCCCAAAAGTACCTGACCTAACAAAGAAAATACAAAAAATTTGGGAAAAAATATCTTTATTTCTTTACATAGTCTCCTTTTAGCTCAACACACTTTCCCCAGCGATGTTCAATAGCTTCGATACTCTGTTTATAGTGGGAATCGTCGAGCTCTTCAAAATAGCCATCAACCGCAGACTCCACCTCTTCATTGTTGACAAATCTTTTACCACCGAGCCATTTTTTCAAGTTTGGAAACAAAATAATCCGAAGGGACTAAATCTGGCGAATAGGGTGCGTGAGGAAGTAATTCGAACTTTAACTCATTGATTTTGGCCATCGCGATAACAAGTGTGTGAACTGGTGCATTATCCTGATGAAACAAAACTTTCTTTTTCGCCAAATGTGGCCGTTTTTTCTTGATTTCGTCACTTAAACGCTGCAATAAGTTCGCATAATACTCGCCGTTGATTGTTTTTCCTTTCTGAAGATAATCAATGAAAATTATCCCACGCGCATCCCAAAACCTGACGCCATGACCTTGTCTGTAGATGGAACTGTCTTCGCCTTCTTTGGAGCCGATTCTCCCCTTTCAGTCCATTATTTTGACTGTTCCTTCATCTCAGGTGTGAAGTGATGAGCCCATGTTTCATCCATGGTTATGAATCGACGCAAAAACTCGGTTTTATTGCTGCGAAACTTCGCCAAACATTCGACTGAAACATCCTCACAACGCTGTTTTTGTTCTAATCGCGGCACCCATCTTACGCACAGCTTTCTCATGTCCAAATTTTCAGTCAATATGTGATGTACAGCACTTTTTGAAATGCCTACCATGTCTAACTCGCGCACTTTCAGTCGACGGTCATCCAATACCATTTTGTGGATTTTCTTCACCATTTCTAGCGTGGTCACCTCATTTGGTCGACCACTGCGATGTTCGTCTTGGCAGCTCGTACGGCCTCGTTTAAACTCTGCCACCTAATATTTTACTGTTGTGAAGGAGCAGACTCCCCCAGAGTAGAATCTAGCTCCGCTTTGATATTGGTTGGACTGAGGCCTTTCAAATGAAAATATTGTATCACATAACAATGACCAATTTTTTCCATGTTTATAAATTCACTGAGAGCGTTCACTATTGATGGCTGCCAAACAAATACTAAACAACGTAGCATCGTCAAACTTCAAACTTAAGCTTTATAAGGTTGGTACTTTCTACCATAGTCATTCTTTTCAAACAACAACTGCCATCTATACGTCAGGTCGGGTACTTCTGGGACTACTCTCGTAATTCACGCATTTGTTTATTGCGAATGCACAGCGGCATCTCTTAAGGCCATTACACATAAACGAACTTAAGCAGTAAGACGTAAGCAGTAAGCAAATCGCCTAATCACAATCGAAATTTAAGGACGCCATTTTAAAACATACGAGAATAATTGATTGTGATTAGTCAGTTTCTTTACTGCTTACATCTTACTGCTTGCGTTTATTTGTGTGTGATGGCCTTTAGCCGTCTTACCCTCTTCTTTTTTTCTTATTTTGATTACGGTGAGGAAATCCTCATGGATACCCTTGCCCCTTGGGGGGGGAGGTTATGCCGGACTCTTACCGGCTAAAACTCCACCGGGATGTCTTTCAGGCGGGTCAGAGTATGGGGAGTCGGGGGAACTGCGCCTGCACTTCCTCCCCGACAACCGTCTTACTCCTTTACAGTGCTGGACAAAATAAATCATACACCTTTCAATAAATTGAATTTGTTAGTGTAACTATTTTTTTAAGAAGCAAATAAATTATTAGATAGAAAAATGAAAGCATTTCAAAGTATTTAAATAAAGAAAATATGAAATAGTAAAACTTGTGCTCAATTTTTTTGTAAAATATTTATTATTCAATATTGTTACATTTTGCCCTGGACAAAATAAATCATATATTTACATAATATAACGTAGGCAACTGTCAATTTCGTCGTTCTGCTATTGTTCGTCATTCTACTGTTTGTTTGTATTAATACGACTAGAATTTACGTGTTCGGTGAATCAATAGTAACTATAACGAGCAATAATAACTATAACGAGCAAGAACAACACAGAAGCAAATTTCTCTTGATATCCGAAATTTGGTCATTCGCGACTGACAGAATGGTAAATCTTTTAGGATAATTGCTAATAAATACTCGATCTCTATTGGAACAGTTCAACATATCTGGAAAAAATATGAAATACATGAGATAGTGGCAAACTATTCCGGAAAAGGTAGAAAACGGGCTACAACTTTTCGTAATGATACCAGAATCGTTCACATGGGAAAACAAAATCCCAACCTGTCATCACGAAACATTGTGGAATCGATGAACCTGACTGTCAACAGTCGTACTGTGCGTCGCAGGCTTAAGGAATCTGGACTAAAAAACGTGTTTGCATCAAAGCGTCCCTTTATCGATAAAATAAATAAGAAGAAGCGATTCGAGTTTGCCAAGAAGTACAAAAACGGCGGTCTAGAGCACTGCTGGGAATTAAGTGAGTAGCGCGAGCCGATTTCAGAGGCAACGCCTGCGCTTCCCCCACTACCTCTCGAAGCGCGACGGCCGAGCCGCCGATCGCGCTCTGAGACGCTTTGCCTCAGGAACGATTTCATATACGATATAAGATGGGATCGCACCCTCTGTCAAACCAAAAATAAAATATTTATTTATCCTTAAAAAATAATTCTTACTCTCATTAATGATGAAATATTACGCTTTTATTTCTAATATAATAAATTCTCTTTAATAATAATATAGTGATAACAATAATTAAGAATATAATTATTAAAGTTTTGTTAATAGATTTCCACTATGAGGTACTATTGTTGATGCGTTTTTTTTTTAATGGTTTGCCCAGTAGGCCTACTGCACTAAAAATTAATGAAGATGAAATATATGGCTTAGCAGGAAAGTGCTACATCGTGAGAAATATAAAAACGAAAGAGGAAGAATAAATACAGAGCGCAAAATGGTCAATTTTTATAGAAATATTAATTGGATTTTCTTCCTCGTTTATATGTCGATTTTACTAGGGATGATATATCCACAGAAATTTTGGAAGAGGTAGTACGCATTAACGAAGATAGTGATGCATCGCTCAAAGATGAAAGAACATTTGTCTGTTTTTATGATTTTCATTTTGGAAAAAGAACATTCGCATAAATATGTAGACCCAAACATAGAGAAGATTCGAAGATCGAAATTTCTAAGATGTGGATAACACGATGCGTCTAAAATTTTGAAGAATTCGACACCCTTTTTTTGCCGTATTTTTAGCGAAATATCATATTGCAAATCGCACAATTTTGCCTGAAGATGTAGACATTGTTCCTCGATTTGCCCAGTGAGAGGCTTCTCAAAGAGTATTAAATCTTTTCTTAGCATTTCGAAATCATTGAAACGCGTATCAAACTGATTTATTAAAGAATCAATAACATTACATTGTTTAACGAAATTACAATTTGTACCGTATTCTTCAAAGAGAAATAAAATTTAATTTAATTTTTATTTCTTTCTTCGAAGATTTAGACTTACTTTGCAAGTTTGCTCTAGTCATTGACATGACAAACCATTTAAATATTATATTTTAAATTTAAAGCTGCAAAAGACCAACCAAACTATTTCGCAGGTAGTTAGTCATGTCGATTCCTTTCGCAGGAAACTAATATTCTTTAAAAATCAGTTACCAAATAATATTCTTCACTTTTTTGCTTCTTGCCAGATTCTCTTTGAAACATACGGTACAAATTGTAATTTCGTTAAACAATGTAATGTTATTGATTCTATAATAAATCAGTTTGGTACGCGTTTTGATACGCAGTGATTTCGAAATCCTAAGAAAAGATTGAATACTTTTTGAGAATCTTCTTACTCTGCAAATCGAGGAACAATGTCTACATCTTCAGGCAGAATTATGGAAAGTAAAATGGAGGGGATAAAGAAATGGATGGAAGAAAGGGAAGAGGAAAGTAGGACAATAATAGGGGGAGATTTTAATGCAAGGACCGGAGAGGAAGGGGGTGGAAAGAAAGGGAGGATTGGAGAAGAGGAGGAAAAGAGAGATGCTCAAAAGATAAAAAGGTAAATAAGGAGGGAAGGAGACTGGTGCACATTATAGAATAAATGGGTCATCTTGAACGGAGGAGTGAAAGGGGATGAAGGGGGAGAATACACATATACAGGGGGGAGGGGAGAGTCGATAATTGACTATGCTCTAGGAAATGAAGAGGTAATAGAAGAGATAGAGAAGATAGAAATAGGGGAGGAGGTGGATTCGGACCATCAATCAGTTGGGATATGAATAAAGGGAGAACGGGAAAGGAGAAAGAAGGAAGGAAGAAGGAAGGAAAGGCACGGAAGGGGGAGATGGGATAAGGAAGGAATAGAAAAACTTGATAGGGAAATGGGAAAGATACAAAGGGGAAGAAAAAGAGTAGGGAAGGAGATAAGGATGGTGGAAGAAAGGATAAGGAAGGTGATAAAAAAGGGAGAGGAGGGAAAAGAAGGAGGAGAAGAGAACAGGAAGGGGTGGTGGGATAGAGAATGTAAGGAGAGGAAGGGAGAGGTGAGAAGAGAACTAAGGAAGTGGAGAAGAGGAGGGGGAGGTGAGGAGTATAGGGAAAAGAGAAGGGAATATAAAAAGTTATGTGAGAGAAAAAGGGAGGAGGAGAGAGAAAGGTGGAAAAAAGAAGCGAAGGAGGCAAAAACAGAAGGGAAAGTGTGGGAGATAGTGAGAAGGGAGAGGGAAGAGAATAAAGGAAATAGAAATGAGGGAATGGAAGGAGTGCTTCATGAGAATATTAGGAGGAATAGAGAGAAGAGTAGTGAGAGGAGAAGCAAGGAGGGGGGAAATGAGAGGGAAGAGGAAATAGAGAGAGAAGAGATAAGAAAGGTAATAAAGAAGTTGAAGGAAGGAAAGGCGATGGGAAAGGATGGAATACCAAATGAGGTGTGGAAATATGGAGGGGAGGAAATAGAGAAATGGGCATGGGAGGTATGCAGAAGGGTATGGGAAAGAGAGGAGTGGTCGGAGGATTGGAAGGAAGGAATAATAATACCGATAAGGAAGAAAGGAAAAGGAGAGAAGGTCACGGAATATAGAGGGGTAACATTGATGCAAGTTATACAAGATCTATACGGCTAATACGGCATATTAGCAGAAAGAGTGAGGGAGGAGGTGGAAGAGAAAAGATTACTGTCAGGGAGTTAAGCAGATTTCAGAAAGGGGATGGGATCAGTCGATAATATATATGTATTAAACTACCTGATCAATAGACAACTAGGAAAGAAAGAAGGGAAATTGACAGCGATGTTTGTAGATTTAAAGGCGGCGTTTGACTTAATAGATAGAGGCAATGAGGGAAAGAGGAGTGAGAGAGGGATGATTGGTGAGTAGGGTAGAAGAAGTAATAAGGGAAACAGAGAGCAGGGTGAGAGTGGGGGAGGAGGTAGGAGAAGAATTTTGGATAGCGAAGGGAGTTAGACAGGGATGTCCATTAAGTCCGATATTATTTAACATATTAATAGCAGACTTGGAGGAGGAGATACAAAAGGGAAAATGGGGAGGGGTTAAGATAGGAGAGGAAAAAATACATACGCTGTCATATGCAGACGACGTGATGTTGATGGCAGAGAAAGAGGAAGAGATGAGGGCGATGATAGCAAGGTTGGAGAGATACCTAGAAAGGAAAGGACTAGAAATGAACTAGGACTAGAATACGGAAAAGACAAAGATAATGAGGTTCAGAAAGGAAGGGGGAAGGAAAAAGAAGAGAGAATGGAGATGGAAGGGAAAAAGATTGGAAGAAGTAAAAGAGTATAAATATCTGGGATAGTACAGAATAATGGAGGACAAGAAGGGCATATAAAAGAAAGGAATAGAAAGGCGGTGGTGGCAATGAGAGTGGTATGGGGAATAGGGAAGAGGGTGTGGGGAAAAGACTGGAAGAGAAGACTATGGTTGTATGATACGCTGATATGGACGGTGATGGGATATGGAGCGGAGGTATGGGGGTGGAAGGAAAGAAAAGAATTAGAAGGGACACACGATAAGTATATAAAATGGACAATGGGGACAGAGGGAAGAACGCCAGGGTACTTGGTAAGGGAGGAGACGGGGAGAGAGAAGATGAGGGGGAGAGCAGGGAAGAGAGCATGGAATTTCGAGAGGAAGTTGCAAGAGGGAGAGGGAGGAGAGGTAACAAGAAAATGTTGGCAAGAAATGAAGGAGAGGTGGAAGCGGAAGAGAATATTAGGAAAGTGGGAACAGGAGAGAAGGGAGTTCATGAGGGAGAGAGAGATAAGGGAAGAAATATGGGGGACAATGGAATATGAAGAGGTGGAAAGAAAGGATAGAGAACTGCAATGGGAGGAGAGATGGAAAAGAATAAAGGAATCGAGATATAATAAGTGGTACAAATTTGTGAAAGGAGAAGGGATACCGGAATACTTAGAGAAGGGATGGGCAGAAGGGAGATGGAGGAGGATATGGAGATTCAGGATAGGAAATGAAATAAGAGAGAGAGAGTATTGGGAGAAGAAAGAGAAAAGGAAATGTAGGGTGTGCGAGAAGGAAGAAGAGACATGGGAGTACATATGGGAGGAATGTATGAGGTGGGAAGGAGAGGAAGAAGTAGGTTGGGCAGAAATAGTGGAGAAGATGTTGGGAGAGGGAAGAGAGGGGAGGAGTGAATGAAGAGGATAGAAGGGGGGAGATACCGACGGGGGAGGGATGGGAGGGAGAGAGAAAGAGAGAGGAAGAGAGAGAGGAAAATTCGGAAGCTGAAGGTCCAAAATAGATTATAAGTAGATTTAAGTAGAGATAAGTAGTAAATAAGATAGATGTAAGTTAGAAATAAGTTATAAGTTAGAATTAAGTAGTATGTAAGTGATAGTTAAGTTAAATAGATAGGAGAGAGGGTGTGTGTGTGGCGAGGCTGGAGGGAGAGAGGCGCGGGTGTGAAGTGTAAAACGGCGATAGAAGGGGAAGCGAATAAGAAATGAATTGTAATCCCGGAGGGAAAACAATAAAGAAATACATACATAACTGACAAAACATCGTACAATGCAGCATTCCAGAAAGCCTGGGAAGAAATTGATCCTGCATACTTGAAAAAATTAGTCTAGAGTATGCCCTGCTGCTTGGAAGCAGTACTAAAATCTAAAGGCAGTCACACCAAGTATTAAACACCATTAGAATTAACTTTGTTTGTTAACTATTATTTCTAAAAGTGATTTATATGATTTATTTTGTCCAGGGCAAAATGTAACAATATTGAATAATAAACGTTTTACAAAAGAATTGAGAACAATTTTTACTATTTCATATTTTCTTTATTTAAATATCTTGTGAAATACTTTCATTTTCCTGTACCTAATAATTTATTTGCTTCTTAAAAAAATAGTCACATTAACAAATTCAATTTATTGAAAGGCGTATGATTTATTTTGTCCAGCACTATATCTTTCAAATTTAACTAAAATTCTCTAACAACCTATTTTTCAACCATCGCCTAAAAAATGTTTCGGAAATAGTCATTTCGCATTTGGCAACTTTAGCTGTAACCTGAATGGCTGTAATGCTCTTCCATTCATCTCGACGGATGTTCACTTGTCAGATTCCTATAATTAATTATGCAATTATAATTGAATAACTCGATTGCGAATATTGTAAAATGGTATAAGACTTTCATGTTTTAATCAGTTCTACGCCTCTATTGGTTATGGCTACATGAGTTACTAAACACAGGGTGTCCCAGAACAATTTTTACAGAGCTCGTGGAGACATAGACCGAATTAATTAAGACAAACATAAAAATCCCATATCGTTTTGCAATATTCACGATAATTATTGAGTTATTAATTAAAGAAATCTGACGAGTGAACGCGCGCGCCGAGATGGATGATTGGAGAAGCGTCGCAGCCTCTTGAGTCACAGCGTGGTCTAGTCGATCTAACAACTGTTGGCGGCGTACGGGAAGATAAAACACAATAGCGACGCGTTGTCCTTCCCATCGCCGCGTACCTGCAAGTTGCGGCACAGTTGCTGGATCGACTGGGCCGAGTTGTGGCTCGAGCGGCTGCAACGTTTCTCTAATCATCCATATCAGTACGCGCCCCCTCCTCAGATTTCTATTCATTAATAACTTGATAAATATCGTGAATATCGCAAAATAGTATAGGACTTTTTTGTTTGTCTTAACTCGCTGTATGTCTCCACGAGTTCTGTAAAAATTATTCTGGTATACTCTGTACAATTAAGTATGTTTATACATCGCCATATAACGAAATTTATATATTGATATAGTATGAGATTTATAATCATAAATATTTTATGTCAAATTGTTCGGTCACATGTTTTACATTTTATATACTAACAGATGTTTGCAAGAACAGCATAAAAAGTTAACGAAAAAGTTAAAGGAACGTGTACATATCGGTCTAACTTAGGTGTAGCCCGTATCTGTGTGCTTTTTACATATTCCGGCTGTTATTAAATATTTTGAATTTTACAATGTGAAAATCTAAAAAGCAGGGAAGATAGTTATTATGTGATTATGTTAAAAACAAAGTTCTTTTTTTAGAGACTTTAAGGATACTGTCCCTCCTTAATAAATAATCAAACTCTTTTTTATTTCCTGGATGTTTCCTCATTACACGAATTATCAACGTTATATCAACGTAGGCAATTTACAGTTTTAAAAGTCCAAACAAACAATAGATTTACATTAGAATAATAGTGCCAAGTATGAGAGCACATATTAAAATAATCGATATTTCTAATTTCTTGGATGTCTAATATTTTTAGCTTACCAATCGGAGTCCCCATTGTCCCGTACTAAAGGTAGTCATACTTGATGCTTCCAGGAATTATGCATCTTGTCTGTATATACATATATATATATATACATATGCACATACACACGCACGCACGGACACGCGCGTGCATGCGTACGTGCAGCATGCACGCACGCGTGTGTGTATATGCATGCATGTATGTATATATGTATGTATGTATATATGTATTAGGTAAATCGGAAAGTTCCGTCCGTTTAGCGACAAGTAGCTATAGCTAGAACTGTCGTTAACCTGTAATGTCTAAACGAAGCTTAATAGTTTATTTTGACGTCTGTCAATAACATTCAGTACATAAAAGTATACGTTTGTATCAATAACATTGTTTTTCACTGCATCGAAAATGTCGAAATTTGAGCCAAATAAGCGTCATTTGCGCGAAGTGTTAATCTTTTGCTTCAATTGGAAGAAAATTGCAGCTGAAGCTCATCGAATGCTTGTAGAAGTTTATGGTGATAATGCTCCTTCCGATAAAACATGCAGAGATTGGTTTCGACGCTTTAAAATTGATGATTTTGATGTAGAGAACAAAGAGCGTTCTGGACGGCCAAGAGTATTCGAAGATGAAGAATTGCAGGCATTGGTGGACGAAGACCCATGTCAAACGTAAAAGCAACTTGCAGAAGCATTAAATGGTGCTCAATCTGTCATTTCCGGTCGTTTAAAAGCCTTAGGAAAGGTTTACAAGGAAGGAAAATAGGTCCCATATGAACTGAAGCCAAGAGACATTGAAAGGCGAAAAACCACCTGCGAAATTCTGCTCACTAGGCAACAAAGAAAGGGGTTTTCACATCGTATCATCACTGGGGATGAAAAATGG
The DNA here is from genome assembly GCF_003227715.2 of Harpegnathos saltator. NCBI lineage: Eukaryota > Metazoa > Arthropoda > Insecta > Hymenoptera > Formicidae > Harpegnathos > Harpegnathos saltator. The sequence goes on from NW_020230379.1 coordinate 191,552, forward strand.
ATTTATTTTGACAATCCCAAACATCGAAAAACTATTTGCGATCCCGGCCAACCCTCAACATCGACGCCAAAGCAGAATATCCACGGAAAGAAAGCACTGCTCTGTATTTGGTGGGATCAGAAAGGTATGCTGTACCATGAGCTGTTGAAAAGTGGTCAAACAGTCACAAGAAATTTCTACAGAGAACAAATGATCCGTTTGAGCCGAGCATTGCACGAAAAACGATAAGAATATGAAACGAGACTGCATAAAGTGATTTTGCTTCATGACAACGCTCGGCCTCATGTCATAAAATCTGTCAAGGAAACGTTAGAAGCACTTCGCTGGGAAGTGTTACCCCATGCGGCTTATTCACCAGACTGTGCCCCTTCCGACTACCATTTGTTTCGGTCGATGGCATACGCTCTTGCTGAGGAATGTTTCAATTCTTATGAAAACATCGAAAAATGGGTCTCCGACTGGATAGCCTCCAAAGATGAGTCATTCTTTCGCCGCGAAATTCGCTTGCTGACCGAAAGATGGGAAAAAGTCATTGCTAACGATGGACAATATTTTGATTGATGTATTTTTTCACTTTGTTTCTTAAATAAAGCCATACGTTTTGCAAGAAAACGGACGGAACTTTCCGATTGACCTAATATATATATCTGTATGTCATACATACATACGCAAATATACATTGTCTGCCTGCTTAGCTATTGTAGAAGATCATAATGCAAGATCATATAAGTTTATTTTACTGATTTACGTACTAACGAATGTTGTCAATTATTTTGAAATATATGTAGGCTTGTACGGATATGCGGAAGTCTGTAATATCCGAATAAAAAAGAAAATTTAAATGCACACAAACAGTGTGATTCAGTTAAAATGTTACAAATTTATAGGTTGAAAACGAAGTATTTTAGAGAAAAAAATGTTTTTTACAAAACTTTTATGACCTCGAGAGAAACATAAGATCATGTCATTAGTTTGACCTTGGACAGTTGTTTGAAGATTACATAAAGGTCACTTTAAATTTCTTGAATGGAAACCCTCATTTTTTATTGCATATTTTTATAATATCTCAAGAGCTTTCCAAGATAATATAATAAAGTATTTTTCATGAAATACTTTTCGAGTTGTGAAGTTTGAAAGTTACAGCATCCCACGCTTTAGCATCATCAAAAGTTTACCGCGTAGAGATTAAATCAGATGGATATATATCTGCTCGCAGAATCAAAATTTGCACCGTTAATGCCATTATCATCGTACTCATCAATGAAAGCATATTGCTCCGAAATTTCTGTGATTTAGTCGTTTCAATTAAAAAAGAGTTGTGACACGAAGTCGGAAGCTTAATTGTCCAGAACGCTTTCTTAGAAAATAAAATTATTTTGCATTTATCAGGATAGTCAGATAGTCAGATTTCTCTCCCATTGAAATTATCACTATTTTTCACATTATTCTTCTGACATACAGTACTGGACAAAATAAAGTACGCACCTCGAATATTTTCACGTTTTCGTAAATAATTCGGCAGTCTTTTGAGGGATAGAATAATAATCTACTTGGACAAAAAGAAAGTTTCTCAGTCTACTCTTAAGTTTAAATGAAAAAATTCCAAAAACATTAAAGATCCTTCAATAGTTAAGTCTATTACATTATTATGTTTACTTTGGACAAAATAAAGTACGCAGATAATAATAAGGAGCAATTAAAAAATAAGGAGCAAATTAAAGATAAAATTTTAAACTAGTATTTCGTATAGCCGTTTGCTTGTATGACTGTTTGCAAACGTCGAGGCATACTCTCGACTAGATTTTGGATATGCTGTTGGTCGATGTTTTTTCACGCATCTTCCAAGGCTTTGAACAAGTTGATCTTATTCGTTACGTCGCTCTTGTCAATCTTCTGGTCTAAAATGAGCCACAGATTTTCAATTGAGTTTAAATCTGGCAGTTGTGCCGGCCAATCCAGCAGTTTGATCCTCGAATCATGGAAAATGGCAGTACTTTTACGAGCAGTTTTTATGTTTCGGATTATTATCTTATTGAAAGATAAAATTATTTTCCAGACTAATCTTTAGTAGAGACTCCTCCAAATGTTTGTTAAGGATATCAATATATTACATCTGTTGTCATAATACCATTGGTCTTGATCAGATTTCCCAGACCTGATTACGCAAAATACTTCCATACCATAATACTGTCTTTTCTGTGCTTGATCGTCGTTTGGACATTTTTATCTAAAAATTTTTCGCTAGGCTTTAACCAAACCCGCAATCATCATTTATGACCGAAGAGGTTAAACTTACTTCCGCCACTTCAAATTACCTTGTTCCAAAAGTCCACTGGCTTATCGATGTATTTCTTAATAAATTCCAGACGTTTGATTTTTTTGATCTTTCGAATTAAAGGGTGACGCAGTGTAAAACTGTTTTTCAGCCCAGTTTTCCGGAGTCTTCTACGTATGATTTGTTCAGAAATGTTTAATTGAACATTTTCCCGGATTATACAACTGGTAACAATCGCTTTTCTTTTTTATTCCTAGATGATCAGTCGATCCTTGACTGGATTGGTCTTCTTCCTTCCGCGACCGGATTATTCACTATTGTGATGGATTTAATAAATTTTTTTCCACATTTACCTTTATTTTAACCACAACTTCAGTTACGCTGTACTTTCGACTGATTTCCCCACTGGAGAGTTCCTTCTGTTGGTCCGAATTATTAAATTTGCACATTTTATTTAGTTTCCATAGTTATTGATGAATGATCGATACATTACTCTTCTCAACAGCATCAATATCTAATAAAACAATTACTACAAGCACATTTATTTATATAATCTCTCTCATTTCCAGCAGCACCGAGAAGTAATCTACATGTTCTAATTAATGAAAGTAAATAAACATTCCAGTACATACTTTATTTTATCCAAGGTAAACTCCAATGATAATAAATGTAACAGACTTAACTATTGAAGAACTTTTTATATTTTTTTGAAATTTTTTCAAACTTAAAACTTAAAAATAAGCTAAAAAAATCTTTTTTGTCCGAATATATCAGTGCGTGAAATTATTTTCATTTTTCAGACGGTTTTTGAGAGTTTTATCCCACTTATTTCTCCTTACCTTTTCCTTACTGCACCCACACGTCCGCTGGCCAATAATTAGTTTGTTCAGTACTACCTCCGTACTATATATACAATTTGACCTCTGTGCGGTACACCTTTTGTAGTGTTAATGCCGGTGGTATTATAAGCTTTTAAACTTTATAACTCGAGAAATATTTAATGAGAATAATTTAATAAAAAATAGTTGATTATAGAAAGCTCTTGAGATAAGCATATAAAAATATTCACTGAAAAATGAGGGTTTTCATTAAAAAAATTTAAGATAATTTTCATACAATCTTTAAACAACTATCCAAGGTCAAACCAATGGCATCAGTTTATGTCCTTCTAAAGTTATAAAACTTTTATAAGAAATATTTTTCTCTAAAATATTTCATTTCCAATATATAAGTGTATGACAGATTAACTGACTCACCCTGTGTATTTTAAACTATTTTATGAAGAGAAGTTTATATTTATAAATATACACACATATGTATATATGTGTGTATGTGTGTATGTATAATTATTTTATAATTAAAATTCCACCTGAAAAATAAGGCTGTTCGCATATTCGAAGGCAATGTTGCTTAAATGCAATATAATATATGAAATTATTTCGTCTTTTCGATATGAATATGCCAATAACTAACGTATGATTCTCTATACGTATTAAATTTTTGTGTATGCATATTCTTGAGTTAAGTATTGAATGAGATCTCATTATGTCGTAAAACTGTATCCAAATCATTTCGCGCATAGATATTGCAAATAAAAAGAAGTAATTTAACGAATTATATATCTCTTCAATATTTCTTCTAGATTGAAGACAAAGCGAGTATTATACCCTTGGTCGCTGGTATGCGTAAAGATGTTCTGTTATTAATCTCTGAGGTAAGTTAATATAATGCAAGTACATATTTTTAATATTTGCTATATTTACCTTTACCGATTTATAAAATTACATTATACATTTATTAAATTATAACTATATTTTGTTTTTATATGCATCTCTAGGGTATCGCGCTGGTTTGGGAAAGCTATAAACTTGATCAATACGTGCAACGTCTTTCTGAAGCAGTAGTTTCTTTTCAAGAAAGAGTAGAAGATCTTTTAGTTGTGGAAGAACAACTGGATGTGGACGTTCGTTCTCTTGAAACATGTCCTTATTCTGCAAATACTTTTGCTGACATTTTATCCAAAATCCAGAAGTCAGTAGATGAATTGTCTTTGAAAAACTATTCCAACTTACATATTTGGGTAGCAAGACTTGATGAAGAAGTGGAAAAAAATTTAGCTGCTAGATTGGAAGCTGGAATAAAAGCGTGGACCGATGCACTAACAGGTCATAAAAAAGAAGTAGATTTAAGTATGGATACAGATGCTCCTGCCCAGCCAACGCATAAACCTGGCGGCGATCCTAAGATTCAAAATCAAATCCACGAAGTCCGAATTACGAATCAAACTATGTATCTGTATCCTAGCATTGAAGATGCTAGGTTTCAGATAATGCAACAATTATTTGCATGGCAAGCAATTGTTACATCACAAATTCGTCTCCAGAGTTCCAGATACCAAGTTGGGTTAGATAAACCCGAATCAGGCACATATAGAAATTTACTTACAAAATTACCCTTTGGTAAACAACCATTGGAGGCAGCATATGAAGCGGTTGAATCTAAAATGAAAGATGTTGCCGATTATGTTGACCAATGGCTACGTTATCAAGCTCTTTGGGATTTGCAACCAGGAAATCTTTACGGCAAATTAGGCGAAAATATTAATTTATGGATGAAGTGTCTGAACGATATAAAGAAAACGAGAACTACGTTCGATACTTCCGACACTAGACGCGAATTTGGGCCAATGATCATCGATTTTGCTAAAGTGCAGAGTAAAGTCTCGCTAAAATACGATTCGTGGCATAAAGAAACTTTGGGCAAATTCGGAACGCTTTTAGGTAATGAAATGGCCAGTTTTCATGCACAAGTATCAAAATCTAGAAGCGATCTGGAACAGCAATCTATTGAAGCAGCTAGTACATCTGATGCAGTTGGTTTTATAACATATGTTCAATCTCTAAAACGCAAAATGAAAGCTTGGGAAAAACAAGTAGACGTATATCGTGAAGGTCAAAGAATACTTGAACGTCAGAGATTCCAATTCCCGTCTTCTTGGCTCCATGTGGACAATATAGAAGGAGAGTGGGGCGCATTCAATGAAATTATCAAACGCAAAGATACTAGCATTCAAACTCAAGTTGCATCCTTACAGATGAAAATTGTCGCCGAGGACAAAGCAGTTGAAACAAGAACCACTGATTTCCTCAGTGATTGGGAAAGAGGAAAGCCTGTGGAAGGTCATTTGCGACCAGATGATGCTTTGCAGCAACTACAGTTGTTTGAGAGTAAATTTGCTAGACTTAAAGAGGAAAGAGATAATGTCGCGAAAGCAAAAGAGGCGTTAGAATTACAAGAGCCGGGTGGAATATCAACTAGTGAAGATAGAATGCAAGTGGTATTTGAAGAGTTGCAGGATTTGAGAGGAGTTTGGTCAGAATTATCAAAGATATGGGCTCAAATCGATGAAACGCGTGAAAAACCTTGGCTCTCCGTACAACCGCGAAAGTTGCGTCAGCAATTAGATACAATGATGGCGCAATTGAAAGAACTTCCAGCAAGATTAAGACAATATTCGTCATATGAATATGTGAAAAAGATGTTACAAAGTTATACGAAAGTGAACATGTTGATTGTAGAGCTAAAGTCGGATGCACTCAAAGAGAGACATTGGAAGCAGTTGACGAAGCAGCTCAGAGTGAACTGGATATTAAGCGAACTTACTCTTGGTCAAGTCTGGGACGTGAATCTTCAAAAAAATGAGGGCATAGTTAAGGATATTATTCTTGTGGCTCAAGGAGAAATGGCTCTCGAGGAGTTTTTGAAGCAAGTGCGCGAATCTTGGCAAACTTATGAATTAGATTTGATAAATTACCAAAATAAATGCAGACTGATACGCGGTTGGGACGATTTATTTAATAAAGTAAAAGAACACATCAACTCGGTGGCTGCTATGAAATTATCGCCGTATTATAAAGTGTTTGAGGAAGAAGCTCTCACTTGGGAAGAAAAACTGAATAGAATCAATGCTTTATTCGATGTATGGATAGATGTACAACGGCGATGGGTTTATCTCGAAGGTATCTTTTCTGGCAGTGCGGATATTAAAACATTGTTGCCAGTAGAAACATCACGTTTCCAAAGTATCAGTTCTGAGTTTTTGGGATTGATGAAAAAAGTATCCAAATCTCCTATGGTCACAGACGTTCTGAACATTCCAGGCGTTCAGAGAGCACTCGAACGTCTTGCTGACCTTCTTGGTAAGATACAAAAGGCATTAGGAGAATATTTAGAAAGAGAACGAACATCTTTTCCACGATTTTATTTTGTCGGCGATGAAGATTTATTAGAAATTATTGGTAATAGCAAGAATATTGCACGATTGCAGAAACATTTCAAAAAGATGTTTGCTGGCGTAGCCGCGATTTTGTTGAATGAAGATAATACGATTATTACCGGTATCGCATCGCGCGAAGGTGAAGAAGTTATATTCCAAAATCCAGTATCTACAGTTGATTATCCCAAAATAAACGAATGGTTAACGCTCGTCGAAAAAGAAATGCGCGTGACACTCGCTTCGAGCCTCGCAAAAGCTGTACAAGATATTAAACAATTCAAGGATGGCAATATAAACCCACAGGCATTTATGACATGGTGCGACAATTATCAGGCTCAAATAATAGTTTTAGCCGCGCAAATTTTGTGGTCAGAAGACGTAGAGGCAGCACTTCATGAAGCACAAGCGGATCCAAACAAAAATCCACTAGAAAGAGTTTTGATACAAGTGGAAGGCACATTAAATGTTTTGGCTGACTCTGTTCTTCAAGAACAACCACCTTTAAGGAGGAAGAAGTTAGAGCACTTAATCAACGAATTTGTACATAAACGTACCGTCACTAGGCGATTAATTGCAAATAAAGTTTCAAATCCCAAGGCATTTGAATGGTTGTGCGAAATGCGATTCTATTTCGATCCTAGACAAACGGAAGTACTTCAACAACTCACGATACATATGGCAAACGCTAAATTCTTCTATGGATTCGAATATTTAGGAGTGCAAGATAGATTAGTGCAGACACCGTTAACCGACAGATGTTATTTAACTATGACACAAGCTTTAGAGGCCCGGCTCGGTGGATCGCCATTTGGACCGGCTGGTACAGGGAAGACAGAATCTGTGAAAGCTTTAGGACACCAACTTGGAAGATTTGTATTGGTATTTAATTGCGATGAGACGTTCGATTTCCAGGTATTGATAAAAAGATTAATAATATCAAAAATCAAAATAAAGGGTGTCTCAAAATTCACGCAAGAAGTAATTTTGATAGAAAACACAGGTTTATAATTAAAAATTGTAAATGTTTTATTGATTCATAAAGTTTACAGTATAGGGTTATGTATGGAATAGCATATCGGGTAAATGGCCACAGCGAAGAGAGTTCGTTGATTATGGAACAACAAGTGGATGCTGATTTTTTGAACAAAATCATTTTCGGCGATGAGGCTCATTTTCATCTTGATGGCTTGGTTAATCGACAAAATTATCGCATTTGGGGTTCAGAAAATCCACGAGTGATTGTTGAGAAACAAATGCATCCACAACGTGTCATTGTTTGGTGCGGATTTTGGGCTGGAGGCATCATCGGACCATTCTTCTTCGAAAATGCGGCTAGTCAGGCAATAACAGTTAATGGTGCTCGCTATCACGACATGATAAACCAGTTTTTGTGTCTAAATTGCAAGATATGGATGTGGACGTGTAGTTTCAACAAGACGGTGCCACATGCCATACAGCCCGAGAAATAATTCAATTACTGCATGAGACATTTCCTGGTGTAATTTCCCGTTTTGGTGATCAGATTTGGCCACCCAGATCATGCGATTTAACGCCGTTGGACTTTTTTCTTTGGGGTTTTTTGAAGTCTAAGGTTTATGCCAACAAGCCCACAGCTACCCACGCCTTGAAGGAGGAAATTGAGCGTTGTATCAACGAAATTCAGCCACATTTATGCAAAACGGTCATGGAAAATTTCAACAAAAGAGTGCATATGTGCCAGCAAAGCCGTGGAGGTCATTTACCCGATATGCTATTCCATACATAACCCTATACTGTATATTTTATGAATCAATAAAAAATTTACAATTTTTAATTATAAAACTGTGTTTTCTATCAAAATTACTTCTTACGTGAATTTTAGGATACCGTTTATAAATATATTTTATATTTAATCGCTATTTATTGCAGGCTATGGGTCGTATATTTGTTGGTCTTTGTCAAGTGGGTGCATGGGGTTGCTTTGATGAATTTAATCGATTGGAGGAACGTATGTTATCTGCTGTTTCTCAACAAGTACAAACGATTCAAGAAGCACTTAAGAGTCAGATGGAAGGCAAAAAAGAGGGAACTCTCTGTGTTGAATTAGTTGGGAAACAAGTTAAAGTCTCTACAGATATGGCTATTTTCATTACTATGAATCCTGGATACGCTGGACGCTCCAATCTACCAGACAATCTTAAGAAACTTTTCAGATCGCTTGCTATGACTACACCTGATCGTCAACTCATTGCCGAAGTAATGCTTTTCAGTCAAGGATTCCGATCTGCAGAAAAGTTAGCGTGTAAAATTGTTCCATTTTTCAAGTATGTATTCAAATATGTATTTTATGTACTTTTGTTAATTTTGTTATTGTTACAATAAAATATTTTTCCCCTTTTTTAGGCTTTGTGACGAACAGCTTTCTAATCAATCGCATTACGATTTTGGATTACGTGCTCTTAAATCTGTGTTGATATCTGCCGGAAACGTGAAACGTGATCGTATACAGAAAATTAAAGAGGGAATGCAAAGTCGTGGTGAAACCAATATCGATGAAGCCTCTATTGCAGAAAATCTGCCCGAACAAGAGATACTTATTCAATCTGTATGCGAAACTATGGTTCCGAAATTAGTTGCCGAAGATATTCCATTATTGTTCAGTTTACTCAGCGACGTATTCCCTAATGTAAATTACACACGCGCGGAAATGAAAGGTAAAATATTATTCTATTAACAAGAACTTAATGAAAAAATATTTATGAATATTTAGATGTCTTTATTTATATGTATATATAAATAATATATAAATAGTGATATAAATAATAATAGTATATAAATAATAATAGTATATAAATAATAATATATAATAGTGTATAAGTAATAATATATGAGTATACGAATATTTTATTTTAGGATTGAAAGATCAAATTAGGAAAGTATGTGCCGAGGAATACTTGGTATGCGGCGAAGGAGATGAACAAGGAGGTGCCTGGCAAGAAAAGGTAATGCACTTCTTTCATTTTTTAAATGTGATAAAATTACTCACATTATTGACATTAATAATTTTTATGCACTCTAATAACTTCACAAAATATTAACCACATTATATTTTGTGTATACAGGGTATCTGATGCAAGTCGTACTAACGCTTATATGCATATGTAACACATTAAACTGAATAATAAACAAACTACCGCTATCATTTGGCAAACAACCGTGTAAACTTTTGTGATTTATTAATGAAAAAAAATTGACAAATCAACACATGCTCAGCTATTCCTTACGCAATTGCACCAACAGAGTCCGTCCCACCGCACTCACCATGCGTGCTGGTTCGTCAACATTTTTCGTTAATAAATTACATAATTGCATGATAACGGTCTTATTGCAGTTTGACGTGTTCTACATGCACACAAGTTTTAGTATGATTTGCGTCGAATACTCTGTATAATACTTAATGATACTGAAAACTTAATTTTCATATTGTTTATGCGCACTAAGGAATCGATCGGTGAGACTTGGGTAGAAAAGGTGAGATTGATATTATAAAATATATTCATGTGTATGGTTGTTGAAAGTAGATGTTTTATCTGCGGTCCTTTTGAAAATTTTATCGGTCCTATTCCCTTTTCGTCGAATCTGATGGGTTAGTTTTATATCTTATTTATTTTGTTGTTTTACTAGGTCCTCCAATTATATCAAATCTGTAATTTAAATCATGGCTTAATGATGGTTGGTCCAAGTGGCTCTGGTAAAACGATGGCGTGGAAGGTGTTGCTTAAAGCACTAGAACGATTCGAAGGCGTGGAGGGTGTTGCTCACGTAATCGATCCTAAAGCAATCAGTAAAGAAACATTATATGGTGTCTTAGATCCAAATACACGCGAATGGACAGATGGTCTGTTCACGCATATATTGAGAAAAATAATTGATAACGTCAGAGGAGAAATTAATAAACGACAATGGATTATATTCGATGGTGATGTTGACCCGGAATGGGTCGAGAACTTGAATTCTGTATTGGATGACAATAAACTTCTTACTTTGCCCAATGGCGAGCGGTTGAGTCTACCGCCAAACGTGAGAGTTATGTTTGAAGTGCAAGATTTAAAATATGCTACTTTGGCCACTGTGTCGCGTTGCGGTATGGTTTGGTTCTCGGAAGATGTACTATCGACGGAAATGATATTCGAAAACTATATGTTGCGTTTACGAAATATTCCACTGGAAGACGGGGAGGAGGATAATCTCGGCAAAAAGACTGCAGAGAAAGAAGATACCATATCGCCTGCATTAGCGGTGCAGAGAGAAGTCGCCAGTATCATGCAAAGTTATTTCGCTCCCGATGGTTTAGTAGTGAGATGCTTAGAATATGCCATGAAACAAGAACATATAATGGACTTCACACGTTTAAGAGCTCTCAGTTCTCTGTTCTCCATGTTGAATCAAGCTGTTCGCAATGTATTGCAGTATAATCATTCTCACACTGACTTTCCTTTGCCAAGCGAGCAGTTGGAACGTTATATGCCCAAATGCTTAGTTTATGCGCTTCTGTGGAGCTTCGCAGGAGACGCTAAGTTAAAAGTTAGATCCGACTTGGGTGACTTTGTACGATCTATAACAACCGTACCTTTACCTTCTCAAAATAACATACCAATTATCGACTTTGAAGTAAACATACACGGCGAATGGTTACCTTGGAGCAATAAAGTTCCACAAATTGAAGTAGAGACGCACAAAGTAGCTAGCCCAGACATCGTTGTGCCAACTTTGGACACTGTGAGACACGAAAGTTTATTATATACTTGGTTAGCCGAGCACAAGCCTTTAGGTAAATAATGAATATTATTTTTAACTAACAAATGCACATTAATATCCACTTGTGTGCGTTAAAAAATTGTATTTTATGATTATAGTACTCTGTGGGCCACCTGGTTCTGGCAAAACTATGACACTATTTTCTGCTCTGCGAGCATTACCAGATATGGAAGTTGTTGGACTTAACTTTTCTTCTGCAACGACACCTGAATTGTTACTTAAAACATTTGATCATTATTGTGAATATCGTAAAACACCTAATGGTGTCGTACTTTCTCCGGTACAATTGGGCAAATGGTTGGTTTTGTTCTGTGACGAAATCAATTTACCTGACATGGATAACTATGGAACGCAACGTGTCATCTCTTTCTTAAGACAATTAGTAGAACACAGAGGCTTTTACAGAACAAGTGATCAAGCATGGGTCACATTGGAGAGAATACAATTCGTCGGTGCATGTAATCCGCCCACAGATCCCGGCAGGAAACCCCTTAGTCACAGATTCCTTCGACATGTGCCTGTCATTTATGTCGACTATCCTGGGGAAACTTCTTTGAAGCAAATTTACGGCACATTCACACGTGCTATGCTTAGGTAAAGATTTCATTTATAAAGCTTTTATTATACAGGGTTCTCAGAAAGTCCGGAAACGCTAAAATATTTCAAAAAATATGAAAGATACGAAAAAATGTTTCATACAAAAGTTGTAGAACTTAAAAAGATCTATTTAGTAGTCATATTAGTTTGACTATAGGTGGCGTTGCTAAGGTCATATGAAGGTCAACTTTGTTTTTTTTAAATAGGACCCCCTATTTTTTATTGCAAATTTTTGTAGCTTATCTCGAGAGCTTTCTAAAACACTATAATGAAGTCATTTTTTAAGTTCTTCCTGAGTTATAAGACTTGAAAGTCACAGTGTACCCAAAGTGTACCGCGCGGAGGTTGCACAGTCGGATTTACACGGCTGGTGGTGCGTGCGTGGGCGTGGCGTGGGCGTGGGGGGTGGGGGGGGCGGGGGGCGGTGCGGCGTCGGCGTGCGTGCGTGCGTGCGTGCGTGTGCGTGCGTGCGTGCGTGCGTGCGTGCGTGCGTGCGTGCGTGGCGTGCGTGCGTGGGCGTGCGTGCGTGCGTGCGTGCGTGCGTGCGTGCGTGCGTGCGTGCGTGCGTGCGTGCGTGCGTGCGTGCGTGCGTGCGTGCGTGCGTGCGTGCGTGGCGTTGCGTGCGTGCGTGCGTGCGTGCGTGCGTGCGTGCGGGTGCGTGCGTGCGTGCGTGCGTGCGTGCGTGCGTGCGTGCGTGGTGCGTGCGTGCGTGCGTGCGGGTGCGTGCGTGCGTGCGTGCGTGGGCGTGGTGCGTGCGTGCGTGCGTGCGTGCGTGCGTGCGTGCGTGCGTGCGTGCGTGCGTGCGTGCGTGCGTGCGTGCGTGCGTGCGTGCGTGGTGCGTGCGTGCGTGGCGTGCGTGCGTGCGTGCGTGCGTGCGTGCGTGCGTGCGTGGCGTGCGTGCGTGCGTGCGTGCGTGGCGTGCGTGCGTGCGTGCGTGCGTGCGTGCGTGCGTGCGTGCGTGCGTGCGTGCGTGCGTGCGTGGCGTGCGTGCGTGCGTGCGTGCGTGCGTGCGTGCGTGCGTGCGTGGCGTGCGTGCGTGCGGTGCGTGGCGTGCGTGCGTGCGTGCGTGCGTGGCGTGCGCGCGGGGTAATATTTGGTTTTCAAGGCCTATTGGTTTTTTTTTTTTGTTTTTTACTTTTTCAATTATTCAAAATGTCTTCCTTCTACTGTTTGGCAATGAGCTAAACATTCATAGAAACTATTGATCACATGGCTTATTTGTTCTAAAACGATCAGAGATGTTTCCTGCATTATTCGATTTTTCGGGTCTTCCAAATTACATGGTTTCGTCGCATAAACTTTACTTTTAATATGTTCCCAAAAAAGAAGTCAAGAGGAGATAGATCAGGTGATCTAGCAAGCCATTCAATGGCATCTCCCTTACCTATCCATCGATTAGGAAAAGAACGATTTAAAAATTCTCGAATTCGTATCTCAAAATGAGGTCCTACTCCATCTTGTTGGAACCAAATGTTTTGCATATTTGCGTCAAATCAATTTTTAATTTCAGGAATGATATGATCTCACAATAAATTTTCATATTTTTCAGTATTTAAATCACTATCTATGAAAAATGGGTCTATAATACCGCGACTATAGATCCCTGTCCAAACATTCAATTTTTGTGGATATTGTGTGCGAAGATCACTCATCCAATGTGGATTTTCGTCACTCCAATATCTGCAATTGTGGCGATTAACAGCACCATTTATTTGAAATGTGGCTTCATCAGAAAAAATAACAAAATTCAAAAAGTTAGCATTATCATCATACCGATGCATCAGTTCTTTACAAAACTGAATTCTTCTATCAAACTCATCTTCCATAAGTTCTTGAGTGATAACAATTTTATACGGATAATATTTATGCTTTTTTAAAACGCTGCTGTCACTATTATGGGTTTGTGCTGTTTTTGATACGGACAAATGAGGATTTTCCTGAAATGATTGGAGAACATCCAGTCTTAACATCAATAGTTGCGGATTTCGGCCTTCCACTGCGAAACCGGTCCATAACTGTTCCCGTTTCAAAAAAACGAATCACTGTTCTGCAAACGGTGGATTTAGAAATAGGATCGAGATCAGAATGTGTAACATTGAGTAGATCAGCTACTTCTTGATATGATCTAATACGGTCACCAAATCCTCAATAAATAAGTAGCAATATTCTTTCTTTTTCGGTCAACATTTTTCAGAGAAAAATGTGATACTATAATCGGAAAAAGAAACAAAAGAGACAAAGAGCGAGATACGAGCGAGCACAACTCGTTTTTAGAATACGTGAATCGAGAAGCATCTCTGATCGCACCTCCGCGCGGTATACTTTGGGTAATGCTAATGCCGGCGGTATTGTAACTTTCAAGCGTCATAACTCGGAAAGAACTTAAAAAATGACTTCATTATAGTGTTTTGGAAAGCTCTCAAGATAAGCTACAAGAATTTCCAATAAAAAATAGGGGGTTCCATTTAGAAAAACAAAGTTGACCTTCATATGACCTTAGCAACGCCACTTATGGTCAAACTAATATGACTACTAAATAGATCTTTTTAAGTCCTACAACTTTTGTATGAAACATTTTTTCGTATCTTTCATATTTTTTGAAATATTTTAGCGTTCCCGGACTTTCTGAGGACCCTGTATGTACACATGCATTTATTGATGGAAATATTTACTGTAATATCTCAAATATCATACGCGCATATATTTTTTTCTTTTTCCTCTTCTTTTTTTTTCTTTTTATTACTAAACTATGATCATATTGAATAACTCAAGATTTTTCTATAAAATTGCAGATTAACACCTTCACTACGAGGTTATGCGGAGCCTTTGACGAACGCAATGGTGGAGTTTTATTTGGCTTCCCAGGAGAAATTTACCCAAGATATGCAGCCACATTACGTGTATTCTCCACGAGAAATGACACGTTGGGTACGCGGCATTTGTGAAGCCATTAGACCATTAGATAATCTTTCTGTAGAAGGCTTGGTGCGTTTGTGGGCCCACGAGGCTCTTCGCTTATTCCAGGACAGATTGGTAGAAGATTCCGAGAGAGCTTGGACGAATAAGAACATAGACACAGTAGCGTTGAAACACTTTATGTCAGTTGATAGAGAAAAAGCATTGGCTAAACCGATCTTGTACAGTAACTGGCTGTCGAAGGATTATGTTCCAGTAAACAGGCAGGAATTAAGAGACTATGTTCGAGCAAGATTGAAAGTATTTTATGAGGAAGAATTAGATGTGCCGTTGGTACTCTTTGACGAGGTTCTTGAACATGTTCTACGGATTGACAGAATTTTCCGACAGCCTCAGGGACACTTGTTGCTCATCGGTGTCTCTGGCGCTGGAAAGACGACTCTGTCGAGATTCGTTGCATGGATGAACGGCTTGTCTATCTTCCAAATTAAGGTATTTTTATGTTGTCTTATATTGCCTTATTATTTGGCACTGTATTTAGGCGAGCGTGTTTTTCTGATCAATTTTAATATATCCAAAAGGTGCATAATAAATATACCGGTGAAGATTTCGATGAAGATTTGCGTCAAGTATTAAGGCGATCTGGTTGTAAGGATGAAAAAATAGCTTTTATTCTCGATGAATCTAATGTATTGGATTCCGGCTTTCTCGAACGTATGAACACATTGCTCGCCAATGGAGAAGTACCCGGATTATTCGAGGGTGATGAATATACAACCCTTATGACGCAATGCAAGGAGGGTGCTCAGCGAGAAGGCCTAATGCTAGATTCTAATGAAGAGTTATATAAATGGTTCACCGGCCAAGTTATGAAAAATCTACATGTTGTATTCACAATGAATCCGAGTACCGATGGTCTGAAAGATCGCGCGGCAACATCACCGGCGTTGTTCAACAGATGCGTATTGAATTGGTTTGGTGATTGGTCTGATAATGCGTTGTTCCAAGTTGGTAAAGAATTTACCAATCGCGTCGATTTAGAGAGACCTATGTGGAAATGTCCAGACTTCTTCCCGTCTGTGTGTTCTTTAATTCCATCGCAACCGTCACACAGAGATGCTGTTATAAATGCATGTGTGTACGTCCATCAGACCTTGCATAAAGCGAACACACGTCTGGCAAAGAGGGGTGCTAGAACCATGGCTATCACACCGCGCCATTACTTGGACTTCATTAATCACTTCGTGAAACTGTATCAGGAAAAGAGGAGTGATTTGGAAGAACAACAGTTGCATTTGAATGTTGGTTTGAGTAAAATTGCTGAAACTGTGGAACAAGTGGAGGAAATGCAGAAGAGTTTAGCTGTAAAATCTCAGGTGAGACAATCTTAATCTTTAATAACAGATTTTTGTAACAGAATATAGTGTACATAACAAAATTTTTCTACATTTCTATTTTTCATAGGAATTGCAAGCTAAAAATGAAGCTGCCAATGCAAAATTAAGGCAAATGGTTAAAGACCAACAGGAAGCAGAGAAGAAGAAGGTACAGAGTCAAGAGATCCAGCAGCAACTGCGTATGCAAACAGTGGCTATCAACGAAAAAAGGGATGATGTCATGGCCGACCTCGCCCAAGTCGAGCCAGCCGTTATTGATGCCCAAAACGGTATGTATTTGACAAAGTATCTTATACTGCATTATAATATTAATTTTTCTAGGTATATTTTTAAAACTAATAAACTAATCATAAAGTTTTATAAAAACCATTTTATTACGAGTATAATACGTAGTATAATAATATTAAGTAGTAAATTGCATGTAGTTCGTCGTGTAATTCGCGTTATATATTTTTAAAGACTATGTTGAAGATACAGTATAGTTGTGTTATATATTCGATATTTTACTATGATTATATTCAAAAACACGGAGGTAACGTACATATGTTTAAATTGTCTTCATTTTGAAACCATTGTTTAACCGTGATCTTTGATATAATTGTGGAGTTTGCGTTGAAATGTTAAAATTGCAATGAGTATAGCTGTGAAAGGAATTAAACGACAACATCTCGTTGAGATTCGATCTATGGCGAATCCCCCTGCTGTCGTAAAACTGGCATTAGAATCTATTTGTCTATTACTCGAGGAAAACGCCACAGATTGGAAACAAATTCGTACTATTATAATGAAAGACACCTTTATTCCAACTATCGTCAACTTTAACACGGAGGACCTCACGTAAGAGGACAACTGTACAGTATGCTAAATGTTTAACGTTCGCTTGCGTGAGATTCTAATACAAAATATAAGCTATTATGTAACAGCTTGATACGTGTTTTGTATTTTACTTAACAATTGTTCATTAATTTCAGCATATACATTCTGTTTAAAAAGAGCATAGACATCAATTTCTAAAAACTATTTATTCAGTTATTATGAAAATATAGTCAACGTTTACCATGATATTTCAATTTTCAAATTCATGACGCTATTAAAAAATTAAATTCATAACAAATTACATAATCAAATTACAAAATTCATGATGCTATTATTGCAATATTATGTTAATATGATATCTATATTATGTATAATAGTTTCATGTCTCCAAAGTATACTTTCCATCAACTTTTCAACGTATTTTCGACTTAATGACCTGCACAGTGTTTTATCGAATTAGCCACTCTAAATAATACATCTTTCTTCTACAAAGCCTCATTTTCATACATCTCCTTATATTTTTTATTGGATTTGCATCTGATGACGGTGAAAGTCAGTCATTAATAGTACATTGACACCGTTCTCATTTTTACATTGATACCGTTCTCATTTTTATATCACGTACAAAAACGATTTCGACTTAGGATTTATCTTCTTAAAATATCCGTTTTTTTTTTATCATTTTTCGATAGATGATATTAAGCGTTTCTTATAAATTTTATTTATTATCTCTGAAGCAAGACTTTAACTCGCAATATGTACAATTCTAGTATACCAACCAATCGCCTTACCACTTCGACCACTGCTGCTTGTTGAAAATCTGTGTTTACTGTCTTTATCTGTCTTCGGTGACATATGACACGTAGGAAACTTTAAACTTTTTTTTGTAAATATTTGAGAATTGCGTCAAATCATTTTACTATTAATTAGTAAAAGGATAATACTAAAACATGTATCAAATTTGCCAAAAGCGAAGGGGGCAATTTCTGTTACTCCCCTTGTATCATATAGCATTTTGCTTTTAGTTTTGACTGACCTTCACGTAGTAACAAGGGTATATCTGGAGAAAACAGTAATAATCAACTTATTCTTTTGTTTTGTCATTTTTCGAGCTACATCACGTTCCAGAAAGTTATCGATCATGTTCGATTCTTGATAACGTTTTACTTTATGCACAAAGGGCTTTGATTTTTTCATATATTTAGCTACTTCTTCAATTTTCAACCTTTTTGGATATATATACTGAAACACTATTTTGAAGCGTCACAACACTCACAAAAATGTCTGTTCGCAAGAACAGTCAGGTTATAATTGTGATCTTTAGTAGACAACGTCGTAATGGAAATTTTACTATATCTAGTTTCGAGGAATTTCGAGTAAACAAGTTTTAACACGAATTTTTGCTGTCTACGCTTTTTCTAAACTGATTATGTTATAACATCTTTATAGCTGTACAAAGGAGACTATAAAATTATACTTAAACAAAATTTCTGTTATTATAACGCCAACTTTTCTATTTATCTTTTATGTCTTTTTACAGAAGTAAAAATAAAACATAACATGTGTATGATATTTGTTGCCTTTTCTCGAACTTTTCATGTAGGTCAACTGAAGACTTTCACAGCCAGTATCACTGTGCTTCTTGCACGGTAACATTACAGTAACATTTCTCTAATGTCTGCATATTTCTTTATTGTACTATGTAATGGTTTATAATTATTTGTATAGCGGTTAAATCGATAAAAAAACAACATTTGGTTGAGATTCGATCCATGGGAAACCCGCCAGCGATTGTGAAGGTTGCATTGGAATCTATCTGTTTATTGCTTGGCGAAAATGCTAGCGACTGGAAATCTATCCGCGCGGTCATCATGAGGGACAATTTTATTAATACTATTGTCTCTAATTTTAGTACCGAAGATATTACGTAAGCATGAATTTATTATCTATTTTTCTTTTCTTTTATATGGTTTTATGCTGTATTATCAAGAGATCAATCATAAATTTAATATATTAAATATTTACATATGATACTATTACCGATACATATGATATATTAATATTGATACATTTGACTTCGATGATAATTAAAATAAGTTATTACAGATTTGTAATAATTTATTTTAATTATCATCGAAGTCAAATGTATTAATATATCATATGTATCAGTAAATATTTAAATATTTTGTATTTACATATTTGCTAATCTCATCTCTTTGAATTATGATATGATTTTTTCTAATAAATTTATAAAAATATATAAATACATAAGTACATATTGATACTTATAAATACATATACATTTTTTTTATTATCATTTAATCAACATATTGAATTGCATTTCTTGCAAATGATTTATTGCAAATTATAAATTACTTGTTTGTAATTATTTGTGCTCATTTCGGTAAATATTTCTAATAAAAAATTTTGGAATATTATAATATATATATATATATATATTAACAAATTTTAATAACAAAATATATATATAAATATGACTATTTTCTTATTGCATAATTAACGGTTACTAAAATTTGTCACTAATATTGAATTGTGCTTTAATTTTATTATTTGTTGATACTAATGACACCTATATAAATGTCATATTTTCTAATCAGAATTAATAGTGCGTGCTAGAATTACTGCATGCAAATGATTACAACAAAGATGATATAGTATGCTTAACAAAGATGATATAGTAAACTAAAATTGCAAAGTTATTTTACTTTAGATATAAAAATCTTCATATAAATTTTATTTAGTGATGAAGTGAGGGAGAAAATGAAGAGCCGATATTTGAGCAATCCTGATTACAATTTTGAAAAAGTGAATCGAGCTAGTATGGCTTGCGGCCCTATGGTAAAATGGGCTATAGCACAGGTAATGTATATTTTAAAAAATTCATGAGATATGTACAAATTTGATTATTTTAAAGAAATAATTTAAAATAAGAGTTTTACGAAAAATTCTTGTAGACAAAACTTACAAAGAGTGTCAAGAAAACAGATTTTGGCATTATTATTTCTTATATATTTCTTATATGTTTAGACATTTGACATATTTTCATGTTTTTAAATATACATATTATTAAAAGTTGTAACATTTAAATATAGAATAAGACTACGACAAAAGTAAAAAAAAAAGTTTCTTGTAAAAAAGAATAATATTGGCCCCGATATAATTTTGAAAAACGTCATGTACATAGGAAATAATATTGTTAAATACTAGTCAAACACACACACACACGCACACACACGCACGCACGCACGCACGCACACACACACACACACACACACACACACACACACACACACACACACACACACAACAACACACACAACACATTGATATCCTCTTTAAGTTTTGTTTCAAAGAATATTTTATAAATTACCCAGTTTTATAAAGAGATTGTATACATGGTATAGAGATTGTAACAGGATGTCCTTAAAGTAACAATCTATTTTGGTAAAATAGGAAAGAGAAATTAAATATTTGTTATATTTTGACATACTGACATACTTTGACATACTTTCTATTGACCCCGGGGCTTATTTCTATTATTTGCACCGGATAAGGAGGGGCAACGGTGGAGGCCGGCATACATGGACAGCAGGTCTTAAAAGGATAGCAACCTTTGACTTTGAGAGACTGTCAGCTTGTACCACCAGGTACAAGTAACAATGCCTCTCTCTGTAGTCGCCGTGCGCTCGGGATAGCACTAGAGATGTCGCTTCCGAACGACATCTCTCAACGTTATCTGGGGAGGGGAGAGTGTCGTGAGCGTGGAGCGTCAGATAGCTCAGTGGTCTAGAGCAGCCGCCCGGCAAGCGAAAGACCCGGGTTCGATTCCTGGTCTAGCGACTTACCGCGCTCTCGATATTTTTCTCTCCTCGGAACGAAAAATGAGATGCAGGTCCCGAACGCACGGCGTCCCGTCGCCACCTAGTACGCCCTCCTTCTTTCATGGTACATGATACTGAATATACATTTCTATATACTCGTACAGAGTATCTCTAAAGTTCAAATCCACTCCTGAATCTCGGAAATAGCTTTAAATATGGAAAAATGTTTCAGACAAAAGTTGTATGGTTTCAAAAGGAACATATAATAACTATATCATTTTATTTACAGATGGTATCACTTTCGAGATATTCACTAATCATTACTTTTCTTAAATGGAAACCCCAATTTTTTATCATATCATCTTTTTCTACCAATTAACTTTAACAACTTTTGTTTGAAATATTTTTTTATTTGCTTAATATTTTTTGATATTTATGGAAAACTTGGTAACTTTTTAAATATTTAATAACTTATGATATCTCGCTATTTGTCGAAAGAAAAAATAGTATTAGACTTTTTTACTCTATTTGGTCTCAACAATATATTGTTACAATAGTAGCTCTAATTTTTGTTAACATCGATTTTTGGAAATTCAAAATTATCAATTAACAAAAGTTAGGGCACTATTATAACAATATATTCTTGTTAAAGTTATTGGTAGAAAAAGATGATATAATAAAAAATTGGAGTTTCCCTTTAAGAAAAGTAATGGTCAGTGAATATCTCGAAAGTGGCGCCATCTGTAAACAAAATGATATAGTTGTTATACGTCGACTTTGAAACCATACAACTTTTATCCGAAACATTTTTCCATATTTAAAGCCGTTTCCAAGATCCAGGAGTGGGGTCGAACTTTAGAGATACTCTATACAGGGACAATAACTATTAGGACCTTAAATATCTTCGAATTTATAAGGCCCAGATGAAGATTTGTGTAACCAAAATTGTACGAAGGGGGCTATCATATAGCAATAATAATTTTTGTCCAGGTGAAGACACTTCGGAGATACCAGTTGACAAGGTGAACTTGCGTTTTTTAAATGGGAAGCCTAATTTTTTATTACACTATCTTTTTCTACCAATTAATTTGAACAACTTTTATTTAAAACATTTTATTTGCCTTATGTTTTTTGAGATATTTGAGGAAAACTTGATAACTTTTTCAATATTTAACTTACGATATCTGGCTAACTATTTGCTGAAAGAAAAAGTGGTACTAGACTTTCTTGCTTTTAGTCTCAAGAATATATTGTTACAATAGCGCCCTGACTTTTAACTTGCTGATTTTTGGAAATTTAAAAATCGTCAAATTAACAAAAGCCAGGGCACTATTATAACAATATATTCTCGAGACTAAATAAAGCAAGAAAGTCTAATACCACTTTTTCTTCCGACAAATAGTTAGCGAGATATCGTAAGTTAAATATTGAAAAAGTTATCAAGTTTTCCTCAAATATCTAAAAAAATATTAGGCAAATAAAATGTTTTAGATAAAAGTTGTTCAAATTAATTGGTAGAAAAAAACAGTATAATAAAAAATTAGAGTTCTCACTTAAAAAACGCAAGTTGACCTTGGTATCTCCGAAGCGCCTCCACCTGAATAAAAATTATTATCGCTATATGATAGCACCGTTCATGCCGTGCAATTTTGGTTACACAAATCTTTCTCTGGGTCTTATAGATTCGAAGATATTTAAGGTCCTAATAGTTAGTACCCCACCCTGTATAATACCTACATATTTATAATTTTTTAATTGTATTTTGCATTTGACCAACGTAATCTTCAGATTTAACGTCCTTAGATTTTTTACTTGAGATTTCATTATTTACCGATATTCATTTTAAAATAGATATATTTTATTTAAATATATAAATATATAATATCATGTCATGAAGGTGTTTATTTTTTTCTTATAATTTCTCTTATTTGAAATAGATGATTATTTTTGAACATTCTATATATATTTCACTGATTTATTTAAAATAATCCATCTAATATTTTATTTATATTATCACGTTCGAAATAAAATATAAAATAAACATTATTTCAGATTGAATACGCAGATATGTTAAAACGAGTCGAACCGTTACGCGATGAACTTCATTCCCTGGAACGACAAGCAGAAACTAATAAACTGAAAGGTGAAGAAGTGAAGGATTTGATAGCTCAACTAGAGCAGAGTATAGCGTCATATAAGGAAGAATATGCGCAACTCATCTCGCAAGCACAAGCCATTAAAGCTGACTTGGAGAGTGTGCAAGCCAAGGTGGATAGATCGATTGCTTTATTAAAATCTTTGGTGATAGAAAGAGAAAGATGGGAAGCAACGAGTGAAACATTTAAAAGTCAAATGTCTACAATAATCGGAGACGTTCTGCTATCTTCTGCTTTCTTAGCTTATGCTGGTTATTTCGATCAACATGTAAGTTCTAGTGGTTCATTAAATTCTGTTTGAAGTGACAAATTTCGTTAATTTTACAATGAAGCTTATTTTATTTTAGTACCGTCAAAATCTCTTTAGCACATGGTGCCAACATTTGCAACATGCGAATTTACAATTTAGACCTGATATCGCGAGAACGGAATATCTTTCTAATCCAGATGAGCGTTTAAGATGGCAAGCGAACGCGTTACCTACTGATGATCTATGTACTGAAAATGCAATTATGCTGAAACGCTTTAATAGATACCCGTTGATCATCGATCCTTCTGGTCAAGCGACAGAATTTATCATGAATGAATTTAAGGACCGGAAGATTACAAAGACCAGCTTCTTGGATGATTCATTCAGAAAAAATCTCGAAAGTGCTTTACGTTTCGGTAATCCTTTGTTGGTCCAGGATGTAGAAAATTATGATCCTATACTAAATCCTGTGTTAAACAGGGAACTGAGACGAACCGGTGGACGTGTGTTGATTACGCTCGGTGATCAAGATATAGATCTCTCACCATCCTTCGTGATCTTTTTGTCGACAAGAGATCCAACAGTAGAATTCCCACCAGACATTTGCTCGCGTGTGACGTTCGTAAACTTCACTGTTACTAGGAGTTCATTGCAAAGTCAATGTTTGAATCAAGTGCTGAAGGCCGAACGCCCCGACATTGACGAGAAAAGATCTGATTTGCTGAAACTTCAGGGAGAGTTTCACTTGAGATTGCGGCAGCTTGAGAAGTCCTTATTGCAAGCGTTGAACGATGCCAAAGGCAAAATTCTAGATGACGATTCTGTGATTACTACTCTCGAAACTTTGAAACAAGAAGCCGCTGATATCAGCAAAAAGGTAGAAGAGACGGATAAGGTCATAGCAGAAATCGAGACAGTTTCTCAGCAATACATGCCTTTGTCCCAGGCGTGTTCTAACATGTACTTTACGATGGACAGCCTCAACCAAGTACACTTTTTGTATCAGTATTCGTTGAAAATGTTTTTAGATATATTTACATCTGTATTGTCGCAAAATCCGAAATTATCCGGTTTGTCAGATTACACTCAGAGATTGTCACTCATTACACGCGACTTGTTTGCTGTCTGTTATGAGCGAGTCGCTCGAGGAATGCTCCATATGGATCGATTAACATTTGCTCTTTTACTCTGTCGTATCCACTTGAAGGGTATACCGACAGAATCCACTTATGACAGCGAATTCACATTTTTCCTGCGTGGAAAAGAAGGTGTACTTAATATTCGAGGTCCACCGGTACCTAATCTTAGTTCGGAACAACAGGAGGCGATGATGCGTTTAAGCATAAGATTACCTGCCTTTAAGAAGCTTACGGAGAAGATCCAAGAAAATGTGGAATTTGGAGCGTGGCTGCAATCTCCTACACCTGAGACATGTGTGCCAAAACTTTGGGACGAGGAAAAACCGCTATCATCAACGGGAACGGCGATGCATGAACTGCTGATAATACAAGCATTCCGACCAGATCGTGTAATCGCAGCTGCGTCCTTAGTAATGACTTCCGCCTTCGGCGAGTCCTTCATGCCGAGCGCAGAAGCAGAACTTGATTTCGCATCCGTCGTAGAGAATCAGTTGAAGGCGACTGTACCGGCTTTACTTTGCTCGGTGCCAGGTTTCGATGCTTCCGGCAGAGTGGATGACTTAGCTGCGGAATTGGGCAAACAAATAGCTAGTATTGCTATCGGATCGGCGGAAGGATTTAATCAGGCCGACAGAGCTATTAACATGGCCGTGAAAGCTGGCAGATGGGTATTACTGAAAAACGTACATCTTGCACCACAGTGGTTAGTACAATTGGAAAAGAAACTACACAGTCTGCAACCACATACTAGTTTTCGTCTTTTCTTAACGATGGAGATTAATCCTAAAGTGCCAGTGAATCTGCTTAGAGCCGGGAGGATCTTTGTGTTTGAACCACCTCCTGGTATACGAGCGAATTTATTGCGTACGTTCAGCACTGTACCTGCTTCAAGAATGATGCGAGCACCTAACGAAAGAGCTCGTCTCTATTTCTTGCTCGCATGGTTCCACGCGATTGTGCAAGAACGGTTGCGTTATGCGCCACTAGGCTGGGCCAAACACTATGAATTTAACGAAAGCGACCTGAGAGTTGCTTGCGATACCTTAGACACATGGATCGAGACTACGGCTATGGGCAGAACAAATTTGCCACCCGAAAAGGTGCCTTGGGATGCTCTAGTAACTCTACTCTCTCAATGTATTTACGGTGGTAAGATTGATAACGATTTCGATCAACGTCTTCTGGCATCCTTCTTGCGTAAACTCTTTACACCGCGCTCGTTTGAGGCTGACTTTGCTTTAGTTGCTAATATTGACGGCGCGCAAAGTAATCAAAGGCACATTACGATGCCAGATGGTACTAGGCGAGATCATTTCTTAAAATGGATCGAGTCTTTGTCAGACAGACAGACACCTTCTTGGCTTGGTCTACCAAATAACGCGGAGAAAGTGCTCTTGACTACGAGGGGAACCGATTTGGTCTCCAAGCTTCTCAAGATGCAACAGCTAGAGGATGAAGATGAATTAGCATATTCAAATGAAGAATCTTTGGATACACCAAGAGAAGCCGAAGCAGACGGCCGACCTTCGTGGATGAGGACCTTACATAATTCAGCTTCGACTTGGTTACAGTTACTTCCAAAGAATTTGCCAACTTTGAAGAGAACAGTTGAGAATATCAAAGATCCTTTATATAGATACTTTGAGAGAGAGGTTAATAGCGGGGCAAAATTACTTCAAGATGTCATACACGATTTGGAAGATATCGTATTAATTTGTCAAGTATGCATACTTTATTCTTCAATATAAAACAAGTATAAAACAGAATATTTCGATCAGTCTATTCAAAATAATAACATTTTATTTTAAACAGGGCGAGAAAAAACAGACCAATTATCATAGAACAATGTTGTCTGAGTTAGTAAAAGGTATTTTGCCTGGTGGATGGAGAAGATATACTGTACCAAGAGGCTGTACAGTTATACAATGGATCACTGACTTCAGTCACAGAGTTTCGCAGTTGCAGGAAGTTTCGCGTTTAGTATCTCAAGGTGGAGCAAAGGAAATAAAAGTTAGTTTCCATATTTTCAAAATTGTTTGACTCATTTTATTCATTGCGTTAAATATTTTGTTATTAAACTTATTTATATAACATTTTTAAATAAATAGAAAAATAGCTCAAGGATTAAAAATCTAAAAAATAACAGTATAGACAAGTATGTGTTGTAATATGTGCTTATTTACTTGTATGCATTAGTATAGACAACTATAGATAAGTATGAAATATATATATGATAATTCTGTGAAAGAAGTGTTTTGAGAAGTATTTTCTAGAAATCTCGATTTTTCTAATGCTTAATTATAATCCTGTCATAAATTGATGCTTGAAGAAAAGTTGAAGTTGAAGAAAAAGTGTATTTCTAATCATTAATAAAAATTTAATATTAGGATTAGGATTTGAGATAAATATTGAAGCAGATTTTTGAAAAATATTTATATGCAATTGTATTGCATTTTATTCACTGACATGCTAACTCCTATTTATCTATAAATATTTAAATTATCTCTAAATAAGTTGTTCTTGTTTATATCATATTTTACGAAAATAATATTATTTATTAGTAATATAAGGATATTAATATTATTAATATAGGGAACTGTACTATACAAGATTAATCATTATTTCATTACATTCAATATATCATTACAGAGTTTTCCGGTTTGGCTCGGTGGCTTATTGAATCCCGAAGCTTATATTACTGCGACCAGACAGTGTATCGCACAGGCTAATAGCTGGTCACTCGAAGAATTACAATTGAACGTAACTATCGGCGATGGAGATAATATTGCCACAGACGATTGCTCTTTCGCTGTTACCGGTTTAAAATTACAAGGTGCGCAATGTAAAGATAATCAATTGTATTTAACTTCGACTATTATGACTGATTTGCCGGTGACAATGTTGCGGTGGGTACGATCTTCTACAGAGGATATTAGAAAAGGCAAATTGTCCTTACCGGTTTATTTAAATAGTACTCGTACCGAATTGTTATTTACTGTCGATTTAAATATTGCTCCTAGTCAAGAACCGCACAGTTTCTATGAGAGAGGGGTCGCTGTCTTAACATCAACCGCTTTGAATTAATAGTTACTTAATTGTTAGCGCGAAATGTATCAAGAATTATCATCACAAGCTTATTACACTTATATTATCACAAGAATTATTATTGTCGTAATTATAAAAACAGTTTAACATGCTGCTCTATGTTATAGTTATTTGTAAAAGAAAAAAAGAGTTATGATAACATGTGACTTGCTAAAAGTGAAATACATATACATATATATATATATATATATATATATAAAGACATTATGAAAAAGTATTTTACATCAATTGCTTTCTAATTACTAAAATATTTTATGCTAATATACAATTAGAAATAAATATTTTAAACATATGGCACATATATAATTAAATGTATATTATTCACTTCTAAGAATTAACATCTTCACAAAAAAAGAAATTATACTGTGTATGAATGTACATGCGCACGATATATGTGGTGTATGTATGTGCGCGCGTGCGTGTGCGTGTGCATGTGTGTGTACATATTACAAGGTGTTGAAAGAAAGTTTCAGGACTTATAGAATAAGTAATATTCATTATACTGAGTAAAAAGAGCCCCGTAAACAGATGTTGAAAAATCATTCCTTTCAGAGTTACAAATATTTTTCGGCTTTCATAACAAATTCAGTGAACCAATATCTTACCATATTATTTTATTTTATTATTACTTTGTTTAAAAAAAATATTTTATATATACTTCATCTATTTCTATATACTATATCTATTTAACATTATAAAATTAACATATTGTAGAATTGCGAAATTTTTCAAAAATTCCTAATGTTTCTCGAATTAGTTCAAAGAGAGAGAGAGAAAAATTCTTTAATATAATTCTTGTACATTATGTATCTTTATACATTTTGTATTAATTATTAGAGAATATTTAAATGACACATTTGTCAGGGTATAAATTAGAACGGAGAATCAGGCGAACCTGTAGCCTTCTTGATTTCCTGATATGAATCCATTTAATTTCCTTTATGAAAATTTAATGTGTTTTTTACTGATAAATAATGTACAAGAATTACATAAGAAAAATTCAAGACACAATTAAACTGATTCAAGGAAAACCAATAATTTTTGTAAGAATTTGCAATTCTGTAATATGAAGATGTCAAGCATATATATAAAATAAAATATTAAGATGTTCATTTTCATAAAATGTTTCATAAAATATGTTGCCAAAACCGAAAAAAATTTGCAAGTCTAAAAGAGGTGATTTTTCGATCTATGTTTATTAAGCATAATTTTTACTTAATATAATAGTATGTATTAAATCCTTTTATTAATATGTACATATATGTATACACACATGCACACACATATATAATTTATTTAATTATTAATTAAATTAATTTTATATACATTCAAACTTGAAATATATCGTTTTTTGTAACAAAGTTACTTTAAGTTTATTTAGATGCATATATGTATGTATATTGCGATATTATAATATTTATAACAGAAACTTGATGATATATCTAATAAAGAGTCCTGTTATAATAGTACTTATTTCTTATTATTCATGTGCTGTTATTCAGTTATATAAGTTCAGGTTATATAAGTTTTTAATACATAACTCTAAAAGTTTATTTCAATATCTATAACCATAATAAAATTTGATCCGAGGAAAAAATTACATAAAACTAGATAGTGAAAATAGGTAATTAATGTAAAAATATGACGTACATTTTTTTGGTATTTAATATATCTCTATGTAACGAGCTTAACACCCACTCGTTACGAATTTGCATTGTACGGCTCCTAATAACCGACCACCCACTATACAGCTCCAACTGCCAGCATATTCGGCTCCAAGGTGCATAGATAGAGGAATGGAACAAAGTTAAGTCTTTTCCATAGACTTCTATAGTATAACTAGACTGGTAGTTTAGTTTAATTAGTTTAGTTCGTTATATAGCTCCGGACTGCATACAGCTATGTCCATACGCCATTTCCCAGTAGTATGATGTAGACAGAGAGAAACCTGAGAGCGGCCAGCGGGCGAAAGCATATGTCTGTCCTGATACGCCCCCTGAGAAAATAGACGTCAACTAACTCGATATGTCGGTAACGATACGAGGTTTATGTCTATGATTTGAGTCTGGTTAATGCCCGAGCTACTAAAACAGACTATAGTGAAAATGATATCAGGGTTGGAAGTTACTTTTTAAAAGTAACTCGTTACCGTTACCATTACTTTCGGTAAAAAGTAACTCGTTACCGTTATTTGTTACTGATCTTAAAAAATAACGCGTTACCGTTACTTGAAAGTAACGATATTTTATTTCGTTACTTTCCGTTACTTTTTTTTGTTGTAAATCCAAGATTATAAGAAAGGTGCTAAGACAAGATATAAATCGGACATAAGACGATTAGAAATATATATATATATATATATTTAAATATTTTTATTATTTTATGTTATTAAGTATTGTATTTAATGAAAAGTTTCTTAATTAGTGGATATAAATTAATTTAATATTTGGACATTAGTGCCTGTTGACTTTAAAAATCTTTGCCATTCATCATAGGCAGATTTCTCATTTGATGTTTGCTATTTAAAATTTAAAAAGTCATCGTTATCATTGTGCTTATCAGATATCAAAAAATTTTTAATTGAAGGAATTCCTTATAAATCTTCTAAATACGTTTGCGCAAGTTTTCACTTATCTTCAGCTAACCAACTCAATTTGGGATGCAAACAGCTGGCAATTATCAATTCTTCTTTTTCAAATGTAGTACAAAACCTAAAGTTGAATCAATAAAATTAAATATTGATTGAACATATTGATTTTCTTTTTGATCAGATGAATGTTGTTTGATGAACATATGTATTAACCAAATTACACCAACTTACCTTTCTTTTAAACCTTTCTGTATAACTAAGGCCAATGGATGACAATATGTGAGTCCATCTTTATTGGTTCTCATTAAATTCAGCATAAAACAAAAAATGCATAGAAATTAAATACAATTAAGTTTAATTTTATAAAAATTAAAAAGTAACGATTAAAGTAACGGACGTTTTGTTACTCGTTACAAAAAAAATGTATCACCGTTACTTTTTCGTTACTGACACCAAAAAGTAACGGCGTTATCTAATCGTTACTCAAAAAAGTAACGATACCAGTAACGGCGTTACAAGTAACGCGTTACTTCCCAACCCTGAATGATATATATATATATATATATATATATATATATATGTGTAAGAAAAGGATAACAATTGAATCGCTTTGACTTTGTCTCACCACTAGTGAGACATGCGACACAGGCACAAGTAATGCTGGAAATTCTTAGACGCACGGTCGAGACTTACCCCCACCACTCGGTTTTCTCTGTCTTCTCACG
Source organism: Harpegnathos saltator (assembly GCF_003227715.2). Lineage (NCBI taxonomy): Eukaryota > Metazoa > Arthropoda > Insecta > Hymenoptera > Formicidae > Harpegnathos > Harpegnathos saltator. The sequence continues at coordinate 222,433 of NW_020230379.1, forward strand.
CGCTTGGCGCACTGAGCGAGATTGAGATAGCCCGTTCATGCTCGCCTTGTCGCACCCTGAGCGAAACAGCTTACTCATGATCAGTGATAGCAGATTTCAACCTAGCGGCTCCGCATCTCACGGTGGAAGGGGAAACGCACAACAAAAGCCGCATATATGTGGCACATGTACGCGGCCTTCGTTTGTATGCGTTTCCCTTTCGACCGTGGCACACAGTGGGCCAGAATATCTGTAAATGTGTAAATGTGACCAAAAATCAATATCCGCATTGATCTAAAATAAAGTTATTATTGTATTAGAATGTTTGAAAATAGTTATAAGAGAAATGTTACGTTGATTGGATTGTTTTTTTATCAGTCTTAATAGAATGAAATTATAAAATACATTAACACTTTTTTTCATTTTCTTTACTTTATCGTTCATATATTAAACAATTATATATTATTTTTTGGACCTTTAGTTAACGAATATGATGAGTGAAGATTAAGAATGAAAAATATATAAAATTGGAGGAAATAAAAATAAATTATAATATATTACATTCTCTTTTATTGCATTATTACAAGTATATTAATCATAACTACTCATTTCCGATTTACCATTCCCCGTAATTCCACTTTCAAAAAAGAGCATTCTAAGTTATATATGCTGTTTATGATATATTGGGTGAGTGCAAAAGTTCGTGCGGAGTTTCAATAGATGGAGTTATAAGCGTCGTAAAGTGTTGTCATTAATACTTCCATCTACATATTATATAACGTTGGAAAGGTGACGTCTTCAGCTGTTATTAAAAAAAAAATCATTTGTTTTCATACAAACTGCTTCGAGAAATATCACTTTAAAAATGAGTATCGATAAGGTGCATTTACGGCATGTTATGCTTTACGAGTTTCGGAAGGGAATAAACGTTGCCGCAGCCGTAAAAAACATTCAGGATGTTTATCAGGATGAAGCACCAGCTAAACGAACTGTGGAAAAATGGTTTGCTAAATTTCGGTGCGGAGAATTTAACCTTGAAGACGAGCCACGCTCTGGTCGACCTTCTGACATTGATGACGATGTTTTGCGTACTTTAGTGCTCAATAATCCGCGAATTTCAACAGAAGAAGTTGCTACAGTACTAAACGTTGACCGATCAACCGCTTTTCGGCGTTTAAAAAAGATGGGATTCGATTTGAAGCTCGATATATGGGTGCCCCATTTGCTGACCGAGAAGAACAAAATCAAGCGAATTTCTGCAGCCGTTTCTTTACTCGGGCGGCTCAATAACGAGTCGTTTTTGGATCGACTAGTGACGGGCGATGAGAAATGGGTCCTCTACAACAATGTTCAGCGCAAACGGACATGGAAACAATCAGGTGAGCATGGTGACGCAATGCCAAAGGCCAGTTTGCACCCGATGAAGGTGATGCTCTCTGTTTGGTGGGATTGCAAGGGCATAATCTATTTCGAGCTTCTCCCCGCTGGCGAAACGATTGATTCGGACAAGTACTGTCGCCAATTAACCAATCTGAATCGAGAAATAAAAGAGAAACGTCCGATTTTGTCAAATCGCAAGGGAGTCGTCTTTCATCACGACAACGCCAGACCACACGTTTCGAAAAAGACGCTGCGCAAACTGAAGAACCTGAAATGGGATGTCTTAACGCATCCACTGTATTCTCCTGATATCGCACCATCTGACTATCACTTGTTCCGGTCATTGCAAAATTATTTAAATGGAAAAAACTTTGACTCTTTGGAGGCCTTAAAAAACGGCGTCTCCTCGTTCTTCGAATCTAAACCGCGCAGTTTTTATGATCGAGGCATCCGTATGCTGCCAGAACGTTGGGAAAAGATTATAGAAAACGATGGAGAATATATCATTGATTGAATAAAGATTTTTGTTTGCCTAATCACTGTGTGACTTTTACTCACAAACTCCGCACGAACTTTTGCACTCACCCAATATATTTTAAGAAAAAGTTTTTGCTACTTTTTACTACTTTTGTTACATAATGTAAGCAAATGTTACATATGTAAACAAATGATCGCCTATATCTAAAGGTCCATACTGACTTGCTGATTAATATCGCAGTGTAACAGTACGGGCCTTTAGATATAGGCGATGATTTGTTTACATAAGTTTGCTTACGTTATATAACAAAAGTATCAAAAAGTAGCAAAAACTTTTTCTTAAAATATATATCATAAACAGCATATATAACTTAAAATGCTCTTTCTTGAAAGTGAAATTACGGGGAATGGTAAATCGGAAATGAGTAGTTATGATTAATATACTTGTAATAATGTAACAAAAGAGAATGTAATATATTATAATTTATTTTTATTTCCTCCAATTTTATATATTTTTCATTCTTGATCTTCGCTCATCATATTCGTTAACTAAAGGTTCAAAAAATAATATATAATTGTTTAAAATATGAACGATAAAGTAAAGAAAATTAAAAAAAGTGTTAATGTATTTTATAATTTCATCCTATTAAGACTGATACAAAAACAATCCAATCAACATAACATTTCTCTTATAACTATTTTCAAACATTCTAAATACAATAATAACTTTATTTTAGATCAATGCGGATATTGACTTTTGGCCACATTTAGAGATATTCTAGCCCACTGCGTGTGGCCGCGGAGCCGCTAGGCTGAAATTTGCTATCACTAATTATGATCGCCTTGTTGCGCGCTGACAAGGAAAGAGTCGGGGCCGTCCTTCATTGATTTTGATGGGCATTGGATATTTTATAGAGCATCAAAAAGCATAAGATACGTATTCTTTTATGTGCTTATCTCGATGTTTAGAGGTCGAAACTCTGAAAAAAGCGGACTTTTCGTTTTTATTTAATATCTCTTAAAATATGAAGTATTAGGTGCGCAACTAAGTTCCCGCTGTTTTTCAAGAGATGGCTCCAGTAGTAAGTGCTGGTCGATTGTGATATAACCAAACCTTCATGAACCAAGCTTAGACATATGGTAAACAAACCGCTTTGACACATTAGTGATTTTGTTTTTGCGTCATATACTTTTGGTTGTGTGAAAATGTCTTATTTTGTGCCAAATAATCGTCATTTGCGGGAAGTGTTGCTTTTCTTCTTTCATTCGAAGAAAACGGCGGCTGAAGCGCATCGAGAACTCCAAAAAGTTTACGGAGATGCTGCTCTAAGTGAAACAACGTGCCGTGATTGGTTCCGTCGCTTCAAAGACGGTGATTTCGATGTTGACGACCGTTCGCGTGAAGGAGGGCCAAAAACCTTCGAAGACGCTGAATTGGAGGCATTTCTCGATGAGGATCCGTGCCAAACGCAAAAAGAGCTTGCTTCAGCATTAGGAGTTACCCGCCAAGCCATTTCCAAGCGATTGCATGCGTTGGGAATGATTCAAAAACAAGGAACTTGGGTTCCTTATGATTTGCCTTATGAGAAGCCAAGAGACGTTGAGCGTCGTTTTTTCGCCTGTGAACAACTGCTCCAGCGGCAAAAAAGGAAGGGTTTTCTTCATCGCATCGTTACGGGTGATGAAAAATGGATTCATTACAGCAACCCAAAGAGAACAAAATCATGGGGACTGCCCGGTCGTGCTTCTACGTCGTCGACTCGGCCGAATATTCACGCTGCGAAGGTTTTGCTGTGTATTTGGTGGGACCAGGGCGGTGTTATTTATTATGAGCTGTTGAAACCGAACGAAACCATCACTGGGGAACGGTATCGAACTCAATTGATGCGATTGAGCCGAGCACTGCGCGAAAAGCGGCCACAATACGAGCAGAGGCACGAAAAAGTGATTCTACAGCATGACAACGCTCGGTCTCACGTTGCTAAACCCGTTAAAACCTACTTAGAAACGCTCAAATGGGAAGTCCTACCCCACCCGCCATATTCCCCAGATATTGCGCCGTCCGATTATTACTTGTTCCGTTCGATGGCACATGGTCTGGCTAATCAGCAGTTCCGCTCATATGAAGACATCTCAAAATGGCTTGATTCGTGGAAAGCCTCAAAAGACGAACACTTCTACCGTGACGGTATTCGAGCTCTGCCAGAAAGATGGGAAAAAGTTGTCGCTAGCGATGGGCAATATTTTGAATGATTCATTTGTAACCATTTTTTCACAATAAAGTTGCATTTTCATAAAAAAAAAAACAGCGAGAACTTAGTTGCGCACCTAATATATGAAAAAGTCTTTCAGACAAAAGTTTTATAGTATTTTATACTCTTTCCACCGGTCTATTCAAATGTTTCAAAATGCAATATATTTACCCCCTCCTCTTCCCTCCTCTCCATTACCTTTGCAAATTTTTAAGTGTTTATGAGGACAAAAATTTAAGAGCATTTAATATCGAATCCATCGATATACAGACTGTCTTAAAAATACCGGACCTCCCGAATAATTTTGCAGGATTAAGTTTTCATAAAAAACTTTAAATACAAAAGTTGTAGAAAATTGAGTAATGGACTTGATGGTGACCTTGAATTTGATCTTGGCCATGACCTTCAAGGTCATTTGGAAGTCAACTTGAAAAATTTAAATAGGAACCCCTATTTTTTATTACACTGCTTTTCTCTACCAATTAATTTGAACAACTGTTGTCTAAGACATTCTTTTATTTGCCTAATATTTGTTGAGATATTTGAGGAAAAGCTAGATAACTTTTTCAATATTTAACTTACGATATCTTGCTATTTGTCGAAAGAAAAAGTGGTATTAGACTTTCTTGCTTTATTTAGTCTCAAGAATATATTATTATAATAGTGCCCTAACTTTTGTTAATTTAATAATTTTGAAATTTCCAAAGGTCGATAAGTTAACAAAAGTTAGGGCACTATTATAGTAATATATTCTTGATAATAAATAAAGTATTAAGTCTAATACTATTCTTTCTTTCGTCGAATTGTTACCGAGATATCGTAAATTAAATATTGAAAGTTACCAAGTTTTCCTTAAATATTTCAAAAAATATTAAGGAAGTAAAAAATAATTCAGACAAAAGTTGTTAAAACTAATTGGTAGAAAAAGAAAATATAATGAAAAATTGAGCTCTATTAAAAAAAATTAAATTGACCTTTTTTTTTGTGACGCAGGGGAAATCCATCATGGATATCCCCGACCCTTTGGGCGGGATCCGGGAGGTGGTGCGCAGATGCCACCCCCGATCCGTCGTAGTTGCCGGGGACTTCAACGCCCACTCGTAAGGGTGGGGGTGTAGTCCCCGGCAGAGGGACCTTCGGGGCGAGGCTCTTATAGACTGCGCAGCGGGGCTAGACCTCTTGCTAATGAACAAGGGGTCGGCCAGCACCTGTGTGCAGCTGAAGGGGGAGTCGGTCATTGATTTGACCTGGGCGACCCCTTCAACCGCCCGGTTATTCCGGGAGTGGATGGTGGAGGTAGAGGGACACTATCAGACCACCGGTACATAGTGTGGGCCCTCCGCCTCCCTAGACCTCCACAGGTGCGGGCCCGCCGCTGCCCCGGGGAGGTGGACTTTCCCCTCCCCAGAAGATGGGCTCTCAGTCGACTAGACGCGGACAGGTTCAGGGCGGCCGTCCTCGTGGCCACCTGGCACTTCGAGAAGGAGCCAGGTGAGTGGGCCCTCTGTCCCCAGAAGGAGGCTGAGGAATTAGTGGGTATAGTGGCGTCGGCTTGCGACGCCGCGATGCCCCAAGCCCACCGCCGCCGTCGCCGGGTAACATACTGGTGGACGGAGGTGATCGCGGAACTCCGCGACTCCTCCGTCCATGCCAGGCGATGTTTATACCGGACCCGGCGAAGAGGCGGGGATGTCACGAGGGGGAAGGAGGGTTACCTGTTAGCCAGGAAGGCCCTCCGAGTCGCCATCGCTGAGGCCAAGCGAGCAGCCTGGGAGCAGATGACGAGCTCCCTGGACGACAACACGTGGGGGCGCCCGTACAAAAGGGTGATGGGTAAGACCCGCCCTTGGGCGCACCCGCCGACGGAGTCGTTGGACAGCCAGGCCCTCGAGGGGCTCCTTGACACCCTCTTTCCGAGGGTGGAGGGGGGCCCCCAGGATCTCCGCCCCCGAAATGGGGGAGGGGAACTGGGAGAAGGACCTGGCTGTAGGACTAGAGGAGCTCGTCAAGGCCAGGAGAAAACTCGGGGCCAAAGGGAAAGCACCCGGCCCCGATAGGATCCCTGGCCGAGCCTGGGTTCTCGCCCTCGGCGACGAGAACCTGTCCGCGGCCTTACGCGGGGTTTTGAGCGGGTGCCTCAAGGAGGGAGTGTTCCCCCCAGTTTGGAGGAGGGCCAAATTGGTCCTCCTCCCCGAGGAAGGCAAGATACCCTGGAGTGCGTCGGCCTACAGGCCGATTTGCCTGCTGGACGAGGCAGGCAAGGTGCTAGAACACATTATTGCCGACCGCCTCGTCCAGCACATGTCCTCGAAGGGGCCGGATCTCCACGACCGTCAGTATGGGTTCAGGTCCGGGAGGTCGACGCTAGACGCAGTCCAGCACCTCCGGGACCTGACCGCGACGGTCGTGGAGAGGGAGGGCGGGCTGTTGTTGGCGGTGTCCTTGGACATCAAAAATGCCTTCAACACCCTGCCCTGGCCGGAGATAGGACGGGCCCTCGAATACCACGAGGTGCCCGCCTATCTCCGGCGCATTTTGGCGGCCTACTTCAAAAACAGAGACCTCGCCTTCCCTAAAGAAGGCAGGGTTCAAGGCCGGCGCGCTATGGAACGCGGTGTTCCGCAAGGGTCGGTTCTCGGCCCCCTGCTATGGAACATCGCGTTCGACCGGGTGTTGCGTACCCCTTTCCTCCCAGGCTGCCACGTCGTCTGCTATGCAGACGACACTTTAGTGGCGGCCGGGGGGAAGAGCTGGGGGAAGCTCGCCTCCGCGCGGAGGCTGCTGTGGCATCGGTGGTGAGAACCATCGAGGACCTGGGTCTGAAGGTGGCGTCCTATAAGACTGAAGCCGTGTTCTTTCACGACGGCAGTCGGGGGCGCCGCCTGAAGCCCGGGTCCTGGTCGATGGCGTCCGCATCCGCGTCGGGCCGACGATAAGATATCTCGGCCTGACGTTGGATAGCCGATGGGATTTCGACCCGCATTTTAGGGATCTGGCTCCCAGGGTGCGCGGGGCCGGACTGGCTGTAGTCAGTCTCCTGCGCAATCTTGGGGTCCAGGATGGACAGGTCGCCACTTATACCCGACGGCCGTGCTGTCAATCGCCCTTTTTTTTTGTTCACGCAGGGGAAATCCATCATGGATACCCCCGCCCCCTTGGGAAGGGGCGGGGGTTATGTCGGACTCTTACCGACTAAAACCCCTGCGGGATGTCTACCTGTCGGACCGTGAGGAGGGGAATTAGGGGAACTGCTCCCGCATTCCCTCTCCAACCCCCCGGCCCCAGGACTCTAATCCAAGAGTCCCTCGCCTCTTTGTACCCCCTTCTTCTTTCGGGGAATTAGTGAGAGAGGTGCGGTCCCCAGCGGACATCCCTGCCGGTTGGCCTTCTGGTGTCACCTTGGAGAAAGGGGACATCCACCCTTCCTCCTTATTCCCCCCTCTTCTTAAGGGAGAGGGAGGGATTTTGGGGAGGTGGGCCCGACCCCAATCGAGTTCCCCACCTCCCCCTTTTCCCCCTTGTCCGACTGCTGCGCAGTCTATAAGAGCCTCGCCCCGAAGGTCCCTCTGCCGGGGACTACACCCCCACCCTTACGAGTGGGCGTTGAAGTCCCCGGCAACTACGACGGATCGGGGGTGGCATCTGCGCACCACCTCCCGGATCCCGTCTAGGACCCTCTTAACACGGGCGGGATCTCTCAGACCTTGCTTGTTTCTCCGGTGGTGAAGGTAAACACCCACCACCGTGATCCCCGCAGTCGACCGCCACAAACGAGGATCCCTTTTTCCTGAGTTCACAGGAAGTTTCCCGCCGCGGGGTTTGTCATCATGGCCACCGAGCCGTCACTACTGCCGAACCAGCCCGGATTGTTCGGCGGCACGTAGTGCGGCTCGGTGGCCACCCCCAGCCCGGCACCCAGCTCTAGGATCCTGTTTGAAAACAGGTCCTGAGCTCCGGTGCCGAGGTTAGCCTGTAGGATCCGGAGGAGCGTGAAGGCTAAGCCTTCGCCGCCTCCTCCGGGCTACCTACTTCCACCCCCTCTTGGGAGACCTCCGTCGGCTTAACCGCTTCGGTCTCCCCTGAGGGGGTATTAGCCTCGATTTCGGTGTCTTCAGTCGCGGGCTCCTCATGTTGTGCGCAAGCTTGAGGGTCCCTACCTAGATCGTCCCCTCCCCTGGGGAGTATGGGGGGCTATCTCTAATTGGGGAGTCGGGGGTGACACTCCCACCGACTCCCCTTCTAAGTGTGTTGGAGGTTTCTCCTTTCCAGAGTCAACCCTCCTCACCTTCTCCCTCCTGGCGATTCCGGGGTGCTCGTCCGACTCCTTCGGCTGGTCCCTCGTTTCCGCCCCCGGCTTCTTCTTCCTTCCGAGGGACGCCGTTTCCATCTGCGTTTGGGAGGAGGAGGATGAGTCCCATCCGTGCCGCTCCTCCCCCCATTCCTGTGACATCACCACTGTCGAGGCCACCTCGTCATCCTCCTGGTTCCTCGACGGTGGTCGTGCCGCCTCCAGTCTTCCCTCTTCCGCAGAGCCCCTCGTAGGGGAGGTGTCAGAGCCGACACCCTCCACAGGATCCCTCGTCGGGGGGTGTCGAGACCGACCCCCCTTCCTGTAACAACTGTTGGGGGGGTCTCCGATCTTATGACCGGAGGGCCTGCCCGCCTCAGCGCAAACAGGGCACTTAGCCGCCGCCGTGCAGTCCTTGGCGCGGTGGCCGGGGCTACCGCAGCGGTAGCAGAGACCGCTGCGGTCGACGGCGCTAGTGCACCGCTCGCGCACATGCCCCCGCTCTAGGCAGCGGAAGTACAGCTGTGCACGAGCGGGCAGCGCCGTCACCCCGGCATGGGTCCACCCCATTGGGACCCGCTCCGCAGCGGCGAACTTCGCGGCCGCCGCCAACGGACACCGCACCACTATTGCCCCCACGCCTCGCTGGAGACACTCATTCCTCTCGCAGATACCTCCGTGGGAGCGCATCCCCCAGCGCGGGCTATTGCGGCCGCCACCTCGTCGGCCCCGGTTGTCGGGTCCAGACCGGATAATCGCACAGCTGCGAATTTCTCCGGCCTCTGGACTCGAAAACCGGGGCCCTTTTCCGCCGCCAGCTTGCGGAGTTCCCCCGCAAGCCGGTCGGCGGAAGATCCTAACTTGAGGCCAGGCACCTCTACCATAATGGCCCCACTCAGGGCCTTCCGGATCCTTAGGGGTCCTTCGATCCCCAGGTTCTTAGGTAGAATCCGGCGCCTGGCCTCAGCCATAAATTCATGGTAGCGGCCTTCGGGGCACTTGACTGTTACCGCTGCCGATTTCGGCGGCTTCGGCCTGCCCTGTCCCGCTGTCTGCGTTCCCCTCCCAAATCCTACCTTTGTGGGAGGATTTTGGGACTCTCCCTTCGCCTCCCCCTGGGTCTTCTTTTTCCCTCTCCCGGTCACCATTGCCCAGATGACCTCCTCCCCGGCCTGCGTCTGATTGGCTCCCGGGATGAGGGCGTTAAGAACCCTTTTTTCCGCAGGGTGGCGGGCGCATTCTTGTAGCCTCTTCTCTGAGATTCCCATCGCCGGCTCCTGTCGGGCCTGGGTTCCTGGATTCTCAGCCTGGGGTCCTGGTGGAAGGCCCTCTCCCGTTCCTTCTTCTTCTTCCTTCTCTTTTTCTCCTTTTCCCCTCTCTTCTTCCTCGCCGATTCTTCGCTCCTCTGTCCCGGTTCCCCTGGCGGTGGTGGAGCCTGGGCCTGGATCCTCTCCGGGGCTGGCGTGCTTCTCCTGGGGGCCGGCTTTGGCATCGAGACCCCCACCGCCCCAGGCGCGCAGCTGCCTCTTCTCTCAACGTCGATGCGGGCCACTACCACCCTAAGATGATCCATCCCCGCACCGACGCCACGAGAAGGGCCCGGCGCGCCCAAGGCGGCATCAAGGGCCCCTTCTGCCCCCGCCGGTCTCCACCATGAGGGAAGGGCCTCCTCCGGGAGATTGTCGTTGTACAACGGCGTCTCCTCGGAGGAAGCCCCTCTTCCTACCTTCCTTCCCTCCTCTTCCGAGAGGAGAAGTAGAGAGGGTTTCGTCGTCCTCCTCTTCTTCCTCCTCTTTCTTTCCAAGGTCCGGGCATCCCTGAGCTCGTCTTCTGTCGACGTGGAGCCCCCGGTGGCATCCGTGTACGTCTTTCTCCTCCTAGAACTCAAACTGGAGGAGAGCTAGAGTACTCACGGAGGCCGAGGGTCGACGAGGCAGCAGCCTTTAGAGCTTTCAGCTCTTCAGCCTGCCGCCTCATCTCGACCCTCATCCTCCTATTCTCCTCTCTCAACCCCTCCATCTCCTTCTTGAGGGCGGAGGATCCATCGCCCTCTCCCTCTTGTACTGTCACCAATTGTACTGCCCTCGCAATTAGGGTGGCCATCACCGCCTCGGAGGTGGCCACTGCGCGGTTGATGAGGCCTACGAACGTGGTCTTCAGGGTCCGGGACATCGGCGCTATCATCTTAACCGCGCCTAACGCACAGCCCACCTCCGAGGCTAGCTCTGATGCCCCAGCACCTCTCAGGAGTTCAGTGGACGCGGGGTCCCTATAGACCTCCTCGCGTATCATCCATAGATCGATACATCCCCCAGTCGAGGAGGTCCCAGGCCTCCCTCTCCAACCTAAGGAGCTCCTTCTCCTTTCCCTCCTTAGCCTCCTTCTCCTTTCTCTCCCTGATACCCACCCTCTTGAACGTGGTGGCCGGTCGGCCCCGTTTCTTGGGGGCGGGTATCAGGGAGGGAGTGGTTCTCTCTATCTCCGCGACAGATGACCCGCCGCTGTTGCTGGTGGTGATGTTCACCACCCTGGTCCGCTTCCTTCCTCCGTTGCTCCTGGAGGCTTCTATCTCCCCCTTTGTAGTGGCTGCTCCAGCAGCTGCCACCGCCCGAGTAGCCCTCAGGGTGGAGGTCTTATTGGGCCTTACAACCCCCCTACTCCTATCATGGGTAGACGTCTGGGCCGTCATGCTTCCCTCGCTGGTCGCCCTTGATTCTGAGGGTTGGACCACTCATGACTCAAGGGCGACTGTGCACCTCCGTACGGGGATCCTTGAGCCCTGCGAAAGAATGACATCGGATCGGATGACCGGCTTTCCGCCGATCTTCCGACCCGATGCCACAACCCCCCTTTGGCTTTCTTGTTCTCCTCCCCCACTTCCATGAGGGTCCCCCGTTTCACGTTGGGGACGGCCTCCCTCTTCGACGAGAGTGGGCCCGGCCTATTGGCCTTTGGTACCGAGGTCCCCTGGCTCACGGAGACCCCGGACCACAAGGACTTACACGTCCCTCGTTGGGTGGTCGCCCTTGTCTCCCTCCGATGGGCTCACCTTTCCAGTCCCGCGGTCAGGGTGGAATTCCCCTGGCCCCCAGCGTGCGCAAAGCCGGACTGGCCGTGGCCAGGCTGATGCGTGCCCAAGGGGGCCCAGGATAGCAGGCTCGCCGCCTGTATGTCGGTGCGGTTCTCTCGGTCGCCCTGTACGGGGCGCCTATCTGGGCTCCTCAGCTGCTGGCCACTGCGGTGGACAAGCGGCAGATGAGGCAGGCCCTTAGGTCCCTTATGATCAAGGCGATCCGGATGTTCCGCACCGTGTCATACATGGCAGCGATCACCCTGGCCGGCTCCCCCCCTGTAGAGCTCCTGGCCGAGGAGAGGAGAATCCTCTACTGGCGGGTAAAGGAGCTCCGCGAGGAGGGAGCTGACGGCCAGGGGTCTGAAGGCTCTGATGACCCAGGCCAGAGACCGGACCCTGGAGCGGTGGGAAGGCTTGCTAGCCGACCCCCAAGGGTCCGGTTTCGTAACGGCCGAGGCTGTCCGCCCCTGTCTGTCAGAAATGACAGACAGGAGGGGGCGTGGAATGTCCTTCCACCTGGTGCAGGTATTGACCGGGCATGGGTGCTTCGGGAGATACCTGCACCGGATAAGGAAGGAGCCCACCGCTCGGTGCCACCACTGCTCCGAACAAGAGGACACGGCGCTGCATACCCTAGCTGCCTGTGCAGCATGTGATGAGCAGCGCCGGGTCCTGCTCGGGGCGGTGGATTGCCGCGACCGGGAGCTCTCGCTCCCGCACCTGGTGCGAGCCATGTGCGGGAGCGAGAGGGCGTGGGACGCGGCAGCTTCCTCCTGTGGGGAGGTAATCTCCCAGAAGGAGGCCGCCGAATGGAGGCGCCGGCCTGGCAAACGCCGTCGGAGAGGACGGCGGGGCCGGCGCTCTCCTGGGGGGGATATTAATAGCGAGCCCGAGGTAGCATCGGACGAGGAGAGACCGTTGGCCTACACGGGCCGGCGGCTTCCTCGGCCACCTCGGGCCAGGCTCCGCCACTCGGAGGAGAACGGGAGGGAGACCTCCCGCTCTCTGGAGTGATCGGATAGGGAGAAGAAGGGGAGGTGGGGAACTCGTTTGGGATCGGGCCCACCTCCCCAAAAATCCTCCCCTCTCCCTTGAGGAAGGGGGGGATAAGGAGGAAGGGTGGATGTCCCCTTCTTCCAAGGTGACACCAGAAGGCCAACCGGCGGGGATACCCGCCGGGGACTGCACCTCTCCCACTAATTCCCCGAGAGGGGGAGGGGGGTGCGGTACAAGAAGGCGAAGGGCTCTTGGATTAGAGCCCTGGGGCCGGGGGGTTGGGGAGGGAATGCGGGAGCAGTTCCCCTAATTCCCCTCCTCACGGTCCGACAGGTAGACATCCCGCAGGGGTTTTAGTCGGTAAGAGTCCGACATAACCCCCGCCCTTCCCTAAGGGGGTGGGGGTATCCATGATGGATTTCCCCTGCGTGACCAAAAAAAAGGATGGAATTCCCGGCTGCTGTTGCCAGCCTCCGTTAAGGGGGATGGAAAACCCTCTTCAGATGACCCCTCGGAGGCTAGTCCTCCGAGGTTCACCAGCTCTCTCTCCCCGGGGGGTGGGAAGATGGCGCCTGCTAATCTCTCCCCATCCTTCTTTCTCCTCTCCCTACCTTTTCCAAAAAATCACCTGCCGAAGCAGGTGGTGAGTCCTGAGGCGGGTTGCTACACCCGCCTGTACGGGTCTCTGAGCCCGAAAGCTCGGAGGTTGGTTTTTTGTTTTTAATATTTGAGATCATTCTTGGTCCTACGGGTACGGCGGGAAGTGGGCGTCGACCCCGGGTAGAGCCCCCGCATTATCCGGGGTAAGGTTGGCATGTCCCTGGGGTTCGCCAGGTGCCCCAGGTGAGGAACCATTAGCGACTGGTCACTCACCTGCCATTCATCCCCTAAACGTGGCATGCCTCAACCATAGGATTACGCGATATTTTATAGAGAACCCGCCTCGCGGTCCGGCCAATTAAGGCAAGACCCCTGGCCCCAGAGACATGACCTAGGGTTACGGTGTAATAGGCTAGGGGTTGCTCGGGGGGGCGGGGTGGGAGGATCAGGTGAGGTGGGTGGATGCGAAAGCTCCACCCCCAACTACCGTAGTAGGGAAGCCAGAGGACGCGCCATCCCTGGCTTCCTCAATGTGTGCCCTCCCCTCTTACTCCCTAGAGGTGGAGGGAACACAGGTAGGGACCCCCCACACAGCCTCGGAGGAGGCAATGGAATTAGCAGTCTCTGCGGAGGCATCAGTCCTGGAGGCCACAACGGCTGACGCTCCCTCTGAGGAGGCTGAGGCGGCGTATTCGCCGCCGGAGGCCCCACCGGAGGGAGCGGAGGAGGAGCGCCTGGAGGAGACGTGAAGGCCTGGCTTTCACGCTCCTCCGGGTCTCCCAAGACAACCTTGGCCGCGGCGCCCGGGCCCAAGACCTGTGGATACACAGGCTTGCGGAACTGGGCGCCGGGCGGGGGGTGGTCACCGAGCCGCACTTCATCCCGGTTGGTAACCCCAACTGGCTGGATAGCAACTGCGGCTTGGTGGCCGCGATGGCCTGTCCCGCAGTGGGTACCCCCCTGTTCGATCAGGAAGGGGGGGACTCGTATGTGGCGATTGACTGCGGGCCTGTCGCTGTGGTGGGGGTGTATCTCCCCCACCATAGGAACAAAGAGGGCCGCGGCAAACTTGCCCGGATTGAGAGGGTCCTAGGCAGGATCGGGGACGTGGTACGTAAGTGCCACCCCCGACCTGTCGTAGTTGCCGGGAACTTTAACGCCCACTCGGAAGAGTGGGGCTGTAGTCCCCGGCAGCGGGACCCTCGGGGCGATGTCGTGGCCGACTGGGCGGCGGGATTGGGCTTCGTGCTCATGAACACGGGGCCCACCAGCACCTGTGTACGGCCGGGAGGAGGCGAGTTAGTCATTGACCTGACATGGGCCTGCCCCTCGGCTGCCCGGAACTTCCGGGAGTGGGTGGTGTAGGAGGAGAGGGAATCACTGTCTGATCATAGATATGTGATGTGGTCTCTCCGACTCCCCACCCCTCACCGGGTGCTGGCCCGCCATCCTGGGGAGGGGGACTTTCCCCTCCCCAAACGATGGGCCCTCGGTCGATTAGACGTGGACAGGTTCCAGGCGGCCGTCCTCGCGGCCACCTGGCATCTCGGAAGAGAGGTGAAGGGGCCCCCTCCCTCCCCAGGAACTGGCGAGGGAGGTAGTGGGCATTGTGGCGTCGGCATGCGACGTCGCGATGCCCCGGTCCCACCTCCGAAAGCGCCGGGCGGCATACTGCTGGACGCAGGAGATTGCGGAGATCCGCGACTCCTGCGTCCGAGCCAGAAGGTTGTACACCAGTGCCCGGCGCGATGAGTAGGGGGATGTCGCGGGGACAAAACGGGACTACCTTAATAAGAGGGAAGCCCTGAAGGTCGCCATCAAGGAAGCCAAGGAGAAGGCCTGGGAGCGACTGGTGGACTCCCTAGACGAAGACCCTTGGGGACGCCCACACAAACGGACGGTCGGAAAGATACGTCCATGGGCGCCCCCTCCGACAGAATCGATGGACCCCAGGACCTCGAGGGGCGTCTCGACACCCTCTTCCCGAGGGTGGAGGGGGGCCCTCCCCGGCTCCCCGTTCCGGAATTACGGGACGGTGACTGAAACGAGGACCTGGGGGTTTCACTAGAGGAGTTCGCCAGGGCCAGGAAGAGGCTCGGGGCTAAGGTCAAAGCCCCGGGCCCCGACAGTATTCCTGGCCGCGCCTGGGCTCTCGCCCTTGGCGAGGGGAACCTGTCCGCAGCCACGCGGGATGTTCTGGAGAGATGCTTCAAGGTGGGAGTCTTCCCCCATGAGTGGAGGAGGGCCAAGTTGGTCCTCCTCCCGAAGGAGAGCAAGACGCCCGGTGGAGCGCCAGCCTACAGGCCGATTTGCCTGCTGGACGAGGCGGGCAAGATGCTCGAGCGCATTATTGCCGACTGCCTCGTCCAGCATATGTCCCTAGAGGGGCCGGACCTCCACAGCAACCAGTACAGGTTCAGGCCCGGACGTTCGGCGCTGGACGCTATCCAGCATGTCAGGGACCTGGCCCGTACCGCTGTGGAGGAGGGGGGCAGGGTGTTGGTCGCAGTTTCGTTGGATATTACCAACGCGTTCAACACCTTGGCCGGAGATTGGACGGGCCCTCGAGTACCACGGGGTGCCCGCCTATCTCCGGCGCATCCTCGCTGCCTACTTTAGGGATAGGGACCTCGCTTACTTGGGGAGAGGCGTGATCCATGGCTGGCGCCGAATGGAACGCGGTGTTCCGCAGGGGTCCGTGTTGGGCCCCCTGCTATGGAACATCGCGTTCGATCGGGTGTTGCGCTCTCCCCTCCCCCTTGGCGTCCACGTCGTCTGCTACGCAGACGACACGTTGGTGCTGGCCGAGGGGGAGGATTGGGGGGAGGTTTGCCTCCGAGCAGAGACGGCGTTGAACTCGGTGATGGGCACCATCAGTGACCTCGGGCTGAAAGTGGCCCCCCAGAAAACCCAGGCAATGTTATTCCATGGCCAGGGTAAGGGGAGGCCACGAAAAGC
The DNA here is from genome assembly GCF_003227715.2 of Harpegnathos saltator. NCBI lineage: Eukaryota > Metazoa > Arthropoda > Insecta > Hymenoptera > Formicidae > Harpegnathos > Harpegnathos saltator. The sequence goes on from NW_020230379.1 coordinate 238,436, forward strand.
CCGGGTCCTGGTGGTCCGCGTCCGCGTCGGGCCCACGATAAAATATCTGGACCGGACGCTGGACAGTCAATGGGACTTCGGGGCCTATTTCAGGCGCCTGTCTCCCCAGGTTCGCAAGATGAGCACGGCCGGCTTGATGCGAATCCAGGGGACCCGTGATGGCGGGCTCGCCGCCTCTACGTTGGTGTCGTGCACTCGGTCGCCCTGTAGGGGGCGCCCATCTGGGCGCCCCGGCTTCTGGCCACCGTCCGCAACAAAAACCTGATTCGTCAGGCCATGCAGCCAGTGGTGATGAGGGCGATCCGGGGGTACGGCACTGTCTCGTACATGGCGGCGATCACCATGGCCGGCTCCCCCCCAATGGAGCTCCTCGCGGAGGAGAGACATCTCCTCTATTGGCGAATAAAGGAGCTCCGCGAACGGGGGGAGGGACCATTGGCCAAGTACCTGAGGGCCTTGAAGGCCCAGGCCTGCGCCCGTATTCTCGACAAGTGGTCCGCCCGGTTGGCGGACCCAAGAGGGTTCGGGCGTTGGCGAGGTTGTCCGCCCCTGCCTAGCAGAAATGGTGAGCAGGAAGAGGCGCAGACTGTCCTTTCACCTGGTGCAGGTGCTGACCGGACACAGTTGTCTCAGGAGGTACCTGCACAGGATAAGAAAGGAACCCACCACCGAGTGCCACCACTGCCCGGAGCTAATGGACTCGGCGCAACATACGCTGGTCTCGTGCCCTGCATGGGACCAGCAGCGCCGAGTCCTGGCACGGGCAGTGGAGTGCAGGGTGGATGCCCTCTCGCTCCCGTGCATGGTTCGCGCCATGTGCGGGAGCGAGGAGGTGTGAGAGGAGACGGCCTCCTTCTGCAAGGACATCATGTCCCAGAAGGAGGCCGCCGAGTGGGAGCGCCGCCCCGCCGACCGTCAAAGGAGACGGCGGAGGGGGAGGGGCTCCCCAAGTCAGGGTAGCGGGCCCGAGGTGGCGCCAGCCGAGGAGGAGCAACGACCACCGGGAAACCGGAGGTCGCCGCCTCGGGCCCGACTGCGGACGCGCGGGGGAGAGGCGTAAGCCCCCCGGGCGTCGGCGAGATAGGGAAGGGGGGAGCGAGGCCCTCTGGGAATGGGTCTCGCTCCCCCGCCCCCCCCGAAGTGGAAAACCGCTCTAGAGGAGGGGGCGGGGAGGGAGGGTGGATGTCCCCTCTCTCCTGTAATGCACTGGAAGGCCAACCCGATCGGCTAGCCGCTCGGGGCACCGCATCCGGACCTTCTCTCTCGCGGAGAAGGGCCAGGGGGCGCGGTAATTGGGCGTGGGGCGCCGTTCGAGCCCTGGGCCGGGGTGTCGGGAAGGGAATGCTGGCGCAGTTCCCCTGATTCTTCCCATCACGGTCCGACAGGTAGACATCCCGCAGGGGTTTTAGCGAGTAAAAGTCTCACATAACCCCTTGCCCCTCCTAGGGGGCGGGGGGTACCCATGATGGGTTTCCCCTGCGTTATCAAAAAAAAGAAAGGAGTCGTGACAATCCTCCCCGATGTGGTGCTACTTTGTCGTAGTGGGGAGGCTCAAGTGATCCGTCGATCGATCTGGGCAGTACCTCCGGTCCAACTAGAGGAAGGGCCGGGTGGGGAGGATCACTTGCTAAGAGTACCTCGGATTCAGGGAATGGTGGGTTTCGGGGGGGGGGGATTCGAGTGGGTAGGGGGGAGGACATCAGGGACCAGGATGTTTTGGCATTCTGGTACGGGGGATCCAGGCGAACCCCGGCGTACCCTAGTCTACTATATCGTAATCCTAGGTCATGTCTCTGGGACCGGGTGTCTTACCTTAATTGGCCGAACCGCGAGGCAAGACCTCTATAAAGCACCACGTAATCCTACGATTGAGGAATGCCACGCCTATGGGATGAATGGCAGGTGCGTAACCTGTCGCTAGTGGTTCCTCACCCGTGGCACCTGGCGCACCACGTGGACATGTTAGCCTTACCCTGGGTAATGCGGGGGCTCTACCCGGGGTTGACGCCCACTTCCTGCCGCACTCGTAGGACCAAAATGGAGACCCTTAATATTTCTTTTAAAAATACCGAGTCCTTGGACTCCGAGATCCTAAGGGACAGGCGTAGCTGCCTGTCCATGGACTCAGCACCTGAGGGTGATTTTTTGAACGTGATTGGTGGACACGTGGAAGTGGTGGTAGAGGGTCAGGAGGCAGGAGCTCGCCTTCCCACCCCCTGGGAGGATGTAGCAGCGAACCCCAGCGGGCTACCTGCTGGGGGGTCATCTGAGGACGGACCACGGTCCTCCTTGACCGCGAGTCAGGAGCACCCGCGAAAGGAATTCCAGAAGGAAGATCAGCGTTGCGATCGGGAAAAAGAGGACGCGGCTGCGGGGGAGCACCTCCAGTAGCGGAGGCTCCTCGGTGGTGGAAGTTCCCACCCTCGTGCCGCAAGTGAAGAAGAGAGGGAGGCCGGTGAGGACAGGAAAGGGGATGAGGATTTCGGAGAAGAAAGAGAAGGAGAGGATGAGAAAGAGGGAGGAGGAGCTAGAAAGGCTCGAACGGGAGATCAGGGGCCTCCTCGACAGGGGGATCTTCTGATCCCTCAAGGACGGACGCCACGTCGAGGAGGTCTACAGGGACCCGGCGTGCAGGGCGGTGTTGAAGGAGGCGACGCCAGTGGAATTGGCCTCGGAGGTGGGTCGAGCACTGGGCGCGATCAGATTAATGGCCCGTAGGTCCAGAAACTTGTAGGGGACCTACGTGGCCGTCATCAATCGCGCACTGACCACCTTCGAGGTCGTTCTATCGACACTCAGCGCGAGGGCAGCCGTGAGGAACGATAGGAAGGAGGAGATGGACGAGGCGTTCAAGGAGATGGAGGAACTCCGAGAGATGGTGAGGGGCAGGGGGTTGAAGTCCGGCGGCTCCAGAAGGAACTGTCGGCGGCCAGGGCGGTCCCCGTCGGAGCCGCCCTTGCCCCTCCCTCTCTCCCCAGCCCAAACTGAGGAAGAAACCATATGCTGAGGCTGCGGGGGCAGTCCCTCAGCTGAGGAAAAGGACCGGACTAGGAGGCCGAAGAAGGAGAGGGCCACCAAGAGGAAGAGGAGAAGGACAGTGGCTGTAAAGTCCTCCTCCAGTTATTCGGACGAGAACGGGAAGGGGGCCTCCTCCGACGATATACCGTCATTTGACGCCAATTTGCCGAACGAGGCCCTTCCGCCGGCGTGAAGACCGCCCCTACAGGGAGTCAGGAAGGCACTGGACGAGTCGCTGGCGGGGTGCAGTCCTACGCACGAGCAGAAACACCAGACTTGCCTCACGGGCGAAATAATTCACCTTGTGGAGAAGAGGTCTGGGGTTCACGAGGGAGAGGAGGAGTATACCCGTCTCACTAAGAAGATCAGTGAGGTGGTGGAGGAGAGTACCGGAGCCGGAGCAGCAAAGGGTCTGGGGGCTTCGACATAAATGCCGGCATTGGCTCCGACACCGGCTCCAAGAAGAAGGACTCTCCAGTCGCAATCCCAGGCCCCACCGGCGGGGCGGGAGAGCGCACAGGAGAGAAAGGAGGGAGAGAGAAGAAGAAAGAAAAGGGAAAAAGAGAAAAAGAGGCTACAAAGGAGAAAGAAGGAGCAACAGCAGCTACAGTCGGCTCAGTAGCAACAGCAGGCCCAAACAGAAGGTCAGCGGAAGTCGGTGCCTGTCGTCACCAGGAAGATGGGAGTACCAGGAGCGGCGAAGCCAATGGGGACTCCAGAGAGGGACCTGAAGGAATTGGGACGGGACCCTCTGCAGAGAGGCCTCTGGAAGGCCCTCAACTCCGGAGGTGGACAGAAGCCGCAAAGGGAGGAGGAAACCTGGGCGCAAGTGGTGTCAAGAAGGGGGAAGAGAAGGCAGCGGGCAGAAGTTGGGCAACAAGGAGCTGCCTCCAATCCTCCCAATCCCCCCAAAATGGGAACTAGGAGAGGGATACAAGGGGTGAGATAGGACAGGCCGAGGCCGCCATGTTCGACGGCCGTCGCCATCGTGTGCCCCAAAGACAGATACCATGAGTTCATGGTGGAGACCAGGCGTCGAATAAAGCCGGCGGACTTGGGAATCAATGTGTCCCTGCGAGTCCGCCAAGCCCTCAATGGGGCTATGCTGTTGGAGGTGCCTGGCCTCAAAGCGGGGCCCTTCGCCGACCGGCTTATGAACAAGCTCTGCAAGCTGGCGGCGAAGAAGGGTTTCGTGTCTAGAGGCCGGAGAAGTTCGCTTCCTTGCGAATCTCCGGGCTGGACACGACAACCGGGCCTGAAGAGGTGGCGGCCGCTGTAGCCCTCTCTGGGGGGTGCACTCCCGAGGAAGTCTCCACGGGAGGGATGAGCATCTCCCAGAGAGGTATAGGCGCAGTAGTGATGCGGTGTCCGTTGACGGCGGCCGCTAAGGTCGCTGCCGTGGAGCGGGTCCCGGTGGGGTGAACCTGCGCCGGGGTGACGGCGCTGCCCGCTCGCGCAATGTTGTGCTTCCGCTGTTTAGAGCGGGGACACGTGCGCGAGCGGTGCATGAGCGCCGTCGACCGCAGTGGTTTGTGTTACCGCTGCGGTAACCCCGGCCACCGTGCCAAAGGATGCTAGGCGTCAGCGCGTTGCTCTGTCTGCGCAGAGGAGGGCAGGCCCTCCGGTCATAAGATCGGGAGGCCAGCCTGTAAACCCTCTCCCAAAAAGAAGAGGAGAGGGAAAAAGAAGGGAAGGAAAGGAGAAGGAAGAGGACAGGCCGGGGAAGGAGGATCAAAAGCGAGGGAGGCCCGAACCCCCGCAGAGGTTCAACCGAACCCCGGAATGTCAAGGGGAGGTACTGACCCTGGTACCTCCCCAATGATGGACCCCGTGGGGGATACGACCGGACTAGGATCGGCTAGCCCACCGTCCGGGGACCTGGAGGATGAGGGGAAGGAGGCCGCGGAGGTCCCTCTCCCACAGGAGTGGGAGGGGGAACACGGATGGAGTCCGACCCCCAGCACCAAAGAGGAGGAACCGATGGAGGTGGAACACCAACCCTAGAGGAAGAGGAGAGGAAAGGAGGACCCAGATCCTGGGACTAGGGATTCATCGGAGGAGGACATTAGGAAGGTGAGAAGAATGGATTCCTCGGACACACCCCAACAACCGTAGTGGAAGGGGAGCCAGTGGGAGCGTCACCCCCGACTCCCCATGAAAATGAACCCCTCCATACTTCCGAAGGGAGGGGAGCGTTCGGGTAGGGACCCCCCGTGACTCCGCGCATGAGGAAGTACCCGCGACAGAAGCCACCATGGCCGAAGCTCCCTCAGGGGAAGCCGATGCGGCGTTGCCGCCAGAGGCCTCCCAGGAGGGGTGGATGTAGGTAGCGCAGAGGAGGCGGAGAAGGCCTAGCCTTCGCGCTGCTCCGAGTCCTACAGACCAACCTTGGCGGCGGCGTCCAGGCACAGGACCTGTAGTCACACAGGATGCTGGAGCTGGGTGCCGCGCTGGGGGTGGCCACCGAGCCATATTGGGTGCCGAGGAACAGCGCAAGCTGGTTCGGCAGCCCGGACGGCTCGGTGGCCGTGGTGGCAAACTCCGGTGCGGGGACCCCTCCCTGTGAGCTAAGGGAAAGGGGGTCCTCGTTTGGGGCAGTTGACTGTGGGCCCATTACGGTGGTGGGAGTTTATCTTCACTACCGAAAAAATAGTGTCGGTCTCGGAGACCTCGCCCGTATCAAGAGGGTCCTCGACGGGATCGGGGATGTAGTGCGGAAGGGCCACCCCCGAGCCGTCGTCATAGCCGGGGACTTCAACGCCCACTCGGAAGGATGGGGTTGCAGTCCCTGGCAGAGGGACCCTCGGAGCGAGGCGGTGTTCGACTGGGCAGCGGGGTTGGACCTCTTGTTAATGAACAGGGGGTCGGCCAGCACCCGTGTGCGGCCGGGGAGGGATCGGTCATTGACCTGACCTGGGCTTCCCCCTCGGCCGCCTAGTTATTCCAGGAGTGGAAGGTGGAGGTGGAGGGCGAAATACTGTCCGACCACAGGTACGTAGTGTGGGCCCTGCGCCTCCCCAGACCTCCACGTGTGCGGGCCCCTCGCTGCCCCGGGGAGGGGGACTGTCCCCTCCCCAGGAGATGGGCCATCAGTCGACTGGACGCGGACAGGTTTCGGGCAGTCGTCCTCGTGGCCACCTGGCACCTCGATGAGGAGCCGGGTGGGTGGGCCCCCAGCCCCCAGGAGGGGGCTGGGGAATAGTGGGTATCGTGACCGTTGCCGGGTTGCCTACTAATAGACGGAGGAGATAGCGGCACTCCGCGACTCCTCCGTCCAAGCCAGGCGGCACTATTACCGGACCCGGCGAAGAGGCGGGGACGACACGAGGACGAAGGAAGGCTACCTACCTAGCCGCTAGGAAGGCCCTCCGTGACGCCATTGCCGAGGCTAAGCGAGCAGCCAGGGAGCAGCTGACGAGCTCTTTGGACGACGATCCGTGGGGGCGCCCGTACAAGAGGGTGTTACGTCCTGTAGATTTAATTAGTAAAAATTCTTTCCTCTCGCGGATTTATATTCTTCTAATATAATTATAATAGGAATATATACATATATAAATATAAATTAGGAAACAGACCCATCTGGCGAACAGCCGTCGCGCCAAATGAAAAGCGATTCGGGAAAATTCCATAACAGGAAACAGTGCCCTGTTGTAAAAATCTACGTCTTCGTTTAAAGTTTATATCTGGGTAGTGTTCGCCAAGTGTGTCCGTCGTCCTAGCTATAAAAATTTGAAACTCCGCGCTAACAAACCTTCAGTAAAACAAAACAACTCAGAGCATTACTGCTCTAAAACTTGAAACTTACATCTTCCCAATCCAAAACCATATGTGCCCTATCAGTTAACCAACAAAGCCTACTTCACTGATAGTCGTAAAATCTGATCTCAGCCTTTGATTTACGGCATTTTGATTTTTCCAGCCGGCCACTTGTATACATTTCTTTATCTCAAGAATCCACTACCTTCACGCTTGTCGCGCCTAATTCATTCAGCCAATCATATCATATCCACCTAAAACTATGAGACACCCACGCTCCACCCTTTAGCCCTTCCATATTCATATCTCCAAAAACTCACTGTCTCCTCCCATGATGTCTTTTAACTTCGCTAATGGCTGAGACCTTTTCCCACTAAGACCAATTCATCCCTTCCTCAAGGGCCATCTCTCTACCCACCCTGATAGCTTCTGCCTTCGATTATTGATATAAAAACCGCGGTAATCCGCCTCCGCGACACTACTTTAAGAGACAGGAAAAAAGGCAGACACACTCTCACTCATATATTCTGTTTTTGAGCGTTCAGAATTTAGAAGTCAGATTTCAAGTATTCCAGATTCAGAGACAAAAAGAAAATAAGATCCGGGCATTCAGATATTCAGATAATATTTCTAAAATTCATATATCCGAGTTAGTGCAAATATTCAAAGAAGCCAGAAAAAGGCATTAGTGTTTGTGTTACAATTGGATAACCGGAAGGGAGTGGACGAGTACAACCCAACCTACCGAGCAGGAGCTACTAAACGACAATTTTTATTTTTGTTCACCTCCCGGATAACAGGAGTCAGCAGTATGTTCTGTTTTTTTTATACCCTTATTTATTGGTTCCACCCGTTTATTGAAATACATTTTTGTGGGCCATTATTATCATTCCGTGGTATCCATCCAACGAGTCCTTCGTTCTTTCAAGACAGTGTACGGGATTAGAGATTCTTATGAATTCGAACACCAACTCCAATATCTTCGATCCATTATAAATATTTCATTTGAAATTAATTATCACCCAGACCCGACACTCCTACCCTCTTTCCTACTCCGATGCTTACCCCTTAGTCCTCCCTCTTCTCCTACACGCGCTTCTACTCCTTCTACCCCTTCAATATCGTATTCTCCCGTCTCTTTTTCTGAATTATCCACCCCCTTAAATTCTCCTGACCGCTCTCGTTCCCCCTAACCCGACTAACTTTCTATTCATATTCTTCCCCTTTTCCTTTCCTTCTTCTTCTATTCCACATACACACACACATATACACACAACATCGTTCAAGAAAATTGTAATAAACCGCGCTGCATATCATTTTGGTTGTCACACTTATTTTAATAAATTTGGTATTAATTTATTTCCATCAATTAATTTCAAAATCACCCCACCCTTCCAACAGTCAACTCATGGTCCTATCCCCGGTAAAGGGATTCGCGTCCCTGACCGAAAAACGGACCGCTCGTCGTACGTCGGTGCCCGAATAAAGGGACCCGTCTGGTCCTTGACCCGTTCACTGGCATGCGGTTACGAACGAGATTCGCCTTACTCGCCAACGGAAAGTTGCGTTCCTCTTCTAGGACGTAACAAGGGCGATGGGGAAGATCCACACTTGGGCGCCCCCACCGACGGAGACGTTGGACCGTCAGGCCGTCGAAGAACTCCTGGACGCCGTCTTTCCGAGGGCGGAAGGGGGTCCCCCCGAGATCCTACTCCTGGAAATGGGGGAGGGAGATTGGGACGAGGACCTGGCGGTGAGTACGGAGGAGCTCGTCAAGGCCAGGAAGAAGGTCAGGGCCAAAAGGAAAGCCCCTGGCCCCGACAGCATTCCTGGTCGCACCTGGGCTCTCGCCCTCGGCGAGGGAAGCCTGTTCGCGGCCACGTGCCGGGTCTTGAGCGGATGTCTGAGGGAGGGGGATTCCCCCCAGAGTGGAGGAGGGCCAAATTGGTCCTCCCCAAAGAGGTTAAAACACCCGGGACTGCGTCGGCCTATAGGCCGATATGGCTGCTGGAGGCGGGCAAGATGCTTGAACGCATCGTTGCCGACCGCCTCGTCCAACATCTGTCCTCGGAGGAGCTGAACCTCCACGACCGTCAGTACAGATTCAGGCCCGGAAGGTCTACAGTGGACGCAGTACCTCCGAGATCTGACCGGGACGGTCGTGGAGAAAAGGAGCGGTGTGTTGTTGGTGGTGTCCTTGGTCATGAAGAATGCCTTCAATACATTGCCCTGGCCGGAGATCGGATGGGCCCTCGAACACCAAGGGGTGCCCGTCTATCTCCGGCGCATAATAACGGCGTACTTCGGGACAGGGACCTCGCTTTCCTGAAAGAGGGCGGGGTCCAAGGCCGACGCAGAATGGAGCGCGGTATTCCGCAGAGGTCCGTTCTCGGCCCCCTGCTATGGAACATCGCGTTCGACCGAGTGTCGCGCACTCCGCTCCACCCAGGCTGCCACGTCGTCTGTTACGCGGATGACATGTTGGTGGTGGCCGGGGCGGAGAACTGGAGGGAAGCCCGCCTCCTAGCGGAGACGGCGGTAGCATCGGTGGTGGAAACTATCGGGGACCTGGGTCTCAAGGTGGCGCCCCATAAGATTGAGGCCGTGTATCTTCACGACGGCAGTTGAGGGACGCCACCGGAGACGCGGATCCTGGTCGATAGCGTCCGCATCCGCGTCGGGCCGACGATGAAGTATCTCGGCCTGACGTTGGACAGCCGATGGGGCTTTGGGCCACATTTTAGGCAACTGGCCCCCAGGGTGCGCGGAGACGGGTTAGCGGTGGCCAGTCTTCTGCGCACCCAAGAGGGTCCAGGATGAAGGGCTCGCCGCCTGTATGTGAGTGCGGTACTCTCGGTCGTCCTGTACGGGGCGCCAATATGGGCGCCCCAGCTTCAGGCCTGCGGCGACAGGAAACATCGACTCCGGCAGGCCTGAGGCTCTGAGGCCCATGTACATAAGGGTGATCCAAGGGTTCAGCACAATATCATACATGGCGGCGACCAACCTGGCCAGGTCCCCACCCGTGGAGCACATTGCCGAGGATAAGCGGGTCCTGGAGGACGTCCATTGGAGGACGAAGGAGCTCCGCGAAGAGGGGACGCTAACGGCCAGGGGCCTGAAGGCCCTGAAGTCCCAGGCCGTTGCCCATACTCTGGAGAAGTGGGGAGACGTTCTGTCCGACCCACGAAGGTACGGGCGACAGACGGTCGAGGCTATCCGCCCCTGCCTGCCAGAGTTGGCGGGCAGGAGGGGGTGCGGATTGTCCTTCCATCTGGTGCAGGTGCTGACCGGGCATGGTTGCTTCGGAAAGTACCTGCACCGGATAGGCAAGGAGCCCACCACTCGATGCCACCACTGCCCCGTGCTGATGGACACGGCGCACTATACTCTGGCTGCCTGTACAGCCTGAAGCGTGGAGCGCCGGTTCCTGGCCGGGGCGGTGGGGTGTCGCGAGGGGGAAATCTCGTTCCCGCGCATGGTCAAGGCCATGTGCAGGAGCGAGAAGTTATGGGAAGCTGCGGCCTCCTTCTGCAGGGACGTTATGTCCAAGAAGGAGGCCGCCGAGTGGGAGCGACGACCGGGAACCCGCCGCAGGAGGCGGCGGGGCGCTCGTCGCTCCCCGGGGGGAGGGAATGTGCAGCGGGCCGGAGGTGACGTCGGTCGAGGAGGAGGATGAACCACCAGCTAGTGGTGGGACAAGTCCTCCTCCTCGGCCGCCTCGGGCCAGCCTCCATCCGCAGGGGGGAGCCGGGAGTTCCGCATAAGTGAACCCGGTCTTCCCCCTGTGCATCGGACGAGTAGGGACAGGGGGGAGTGGGAAGCCCACTTGGGGGTGGGCCCACTCCCCAAAAACCCTCTCCTCCCTGAATAGCATGGAGGAGGGGAAAGGAGGGAGGATGGATGTCCCCTCTCTCCTCAGGTGAAACCAGAAGGCCAACGGTTGGGCAACCGACCGGGGACCGCACCCTGGATTCCTTTGGTGGAACTAGGTGCGGTGCATTGATGGCGAGGGGCTCCCTTTGAGCCCTGGGGCCGGAGGGTTGGGAAGGGAATACGGGAGTAGTTCTCCTGACTCCCCTCTCACCGGTCCGACAGGTAGACATTCCGCACGGGTTTTAGTCGGACATAACCCCCTGACCCCCCAAGGGTCGGGGGTATCTATGATGGATTTTCCCTGCGTGACCAAAAAAAGGAGTCGTGACAATAGATGATAAAATTCTGAGAGGATCGAATATCATCGACTTCTTGAATGACGCGGCTCGTGAACGAAAAACCAGCAGAGTAGTAGCGAGAGTACAGTTTGCACGCCTTTTGCGTGAAGTGGGTACTCTTCCGGAATTTGTAGGAAATCGAGAATTACTAGAAGAAGTCACGGAAGAAAATGATCTTTCCGCGAGATTGAGAGAAACTCTTCCGAGAGGTAGCAGCACTCCGCTCCCATCACCTAACGAGCAGCTTTGATCCAAACGTAAGATTGCCCAGACGTCGCATGAGGAAAAAGATCACGAGGGTGGACGGGCTCTGTTTGTAACAACCAATGAGAATAGAAATAAAACGCGAATGAGCGGAGACACTTCTAATCCGATGCATAAAAGACGCGTAATAGATTGGAACCCATTAGAATTGAGTATAGCTTCTTCGCCGGCTAACACCTATGCACATCGACTTCCATCAACGAAAGGACGAACGTGCAAACGTACTATCGGAGACACGTCTCTCGTTGAAGAACGCGACGCAGAGCGTGTACACGCGACATTTATAACTTCCGATCAATATAGGCGTAAAACGCGAGTGAACGGCAACGCTTCTAAATCAGCGAGTAAAAGACGTTTAATCAATTGAAACACACTGGAATGACCGACCTCGCAAAATTCTACTACGATCCTGCACACTATGCGGGATACTCTACGATAAAAAATCTTTTGCGAGCTGCAGGACCTGGCTCCACGCGTGAAGAGATTATTCGTTGGCTTCAGACGCAAGATGCATACACACTTCATCGACCGACACGGCATAAATTTCCACGTTTGCATTACAACGTCACGAATATCGACGATCTGTGGGAGGCTGATTTGGTTGAACTCGCTAATCTCCGAAATTACAATGAAAGCTGTTGTTACTTGTTGACAATCATTAATGTGTTTAGCAAATTTGTCTGGGTAGAACCAATACGAAGTAAGACTTCAGTCAGCGTGACGGAAGCTTTTCGTCGCGTGCTCTCAAGAAGCAGAGGGCGAGTACCAGTGTGGTTGCAGAGTGACAAGGGTAAAGAATTCATCGGTCAAGCATTTCAAAAATTTCTGAAGGAAAAGAACATATGTTTTCGCACGGTGCGAAATCCTGATGTCAAAGCAGCGGTGATCGAGCGCTTCAACAGAACGCTCAAAGAACGTTTATGGCGCTATTTTACACACAAAAATACACATCGCTACATAGATGTTTTGCAAGGCATCGTGTACGCTTACAATCACACTAGACATTCAACCATTAAAATGGAACCGGCAAGCGTCACGTTGGAAAACGCACGCATCGCTCGTGAACATATGCAACAGCGATACCATCATCTCGATAAACTCGATCGAAGAAATCATAGTCGACGAGTTAAATACAAAGTGGGTACACTAGTGCGTGTCAGTAGAGCGAAAGGAGTCTTTGAGAAAGGATATGAGGTGAACTGGACTGAAGAAATATTTCGTATTCACCGTATTCTCGAATGGCGAAATCCCCGTGTGTACGAATTGAGTGATCTGTCAGGCGAAGTGATCGATGGGATATTTTAGGAGCAAGAACTAGCCGGGGTAAACAAAAACTTACAAGAAGAAGAATTTATCGTGGATGAGGTGATACGACGCTGAAGACGAGGAGCTAATAAAGAATTTTTCGTCACTTGGCGGGGTTACCCTTCTAAATTCAATTCCTGGATGCTGCTTCGAATATAAAGCTGCTTCCAAACCATAATGGGGGAAAACCAGTTTCTCATGATACTACCGAGCAATAGTAGCATGCGACACTATCCCGAAAATACAACTACTTCATTTATTACGAAATTGCCTCAAGAAGTAAAGCTGATGGGAAGTTGGCTTATGGGAAGTTGCGCTTAGCGAAATTTAATTCCCCGTTAGTTTTTTACACGTGCGCTCCGAGGAAGATACAGAACTCGTATTCATTTCATTGCCGCGTGAAAATATTAATAACAAAAACGCCAAATCAATCATCATAAAAGGTAACGACCATCTACCCAAATTCGGGCTTACCCACATAACCTCCGGTGTTTACACCACGGTGAGCGAACTGTTAGTCTTTAAACAACGCTAGCTCATTACTCAAAACTCACATTGCCTGGCGCCAGGATCCTCATCAGGGTAGTAAAGTAACGGTGTACTGCATATGTGATATTAAAAAATGCAATAGTCTTCATTTCGTGAAGTTTTCCAACAAAGTGGCTCGTATGCTCGGCTTCGATGTATAACCCGAACGAGGAATTCATTCATCTCGACTTGCCGAAAATTATACAGGGGCGTATAGCGTACCATCCCAATACTGATCGTAATGCGAGTCCCCAGAAAGTTAGAGAAGGAAGGTTTTACTCTTTTATCACGTCAAAACGTGAACTTATGTCCGACGAACCAGCTAGTACGGTGCGGGGTGTACCCGATAAACTCTTTATTTATTGTGACATTTGTGAGTCCTATATAACGGGGTGAATTCTCCTCTTCTCCGTGTAGTCCCCATCGAATACAACGGTGGTAAATATGCTTACGGCCGTAATATGGTGAAGCATTTTTCACCGCCGAATTATATTCCATTACGGTTAACATGTTTTCGCACGATCGAAATAGATATAAGAGATCAGGTTGGTGAAAGAATACTATTTGAATTTGGGACGTTAACAGTTACATTACAATTTAGACGTCGTGATTAGCATGATATGACACATTATTTAGAGTATTACGAAGCGCAATCCGAGGGAAGTCGCGGCGGTGGAATTCCGCGAGTTTTTGTAGGATCAGCGTAGTCATGGTATCGGTAGTTTTCTCAGTGGTTTGTTCAGTCGTGTGTTACCTTATCTGGCCAGTGGTGCGCGTGTCGTTGGAAAAGAAGCTCTACGCGCAGGGATTAATATGCTCGATGACGTGGAGAATAACACGCCATTGAAAGCAGTTGTTAAAACGCGCCTCAAGGAATCAGGCTCAAATCTCAAGAGAAGAGCGGAAGAACACATTAACAAACTGATGGAGAGGTCTGGATATATAACTCCTGCGAACATCGGAAAAGCTCAGATTCCTTTCGTCACGCTAAGCGGATACAGTGACAAATCATCTGCACCCAAATGTCTAATCAACGCTTCTAAATCAAGTAAGAGGAAAGAAGAAACATACAGGGGAAAAAACGGGGTAAGAAGCTAGCGAAGAAGCCGGCGAAGAAGCGTTCAGTGAAGAAAAGCGGGAGAGGTCTTGTTAAATGTCGGGGAGTTATCAAGAAGCATAGCGTGTCAAACATTTTTTCCTAAATAACAACAACAAACGCGTGCTTTCGAAGCATGTCCTTTCTTCATACGCATTCCTGTGAATGTTTAAAGAGTGAACTCGATTTCTTCACCTTGCCGCCTACAAACCAGCATTGATAATTCACAATGGATTCACTACAAACCCGTGTCTTCTCTCACGGACGACACGCCCATCGAATTCGTCGTACCCGGGCATGGAGAAGAATACATAGATCATGCTTACACCATGCTGTCGCTACACATACGAGTAGAAACGGAAACTAAAGGGTTTTTTAATAAGGGCGGGTCGATGTTGCAATGGAATAAAATAAGCTGTGTATGAAGTATTAACGAAATTCTTTTTTTATTTGAAAGGCCCATGTATGCCATTATGTGTGGAATATAACATCATTCAAATGCCCGCCGCGGCTTCTCACGGTGGCACGGATCCGAGTGGTCCAATTTTCAATGATTCTGCCGCATAGATCCGGCTGAATTTGAGTGATGGCCTGGGTTATGTTGACTTTAAAGGCATCGGTCGATTGCGGCTTATTGGCATAGACCTGCGACTTCAGAAAACCCCACAAGAAAAAGTCTAGCGGAGTCAAATCGCACGATCTTGGTGGCCAATTCACGTCACCTCTGCGAGAGATAACCATACCCTCAAATCGTTCATGCAGAATGTCCATCGTGGCGTACGCTGTGTGGTACGTAGCGCCGTCCTGCTGGAACCACATGTCGTCCACGTCCATATCGTTCAATTTGGGCCAAAAGAAATTGGTTATCATCGTTCTGTAGCGCTCGCCATTGACGGTGATGGCCTCACCAACGTCGTTTTCGAAAAAGTACGGACCAATGACGCCGCCGGCCCAAAATCCGCATCAAACAGTAACTTTTTGTGGATGCATTGCTACCTGTTGAACCTCGTGTGGGTTGGCGTCGTGCCATATACGGCAATTATGCTTGTTAACATAGCCATTCATCCAAAGATGCGCCTCGTCGCTAAAGATGATTTTTCGGCCAAAATTGGGGTCCTCTTCCAAATGCTCCGAAGCCCAGTCAGCGAATAAACGGCGTTGTCTATGATTATTAACTTTGAGCTCCTGGGCCAGTTGGATCTTGTACGGGTGCAGGCCCAAGTCCCGACGCAAAATTCGCCAAGTTGAAGTCTGCGAAAGACCGAGTTCTTGTGCACGGCGAGGAATTGACTGCCTCGGGTTATCCTGCACACTTTCACTTACAGCGACGATGTTCTCGGCCGATCTAGCGTCCCTTTGACGTACGGGTGTTGGCTGATCGTTTACCGAACCGGTCGTCTCGAATTTGGCCACCAAACGTTGGAAAGTCGACTTTGAAGGGCCACCGCGTCTGCCGTAAAATGGGCGCAACGCGCGCAACGTTTGCACTAACGAACACTCAGTTTGATAATAAAGTTATATCATTTGGACGTGCTGCTCAATCGTGTAACTTGTCATGGTGATTTGGCATCAGTGATTGAATAATAAACAACAGGTTAGACAGACGCCGCCAAAACAACATGGCCGCCACAAGCTGCCAACATCGACCCGCACAAATTGAAAAACCCTGTATATATTGCGGCGGCAAAAGTAGGCCCACTAAACCATATACTGCATTCGATGTTCAATCAAATCGATGTATATTTCAACCAAAAGCTCGTGTCTCCTCCAAACAATGCTTACGCTTACCGCGCTTACATAAAGGTGTTATTAAATTATGCTTCACCAGTAAAAACCTCCCACCTGGCTTTGTGCCTGTGGTACAATGATACGACGGGGAAGATGGACGCTCTACCGGGAGCGACACTATGCAATCACGGACTCGACAAGCGAGCCGCTTTTGTACAAGGAGGACAAACACTGGATCTCATCAGGACATCTTCACTGCGACGTCTTCAATCAAGATAAATTCTTGATCAACGGTATCGAAGTGCGCATGAGGCTTGTTCGTTCAAAAAATTCTTTCTGTCTTATGGAGGGAAATACTATGTCACGGATACGTGTTTTAGATGCTACACTACTCATCAGAAGAGCTAGAATAAATCCAAGTATATTACTCGCTCATACAAAATGTTGACCAGGGCTACTGCTAAATACTCGTTCACGAGAGTCGTTCACGAGAGATTAACGAAGTTAAATCATTTCACGATTCATAGTGGCGTCGTAGGAGAAACACTGGACGTCATTCTTGGACAAATACCGAAGCGTATAATTGTCGGTTTTGTCTATAACAAAGCATTTAACGGTGCCCGACATTTAAATCCGTTCAATTTCCAGCATTATGGAATAAATTTCTTTTCACTGTATGTCGATGGAACTCAAATCCCTAGCAGCAGGTCGTTATAGCCAAAATTCTCTGGTAACGAGATGCTCTACGCCGAGGCGTATCACATCCTTTTTTCGGGAACGGGTATTCACCTTTTGAACGAAACTATTTCTATATCCAGAGAAGATTATCCTGCTGGTTATACTCTTTTCGCCTTCGATCTCACTCCTGATCTATCGGCTAATTGCGCTGCTCAATGGAACCTTGTGAAACATGGTAGTTTGCGAATGGAAGTACGATTCGAAAAAGCTCTCATAACAACGATCAATTGCTTAGTTTACGCTGAATTTGAAAGCGTGCTGGAAATGGATTCTTCTCGTCAAATCATTGTAGATTATAGCGGTTAAAACGAGTCTCCCACTTTTCTTTTCGACGTAATTCCCCTCCCAATGTAAAGATTTTTAACATCATAACCCTCCTAAGTAAAAGTTTTGATGAAAGAGTCCAGTCGACTTCCAGGCGTGAAAAGTATAGTTTCGGGGGAAGCAGAATTGCGTATACAGAGGGAGCATGGTTGTCATTATCGAAGTATAATGTTTCCGCGATAGCAACGATGTCTATGTGCTCAAGGAGGTGGCTATTGTCGGTATTAATGAGTCATTCGTCGGACATTGGATCTTAGCTTCAGAGTATTTATTTGCGGAATTGAATGAAAAATCAAGATAAATAATTGGCTTTCGCAGAATTATCATGGTATCGAGTGGTACGACGGGGAAAGCAATCTGAAATATTTTTATCCGCGGTTGCGTGAAATTACGAGTCATATTCGTGACTTCATGACAAAGGACAAGGAAAAAGCTACTTGCAAAATTTACTAGTCCGAAACGTGTATAATCTGGAGAATATCTCGCCGATGTCCAGTGATCTTTCATCCAGCGAACGTGTAGAAGCTTGCTCATTCCACGCATTTAGAAAACAGTCGTTATCACTGTGCATTACGCAACGCATACAAATTGAAACACTGGTCAAACACATCGAACAAAGCCAAATCAACATCAGGAAACGTGACAACGTCTATGTGACTCAGTGCTTGTCCTCCAAAATTGACGAGGAAGAGAGTAAAAATAGCTATTCCTACAAATCGGGGAGTGAAGAGCCATCGACTGAAGAAGAGGAAAACGAAACAAATATTGAGTTGGAGCATTCAGTCGAACCGTCGTGGACTATACGTTACTACAATTACGTTACTACAGCTAAAACGAAATTATATACAATGAATTCGCTCGAAATTCAACATGCGCTGCAACATCTCAACGCCAGATATACAGGCATCTATCCAGCCGACAGACTACCGAGGGTGTGGACGAGATCGACGGCAATAGTCGCTAATACGGACAATCACGACCGTCCAGGACAGCACTGGGTCGCATTCTACATCGATCAGAATGGAGCAGCCACATACTTTGACAGCTACGAGATGCCGCCCTGGGACTCGCGATTTCTCTTGCGTCTTAGAAGAAATTCCGCCACTTACCGATGGAATACCTCTCAGTTACAGGGTCTTTTATCGACGACTTGTGGCCATTATTGTTGTGTTTTTCTTTACTTTATGTGCAGGGGTTATAACCTCAATGCCTTTAAAAATTTGTTTACCAATGATTGCGAACGAAACGATCAGCTAATTGTACGAATGTATAAGAAAATCTTTTGTCAATGTAAGCGTAAATCACTAGATCATCATATCCCTATGTACCAGGTTCAATCCTGTATTAGAAAAATGTATATTTTATTTTAATTATATGTATTAGAAAAATTTTGTATATTCCTTTCTTTCCGTTTGTATATTCTCTTCTCTCTTCCCTGTGATCTCCAATTCGCGGTAACAAGACCTGTTGTAAACTTTTAGAGTTTGAAAGCGAGGGGACACACACAGGTAAAAATATTGAGGTAGACATAGACCGGAGGTATCGTCTTCTAACAATCGCTGAGTAGTTTTTATCTTTGAAATTATCCTTATCTGCTCGAACATGTGCACACACGCTCGCGCGCCTCAAGAGCAGGGGCCTCAGAGCCACGAATCCATAGGGCTTAGAATTTTCGAAATTTTCCACGCGTGAAGTCAATACTCTACGTATGTATACAATATATCTAGTTTCCATCAGAGTATAGCAATAGCGTAGCGTATAAGACGCTTGACTCAAGAGCCAACGGACTCTGGTTCGAATCTGAAGAGGACTTCTACAGGATTTTTTCAGAGAACACGCATGTGGGGATGACCACACACACACACACACACACACACACGCACATCTCATCCCGTTATACTACTACGTCATAAAGACAGTTTCTACGAGAGAGCAGCAGTAGTACGGTAGTAAGACGGTTTGACTCGAGAGTCAGACGTCCTCGGTTCGAATCCAACAGAAGGCCTTTACAGGGTTTCTCCGAAACTTGTGATGTCGATACTTTCCATATGTAGACGATATAGCTAGTTTCTATCAGGGTATAGCGGTAGCGCGGTGGTAAGACGGGGTTTGACTCGAGAGCCAGAGGTCGTCCCAGGTTCGAATCTAGCAGGGCCTACAGAAGTTTTTCCAAAACCTGTGACATCGATACTTTCCGTATGTAGGCTATATAACTAGTTTCCGTCAGAGTATAGCAGTAGCGTAGTGGTAAGACGTGTGTGACTCCAAGAGTCAGAGGTCCCAGGTTCGAATCCAGCAGAGCTCACACAGTTTTTCTGCAAATGCAATATGTAAATTAAGTAGCTGATCAAGAGCCAGAATTGCCAACTCCTTAATAATGTCGGCCATAATTTGCTTATTTCAAAAGTCGATTAGTTTTTGCCTATGGAGAGGTATGGCCCGTCAAAACATTCCCCTTCCACTCGATCCGCCGGCGCCGGTGGGCGTGGTTTAGTGTCGCCGACGGGTCGAGTGGAGGGGGAATGTTTTTACGGACCATACCTTCCCACATACTATTATTGAGAATAGTACAATTTTGTTTAAGTTAACCATAAACCTTGATGAATTAGACTGAGTGTTAATATTTTCAATTAATATTTTTCTGTATCGTTCATATTTCATTTGCAAGCTGTATCATGGACCAAACATTTTTACCATGTATCACGCATAAATTGTTGTCTTATATCGTAATTCCTGTCAGTGGTATATTAACGACAGAAGAAACTAAAAGTTCTGTATCGTACAATTGCGAAAAGAGGACTATCGTTGTCAATGGTGCACCAACGATATTCGGCATAAAATTGATTCCTAGGTATAATCGCAATACAACGCAAATCCGAGTGTGTTATTGGGAGTACAAATTAGTTCGGTCCGCTTTTTTGTGTTAAAAGATGTATTTATTTCAAAACAAAATGAATGAATAGATCAATTAAACTATTTTCCATCGCTGGCTACTACTTTTTCCCATTTCTCAAGCAATTTTCGAATTCCATCTCGAAAAAATACTCGTCTTTTGAGGCGATACAAGTTTGGAGCCAATTTTCGATATCTACGAAAGAAGTGAACCTGTGACCTGCCAAATCGTGCTGCATCCTTCGGAACAACCAGTAATCAGAAGGAGCAATGTCCGGAGAATACGGCGGGTGCGGCAAAACATCCCATTAGAGCGTTTCCAAATATTTTTTTACGACTTTTGCGACATGAGGCCGAGTGTTGTCATGAAGAATGCCTTTCAACGTCTCTCGGTTTCAGTTCATAAAGCACCCAATTTCCTTGTTTTTGAATAATTCTCATATCTCTCAATCGTACGGAAACGGCTTGTTGAGTCACTCCCAATGATTCTGCAAGCTCCTCTTGCGTTTGACTCTGATCTTCTTCGAGTAATGCCTCTAATTCTTTGTCCTCGAATATTTTTGGCTGTCCAGAGCGAGGCTTGTCTTCGACGCTGAAATCTCCATCCTTGAAACGTCGAAACCATTCCCTACATGATTTATCAGTTGGAGCAGCGTCACCATAAACTTCAATAAGCATTCGATGGGCTTCAGCTGCACTTTTCTTCCAATTAAAGCAGAAAATTAAAACCTCCCGCAAATGCTGCTTGGTTAACACAAAATTCGACATTTTCAACACTAAAAAGCAAGGTTTTTGTATGAAACTCAAAGCGATATAAACTGAATATTATTGGCAGATGTCTAACCTCTCTGAAACCGCCAAAATCGGCAGTCACTATGAACCATTCATAACAGCCGGAGCCATCTTTTGAAAACGGACTGAACTAATTTGTACACCCAATATTTTGACATGCATAAATGTATGATTGACTGACTCTTTCTTTACACGTTTCTTGTCGTCAGAAAATTGGTTCATTCAACCAAACATATTTTCCGTGTAGACTTGAATAAAACGATAGGACACGATGAGTCTCTAAGCGAATTTTATCATATTCTAACAATTAAATATTTTCCTAACGATAGAGTACAATAGAATACAGTGAAAAGTGTTCATTGTACTCTATCTTTACGCGATATCATTTCTTTCGGATCCGATGCAGCAAAACGATAGATTGCGATAGAAAACAATGAGAATCTCTGTAGATCTCGTCGCTCTCTATCGCTTTCTTCTTTTCGATGTTTTCCTTGATCAAAGAACTTTTGAACCTTGAACTTTACAATTCAATATGAGCTATTTGTTGTACCTCATAAAATAATCTCGTAATTGTAATCGCGAATATTCAGCGGCCATGTCGGCGCGAGCTTAGACGCGGTGCGGCGGGATGTAGGAGCGGCGAGGTAAGGACATGAACATTGGCGCGTTGTCCTTTCTCTCGCCGCGCGCCGGCAACAAATCCTTTGTCGACTAGGCAATGCTCTCTAGCCTGAGCGGCTAGATGCTCCTCCCATAACGTCTGAGCGCGCGCTCATTCCTCAGATTTTTGTCACGCGGTAAAACATGTATTTTGATTTTTCAAAAAAGCTACCTTATGATATGGATACCAATCATTCCCCACCCCCTGGTACGCGGGGGTAAAAGGGGGCGTGAAAATTTTAAATTGAACTAAGGTCGAGTGGGGGCTCATTTGAAAGGTCTTTTCATAACAAACACACCCTTAAAATTTTAAGTCGCTACGACTGCTCCATTAAAAATGACGGCCGTTCAAATTTCGAAATTTCATGCACTTAGTGTTATTCAGGATCAACCGGCTACTTAAAATCAGTTGTTCTCACGGCTACTTAAAATCGGTTGTTCTCACGGCTACTTAAAATCAGTTGTTCTTACGGCTACTTAAAATCAGTTGTTCTCACAGCTACTTAAAATCAGTTGTTCTCACGGTTACTTAAAATCAGTTCTCACAGATCTTACAAGGAGACCCTCAGATCTGTTAATAAAGGATTTTGATGGCTCTCGAATATATTGTAGAGGGACCTCCCCTGTGCATGAGGATCAAAGGGTTTTCCTCAATAGGCCTTAGTTTCGGAGAAAAAAATTTTGAAGTTCCACGCGCCATACTCGATACGTAGCAGCAACTTTCGAGTCAGCGGACGTGGCGCAGCGTCTGCGGTTGCGGCTAGTACGCTGTAGGACCCAAGTTCGGTTTTGACCATTCTTTTTTTATCAATTAGCAAGAAATGTTCATAGCATATATCGTGATATTCGTAATAAGTAAGAACTGTGTTATGATTATGTAGTATTTAATATGTAGGCCAATTCTGGGATAGAAAACTGAA
The DNA here is from genome assembly GCF_003227715.2 of Harpegnathos saltator. NCBI lineage: Eukaryota > Metazoa > Arthropoda > Insecta > Hymenoptera > Formicidae > Harpegnathos > Harpegnathos saltator. Next base: position 260,671 of record NW_020230379.1, read on the forward strand.
ATGCGAAGAATTGGTGGAGACAAATGGTATTTTATTATTGTATGCAAATATAGTTATAGTAATATTAAATAATTCTTACATCACAGATTCCTCTGTATTAAATGAACAATTTTTAGGGTGATACTTATCATAGAAACAGGAAAAACATAAATTCACAGAGCACCATGCACATCGTATAAAAGCATTTTCTTTACAGGCACATGGTTGTTTTAAAAGCGAGACCGGAAAACATAAATCATTAACATTCGAAAATATATTTCTTTCTGCATACATTGTGATAAATAAGTAAATATTCATAATAAATAAGAACAGTGATATTATTCATACTTCACTAATAAATCCCGTTTTATATTATCGCAGTCGATTTTAAATATTATTTGTTTTGTATTCAATGTGATAAGCTTTGCTCTACATTCCAATATTTTGATGGAGACAGTATAGCAGAGGATTCAACGTGTTTGAATTTGGTCGTTGGTTTCTCGTTCGCATTCGACCCGAAGCCTAACAAAAAATTCTTTGTCAAAAGACCGTGGTACCTGATTTAGAAAGAGTGGGGACGTCGGCTCCTCTGTTAGTAAGAAGCAGCAGCCTCGTTCACTTTCACTCGTTCAGGGCTCCGAGAGAGAACGATCGAAGCGGTATTGTGTACTGGATAATTTTGATAAAATGGAATTAGACGACAAATTCAAGGGAAAAGTGACAAACGCGTTTAAATATTGTGAGACCTTGATGCAAAATAACAATTTATTAACAGATACACCTCCAGACGAAATTTCTTCTTCTTCCATCTCGCTTTTAAAACATATGTTTGCTGGGTACTTCGATAAATATTCTGATTTAATTGTTTTTTAATCTAACATTTCTTCTAAAGTATATCTAGAAACTATAAAATTATTGCTGTTTGAGTGGCCACAGAGTATACTAGTGTTGCTGTTAACTCGTTAATATGACAGGTGGTCTGTTCTTTTCAGCTGCACTACTGAACTGGTGCAATAAGTCAAAGTGAGAAAAAATATAGTTGTCTCATTCTAACTTATTGCACTAGTTCCGCAGTGCAGCTGAAAAGAACAGACCAAGGTTTTCTAACCTGTCATCCCAGTCAACTTTAACCATTATTGGGTCTGTTCTTTGCAGCTGCAATACTGAACTAATGCAATAACTTAGAGTGAGAAAAAATATAGTTGTCAGATTTTAACTTATTGCATTAGTTCAGCAGAGTGCAGCTATAAAGAACTGATCCTATATCTCAATTCGCAGTGCAGAGCGACGATTTTGACTTATAGATTCAATTTCTACGCGTCAAAATACACAATATATGTAAGTTTCAGCCAAATCAGAGGTGAGGGGCCTGAACTGAATAATTACCAGCAATCTATAAATGCCTTACCATTCCTTGCATCACAACTTTAACGATTTTAAGCCTAACACATAAGTTATTTATTATGATCTTATGAAAATGATAGTAACTTACCCAATCTGCAAATTTATGTGTAGGGCTGAATATCGTCTAAGTTTTGATGTAAGAAATGATAAGGCTTTTATATATTCATGTCACTTAACTCTATCTTGACAGACGTAGCAAGTACGTCGTTATGATATCACTACGTTCGATGTTTGTCACATGATATTAATATAATATTTTTTTCGGCATCTATGATACATATCATGATATATAATGATAACTTATAATTTTCCAGATGGTATATGTCGTAATCGGCATTTCGAAAGGCCTCTGCGTTCCGAGTTCCAAACTCAAATGCAAGCGGCCTTACGAACAGCTAGGGAGCGGCACAGGCACAGAAGACGAGGGACAACGGCAGGAGGACCAAGGATCCAGAGGGACTTATGGGGCGACGATCGTGAGGAAGAACAAGAGGAAGAGCCCGAAAATACATAAAGAAACAAGAAGGAAATAAACGGTAATATGTTGATTACGACAGTTATGATAATATTTATTTTTATGTTAATTTTTTGAAAAGGTAAAAACTTTTGTATTTACAGGGTATTTACAGATGCGACAATCCACGGTCACAGGAGTGAGGGATTGCCACAGGAGAGAGGGATTGCTGCAGGAGAGAGGGATTCCACATACATGCTCACACACGCACACACATACACGCACACACACATCACACGTATTTCGCAGGGTCACTTGTGAAGTAGCGTGCTGCTCCTACGCCTCACATCACACACATACACCACACATACTCTACCCGAAGAAGGTGGAGCAAATCAGCACTTTTCAGTGCCACATTTTTAAGACGTTGACGTTGATACTGTAATATATATGGCTCTAATAAAAACATTTATATTTTTATTTGTGACTCATTTAATTCCTGAAATAAAAAAATTATGGCATTAAAGCGACAAATTTTATTTAATTCTTGGCGTCAAATTTGTGTCAAACTTTGACAGCAAAGTTTGCTGTGGATTTGGTGTCAATTTGGTATCGCGGCTGCCACCAAGATTTGCTATGGATTTGGCGTCAATTTGATATCGCGTATGACGCCAAAGTTTGCTGTGGATTTGGCGTTAATTTGGTGTCGCGTGCTGGCGCCAAGATTTGCTGTGGGTTTGGCGTCAATTTGGTGTCGCGTTGACACCAAGGTTTGCTACGTATTTGGTGCCAATTTGCTGTCGGATTCTGACATCAAGGTTTGCGCTGTATTTAGCGCCAATTTGCTGTCGGATTCTGACACCAAAGTTTGCTGTGGATTTGGCGCCAAGGTTTATCATGTATTTGGCGTGAATTTGTTGTCGGGTTCTGCCACCAAGGTTTGCTTTTTATTTGACGCTAATTTCTTGTCGGATTTTTGTCAAGCCTTGCTCTGTATTTGACGTTAATTTGGCATCAAGTTGTGTACGCAAAGTTTGTTGCATATTTGTTAACAATTTGTCGACATCATTTGAAATACCAAGTTTTGTTTCAAATTTGTGCTATTTTTGCTGACAAAACTTGTAGTATGTGTTTGGAATTATTTGGCATTACAAATTTGGCTATCTGGGAAATGTGATAATTTCACAATAAAACCATAACCATTCATGTCTTTACTAAGCTCATGTTTTGTCTGCAGCATGCTGATATAATTCTACATCAGATTTGTGGCAGAAACTAATCATGTCCCATACATAATTTGTTCGATTTCTGCCTCTAATCTGCTATCAAATTGCTATATCAAATTGCTATTTAGTTTCTGCTGTCAATTTGGTAGCACAGCATGTCAGCAGGTTCTGTCAAAATTTTGACTGTTAGGCAAAACCATTATATAGAATAGACTACAGTTCTTTCAACGAAGTGAAAATTGCAAAAGTAAATAAATTTACTACAATATTAATAAGTTCATTGATCAATACATGGTGAATTTACTCATTTTTACAATTTTCACTTTATTCAAAAAACCGCAATAGATTCCCTAATTTTTGTGCCATTTTTCTGTCATTAAGAATTGAAAGTAGATCCTGCTCAGAATCTGCTTGAGCTAATTTTGGCTAGCTGGGCTTATAAATTGATTTAAGTTATTAAAAAAGAAAGAAAATTGCAAAAATATTCTATTTCTATGCTTCGTAATGTACACAATAGACAAAGTTTACAAAAACAAGATGGTCTTAGTACTCTGTATGTTTGTAAACATTAATCCTTTCTCTTATTTGATGTTATGTTTATTTTATTGTGTCAGATTGATAGAACTTATAAAAGAAGAATAAAGAGACAGACATATGAAACTTTTTTGAAGAGAATGAAGATGGATGAAATAGTTTATCGGATACATCAGTCAACTCAGCGAAACAATGAGAATACTGATGAGACTACTAATTTGAATGAAAATGATGTGCCTGATGATTTTGAACAAGCTAATCCTAGAGCTAATCCTAAAGATTACAAGCTGATCCTAAAGATTATAAGTGATAATGAGGATATGACCATTAATAGTGAGGATGATGATAGTGAAGCAAATACAAGTATTCAATCTAATGTCAGCCTACAAAGTGAAAGGCAGGATGATAATTTAGATAATAGTAAAAATGATAATGAAAATGTTTTAATTATTAATGAGAATAAGGAAGAAAAGTACCTCATTCAATTAATTCGAGAGTGGACTTTGGAGGGGGTATCATCATTAATATGTCATTAAGATATTTCTAAACGTTATCGTGGCGGTTAAATTACCTTAATGTGTATAATAAATACAAGAACAATTCATATTTTTCGCTTCTGATAATCCAATTCAATACCGCCGCAGTGAAATTCATACTCAATATTCAATCGAAACAAATTCATACTCAATATTCAATCGAAATAGAATTATTGATGCATCGAAATTAAATCATTAGTGAGTCGCAATCGAATCATTCATAAGTCGAAATCGCGTCATTATTGAATCGAAATCGATTCATTATCCCGTCGCAAATTCATCGAAAGGTGTGACATAAGTGAATCAAAATCGATGCTTTTATCAATTAGTTTTCGATATATGTTTTCGACGTCGATTTGATATCATTTCGATAAGTCATTTCTCGTTGGGTCCTAACAACACAGATATCCAGGGAACGTCCTGCATACATTCTGAGGATATAGCAATATCCTCAGAATGTTCTTGGGACATTCCCAGAAGTTCTTGTACTGTCAGGGATAACTATTCATTATCATAATAACAGGAAAATATTCGGAACATTTTACATATTTTTTTGACTCGATTGGAAGAGAAACTGTTGTTTAATAGACAAATCTTTTTATTTTAACGTATGCTGTAATAATTTTTGTCATGCAATTTCTCACTTTTGACATAATTAAATAAAGATAGTCTCAGAGAGGATCCATAGAGTCATAATATATATAAATTAATAAATGTCATTAGACGAAATATTGAACTAATATTAACGCTGTACTTACATTTCAGATTAAACAATTGTTTCGAGTTGTATGCGAGGATTTAAAAACATCGGCCCATATTCAGAACGCGCTAACAAAGATATTAGCGCGCTAACAAGCCGAGATGTTAGCGCTTTTATTAGCGCGCGTATTCTCAACGCGATGATAGCAGCGTTTTGTTAGGGCACATCGATAATCACGCGTGTTTAGCAAAATCCCTATTCAGAACCACGAATAAGTCGTAACAGCGCGCTAACATATCAATATCTTAGCAGCACGTGATGAAAGTGGTCAGGGCCATGTATAAGCGCACTAACAACTCCTGTCACATTTAAAGAAAGCAATGGAGTACATTCGCGTGATGAATGATATACGGGAAGTGCAGGATGTTGCACAGTTACGAGAAAGGACGCCGCAAGTTTTTCGTGACAGAATTGATCCGTTTGGAACATTAAATGATATTGAATTTCGAAATCGGCACAGATTGTCAAAAGAATCAGTGCGGTTGTGCGTAGGCTTAGTAGAAGAGAGGTTATCTTCTCAGGCTGGGCATATAAAGAATGTGTCACCAGCGTTACAAGTGCTGATCGCCTTAAGATTTTATGCCAAAGGATGCTACCAGACGGAGTTAGGTTTGTATTATTTAAAATAACACATATATATTTTGCATGGATTCAGTTACAATTATATAACGAAGTAAATTAACTACAATTAAGTAACTTCACCCATATAGAATATGTAATAATAATATATACAAATTCAATAATAATATATTAATGAAAATAATTAAATATATATATAAATATTAATATAGTATTATGTGGGTATGTATATAATCATCAATATAAATTTCTTAACAATAATGTTTATGCAATATATTTTTGCAGGTGATCTACATGGTGTGTCGCAGCCAACAGTATCTAGAATTGTGGCAAAAGTGGCTGAGGCCATCGCCAGTCATTTGCCACATTTTGTACGTTTTCCTGATGCCAGAGAAGTTCTGCAAACAGATTTTTACAACATAGCTCATTTTCCATAAGTAGTAGGGTGCATTGATTGTACACATGTACATATTAAATGCCCTAGCCAGGAACAAGTATGTTATATGTGAACCAAAAAGGCTTTTATTCGATAAACATGCAGGTGGTCTGTGATGCACAGCGTCGAATTCTCGATATTGTTGCCAGATGGAGAGGTAGTGCTCATGACTCCCGGATATGGAATTCAAGTCGTCTGAAGGAGAAGTTTGAGGTAATTATAATTATATAGAATTTACACAATCTTATGTATACTTATCATAAAAATATTCGTATCTCTAATTACATTACAAGAATATTTTGTTTTATAACAAGCATTTCGTATCTATTATTTATATTATAGGAACGCAGAATGACAGGAATTTTATTAGGAGATGCTGGTTATCCTTGCAGACCATACCTCCTAACTCCATTCCTGAATCCTCGAACTCCTACTGAAGATAGATACAATCGGGCCCATATCCGCACACGTCTTACTATTGAAAAAATTTTTGGCGAGTGGAAAGGAATGTTCAGAGGATTACGTAATGACATGCAGATCAGTTTAAGAACAGCAAAGCTTGCAATAATCGCTATGGCAGTTCTCTCCAACATACGGAAACAATATGATAACTTCGAATATGGTAAGCATCGTAAATCCAAATCCAGTATAAACACCAACAGTAACAATACACATCGTTGTTATAATTTCTTGTTCAGCAATGTAAATGCAATGTAATATATATATTATATTGCATTTACATTGTTTAGTGAGAAATTGTAACATTGATATAATATGTTATTGTTATTTAGTATTTAGTGGCAAGTATAATAAAAGGATACTAATTACAATGTAATATGAGTAATGAATATATATATACTGATATTAAAATGAAAACATATGCACTAATAAAAATTTGTATAATTGTATAACATTCTATTCTCTACATATGTAATATGATATATTCTTGTTGAAGAGCCAAATGATGAAGAGGACGACGGTTATAACGAAGAAGAAGAAGGACCTGCTGTTTCATATGCAGCCGCACGACTTGGCGCAGCATTTCGTTTGGATTTTGCACAACGTCATTTTGGCTGATCGTTTTTTGCAACATTGAGCTCATATTCTTCACTGCAACTGTTTGTTGAAAGTACTTCTTTCTACTTGGATATCACGACTCATTTCAATACTGATTTTGAATACAATATCATTTAATATTTCTAATGGAACAGATTTGTCATTAAACATCCTGCGTTCCCCAATAAATATAAATAAATTATACTACATTTTTTACAAAATGTTCAGTTTTCATTATTTCTTACATCCCATACCTTCTATATAAAAATAACAGTCTATTTAAAATAAAAGAAACATTCAGTCTTTCAAATAACAAATTCCAGTAAAAGTTAACAAAAGCAAAAGTTATATAATTTAATTAGTTATATTTAACATTAGTCATTTATGAATTCATATTGGTTATTGAAATTTTCTAATGTTTTCCCTAACTCTATCTTTAAAATCTTTATTTTTAATTGTTGAACTTTCTTTTTTTCTTCTATTAATTCAATAGTTTTGCTATGCTCGTCTTCTAACAATTTTAATTTAAATTCGTGCTCTTTTTTATTGCGTTCACTTTCAGCAAGAATTTTTTCTTTATGCAGGTTGAACATTGCTTCTTCAAATCCTGACATATCTTTCTTCCTTCGCTTTGCAGGAACAACTTCCTCTGAGGAGGCGATAATCAGAATGATGAATTTCTTCTGCTACTTTTTCAGATTATTCTTCAGGCATTAACATTCTACAATTCAATTAATTCTAAACAAAATATGATAACAATAGTATTTATAAATTAAACATGGGATAACGAGTGCATAGCGAATGAGATTGCTGAAAAGCACTGTAAAACTGTTATATTCCACTGTATGGTCTTGCTTTGATCCTGCATGTAATTAACTGGAAACTGGCGTAGTTTTTCTAAAATGATGTACCTAGCCGCAATGATTCGTCCCCCACTAGATCTAGAGAGGCAAGCCCAAACGATGCCCGCTCTGATTTATCTACAAGAATTATACATATGTATAATGTACACATGTATAATTATTGTAGATGAATCCGAGCGAGCATCTTTTAGGCCTGCCTCTTTAAATCTAAAGGGGAGGGGGGACGAATCACTGCGGCTGGGTGTATACAGTTTTCTTACCCTGTAGCAGGATCCAGAAAATAATTGTTTATATTGTGTGTTCCTTCTTTAGCCTGTGGACTGCATCTCTATATACATTCGGAGAGAATTTATTATTTAATAAATTTTATGTATTTTGTAACTTTGATATTACAACTAATAATTTATGATATAGTTTTACCATTGCATCACTATCAAACATATTTTCATCTTCCTTAAAATCTGCTGGAACAATTTCTCTGAGCATATCGTCCAAAGGGGAAAGTTCTGATTCTTGTGGACCACCACCAGTACCTTTTAATGCTTTTCTATGTGCCGTAAAATTTTTTTTCGCCTGTGTTTTCCAACGTTGATACGCACCGCGTACCTCCTTCCATTCTCGCGTAACTCCTATTGCCGATATTGTTTGGGCAATATTTTTCCATTTTTCCTGCCGAGAACATTTATTTTTTACACTATTGCTCTTGTCTTCCAGTATACTTTTATTCTGGAAGACTAAGTCAATTATTGTTTTCTTTTCTTCGGCAGAAAAATTTTCCCTTCTCTTGTCATCTATAAAGCTCATCTATAAAGATACGAACATGTATATTTATTAAAATTATCTGTTGTTAAGAGCAAGCAATGAATAATAAATAAGCAATGTAACAAAATTATAAGAATGAAATGTAAATTAATATAATAAATAAACTTATTATACACAATTTGACAATATATTAGAGCACTCCACTTTTCAAAAATCGTCAACGGACATTTGAACATCGCTGGACGACGCGCGTCTCGTACTCTTGCCGCATCCACATAGTGATATGAAAAGAACCAATAGCTACATACTGCTCGGAAACGAGCACTCTTATTGGTTGTTATTGCGTCTTTAGGTAATAGTGCTCTGTTCTTGCGTTCTGCATACGAGCGCTAACAAACGCACTTACATCTCGCGTATTTAGAAGCGTATATGTCAGCGTATATGTTAGCGCGTTCTGAATATGGGCCATCGTGTATAAGATTAATGAGACAAATCTTCAGCAATGAATTAGCCATGGAATACAGCTGGTATGGAGCGAAAAAGAAAAATGTCTTCAGCAACTTACAATTGTGTAAAGTAATTATATGTAAGTAAAATATACAATCAGAATATACATACAGAATTGTAAATCTTAGTTTTTAATTAACAGCATAATTGATAATTATTTAGAAGAGGCACGCCGCCTCCGATTTTGCTAAAACTCACATGTTTTATGTATTTTCATGTGTAGAAGCCGAATCTGAATTAAAAATCATTGCTCGACTCTACAAAGCGAGAAAAATATTGTTTAAGATAGAATATGATAGGTTAAGAAACTTGTCATTGCAAGGTAAAGTCTGTTCGTTACACTTATTGTATTAGTGTAGTGCAGTATAACAACTAAATCTCCCCCGTGGACGCCATCTTGCTATGGTGGGGGAGCTTGCGTGTCTTAATGATGTACCGGCGGGGGTTTCGACCCCTGGCAGGTTCTATCATGCCGGGGTGGCCTGTACAGAGGGACCAGACTAAGAGCGTCCGTAACACTCTTGGAGAGGCAGCTGCCTCCAAGTTTTATATAGGGACTGGAGGACCATACTTGTACAATCCAAAGGTCCCTAAGGTCCCAAAGGTCGCGGGCAGAGCGGGCTCTTGAGCCTGGTGAAGGCAATCGATCTAGAGGAAGGAAAACCCTGAATTCAAACCCGTAGTTGTGAGGCACGTATAACCCCACACTTTTGCGAGGGGCCAAGTAGTTTCGGCAACCTGGTACGGGGGATCCAGGCGAACACCAGCAGACCCTAGCCTATCACACCGTAACCCTAGGTCATGCCTCTGGGGCCGGGGGTCTTGCCTTTATTGGCCGGACCGCGAGGCGGGTCCTCTATAAAATACCACGTAATCCTACGGTTGAGGTATGCCACGCTTATGAGATGAATGGCAGGTGCGCGACCTGTCGCTAGTGGTTCCTCACCCGTGGAACCTGGCGCACCACGGGAACATGTTAGCCTTACCCCGGGTAATGCGGGGGCTCTATCCAGGGTCGACGCCTCTTTCCTGCCGCACTCGTGGGACCAAAAATGGACTTACAATATTAAAAAAATAAAAACTCCGAGTCTTCGGACTTAAAGCCTTCGGGCTCGCGGCTCTGGGACGGGCGTAGCAGCCCGTCCCAGAGCCTACCACCCCTTGTGGGTGATTTTTCAGAGGTAAGAGTAGGAGTGAAAGAGGTGGGACAAGTCCAACAGGTAGGCGCCTCCTCCTCACCCCCCGAGGAGGGTAAGGCCGTGGACCTTGGAGGAATAGCCTGCAAGGGGCCACATTCAGGGGATCGACCACCGTCCCCGCCGGCGCGTAGCCGGCAAGCCCCCTCGACCGCGAGGGTGGGCAGGTGAGCCTGTCGGGCAGGATACAGGCGACCACCCACCGAGGGACAGTGAAGCTCCTGGGGTCCGGGGCCTCCGAAGCCAGTGAGGCCGCGGTACCAGAGACCAACAGGCCGGGCCTCTCGTCAAAGAGAGAGCCCGCCCCCAGCGAGAAACGGGGGACACGGGGAAAACAAAGGATGGGGAACGGGAGAGCTGAAGAGGGGATGTAACGTCGGGTCGGAGCAAAACCGATGCAAAATCGGCGATCCGACATAATTCTGTCCCAGGACTCCAGGATCTCCATCACGCGGAGGTGTACGGTGACCCTGGAATCGAGGGTTGTCCAGCCATCGATCTCTAGGACCACTAGTGATGGGAGTGTGGCGATCCAAGCCACAATCTCGGGGACGACCAGCGGGGCTGTGAGGCCGAACCGGGCCTCAACACTAAGGCCTCCCAAGCAGCGACGAAGACAGCTGCGACAAGGACGGATGGAGCTGTCAGGAATAAGGGGGGGCAGAAAAAGGACGAGACCGGACAACAACACCACAAGCAGCGGCGGATCGTCGGTCATGGTGGTGATTGCTCCTGCTCCCTCCCTGATGCCCGCCCAGAAGAAGCGTGGCAGGCCACCTACCACGTTCAAGGGAGTGGGCATCAGGGAGAGAAAGGAGAGAGAGGCGGAAGAGAAAAAGGAAAGGGAGCTTATCAGGCTGGAGAGAGAGGTCCGGGACCTCCTCGGCAAGGGAATGTATCGTTCGATGAACGATGCACGCCCGGCCGAGGAGGTATATAAGGATCCCGCCTCCGCCGAGCTCCTCAGGGGGTCAGAGCTGCGGAGCTGGCCACGGAGGTGGGCCGCGCGTTGGGCGCGGTAAAAATGATTGTGCAGAGGTCCCGGACCCTGAAATGGACATTTGTGGGCCTCATCAACCGCGCCGTGGCCACCTCCGAGGCGGCGATGGCCACCCTGATTGCAAGGGTGGCGGCGCAAGAGGGGGAAGGCGGCGAGTACTCTGCCCTCAAGAAAGAAATGGAGGGGCTGAGGGAGGAGAACAGGAGAATGAGGGTCGAGGTGGCAGGCCGAGGAGCTGAGGGCTCTCAAGGCCGTCGACCCTCAGCCTCCGAGAGTACCCCCCTCTCCCCTCCAAGTTGAGTTACAGGAGGAGGAGGACCTACGCGGACGCCACCGGGGGCTCCACGTCTACGGAGGACGAATTAAGGGACGCCTGGACCCTCGAGAGGAAGAGGAGAAAGAAGAGGAGGACGGGGAAGCTTTCCCCAACTCTCCTCTCGGGAGAGGAGGAGATGAAGATGGGGAGGGGGGTTTCCTCCGAGGAGGTGCCGTCGTTAGACGACAACCTCCCGGAGGAGACCCCTGTCCCGATGGGGAGACCGGAAGGGTGAGAGAGGCCCTCGACGCTACCTTGGGCGCTTCGGGCCCTCCTGGCGGCGTCGGGACGGGCTTTGACAACCTGAGGGTTGTAGTGGCCCGCCTCGACGTCGAGAGGAGGGGCAGCCGCGTGCCTGAGGTGGCAGGTGCCTCGACACCAACTCCGGCTCCCAGGAAGAGGGAAGGTCAGGCATCGGAAAGGACTCAGGCTCTGCCACCTCCAGCGGAGCCTGGGAAGGAGAAAAAGGAGAAGGCGAGGAAGAAGAGAAAGAAGGAGAAGAAGAGAAAGAGGAGGGAACGGGAGAGGGCCCTAAATGGTGGAGATAGAGGTCCACCTTCAAGTTCCCAGGCCAAGAATCCGGGGGACCAAGAAAAGGAGCTGGGAATGGGAGTCCCGGCGAAACAACTGAAGGAGTGGGCACGTCGTCCTGCCCAGAAAGGGCTACTGGAAGCTCTCAACCCGGGAGGGGAACGGACACAGGCCAAAGAAGAGGAAGAGACCTGGGCGCAGGTAATAAGGAGGGGTAAGAAGAAGACGCAGGGGGTGGAGAAGGGAAAGGCCAAGGGAGAATCCCCTAATCCTACCCCTAAGGTAGGACCCAGGAGGGGGCGCAGATGGCGAGGCAGGGCAGACCGAAGCCGCTCCGCAGCCACGCGGGACGTTCTGGAAAGATGCCTAAAGGTGGGAGTCTTCCCCCATGAGTGGAAGAGGGCCAAGTTGGTCCTCCTCCCGAAGGAGAGCAAGACGCCCGGCGGGGCGCCAGCCATCAGGCCGATATGTCTGCTGGACGAGGCGGGCAAGATGCTTGAGCGCATCATTGCCGACCGCCTCGTCCAGCATATGTCCCTGGAAGGGCCGGACCTCCACAGCAACCAATACGGGTTCAGGCTCGGACGCTCTACGCTGGACGCCGTCCAGCATGTCCGGGACCTGGCCCGTACTGCTGTGGAGGAGGGGGGCAGGGTGTTGCTCGCGGTGTCTCTCGACATCACGAACGCATTCAACACCCTGCCTTGGCCGGAGATTGAGCGGGCCCTCAAATATCACGGGGTGCCCGTCTATCTCCGGCGTATCCTGTTGGCCTATTTCAGGGACAGGGACCTCGCCTACTCGAGGAGAGGCGGGGTCCAAGGCTGGCGCCGCATGGAGCGCGGTGTTCCGCAGAGGTCCGTATTGGGCCCCCGCTGTGGAACATCGCGTTCGACCGGGTGTTGCGCTCTCCCCTACCCCTCGGCGCCCACGTGGTCTGCTATGCAGACGATACGTTGGTGCTCGCCGAGGGGGAGAATTGGGGGGAGGCTCGCCTCCGAGCGGAGACGGCACTCAACTCGGTGGTGGGCACCATCAGAGACCTCGGGCTGAGAGGTCTCCCCAAAAGATCCAGACGATGTTGTTCCATCGCCGACGGGGTGAGGGGAGGCCGCGAAAGGCCCGGGTTCTGGTGTATGGTGTCCGCGTCCGCGTCGGGTCCACGATCAAATATCTGGGCCTGACGTTGGACAGCCATTGGGACTTTGGGGCCCATTTCAGGCGCCTGGCTCCCCGGGTTCGCAAAATGAGCACGGCTCTGGCCGGCTTGATGCGAACTCAGGGGGGCCCGGGATGGCGGGCTCGCTGCCTCTACGTCGGTGTCGTGCACTCGGTTGCCCTCTACGGGGCGCCCATTTGGGCGCCACGACTACTGGCCACCGGTCGCAACAAGAACCTGATTCGTCTGGCAATGCCGGTGGCCGGTGGTCATGAGGACGATCCGGGGGTACGCCACCGTCTCGTATCTGGCGGCGACCACCCTGGCCGGCTCCCCCCGGTGCAGCTCCTCACTGAAGAGAGATTCCTCTTATACTGGCGTATAAAGGAGCTCCGCAGGAGGGGGGAGGAACTATCGGCCAGGGACCTGAGGGCCCTAAAAGACCAGGCCTGCGCCCGGACCCTCGACAAGTGGTCCGCCGAACTGGCGGACCCACGAGGGTTCGGGCGCTGGACGACCGAGGCTATCCGCCCCTGCCTATCAGAAATGATGGGCAGGAGGGGACGCGGGCTGTCTTTCCATCTTGTGCAGGTGCTAACCGGACATGGATGTTTCGGGAGGTACCTGTGCAGGATCAGGAAGGAACCCACCACCGAGTGCCACCACTGCCCGGAGCGCGTGGACTCGCCGCAACATACACTGGTCTCGTGCCCCGCATGGGACCAGCGGCGCCGAGTCCTGGCCCGGGCGGTGGGGTGTAGAGTGGAGGCCCTCTCGCTCCCGCGCATGGTTCGCGCCATGTGCGGGAGCGAGGAGGTGTGGGGGGAGGCGGCCTCCTTCTGCAAGGACATCATGTCCCAGAAGGAGGCCGCCAAGTGGGAGCGCCGTCCCTCCGACCATCCTAGGAGACGGCGGAGGGGACGGGGCTCCCCAGGTTTAGGGAGCGGGCCTGAGGTGGCGCCGGCCGAGGAGGAGCAACGACTCTCGGACAACCGAGGGTCGCCGCCTCGGGCCCGCATGCGGACGAGTGGGGGATGGTCATCGGGGGGAGGGGCGTAACCCCCCCCCTCGCCCTCCCCGGACGTCAGCGAGGTAGGATAGGGAGGAGCGGGGCCTTCTGGGAAAAGGTCTCGCTCCCCCGCCCCCCACCGGAGTGGAATCACTCCTGTGGAGGGGGCGGGGAGGGAGGGTGGATGTCCCCTCTCTCCCATAAAGTACCGGAAGGCCAACCCGATCGGCGTGCCGATCGGGGCACCTCGCCCGGACCCTCTTCCAGAAGAGGGTCCACATGGGCGCGGTACTTGGGCGTGGAGCTCCGTGAGAGCCCTGGGGCCGGGGTGTCGGGGAGGGAATGCTGGCGCAGTTCCCCTGACTCCCCCCATCTCGGTCCGACTGGTCCGAGACATCCCGCAGGAGTTTTAGTGAGTAAGAGTCTCACATAACCCTCTGCCCCTCCCAGGGGGCGGAGGGTACCCATGAAGGGTTTCTCCTGCGTTATAAAAAAAAAAAAAGGCCGAAGCCGCCAAGATCGGCGGCCATCACTATCAAGTGCCCAGAAGGCCGATACCATGAATTCATGGTAGAGGCCAGGCGCCGGATTCAACCAAAGGACCTGGGGATCGAAGCATCCCTGAGGGTCCGCAAGGCCCTGAGCGGGGCCATGATGGTCGAGGTGCCTGACCTCAAGGCCGGGCCTTCCGCCGACCGGCTTGCGGGGGAACTCCGCAAGCTGGCGGCGGAAAAAGGCCCCAGTTTTCGGGTACAGAGGCTGGAGAAGTTCGCAGCGGTGAGACTCTCTGGTCTGAAAGCGACAACCGGGGCCAATGAGATGGCAGCCGCCGTAGCCCGCGTTGGGGGATGCACTCCCGCGGAAGTGTCCGCGGGAGGTATAAGCGTCTCCAGAGGGGCACAGGGGCGGTGGTGGTGCGGTGTCCGCTGGCGGCGGCCGCGAAGGTCGCTGCCGCGGAGCGGGTCCTGGTGGGATGGACCCGCGACGGGGTGATGGCGCTGCCCGCTCACGCACAATTGTGCTTCAGCTGCTTAGAGCGGGAGCACGTGCGTGAGCGGTGCACGAGCGCCGTTGACCGCAGTGGTCTCTGTTACCGCTGCGGTAACCCCGGCACCGCGCCAAAGGATGGCAGATGGCGGTCAAGTATTCTGTCTGCGCCGAGGCGGGCAGGCCCTCCGATCACAAGATCGGAAGGCCGGCCTGCAAGCCCCCTCCCGGAAGGAGGAGGGGAGTGAAGAAGGTGGGAGAAGGATAAGAGACCGGGAAGGGGGGAGTCGAAGTGGGGGAGGCCCGAACCCCCGCGGAGACCCCCTCCGACCGGGTGGGAGGTGTCGGTCCCGACACCCCCCCCGACGAGGGATCCTGTGGAGGGTGTCGGCCCTGACACCCCCTCAACGAGGGATCCTGTGGAAGAAAGGAGACCGGAGGCGACACAACCACCGTCGAGGAACCAGGAGGATGACGAGGTGGCCTCGACAGTGTTGATGTCACAAGAGTGGGGAAAGGAGCAGCATGGATGGGACTCCTCTTCTTCCTCTCCCACACAGATGGAGACGTCACCCCTCGGGAGAAAAGAGGCCAGTGACGGAGTAGAGGGACTAGCCGAAGGAGGAGACATCGGATGAGGACCTCCTGCCCTCAAGAGGAAGGAGAAGGTGAGGAAGGTGGAACTGGAAACGGTGAAGCCCCCAACAACCGTAGAAGGGGAGCCGGTGGGAGTGCCACCCCGACTCCCCAGGTAGACGCATCCTCCCATATTCCTCAGGGGAGGGAATCGTTCAGGTAGGGATCCTCCAAGCTTCCGCGCAATGTGAGGTACCCGCGAATGAGGCCACCAAAATTGAGGCCAATGCCCCCTCAGGGGAGACCGAAGCGGCTCAGCCGACGGAGGCCTCCCAAGAGGGGGCGGAAGTAGGTAACCCGGAGAAGCGTGAAGGCCTAGCCTTCACGCTTCTCCGGGTCCTACAGGCCAATCTCGGCACCGACACCCAAGCTCAGAACCTGTTTTGAAACAGGATTCTAGAGCTGGGTGCCGGGCTGGGGGTGGCCGCCGAGCCACACTATATCCCGCCGGTCAGCACGAACTGGTTCGGCAGTAGTGACGGCTCGGTCATGGTGGCAAACCCCGTGGCGGGGACCCCTCCCTGCGAGCTCAGGGAGAAGGGATCCTCGTTCGTAGCCGTCGACTGTAAGCTCATTACGGTGGTGGGGGTTTACGTCCACCACCGGAGAAATAAACAAGGCCTTTCGAAGCCTCGCTCGTATTAAGGGGTCCTAGACGGGATCGGGGAGGTAGTTCGTAGGAGCCATCCCCGACCCGTCGTTATTACCGGGGACTTTAACGCCCACGTGGAAGCGTGGGGATGCAGTCCCCGGCAGAAGGACCCCCGGAGCGAGGCTCTCGTGGATTGGGCAGCGGGGCTAGACCTCTTGCTTATTAACAAGGGGTCGGCCAGAACCTGTGTGCGGCTGAAGGGGGAGTCGGTCATCGATTTGACCTGGGCAACCACTTCAGCCGCCCGGTTGTTCCGGGAGTGGATGGTGGAGGTAGAGGGTGAAACACTGTCCGATCACTGGTACATAGTGTGGGCCCTCCGCCTCCCCAGACCTCCACGGGTGCGGGCTCCCCGCTGCCCCGGGGAGGGGGAACTTCCCCTCCTCAGGAGATGGGCTCTCAGTCGACTTGACGCGGATAGGTTCAAAGCGGCCGTCCTTGTGGCCACCTGGCACTTTGAGAAGGAGCCGGGTGAGTGGGCCCTCAGCCCCCTGAAGGGGTTGAGGAATCAGTGGATATCGTGGCGTCGACCTGCGACGCTGCGATGACCCAAGCCCACCCTCGCCGTCGTAGGATTGCCTACTGGTGGACGGAGGAGATCGCGGAACTCCGTGACTCTTCCGTCCAGGCCAAGCGGTGCGTATACCGGGCCCGACGAAGAGGCGAGGATGTCACGAGGGCACAGGAGGGCTACCTGGCTGCCAGGAAAGCCCTCCGAGCCGCCATCGCCGAGGCTACGCGAGCAGCCTGGGAGCAAATGATGAGCTCCCTGGACGACGATCCGTGGAGGCGCACGTACAAGAGGGTGATGAGCAAGACCCGCCCTTGGGCGCCTCCGCCAACGAAAACGATGGACAACCAGGCCCTCGAGAGGCTCCTTGACACTTTCTTCCCGAGGGTGGAAGGCCCCCCCTCCGAATCCCCGCCCCCGAAATGGGGGAGGGAGACTGAGAGGAGGGCCTGGCTGTGGGACCGAAGGAGCTCATCAAGGCCAGGGAAAAACTCGGGGGAAAGGGGAAAGTCCCCGGCCCCGACGGGATCCCTGGCCGGGCCTGGGCTCTCGCCCTCGGCGAGGAAAACCTATCCGCGGCCTTACGCGGGATTCTAAGCCTGAAGGAGGGACTATTCCCCCGGCATGAAGGAGGGTCAAACTGGTCCTCCTCCCCAAGGAGGGTAAGCCACCCGGGAGCGCGACGGCCTACAGGCCGATATGTTTGCTGGATGAGGCGGGCAAGGTGCTAGAATGCATCGTTTCCGACCGCCTCGTCCAGCATTTGTCCTCGGAGGGGCCGGATCTCCACGACCGTCAATATGGATTCAGGCCCGGGAGGTCGACACTGGATGCAGTGCAATACTTCCGGGACTTGACTGGGAGGGTCGTGGAGAGAGTGGGCGGGGTGTTGTTGGCGATGTCGTTAGACATTAAAAATGCCTTCAACACCCTGCCTTGGCCGGAGATCGGACGGGCCCTCGAACGCCACGGGGTGCCCGTCTGTCTCCGGCGGATATTGGCGGCCTACTTCGAGGAGAGAGACCTCGCCTTCCCGAAGGAGGGCGAGGTCTAAGGACGGCGTGCAATGGAACGCGGTGTTCCGCAGGGGTCGGTGCTCGGCCCCCTGCTATGGAACATCGCGTTCGGCCGGGTGTTGCGTACCCCGCTTCTCTCAGACTGCCACGTCGTCTGCTATGCAGACGACACGTTAGTGGCGGCCGGGGGGAAGATCTGGGGGGAAGCTTGCGTCCGCGCGGAGGCTGCAGTGGCATCGGTGGTGGGAACCATCGTGGACCTGGGTCTGAAGGTGGCGTCCCAAAAGACTGAGGCCGTGTTCTTTCACGATGGCAGTCGAGGAGCGCCGCCTGAGACTCAGGTCCTAGTCGATGGCGTCCGGATCCGCGTCGGGCCGACGATTAAATATGTCGGCCTGATGTTGGACAGCCGTTGGGAGTTTGGCCCGCATTTCAGGATGCTGGCCCCCAGGGTGTGGGGCTGGACTGGCAGTGGCCAGTCTCCTGCGCAACCTTGGGGGTCCAGGGTGGAGGGCTCGCCGCCTGTACGCGACTGCTGTCCTATCCATCGCCCTGTACGGGGCGCCGATATGGGCGCCCCAGCTCAGCGCCTGTCGCAATGGCTTAAGCCGCATGCGGCAGGCGCTGAAGCCGATGTTCATCAGGGCGGTTAGGGGGTACAGAACGTTGTCGTACATGGCGGCGACCACCCTGGCCGGTTTCCCTCCCGTGGAGCTCATTGCCGAAGAGCGGCGAATCCTATATTGGAAGATTAAAGAGCTCCACGAGGAGGGAGAGTTAACGGCCGGGGACCAGCGGGCCTTACGAGCCCAAGCCGTGGCCCGTACCCAGGAGATGTGGAGAGACAAGTTGTCCGATCCACGAGAGTACGGGCGCCGGACAGCGGAGGCTGTCCGCCACTACCTGCCAGAGTTGGCGGATAGGAGGGGATGCGGACTGTCCTACCATCTGGTGCAGGTGCTGACGGGTCATGGGTCCTTTGGCAAGTACCTGCACTAGATAGGGAAGGAGCTCACCACCAGGTGCCACCACTGCCCCGTGCTGATGGACACGGCGTTCCACATCTTGGCCGCATGTCCGGCCTGGAGTGAGGAGCGCCGTGTCCTGGCAGGGGCGATGGGGTGTCTAGTAGGGGACATCTCGCTCCCGCGCATGGTTGAAACCATGTGCGGGAGCGAGGAGGGGTAGGAAGCGGCAGCCTCCTTCTGCAGGGACGTTATGTCCAAGAAGGAGGCCGCCGAGAGGGAGCGCCGGCCGAACGAACCCCGTCGCAGAAGGCGACGAGGCGGTCGGCGACCCAGGGGAGGAGATATAGGTAGCGGGCCTGAGGTTGCACAGGCCGAGGAAGAGGAAGGACCCCTGGATAGCAAGGGTCCAAGCCCTCCTCGGCCTCCTCGGGCCCGCCTCCGTTGATAGGGGGGATCCGGCTCTTTTTCTTCCTAGAGGGTGCGGTAACAGGTGGCGTGAGGCTCTTGGAAAGGAGCCCTAGGGCTGAGGTGTTGGGGAGGGAATGCGGGAGCAGTGCCCCTGACTCCCCATAAACCGGTCCGACAGGTAGGCATCCCTCAGGGGTTTAGTCGGTAAGAGTCCGACATAACTCCCGACCCCCCAAAGGGTCGGGGGTATCCATGATGGGTTTCCCCTGCGTCATCAAAAAAAAAAGAAAAAAAAGTATAACAACTAAATGAAAATACTTAAATTAAGAATATTTATATAAATAATTTTGTCACATGTCACCTTGCATAGGGGCCTTTGCTAATATTTTCAGAATTTGTCATTTTAATGTATGGTAGACTCATTGATTTAGTAAGACGAAGATTTAAAGATATATTTTTATATCTTTTATAATTATTGTACATAAAATAAGAGTTATTTTGTGTGCAATTAAAAATAAGACCTATCTTGTGTACAATAATTGCAAAAGAATATATTTTTTAACCTTTACCTTACTAAAGTGATGAGTCTACCTTATATTAAAATGACAGATTCTGAAAAGATTAGCAAAGGCTCCTATGTAAAGGAGAATGTATCATGAATCAAAAGCGGAAGAATCATAGCATATGTTATTTTATTGCGTAACAAGAGGAACAAGATCCGTCCTACATAATGAGGTAGCATATACTTATATTCTTCTGCTTCTGATTAATGAAACACTCTCCCTTGTGTAGGGGCCTTTGCTAACCGTTTTAGAATTTGCCATTTTAGTACATATAAGGCGAAGATTTAAAGATATATTCTTTTATAATTATTGTACATAAGATAGGAGTTATTTTGTGTACAATTCAAAATAAGTCCTATCTTATGTACAATAATTATAAAAGTTTAGTTGTATACTGCGCTACTAATACAGTAAGTAAAACGAAGAAACTTTACCTTGCAATGACAGGTTTCCTAACCTATCATACCTCTATCTTTAACAATTTTTTCTTGCTTTATAGAGTTGAGTAACTATTTTTACTTTTGGATCCGGTTTCTACGAGTCAAAATATATATGATACGTGAGTTTTAGCAAAATCGGAGGCGGTATGCCTTTTCTAAATAATTACCAAATGTTTAAACAAATATTTAAGTAATCTTTTTATTTATATATTTACATTTACATAAAATTTTTCAACTTTCTTTTAAGCAACTTAAATGAGAACAGATATTTATTTAAAGAAAACACACTCTCTCTCTCTCTCTCTCTCTAATTACACTGATTTTTAAATATTATATTCCAGGTGTGATAAGAAAGTCGCATACAACTGCAACAGACGAACAAATTTCTGCTCCCATCAAGACCTGGCTGGCTCATGCAAAGGAACGTGCAAATAAACAAAAAAATAATTGAGTTATTTTAGATTTTACATATATATATATTGTGACGTGGCAGCCGGAAAGGCGCCCGTCCCAGGCCGAACCTTCGGCCCTTACGCAGGGGTGCGGGGGGGGAGCGAACAGTACATCGCGCGAGTATTACGGAGGGGGGAGCGCCGCCTTGCCCTCCCCCGCATTAATTAGTGTTAGTAATAGGAGCGCGCAGGTGGAACGGTCCCGCGTCCCCGAGCTCTGTGCCCCTGGACCTCCTGCGCCGCCCATCAAGACCGGAGGGACCAGTGGAGGAGGGAAGAGGACGACATCCCTTAGCCAGACCGCCACCCCAGGTGAATGCGTTTCTTTACGAATATTATTATCGATTCCGTATCGTAGTGAAAGATTCTCGCTGCCGATTTCATTGTCCACAGGCCTGCAGGGATATCGCACCAAACGGTCGGCGTTCCCGTGCTCGAAACGTGAACGCCGGCTAGACAAAGCCGGCCTAGGCGACACGACAGCGGGAGTGCGAGCGAGAAAGAGAACGCGCGAGAGTGAGACCGAGACCCGTTCCGCGGATCAACAACAAAGATCCGCGGAAGGATTCCCGTATTAGGAGATGAAACGAGGAACGGGGAGAGAAACGTAGCGAGACACAACAATGAAGAAAGGAGCGACACTGTTTTTGGGGAGAATAAAAGAGCGAACTCCTGTCTTCGCTCTCTCTTCTCGAATCTCCTATCTCGAATCTCGGGGATCGTTAGTCTGCTATCGGCTAATACGAAAAAAGTATCGCTTGGAGTATCGCCTGGATCGCTACGGAAAGGAGTGTCGTGCCGATAACGAACCAAAAAGGATACCGTTTACCGGGAGTGAGAAGAGAAGTTTGGTGGAGTTCCACCAAACTTCTCCTCTCAACGGCGCCCAGGGGGTTGCCGTTGGTGGCGGAGCTGTGGAGGAGCGAACAGAGGAACGAGGAAAGCGAAGGACCACGCCGCCGGGAGGTTCCCGACTCTGTAAGACCGTCCACCTGCTTCACTATTTCGGTATCCCGGGCGTACCGTGTCTCGTAGTAATTAGCGGCGTAGAGCAAATTTCGAATTCGCGAGAGCGTCTCGCGGAGTGTACCGTTTCGAGGGGTCGGATCGTGCCGGTCCCCGGAAAGAATAAAGACTGAGATAAGCGAAGCGCGTCTCGATTCTTGTGTCTTCCCGACTAAATCCCGGACTCCCGATCGAACCCTCCCGTCTACCGACTGTAAAATACCGCGGAGCTACCGGTCCCGCCGAATTCGCGTGTCTCGGTCTTGGGTAGTGTACCGTCTCGTGTTGGTGAACGGTGCAGCCGCTGCACCTGGCGCCCAACCCCTTTGGTGCAAGCGCGAACGACCGAGGCGCGTGGACCGACGGCCGTTTGCTGACGGCGAGCGAAAATCGCGTCGCAATATACAGGGTGTTCCGCAGCAACATATACAAAATTCGTGGAGACCTAATACAGCTTGAGATGAGTATAAAAGTCCCATACCGTTTTGCGATAATCGTAATAGTTTTCGAGAAATTAATTAAAAACGTCCAGCAATAGCGTCCGCCGAGATGTGTAAGAGTCGAGCCGCCCGAGTTTCAGGCCGGCCCACTCTACCCATAAGTAGACACCGGCGCGCGGCGAGGGGAGAAACAACAGACCACTGCTCGCGCTTGCGAGGCTTCTCCTCCTACGTCTTGCCGCACCGCTCCGCACCGCACCGAAGGAATAGATCACCGACAATCTGTCATAATCAATGGTGTATTAACGATAGGAGAAACTCGTAGTTCTCTATCGTATAAGTACGAAAGGAAATATATCGTTGTCAATCGTGTAATAAATTAAAAGTTGTACGCATTACTAAAGAACTGAATTTAATATTTTTTTCCTTTCTACTAAATGTTTTGAATTTCTTACATATACTATCATTTCGTTTGCATAAAGTAGGAGAAAAAATAACAAATTTGACAACGATAGGTTTCCTTTCGTACGTATGCGATAGAGAACTACAAGTTTCACCTATCGTTTATGCACCCATTGATTACGACAGCTTTTCAGTGATCTATTCATAATAGAGTCCAATAAAACGATAGGACGCGTAAAGTCTCTGTATAAATTCTATCATATTTCGATACGAATGAACGATTAAATACTCTTCTAATAGCGAACAATAGATTACGACAGAAAATAATTAAATTGTCTGCATACTCTATCGGTTTCCATCGCTCTCACTCTTTCCATTCTTTTTTATCACACATTGCTTATAACTGTTTCAATAATTGGAGCTATTTTTGCTCTCTTATTAAGTAATCGTAATTGTAATCGCGAACGTTCGCGGCTCGGCGATATCGTTGCGAGTTTCGGTGCGGTGCGGAGCGGTGCGGCAAGACGTAGGAGGAGAAGCCTCGCAAGCGCGGGCAGTGGTCTGTTGTTTCTCCCCTCGCCGCGCGCCTGTGTCTACTTATGGGTAGAGTGGGCCGGCCTGAAACTTGGGCGGCTCGACTCTTACACATCTCGGCGGACGCTATTGCTGGACGTTTTTAATTAATTTCTCGAAAACTATTACGATTATCGCAAAACGGTATGGGACTTTTATGCTCATCTCAAGCCGTGCTAGGCCTCCACGAATTTTGTATATGTTGCTGCGGAACATCCTGTATATATAGATATATATATATATATATATATATAATTTATGAAGAGTTATAATTTATAAAGTTTATAGTTTATAAAGGCAGTACAAGTTTGTTAAGAGTTCATTTATATGTTTATTTATATATATATAAAGAGTTCATTTATATGTTAAACTAATTTAAAAAATATATATTATAACATATATAATATATAATCAATCTGTCATTTTTATTATACCCAAAATACCTGCAGAATATTTATATATTATATAAATATTCTACAAATATACTAACAATAAACTAGGAAATATTTCTAATCGATACTAGTAATATTATTAAAATATTATTTAGATATACCTACAATATAATACGAAATATTCTCAGTATATACTGAGTAGACTGCGGAAGTGGACATAGAAACATTCTCAATATATTCTCAAAATATTACGATACGTATTTCGGATATTCATAGAATAATCGCAATTTATGTTTGCGATATACTGAGAATCTGCTTAGAATCTACCTGTGCTGTATGGGTTGGATCATGCTCGGATCTTGCCTTGACTGGTTGGATCATGTAAGATAAGACTATCGGAAAGTGAATGTTTTACGAAATATTTTGTGGTTTTATTAAAATTTTGTAAATTTGAAGCTTTATAACTCGAAAAGTACTTCGCCTAAAAACATTTGGTTATAGTGTTTTGGGAAGCTCTCGAGGTCAGCTACAAGAATATGTAATAAAAAGTGGGGAGTACCATTTAAAAAAATTGAAGTAACCTTCACGTGACCTTCAAATGACTCTTCAAAGTCAAATCAATGATACCATCCTATGCCCCCCTCGAAACCATACAAAACCATACAACAAAACGTGTCTGAATCATTTTCCTCTAAAATCAAAAATAAGAGAGATATTTGGGGTGGACACTTAAAATGGGACACCCTGTGTACGTACATACCAGGTGTATGCATAAGTGTTTTCCGGTTTAACTAAGAGATGGCGCCAGCGAAAAGTACGCAGCGTATTAATTTCACACATACGTCATTTTGTTCGTCTGACATTAAACTACAAACACACACAAGTTGAGTCCGCCAAAAACTAGCGTCTTTGTTTTATCGTTCAGTGATCATGTCGAGTTTTGTGCCTGAAAAAGAACATTTACGGCACGCATTGCTTTTCTTATTTAATCAAAAGAAAAAGGCTGCTGAAAGTCAACGTTTGCTGGTAGAAACATATGGTGAACACGCTCCATCGATTAGAACATGTGAGACATGGTTTCGACAATTTAAAAGTGGTGATTTTAATGTGAAAGATAGTGAGCGCTCTGGTAGACCACAAAAATGCGCAAACGAGCAATTGCAGGAGTTATTGGATGATGACCCAACTCTAACTCAACGGCAATTAGCAGAAGCATTACATGTGTCACAAGAAACAATCAGCAGACGTTTACGAGCAATGAGGAAGATCAATAAACTCGGTAAATGGGTCCCATACGATTTGAATGAATATCAAATGGAAAATCGCAAAGTCACTTGTGAAGTGTTGCTTCAACGCCACGAAAGGAAATCATTTTTGCATCAAATTGTGACGGGTGACGAAAAATGGATTTATTTTGAAAACCCGAAGCGGAAAAAATCGTGGCTTTCACCTGGCGAAGCCGGTCCTTCAACACCAAGGCCAAATCGCTTCGGCAAGAAGACCATGCTCTGTGTCTGGTGGGACCAGAGCGGTATTGTGTATTATGAACTCTTGAAGCCCGGCGAAACCGTTAATACACAACATTATCGCCAACAAATGATTAATTTAAACCACGCATTAATCGAAAGACGACCGGAATGGGCCAGAAGACATGGCAAAGTGATTTTGTTACACGACAATGCGCCGTCTCACACAGCAAAACCAGTGAAAGAAACCTTGAAATCGCTTGGATGGGACATCCTTCCGCACCCGCCGTATTCGCCAGACCAGGCGCCATCTGACTATCACCTCTTCGCATCAATGGGGCACGCGCTCGCAGAGCAGCACTTCAGCAATTTCGAGGAAGTTGGAAAATGGCTCGACGAATGATTTGCCACAAAAGACAAGCAGTTTTTCTGGCATGGTATTCATAAGTTACCTGAAAGATGGGCGAAATGTGTAGAAGCCAATGGCCAATATTTTGAATAAAACAAAAATTAATTTCCCTTGAAAATTACGTGTTTTTTTGTACCAAAAAACCGGAAAAAACTTATGCATACACCTGGTATATATGTAAGTACGTATGTATGTATGTATGTATGTATGTATGAATATACGTATGTATGTATGTATATGTATGTATGTATATATGTATGTACGTAAGTATTAACGTATGTATGAACGTTTGTATGTACGTATGTAGGTATGTACGTGTGTACGTATGTATGTACGTATGTACATACGTATATATCTATATACAGGGTTATTGAAAAGTATCGGGCCCCCTAATATTTTCAGTTAGAATGCATTTCGGAGAAAATGTCCAATAGCAAAGTTGTATGGTTTCAAGCGGGGTGTAAGATGATGACCTCGACTTTGACCTTGACCATGTCCTTCAAGGTCATTTCAAGGTCAACCTTATTTTTTTAAATAGAATCCCCAACATTTTATTGCATATTCTTATAGCTTATCTCGAGAGCTTTCCAAAACACTATAATAAAACATTTTTTCATTAAGTACTTTTTGAGTTATAAAGGTTTGAAGTTCACAATTTGTTAAGTGGTGTGTGATTCCGGCCAGTTAAGGCAATAGTGGTGTGTGATTCCGACCAGTTAAGACAAGAGTGGTGTGTGATTCCGACCAGTTAAGGCAAGAGTGGTGTGTGATTCCGACCAGTTAAGGCAAGAGTGGTGTATGATTCCGGCCAGTTAAGGCAAGAGTGGTGTGTGATTCCGACCAGTTTAGGCGAATTTCATTCCAATTGGTCAACTTGGGCAAAATATTCAATTGTACCAAACAATTCACAACAAATGTTCAAATTGTTGCCCTTCAACAGCCTGGCAATGTGCCAATCTGTTATAAACAGCTGAAACCGCATTCCGGAACGTTTCCGGCGGTATTAGTTCTATCTCTCGAGTTATTCTCCCTCTTAAATCATCTAAATCTTGAGACTTGGTGGCATAAACTTTACTTTTCAAGTAACCCCACAAAAAAAAGTCAAGTGGGGTCAAGTCCGGAGACCGAGGTGGCCACTCAATATGACCCCTTCGCCCTATCCACCTGCCCTGAAAGACCTCATTCAAATATTGACGGCATAATGAGGTGGAGCTCCATCCTATTGGAAATAAATTTCATCCATATTTCCACCAGCTATGTCTCGAATAGCTGGAACAATTTGTTCGCAAAGCATGACTGTATATACTTGTGCTGTCAAATTGCCTTCAATGAAGAAAGGGCCAACTGGTCTACCATTAAGAATACCAGCCCATACGTTAACTTTTTGTGGATATTGAGTATGATTGTCTCTTTTATAGTGAGGATTAACGTCACTCCAGTATCTACAATTGTGTCTATTTACATTCCCAGTCAGTTCAAATGTTGCCTCATCAGAGAAAACAATATTATTAAGTAATAGAGGATCGTCGACAATCATCTCCATCATAAGATCACAAAATTCAATGCGTCTATTAAAATCGTCTTCGGACAACTCTTGGACCAAATGGAGTTTGTATGGATGCCATTTATTCAATTTCAGAATTTTACTGACAGATGCCTGAGCGATTTCGTGTTCTTGTGCAACGCGATTGATGGAAATGTGGGGACTTTCAACGAAAGACTGTAAAACATCTAATGCCTTATCATTATTTGTTGCTGTTTTACGTCTACCAGATCTTGGGCGGCTTTTAACGCTACCAATATCCTCGAAACGTTAAATAGTACGGATTACAGTACTTTTGGAGATCCTATTACTTCCATTCCGAAAATTTTCATTAAATAATCGCGTTACTGTTTTATACCCTCTTTGTTGATCTCCCCATCCTCGCATCATTAACAGTGTTATTCGATCTCTTTCAGAAAGCTCCGCCATTCTTAATTAGAGCAAAGAAGAATTAATCAGGTAAGTGATAGGAAATTGATCTAAATAATTAAGTAGAGAAAAATACTATTATTAAGTGTTGGTCCAACTATCGATTTGTTTATTTCAACCAGCACTAGCAAAAAGCTCGTTGAGCAACTGAAAATCTAATAGATCAATTAATAATATTTACGAAAAAATTCTGGGCTATTGGAAACAAAATGAAAATGTTTGGGACAATCAATTGAAGCGCAGTGGCTTCTTTTGTTACAGAAATAATTTTTGGGGCTGTTCGTTTTCGTCCACGAGGTGACTGCTGCTCGCTAAGAAGAAGACAGCACTGCATCGAAGATTCAAATCAGTGATCCGCATTGTTTGCTCAAGAGCTTGTATTACTAATGGTGCCTGCGAGAGTGAGACAATAAAGATCGGCCCCGCCAACGCTTTCGGGCAGATTCCCGCTAACGCTTTTGGACATCACGCATTCGAGCAGTTTCTCGCGATCACCTTCGGGCAGTTTTCCGCCATAGCCTACTAGCATAACCGCTTGAAGCCGTACAACTTTGCTATTGGACATTTTTCCAAAATGCATTCTTACTGAAAATATTAGGGGGAGCCGATACTTTTCGATTAATGTATTTTCTTTAAACCAATTAATTGGTCTCATTATTTCGCGCACAAAAGTATTAAGGTTATGATTACTGAAAACTAAATAATACTTTACAAGATATTTTACATTTTGTGTCAAAAAGTTGTTAACTTCAAACCTTTATAACTCAAAAAATACTTAATGAAAAAATATTTTATTATTGTGTTTTGGAAAACTCTCGAGATAAGCTATAAGAATATGCAATAAAATGTTGGGGGTTCCATTTAAGAAAATAAGGTTGACCTTAAAATGACCTTGAAGGACATGGTCAAGGTCACGGTTAAGGTCATAGTCTTACTCCCCGCTTGAAACCATACAACTTTGCTATTGGACATTTTCTCCAAAATGCATTCTAACTGAAGATATTAGGAGGGTCCGATACTTTTCGATGACCCTGTATAAAAAATATATATAATTCATTATATAAAATAAAACAAGCACACGATCAGAAATAATATAACTTAATGTTTTAAGAACATAATGGTATAATCTCATTATGCCCAGACATGTGTAAGTTTGGATTATGTAATATGAAACGTTAGAGATAATCTGTGTTTGTACAAGAATTTGATTAAAATGACGAGAAAAGATGGTTTAATAACGTTAATGTTCATACGAAAACGAAAAAAGAATTTTGTCATAGTTAAACTTGTGTAAATATACGTAGCAAATTGTAATAGAGATGCGGAGAATGTAGCAAACGCATTAAACAATTTGTAGCATCTTTCAACTAAAAATAATATGACAATTAATAATGGTATGTAATAAGAGACATTTAACAGTAATAATGGCAAAACGTTTTATTGCATGACAGCATCTCCGTAAAAAGTTTTCGACCATACTCCATTATGCTCCGTGGTCTCATTATACTCCAAGTTCCCCTATCATTCGGGAAATTGTTTAAATATGATTAAATAAAATAATATTTAATTTGACATAATTATATATGGTTATATATGGTTATATACATATATAATCTCATATATAAATTATATCATCTTATATATAAATATGTGTAATTATATGACAATTTATATATAATTTTATATCTTTATGTATAATAATATGCGAATATATTTTATATATAATTATATATAATTATAAGTTGTACATTTATTTCTGAGCGTTTATAATGCCGTGTATACAAAGCAAAGTCAGCTGTGTCGCAGTGCATCAAAAACAACTTATTTATACTTTACATCTATAAATAAATTTTGTTTTCGTTTCGCATGAAACAGACTCATGTGATCGTCATGCGCACTATAATTGGCTCATCTGATTGCGCATTATGCAGACTATAAAAATATCTGTAATACTACATGGGCTGAAAAGTCTTTGGCTTAACAATGAAAAAACGATTTTTTTAATGAAAAAAGTGTTTTATTCCTCGACATAATCTCCATTTAGAGTAATGCACTTAGTGTAACGGTCCGCTAACATTTCGATGCTGGTCTTATAGTGCTCGGTATCAAGTCCCTCAAAATAGGCATTTGTTTCCAACTTGACCTCCTCATTCGAGTAAAATCTTTTACCAGCGAGCCACTGCTTCAGTCGGGGAAAAAGGAAATAGTTGCTGGGGGCCAGGTCTGGAGAATACGGGGGATGCGGGACCAATTCATAGCGCAATTTCTTTAATTTATCGGTCGTATCGCGAGCCGAGTGAGCTGGAGCATTGTCTTGGTGAAACAAAATTTTTTTCTTTGCCAAATGTGGCCGTTTGACCTTGACCTCGTCGTCCAATCGATCCAGTAATGTACAGTAATATTCTTTATTGATAGTTTTACCATGTTCAAGATAATCAATGAATATTATGTTATGCGCATCCCAAAAAATACTGGCCAAAACCTTGCCGGCTGATTGTTGTGTCTTCGGGCGCTTCGGACGGCTTTCACCAGGCAATAACCACTCCGCTGACTGCCGATTGGACTCCGGTGTGTAGTGATGGATCCATGTTTCATCCATTGTGACAAATCGACGCAAAAACTCTTTCTTATTGCGGTTAAACAGGGCCAGATTTTGCTTTGAAAGTCGAACACGTTCCGCTTTTTGCTCAATTGTCAAAAAACGCGACACCCAACGCGCGCAAAGTTTTTTCATGTGTAAATATTCATGAATGATATGACCAACGCGTTCCTTTGAGATGCCTATGATGTTAGCTAGCTCACTCAATTTCATTTTGCGGTCATTCAACACGATTTCACTGATTTTTTGGATGTTTTCTGAAGTAACTGCCTCATTTGGCCTTCCTGAACGTGGTGCATCATTTGCGCTCGTACGGTTACGACGAAACTCAGTAAACCAATATTTGATGGTTGAATTCGGTGGGGCAGATGTGCCGTAACATTTATCAAGCCATGCCTTTGCTTCAACAGTGTTTTTTCCCATCAGGAAGCAATGTTTAATCAAAACACGAAATTCACTTTTTTCCATAGTAAAGATAAATTCAGAAGTAACGTCACTTCGAAAGCTATAACTTGTACACGAGTCAACGAAATATCATGAAATTTTTACAGCATCTAAGTTAAGGTTGGTACTCTATAGGAAATATAAGGATTTTTAGTTTGTGGCACCATCTATATGTCAGGCCAAAGACTTTTCAGCCCATGTAGTAATTTGAAAACGGGCAGTTCATTTTGTAACGCTCCGCCCTCCCGCCGCTCGTCTCCCCGCACTCCATCCTCGCGTGGTTGACACGTCGCGGGTCGGAGGTCTCGGTCCGGTTCGTAGTGATCGGCCTTCCGCTGTCGGCCGTGCTCGCTCGCCGCGGACCGACGCACGGATGTTCGCTGCGAGCGAGCACGGCCGACAGCGGAAGGGCGATCACTACGAACCGGACCGAGACCTCCGACCCGCGACGTGTCAACCACGCGAGGATGGAGCGCGGGGAGACGAGCGGCGGAAGGGCGGAGCGTTACATGGCGATCCTGCCAGGATCGGTAGCTGCGGAAGAAGGGAAGGAGGAAGACGTTCGAGCAAAAACGCCAAAGGCATGGATCCAGGAGCTCCGGAAGACGGAATTGAGCCGGATCCTGAGCGAACACGGCCTCGACAGTGGCGGCACTATGGAGACCCTACGACACCGAGTGAGGCTCCTGGTGGAGGAGCAGCCTGATCTGTTCCGATGCGGGGGGCCGAGGAGAGTAATTCCGGACTCGGGTAGCGACGGGGCTTCCGACATGGGCTCGATCCGGGGAATCGACCCCCCGAACCGCGCCCCCACCGACGCACAAGTAATAATGTGCATCCAGAAGTGGGACTGCCGGTTTGCAGGAAAAGATCCTTTGGCTTTCCTGAAACACGTAGATAAGCTGCGCGTATGCTATGGCGTAAGTTACCATCAGGTAATGTGGGGGCTGCCAGAGCTATATCGAGGCGAACCTTTATTATGATACCGCAACCATCGGCCGTCATGGCACAGTTGGGAGGATTTTTGTGCCGCTTTCTGGAGCCACTTCCTCCCGCCGCGCTACTGAATGCAGCTAAGACGTGAGATCTTGGAGCGCCGCCAGAGAGCTGGTGAGGTACCGTGAGTACAAGACGGCTATGCTCACTAAAATCCGCAGGAGCTGGGACCTCGACGACCTAGATAATACTTTACACCTGCTCTATGACAATCTGGACCCGGGTTACCAGATGTATATCGGCGCCCACGAACTACGTGATATCGAGCACCTGGCACGCTTGGCCCAGGAATACGAGGCCATTGTCCAGCGGCGAGAGGAGCAAGGGCGTCCAGTGCGAATCACTGACCTGACCGTCGCAAGCGTGTTATATGACCGGGAAACGTGTTGTTGGCGCTGCAAGCAACCCGGCCACCACCGTCGCGCCTGCCGTTTTCCAGCAGTGAAGTTCTGCTCACGGTGTGGCAAGGAGGGCGTCCTGACGCGCCAGTGCCATCCAGCACCGGGAAACGCAGCAGCGGCCGAGAGCAACGGCGCCGCCCCCCCCCGGCCGTCGCAATAGAATACTACCCGCGCCCCCACCTCCAGCTATACTACCGGGGCCGCCCCTATGGGGCACTAATTGACTCTGGAGCCGAGACTTCGCTTGTCGACATCCGGACGCTGGGACCGGAAGACAGACCCCAAGGGGGTGCCGGAAGCGTTACGTTGGCCGACGGCACTACTACGACGACTCTAGGATATACGTGGATCACTCTACAGGTCGGACCTCGCCGTTACCGCCATCGTTTCATTGTAATGGCCATGTTGACCGTGCCCATTATCATCGGGATTGACCTGTGGGCAAAATTGCAAGTCCCGTTACCGCCACCTCCAGCACGACTCCCGAATAAACGAACCCCGAGGGTGGGCCTCCTAGAAGGCGGCCTAACCGAAGGAACAGAAGCCGAGGAACGCCGCCTGGGAGACTTTTTGCAAAAAGAGTTAGCATTATTCGAAGGAATCACCGGGCCCACACCGAACGTGAGGCACGAAATCCGGCTGCGACCCGGAACGACACCAATTAAACAAAGATACCGGCCACGAAACCCAGCAATGCAGGCGATCATGGACACCGAGGTAACAAAAATGATGGCCGAAGGCGTCATAGAACCATCGCGGAGTGCGTGGAGCTCACCGGTAGTCCTGGTAAGGAAATAGGACGGAGGCTACGATTTTGCATTGATTTTAGGAAGGTAAACGAAGTGACCGAGCAAGACGCTTATCCGTTACCACAGATCGGAGCTACCCTAGACCGTCTCCGAGGCGCCCGGTACTTGTCTACACTAGACCTCAAAAATGGTTACTGGCAGGTTCCGCTGACACAGGCAAGCAAAGAGATCACCGCTTTCACAGTGCCCGGGAAGGGTCTGATGCAGTTCATCGTGCTACCGTTCAGGCTACACTCCGCACCCGCCACCTTCCAGCGCTTGGTAGACACAGGGGCCGACCTCGAACCGCATGTGATGGTCTATCTGGACGACATCATTGTGCTAACTCCGACATTTGAAGATCATCTAACGCACCTGGGGGAGGTATTTCGACGCCTGCGGGACGCGTGCCTGCGGCTGAACATCGAAAATGCTCGAACTCCGCTATCTGGGGCACATTATTACCCGCGACGGCATTCATACCGACCCAGCAAAGGTGAGTGCTATTACCATGTGGCCGACGCCACAAAACGTGAAGCAGGTGCGGCAATTTTTGGGGCTAGCCTCGTGGTACCGCCGATTCGTTCCGGACTTCTCCACCATCGCCGCGCCACTGACGCATCTCACCAAGAAAAAGGTGAGGTGGCACTGGGGGACCGAAGAGGAAGCCGTGC
The DNA here is from genome assembly GCF_003227715.2 of Harpegnathos saltator. Classification (NCBI taxonomy): domain Eukaryota; kingdom Metazoa; phylum Arthropoda; class Insecta; order Hymenoptera; family Formicidae; genus Harpegnathos; species Harpegnathos saltator. The sequence goes on from NW_020230379.1 coordinate 294,172, forward strand.
TACAAACATTAAAGACCGCCTTTACCACCGCTCCAGTACTAGCATGCCCCGATTTCAACCAAAAGTTCTGGCTACAGACCGATGCCAGTCAACATGAACTCGGGACAGTTTTGACACAAAGATTTGAGGAAGGAGAGCGAGTAGTAGCTTACGCTAGCCGAACACTAAATAACGCGGAACGAAATTATAGTGCCACCGAGCTCGAGTGTTTGGCTATCGTGTGGGGCATACGGCGAATGAGAGAATATCTAGAGGGATATTCCTTCACCGTGGTGACCGACCACCAGGCCCTGAAGTGGCTGCAGCGGCTGGAGACCGCTACCGGGCGGCTGGGGCGGTGGAATTCGAATTACAACATTATACTTTTGACATTCAATATCGAAAGGGCGCGCAAAACCAGGTCGCCGATGCGCTCTCGTGAGAACCCGAAGTGTGCACCGTGACAAATCCCGATCCATGTAAATGGTACCAGCGGGTGAAGGAACAAGTCAGGCAAAGGCCTCAAGACTTCTTGGATTACGCGATCCGCGACGGCACGCTATACCGACATTTCTTGCACAGTCTCGATTTTCCAAGAAACACCAGCCGAGGAACAATGGAGGCGATGTGTACCCACGAACGAGCGCGAGAGCATCCTCCGGCGACATCACGACCTACCTGACACCGGACACATGGGCATTGCCAAAACCATTGGCCAAATAGCAAAGCGGTACTACTGGCCGGGCATGGCGTGCGACACCCAAATATGTGCGGAGATGTCACTCCTGCCTTGCTCACAAGGCGTGTCAGCAGAAACCAGTAGGTCTCCTCCACGCGACCGCTACCAGCCGAGCCTGGGAACAGGTCACTTTGGACTTAGTGGGGCCATTGCCACGCTCCAGACGTGGCCATACGTGGCTCCTCACGTTGCAGGACCGCTTCATGAAATGGCTTGAAGTCAAGCCCCTACGACAGGCAACAGCCCCAGCCATGGTATCCGCCGTTACCGACCTAATCATATACCGACACGGCTGTCCGGCAATGCTAGTCTCCGATAACGGTACGCAATTGATGTCTAACGAATTCAGAGCGATGCTGAAAGATTTCGGAATACAACATCGTACCACCCCCCCCTCCCCCGATATACACTCCGCAGTGCAATCCGGTGGAGCGCACAAATCGCACGTTAACGACAATGATTGCGCAGTTTGTCGAAAACCAACACAAACGATGGGACGAGCATTTGCCGGCACTCCGGTTTGCGTATAACACCGCGCGACACTCCTCTACCCAATTTAGCCCAGCGTATTTAAATCACGCACGCGAATTGATGCGACCGCACGCAGAGGACCGACCCGAGCGACCGGGCACAACCAGCCCCCTGGAAAACGGTAGGATACTGAAAGAAACCTGCGAGCTGGTAAAAATCCACCTTGCTCAAGCTTTCCAACAACAAGAACCGCATTACAACCTGAGACGAAGGGCCTGGCGGCCACAGCTGGGGGACACAGTCTGGAAGAGGGAACACCCCCTTTCCGACAAGGCAAAAGCCTTCAACGCCAAGTTAGCACCAAAATATAAGGGGCCTATGATAATCAAAAAGATCATATCACCAGTGATAGTGGATTTGCGAGATCAGCAGGGGAAGTGGCACCGGCATATACATGTGCGGGACCTCCGATCCACTCCGAACAATGAGCCATAACACTGAGATCCCAGGAGCACAACAAAGGCAGGTAATAACCAAGATGATTTACCTGTTTATACCGAGGGTTATGATCGTGACACGCCGAGAGAAGCACAACAAAGACAGTTCTAGAAGATTCGGCGTCCATTCCGGAGGCAGGGATGAGACTATAAAAGTTGCCAGCTGTCCAAGCCGCGAGGAAGTCAACGTTCGTTATGGAGCTTGGCAACTACGAGAAGGAGCTAGGCGAGATCCTGATCGCCACCGAGGACGACGCTAAAATCGTCTGGGAACGGTTGTCCCAGTTACCGGAGTCGTCGACCACGGGACCCCAGCCGCTCCCCAGCCTGGACGAGGGAGAGACAGCGCTGCCGCCTCCAAAGAGCGAGGAGCCGGAACCAACGGGAGACGGAGACGGTCCGAAGAAGAGACCGGCCGCGACCACCAGCGGCCGCATCCAACGGTCCGATCATACGACCCGAAAGAAATGGACCGGGTTGATCACGCAGCCACCGCCACGACCGACTAAAGCCGGCCTCCGACGTCCGGGACAACAGCCCATAAGGAGAGCTACGATCACCACGCTCAAGGAGGAACCGGCCAAGGCAAACCGACCAACGGGCACCCGGACGACACGAGCAGTGGCGGGGTGGCCTCCGACGCCCACGAACCTACCGCAAGGGAACCAGCTCAAACCCGGCCGAGGAAACAGGGACCGAGGATCCGGAACGTCACCATCCCGTCCATCCGAGTGGTCATCCAACGGGCAGCGATCGCCTCCGCCGGATCACCGGAAGAGACACTTCCCCAGCTCTGCCGCCTCCGGTGAGCGTAAGGTTGCCCGACGGGACGGCCGCGGACATCCCCTATTTTTCCGCGGTCGTCAAACGCCGTTATCGGCTGTACGCAGCGAGGGGGCCGTGGAACTTGTGGTTTCGACGAGACGGTACCCTGCGTAGCGCCTTATGCGTAGGGCCCCGTTGAATCCTACGCTGAAAAAAAATGGGGGGGTAATGTAACGTGGGACAAAGATCCGTGTCCCCGTTACGAATCGCGCGGCGACGACGATCGGTCGCCGCGCTATCGAACAACGCCGCTACCATCCCGCCGCGGCAACGAAGTCCGAGCGCCGAAAGAGGACGAGTGATCGCTCGCCCGCTCGGGAAAAATCAGGATTAAGATACGGAAAGGGGTAATCCCAAAATCCGCATGCGCAAATTTCGCGGAAATTCAGGGGGGATAACCCCTTCCATACTCGACTCTCGATTTTAAGGGTATATAACCGGTTCTCTCGCGGAGATCGAGAGAATCGTCGTCTCAAGCGAGACAGTCTTCCGAGCAGAGCTCCCTGACGAAAAGAGGCATCCGACGAGAAGACCAAGGACCAGAGCAGTAAGCGAACAGAGAGTCCGGGAAGCACGGCCAACGCCGGTGAGTAATTTTCTCCAAATTCCGTACCGCATCACCGGGGGAATATTACAAGACCCGGCGGCACGCGCGAAACTAACGCTTAGCGTTCTACCGATCCGATACACTCAGATCCGATTTAGAATAAGTTTTCCTGTTTTCGAGAGAACGGCAGCAGTTAGCCACCGTTCCGCGATTTATATGTGCTTGTCCGTCGACGTTAGGCAGCAGTTAGCCGTCGCGTCGACTTAGCATAAGTTTCTGTTTCCGAGCGAACGACAGCAGTTAGCCACCGTTCCGCGATTTATACGTGCTCGTCCGTCGACGTAGGTAGCAATTAGCCGCCACGCCGACTTAGTATAAGTTTCTGTTTCCGAGAGAACGGCAGCAGTTAACCACCGTTCCGCGATTTGTACGTGCTCGTCCGTCGACGTGAGGCAGCAGTTACCGCGCCGACTTAGAATAAGTTCTTTTTGTTTTTTTTGTTGAGAGAACGGCCGCAATTCGCCGCCATCTCGCGAAATTCTAAACGCTTGTCCGTCCGAACGAATATCATAACTCATATACGTCAAGAAACTCCGGGATATTATTGTTTACCGACGGGTCTCCGAGCGTATTGAAGAGTTCTCACCGGCGAGTTTGTTTCTAAACAATCAAAGCGCCCGAGTATTATTCCGGATATTATAATCCGAGCCATTCCGAGGTTAACGCGAGCCGTTACAATATAGGAAGTCTACCTGATATTGTCAAATTCACGGGACGCGAGTCGTTATCGAGCAAACGCGAATGTAATTTGTGCGACGCACAGCCGGTGAAGAGTGTGACTGGCCCATCGGTAATATCTTATTGATTATTATTTCCTAACGAGAGCAGGTAAATGCGGTGCACATAAATTGTCGCGTTTGTTTTTCTTCATTATTTCGGGTTACCACGAACCGCGTGCATCTATTATTCCCGCCAGCGAAGAGCGGCCGACCCTCGTCAACCGTTGACAGATCTCGAGCACATTGTCGGTCGAAAAACCGTGGCATGGAAATTTGTAAACACTTCTCAGTGCGAATATCGCGAACGGTAACAAATAGCCGTTTCTTACGCGGACACGTGTATAGCGAACAAAGAGTGTATAAGAAAACAAAGAACCCGAATAAATCGACATTGAGGCCGAATGAGAGGCCGACAGTACGCCACTAGTCAAAAAGAGTGAAATTTAATAAATTAATCCTACCCAACAATCCCGCAGCGAACATCCGTGCGTCGGTCCGCGGCGAGCGAGCACGGCCGACAGCGGAAGGCCGATCACTACGAACCGGACCGAGACCTCCGACCCGCGACGTGTCAACCACGCGAGAATGGAGCGCGGGGAGACGAGCGGCGGGAGGGCGGACCGTTACAATTTCATGAGTTCATAGTGTAAAGAAGTGTGTTATACACTATAATTTTGTGAAATTTGGTAAGTATTTATTGTATTGTATTATTGTCTTACGCTTGTCACTCTTCATATTTATATTATTTAAATTATTATACACTTTGTGGAGTTATTAATATTATAATATACGGAAGACCGGAGCAGCATTAAACAATAATTAAATTTTAATATTTTGTAGAATGATTCCATTTAACCCATGGAATGTTATACTGTTGCTATACGCAACATTCACTGTTCGTAACCTTCTACAAACTCCGGTAACTTCGGAAGAAATGGAAGTGAAGGAGAAGATTGTAAATATGCTCACAGACATGGAAAATAAAATGGACATTCTAATAGAAGAGGAGAAAACACTTGATTTCTATGATACAAATGACATCCTACAGGCGGAAAAAGTTGATTTGTTGGAGCATGATGAAGATGAGGATTATCTTCCAGAAGAAGTTATTTGTATTGATGTTGAAGCAGAAAAGTTGTGGAATTCTGGAAGAGTGGTAAAATAAGACCAAGAACGATTGAAGGAGCTAGACGAAGGTACAAAAAAGTTACATCAATTCGACAATTACGACGATGGGAGAACTATATCAATGCAGGTGGTAGCAGAAATGAAAAATTAAAAGCAATTTCTGAATATACACTAAACCGTTTCGCTAAAGCACTTGAAAAAGGAGTCATTATTAATGATATTAACATTGCTCGATGAGCTAATGGAGCACAAGAAGAGGAAAATATGTCTGGATTCATAGCATCACCTAGCTGGGTACAAAGATTAAAAAAGAAACAATATTGTGTCTAGGAAAATAACCAAATTTATCACGAAAAAATCCTTGTTATCCAAATCAGAGTTAGAAAATAAATGCGATACAAAATGGCTGGAATCATTTCCTTATACCCTTGAAAGTAATATTTAGTCAATTCCAGCCTAAACGGAAGTATTTAGAGTGTATACTTCAAGTATACATGGTGCATCAGCGCGCCCGTATCAAGCATTTCTTTGGAAAACTAAACGTTTCTGAGAAAAATGTTTCAAATAAAAGTTGTATGGTTTCAAGTGGGACATAAGATGGTATCATTGGTTTGACATTGGATAGTCATTTGTAGGTCACGTGAATGTCGATTTCAATATTTTATATAGAACCCCCTATTTTTACATATCTTGTAGCTTATATCGAGAGCTTTCCAAAACATTTATAACTAAGTCATTTTTCACTAAGTACTTTACGAGTTATGAGGCTTCTTACAGATAGATTTGTAGAAACGTTACTTAAGGAAATCCGAGATTGAAATCATATCATTTATTCTTGTTGATTCTCCACACAGTAACATCACAGTAACAGAACAGTAAAATCGTAAACGTAATCTTCCTTTAAGAAGCCACGTAGAGTAGGGTAGGGTGTTGGATTTACGTGAGTCCCCTTGCCTGTCACTTTTTGGGGTGCTTGATTAAAAAAAGTGAGTCCCTTTGCCTCTCACCTTTTGGGGTGCTTGATTAAGATGAGTCCCCTTGCCTCTCACCTTTTGGGGTGCTTGATTAAGGTGAGTCCCCTTGCCTCTCACTTTTTGAGGTGCTTGGTTAAGATGAGTCCCCTTGCTTCTCACCTTTTGGGGTGCTTGATTAAGGTGAGTCCCCTTGTCTCTCACCTTTTCGTTTGCAGGAACATTAATATTTTCTGCCATATTGGAAACGCCTAATTATAAATTGCAATTCACTGTAGAACAAATCTGAATAATTATGCAAAATTAAAAACTAAAAAAAGAGAAAAAATAAAGAAGAAAAATTCAAAAATAACAAGATATCTTTTTGCGTAATAAGAAAATCTCGAGAAGCAGCTCTGACAAGAACTAGTTTTATTTTTATCGTAACCAGGTCCCTGGGTACGCGCATACACGCATTTTGTGTATCTCTGACATTAAGATGTGAGATCGGGTCCGATATAAGGCCATGGACATAAGCAGAACTTGAATTAATTGTCTATTGAATTAAAAGCTTAAGGGATTGTAGTTGCTCAAAAGGGTACATACAGTTCTTAAAACAGTTCTTTTCAAAACTTCGTATTTAGCCTTGCGGCAGAAAATACGTCAGTCATTTCTTTCAGAAGTATTTGTAATAAGTGTTTCTACGTGATCTACGGTAGTGCTTTGGAAAGCTCTCGAGATAAGCTACAAGATATGAAAATAGGGGGTTCTATATCAAATATTGAAATCGACATTCACGTGACCTTCAAATGACTATCCAAGGTCAAACCAATGACACCATTGCGACGTTTATTTCTAAACGCCGATAAATCGCCGTCGGTTCACGTGTCACAGTACATACCAAGCGACACTCTAAGTTGGGCGCCAGGAGCGGGTAGCCGCACCGATCACCAACACAAAAAAAACAGCCGAATAACCGCAACGCGAGAATCCGACGGGACCGGCAGCTCTTTGAGATTTTAAGTCTGTAGATACGTGAACGGTAGATCGGCGATACGTGAACTTGCTGTTTCCATATTGTCCTCGGGGTCTGTAGGAAACAAATACGGCAGCGATAATATCGTTTGGGACGACAGGAACTTACATATGCGAGACGATAATTGAGAACAATCACCTGATCGTGCCGTCATGGCGGTGAGCAACGCCCTCCAAGTCCTCTTGATCCTCGGTTCCTCGGATCCTTGGCGGTCGGCTCGGAAGGTCCACAAAACTCGGGGGCGCGAAACCGTCGCACCTGCACGCTCTTAATTCTAATTTTAATTGCATTCGGGGGGGCGGCAATTCGGCTCTACTCCCCCCCGCAAACCTCGCGCGATAATCCCCCCCGCAATTCTCGCGTCGTGCTCGGGGGCGGGGGGGGCGCACTGTGACGAGCGCCTCCACGGCCGCCACGTCACACCATCTTATGTCTTCCTTGAAACCATACAACTTTTATCTGAAATATTTTTCTCAGAAACGCTTAGTTTTCCAAAGAAATGCTTGATACAGGCGCGCTGATGCACCATGTATACTTGAAGTATACACTCTAAATACTTCCGTTTAGGCTGGAATTGACTAAATATTACTTACAGGGTATAAGGATATAAGGAAGTGATTCCAGCCATTTTGGTCCAATTTTGAAGGGTGCCGAAAACAGGCCTTAGGGACCCTCCTCCTTTGTAAAAAATTGAAGTTAGGTTTTCTAATTAGGCTGATGATAATGTGTTTCATTATTTTACGTGCATTGCATGAAATACCTTTTTAATCATTTTAATTGTCTTTAATCGACATATCTTTCAGATTGTAGTGAACATAAATTTTACACATTAAATGAAGAAAATATATATTTGGAGGTTTTGTACAAATAGCGATGCTGCACACACATTTGCTACTGTTATACAGGGTGTTATAAAAGTCCGGGAAAAGCAGAATAACTCGAAAAATATGAGTCCTAGAAAAAATGCGAAATAGTGGGTTTTTATGATTTTTTTCTAGCTATCTGACGGTGATCTTGGATTTGACCTCGACAATGATCTTGAAGGTCATTTCAAGGTCAGGTCAATTTTTTTAAATGGGACCCCATACTTTTGACCCCAGAAATTAAAAGAGCGGAAAATTTTACGTTCGGATGACCTTGAACACTGCCAAATTTGACCTCTGAAGTTCACATAAAGGTCTAAGCTTATTTTAGGCTGAAAACGCGAATATCTTCGAAAATGCACCTGCCAGGGAGCAATGTTACACATAAGAATAAGAATGTAGAGGTCAACGAGGGAACCGAATCCGACGTCGGATTTTGCAAATTCAAGATGGCCGATTCAAGATAGCGGCCGATATTTAAGAATAACAAAAATTGGATCTCGTTTAAGGAGTTGTTGAAGTCGTTTCTAAAATCGAATCCGACGTTGGATTTTACAAATTCAAGATGACCGATCCAAAATGGCGCCCGATATTGAGGAATTACCAACAATCGGAGTGTGACCTCGTACGTAACGTAGAATCTCTCTTCACATTATGGGGGGGGGGGTAAAAGTATGTGTTTCAAGCCTAAAAAAATTAATTGACCTTGATATGACTGACACATAACCTTAAGAACAAGGTCAAGGTTGAAAACGTCATATCCGAACGTAAAATTTTTCAATCTTGACACTTTTGGTCAAAAGTATGGATTTTCAGTCCTAAAAAATCCGATTTGATCTTAATAACAATCTTAACTCATGACCTTGAGAATAAGGGCAAGGTCACGGCTGAATGTCCCTCGTTGACCTCTACATTCTTATTCTCATGCGTAACATTGCTCCTTAACAATGCATTTTCGAAGATATTCGCGTTTTCAGCCTAAAACAAGCTTAGACTTTTATGTGACCTTCAGAGGTCAAATTTGGCAGTGTTCAAGGTAATATCCGAACGTAAAATTTTCCGTTCTTTTCATTTCTGGGGTCAAAAGTATGGGGTCTCATTTAAAAAAATTGACCTGACCTTGAAATGACCTTCAAGGTTATTGTCAAGGTCAAATCCAAGGTCACCGTCAGATAGCCAGGAAAAAATCATAAAAACCCAGTACTTCGTATTTTTTCTAGGACTCATATTTTTCGAGTTATTCTGCTCTTCCGGGATTTTTATAACACCCTCACAAATTATTCTATTGTTCACGTTTTCATCAAGCATTTTTATTTCGTGTAATATTGTATATCATATCATAACGATTAATTATAACATAAGGAAATATGCACAAACAGTCGTGAAGTATAGTGCAATTGTAGAGAAATATCACAGCGTACCTACCTACAGTATCTATCTACTCGGACAGAGCGGCATATATACCATGAAGTTTTCTCATTGCGTTTTGTCCAAAATATTAAATACCATTTTCTAATATTATATATGGATGGATTTGATATTTAATGCTCTATAATTTTTGTCCTTACAAAAACTTAAAAATTTTGGCAGAGTAACGAGAGGAGGGGGAGTAGTTCAATATTTGAAATTTTTAAAAACTGAACACATGGTTGCAAAGAGCATAAAATATTGCAAAACTTTTGTCTGAAACTTTTTTTCATATGACTCATAATTTAGAAAATATTTGATAAAAACGATAACGGCTATTTTTTTCAAGGGGTGGTTACATCCCCTAAACATACTCCGAAGCTGATATAAAAAAATATGTATCCCTTAGTTTTTGATGCTCTACAATATATCCGAAGTCCATTCAAATCGGTGAGGGACAGTTGTGACACTCTCCTTGCAAGTAAAGGTTGTTACAATAGCACCCTGACTTTTGTTAATTTGATGATTTTGAAATTTCCAAAAGTCAGTAAGTTAATAAAAAGTCAGGGCGCTATTATAATAATATATTCTTGAGATTAAATAGAGTAGAAAACCATCAGCAGAGTGCCACTTTTTCTTCCGACAAATAGTTACCGAGATATCGTGAGTTAAATATTGAAAAAGTTATCAAGTTTCCTTAAATATCTCAAAAAATTAGACAAATAAAAAAATGTTTCAGATAAAAGTTGTTTAAATTAATTGGTAGAAAAAGATGGTGTAATAAAAAATTGGGGTTTCCATTTAAGAAAAGTTATGATCAGTGAATATCTCGAAAGTAGTGCCATTTATAAACAAAATAGTATAGTTGTTTTATGTCCCTCTTGAAATCATACAACTTTTGTCCGAACATTTTTGCTGAAAATGCTTCGTTGAAGAATTATCGAGGTGCGTTTTTTAAAATGGGACACTCTATATATGCAGATATAAACTATTTAAATATCGGAATATTAACATTAAAATAATTCATACCTGCATGTATGAGATAAACAAGATTAAAACATTAAAATTAAATATTATTTAAATTTTTATTTCCTATAAAAAGAAATAATATAAAATTAGGTCAAGTGTCAATAATTACTGTAAAAATAACAATATTAAAATGTGATAAAATCATTTAGAAGTAAAAAACAAAACATACTAATAACAAATTTTTATACACAAGTATCAAACTTACAATTTTAGACATATATTAATAAAATAAAATATTATTTGAACTCTTCTTTTTTATAAAAGTAAATGATATTAGAAAGTTAAATCATATGTCAATAATTTCCTCAAAGTAGCAACATTGAAATGTTATATAAATTGAAAATGAAAAACAAACTATATCATAAGCAAAATTTTATATGCAAATATTAAAAGCTAATATATGCAAGTGACACATAAAAACTATACTTTTTTAAATGTATATTAAATATTTTGGTCCATTTCAAAGCTTTTTTAATATTGGAGTTTCAATAATCAGGGTTCAAACACATTTGAAAATATAATTGCCTTAAAACATAAGTTTCAATAAATTGCATCTGTTATATATTGTACTAAATTGCATCAAAACATTTTATACATATAGGATGGAAATCAATATTATTAGAAACATTTATGTTTTAACGCAACTTGGACGCACTAAATTTTTTGGATTTTCGAAAGTCCAACTTTGAAGAAAAAATTCTAAATGGATTAAAATAATTAATTTTAAGAATAAAGCTTTTATGTATGGCTTGAGTATACTAGGTTAAATATTATTGCTATTATTTATTTATTATATACTATTATAATTTATTTATTATATACTATTATAACTTTTTATGTATTTCTAGTACTAAATTCTGCTTTCAATACATTTTGTTTTCTTTCAACCCGTGCAACATTTTAATATATTGTTATTTTTGTAGCATTTATTGACATTTGACCTAATTTTTTGATATAATTTATTTTGATAGAAAAAATATTGTACACAATATTGTACACAAAAATAGTTTACACGACAATATTTTATTTTATTAATATATATCTAAAAATGTAGCTTTGATGTGTATAAAACATTACTATTAGTTTATTCTATTTTTATTTCTAATTAACATAATATTTTAATATTACTATTTTTGTAGAGATTATTAACATTTGGTCTTTTTGATGTTTCTCTTTGTACAAAAAGAAAGTTTAAACAATATATTATGTTAATATTTTAATTTTATTTGGGCAAAGGAGTGCACACATACTTAACGCTTTCATTTACATTTTTTTAAAAAGATAATTTGTACAGATATCACCAGTTTCTTGTTTAAAGATAATTTAAATTAAGTATCATTGTTTTAAGTATCATTGTTTAAAGATAACATTAAATATTATAATCATATACACACACACACAACGCGCACGTACGCACATGCATATATTAATTAAATAAATTTTAAATATTATTACGATATATTGTTTATAATAAGCAATCATAACGACGTATAATATGCAACTTTTACAGTATTAATAAATAAGTGATTAGGGAAGACTAGAATACGTTCGCATAAAGAAAAGAACGCATTATTTACATACTTATTGTGAGAATAACAATAGGAACGGAATTGTAAAATATTTCTTTAAAACATAGATATTTATTAAAACTGCATTTTGAATTTTATTAAAACTAGAAAAACATTGTAGTTAAAAAAAGAGAATAATTAATTTAAATGTAGCTAAATAAATTATGGAGTATCTCGAAGTTTTGTGTATTAAAATTTCTTATTGTAAAATATCTAATTTTCCATTGTAAATGAATAAACTTTTCTAACATATAATTAGCTAAAATTAAGTTTTATTTGATTGTATGAAAAATATTGGCCTAGTTTACATCAACTATTTAAGAGACATATCAATTAATAATTGTCAAATATCTATGATATATGTAGACCAGAGCTCGGCAAAATGTGCACGCGACGGCCGATTTTCGACTATCTCCGCCCACCGCTATTCCCTTTACCTCGCCATTCCGCGCGCTGCCTATAAGCCGCTGAGCCTCAGGAGCGTGTTTCCAATAGTTTTCACGTCACCCATGAGGTACTATTGTTGACGCGTTTTTTTTTAAAGCGGTATCCCCAGTAGGCCTCTTCATTTTTCAAAAATGAAGTTTATAAAAAATGAGAAGTGTTCTTCTTTAAGCGATGATTCCTTGCCATATTATGCGGCTCGCTACATGCAATATCCAAATTAACGTTTCCATTCTTACCAATAAAAGACGCCGAAAATCGAATTGAATATTTTTCATTTAACATATTTTATTTCGCTTCTGTTCAATTAGTTACGGGTTGTTACAGTCATCAGTGGATTATGCTTATTGGGGATACCACTTAAAAAAAAACGCGTTAACAATAGTACTTCATGGGTGACGTAGAAAACTATTGGAAACACGCTCCTAAGACTCGAGCGGCTTATGGGCAGCGCACGGAGCGGCGAGGTAAAGGGAATAGCGGTGGGCGGAGATAGTCGAAAATCGGCCGTCGCGTGCACATTTTGCCGAGCTCTGATGTAGACAATAGTATATTAATACAGTACAACATGTATAAAAAAAGACATATCATACCAATTAGATATACCATCGTTTACGCATCGCCGAAAACAAATTTAGACAATTTAATAAAAAGCTATTAGTTGATACGTGCCCAGATAGCCAAACCTGTGCGAGTAGATTTCGAGCAAAGCCTGCTATCATAGTTTGATGGCAAATAGGCAACAAATTTAACGCAGAATCTGTTATATCAAATTATGCCACCAATCTGCGGTCAAATATGCGCCAAATCCTGTCGGATATTTGACGGCAGATTTGTAGCAAAAACCGCGTAAGACTTGCAGTAATTTGACGGCAGATTGGCGCCAGAAACCGAGCAAACTCTGTGCGTAGTTTGGCAGCAGGACCTGCGCGGTTTCTGCCGACAATCTGTTCGCACGGCCTGTCACGCAGGTCCTGTCGACAAAACACGAGCCTAATGAGGAGATACATGGCTATGGTTTTGATGTGGGGATCTGGTCAAAATTGGCGTTAATCTGCGCGCATTCTGCTAACATTTTGTTTACTGGGTGTATTAAATCAGACCTCGACAAAATCGGCATACTTCGCCTGATTTTCAATTTGCTTCGCCTACCAGTTTTCTTGTTACATTTTCCCCGCGCGCGGTCTGCAAGCCATGCGAGACTCAGTAATGTACGATACGTGAACTTGGTTCAAATAATTTGATACGTCCTATGAGGTACTATTGTTGACGCGTTTTTTTTTCACGCAAGAAGAATAGCAATAGGCGGAATGAGCTGAAAATCGGGCAAAGTATACAGATTTTACCGAGTTCTGTAATTAAATAATCGTAAATTAGATCATAATATTTTGAATATTCGCAAATTAAGTTAGCTTAGTGCAAAATTCTATACTGAATTGCGTATGTCAACTCAACATAATTTTTTGGTTCTAAGATAAATATACAATTTATAGCAATATATTAAAAATTATATTTTAATATTCTAACTTTAATAAACCAAATTACATTAATGCATATATATTATATTCTGACTATTGAAAACATGTTTGTATTCTTTTGGAAGCAAGAAAATAGTAAACCTTGTTTGTATTAAAATAATTTTAAAATGATAAAACGTTCCTTAAGATGCATTATAAGATTAAGATATTATAAGATTATATATATATTACACATTGTATATATTGTTAATTTAATTTTAACTATTTGCGAACTTGTTTGATGTGAGAGCAATTTCGCAAAAATATTACATGTTTCAAATTAAGTTTCCATTTAAGTCATTAGAAAAAAATATAATTTACGAAATCACAATTAACGTGGAAACAAGAGATTTACACAAAGAAATGAGAAAATATAGAGGAAAGTTTTGGAAAAGTTGTGAACATGTTCTAGTATAGAAGAGCTTTGTAGAAATATTGCATGTTTATATTTCATTCATAAAATATATACAATTTACAAGATTATATAATAAAAATAAGTTCTAAAAAATTTTGAAAATATTCTGACAAAAATTTTAATAATTGCGAACGTGTCCCGGTTTCTCTATTATACACGACTAGCCCTGCGATCCGTGCCTCGCTTTATCGTCTTTTAATAGTCGGACTGTTTCGTGGCGCCATCTAGCAGAAGAAATGTCAAGGTGATATCAATTATTTAATATTTCTGAATCATAAAACTTAGCAATCTTGTGCTTCGTGCTAAAATATCTGCATTCATAAATATGTAGAATAAAAATGATGACAAAATATAAAATGAAATAATGAGTTTCCTATGTAATTAGACTTTAAGAAATCATTTAAGTTTACTCGGAATTCAATCGGATTAGTTGTTATAATAGTATAATAATTTCATCTCCATTCAACTGCAGATATCGCGTAAGTATACACGGCCGGTCTCACCTTTCTCGCTTCATGCGTTTACTTGCGAGATATTGTATCAGTGTTGATATATGCAGCTAAATCTACAATTGAGGAGAGGGGCTTCTCGTCCTTCTTTCCTATATTTCTGATGTAAGAATCAATACTTAATTATCGTCATTTATTAACATATCTAACAGTAAGAAAACAAAAAAATATTTAAATTTGAATAAAACTGTTTTCTCAAGATTATTAATTAACTGGTTTTAGTTAGGTCAAAATTAATTATTTTATGCATCGTTCATATTTTCAATAAATATCTCAATTGTCAATACAATCTAAGAGATATCATACAAATTATATTCGTATAATTCATTATATTATATCGATATAGTTCATATAGTACTTATGTATTTGTCATTTTGTTTTAAAGTTTTGTAGTGTATACAATCATATGTAATTTAACACAGAAATTATTTAATGGTACTTGGCCAAATATAACAAATTTTATATCATAATATAGATTCGTGCTTATATTATTTTTTTGTTACAACACAATACTTTTTATATATAACGAACGACGAGCATCTCTCATGAAAGATTAAGTCCGTTTTTAAAAATCAAATGACTACAACATAAGTATATATAAATATACCGACTCTTTTAACAATAAGTACAATGCAAATGTAGTTCCAATAAATTAACAATAGAGATATGTCATCTAATCTTATTATTAGGAGTGATTTAGTTTTGAGGCTTTTTCATAAAAACTGATTTATTTAAACAAGATAATAAATATCTTAATTAAAATATTTTCGCTTTTTACAATTTTTCCCATCTTTCTGGCAAGAGATGAATTCCGCGACGATAAAAAGATACTCTTCTGGAGTTGACCCAATTTTAAACAAATTTTCGCATTTGTTCGCAGTTAAAAAAGTTATGAAAGCATGTATCCTTTAGAGCAGTGCTGGAAATTAAGTGAGCAGCACGAGCTGATTTTAGAGGCAACGCCCGCGCTTCCCCCTCTAGACTACCTACCTAACTCTAGACTAACTACCTCTAGAAGCGCGGCGGTAGAGCCGCCGATCGTGCGTGAGACGCTCTGCCTCAGGAACAGTCTCATATACGATATAAAATGGGATCGCACTCTCCGTCAAATCAAAAATAAAATATTTATTTATCCTTAAAAAATAATTCTTACTCTCATTGGTGATGAAATATTACGTTTTTATTTCTAATATAATAAATTCTTTTTAATAATAATATAATGATAACAATAATTAAGAATATAATTATTAAAATTTTGCCAATAGATTTCCACATCACCCTACTATTGTACTATTGTACTATTGTTGATGCGTTTTTTTAAGTGGTTTCTCCAGTAGGCCTATTCCACTAAAAATTAATGAAAATGAAATATATGGCTCAACAGGAAAGCGAAATACTACATCGTGAGAAATATAAAAACGAAAGAGGAAGAATAAGTACAGAGCGAAAAATGGCTAATTTTTATGGAAATATTAATTGGATTTTCTTGCTCGTTTACATGTCGATTCTACTAGAGATATATCCACAGAGATTTTGAAAGAAGTAGTACGCATCAACAAAGATAGTGATGCATCGCTCAAAGATGAACGTTAGTCTGTTTTTATGATTTTCATTTTGGAAAAAGAACCTTCGCATAAATATGTGGACCCAAACATAGGGAAAATTTGAACACCGAAATTTCTAAAATGTTGATACACGATGCGTATAAAAATTTGAAAAATTCGACACCCTTTTCCTGCCGTGTTTTTAGCGAAAGATCATATTGCAAATCGCACAATTCTGCCTGAAGATGTAGACGTTGTTCTTCGATTTGCACAGTGAGAGGATCTCAAAGAGTATTAAATCTTTTCTTAGCATTTCGAAATCACTGCGTATCAAAACGCGTATCAAACTGATTTATTAAAGAATCAATAACATTGCATTGTTTAACGAAATTACAATTTGTGTACCGTATGTGTCAAAGAGAATCTGGCAAGAAGAAAAAAAATGAAGAACAATTTTTGGTAACTGATTTTTAAAAAGTACTAGTTTCCTGCGAAAGGAATCGACATGACTGATATCTGCGAAATAGTTTGGTTGGTCTTTTGCAGCTTTAAATTTAAAATATTTAAATGGTTTGTCATGTCAGTAACTAGAGCAAGCTTGTAAAGCGAGTCTAAATCTTCGAAGAAAGAAATAAAAATTAAATTAAATTTTATTTCTCTTTGAAGAATACAAATTGTACAAATTGTAATTTCGTTAAACAATGTAATGTTATGGATTCTTTAATAAATCAGTTTGATACGCGTCTCAGTGATTTCGAAATGCTAAGAAAAGATTTAATACTCTTTGAGAATCCTCTCACTGTGCAAATCGAGGAACAAAGCCTACATCTTCAGGCAGAAGTGCGCGATTTGCAATATGATCTTTCGCTAAAAACACGACAGGAAAAGGGTGTCGAATTCATTAAAATTTTAGACGCATCGTATTATCAACATTTTAGAAATTTCGGTCTTCGAATTTTCTCTATGTTTGGGTTCACATATTTATGCGAATGTTCTTTTTCCAAAATGAAAATTGTAAAAATAGACAAACGTTCATCTTTGAACGATGCATCACTATCTTCGTTGATGCGTACTACTTCTTCCAAAATCTCTGTGGATATATCATCCCTAGTAAAATCGACATATAAACGAGCAAGAAAATCCAATTAATATTTCTATAAAAATTGGTCATTTTGCGCTCTGTACTTATTCTTCCTCTTTCGTTTTTATATTTCTCACAATGTAGCATTTCGCTTTCCTGCTGAGCCATATATTTCATCTTCATTAATTTTTAATGGAGTAGGCCTACTGGGGAAATCACTTAAAACAAAACGCATCAACAATAGTACTTCATAGGTGATATGGAAATCTATTAACAAAACTTTAATAATTATATTCTTAATTATTGTTATCATTATATTATTATTAAAGAGAATTTATTATATTAGAAATAAAAGCGTAATATTTCATTAACCCTTTAACTGCTGAGATATTAAATGACCAGTATGACCCTGTTTGTTGAGTTATTTTTACAATTATAAAATATTTTATAATGATATAAGATCATGCAAAAATGTTCATAAATGTTGTAAAAACTCATCATACATGATGTAGATGTTTGCTGATGATCCAGATTTTCACAAATTCACATTTTTAAATTAAAAAAAAATACCACACGCAATACATGTATGCAGGGTTGTCCAACAGAGGCCAATAAAGAATATGCATATAATAATATGAATAATTTCTATAAATTAAATATAATAAATATTACATATTTTTGCACTGTTTTCTTGTAAAATAAGTTCCTTCTAATCCTAAGAGATGACACTATATGCCCGCTCAATTCAAATGCTTTTTACAAACTAAATTAAATGGGTATTACACATTGAAAGTCCAAATCGAGTAAACTCGATCGTAGCAAGGCCGCCATTTTTTTCCACACTCGAGTTATCTCGACCGTAGCAGTTAAAGGGTTGACGAGAGTAAGAATTATTTTTTAAGGATAAATAATATTTTATTTTTGGTTTGACGGAGGGTGCGATCCCATTTTATCGTATATGAGACCGTTCCTGAGACAGAGCGTCTCACGCGCGATCGGCGGCTCGGCCGCCGCGCTTCGGAGGTAGTGGGGGAAGCGCGGACGTTACCTCTGAAATCGGCTTAGGCCCCTTGCCTAAAATCACGAATCACAATCGACTATTACAAGAATAATCTATTGTGATTGGTCTATTTTTATTCTTATTGCCTGTTGCCTGGCATTGTGCAAGGGGCTTTACGCTCATATAGTTGCTAGATACAATATATTGCGACGCTACAGCGTGAGAGACGTAGCAGCTCTACGAAAACATATGCCAATGACGGCAATAAAGCGCATCGCAGGATCCATGGAGGGACTCACGCTATCCGACCAGCTGTCTTCCCGCATAGTTTTCCCGCGTTTCTTGCGCGAGTGCTTTATCTCAGGTTATGTTGTCCAGTGGATACTGAATACAGTTACGTTACATTAACATTATAATTTCTCACTCGACCATGTCACTGTTACATAATACTTGTATTATGTAACAATGACATTGTTAAGTGAAAAATTGTAATGTAGATTGAAAATTACTATCGAACCAATTAAAATAATCACGATTTAGATTATCTAATTTACTCGATTGCAATTCTCAATGCATAGTATAATACAGGCGCTACAATACCTTAAAAGAGATACGATACTGAGACTTTTACTCAAGCAGCATGCCTACGTCATTTCACGCATACGCTGTAGCGTCGCAATATATTGCATCTAGCAACTATGCTCACGCTGCTCACTTAATTCCCAGCACTGCTTTAGAGCATGTTGCATCGATCGGAACAAGTGATCAGATGGAATGTCTGAAGAATACGTAGGGTGCGATAAGACCTTCCATTCCAGCTCTAATAGCGTTTATTTCACTGATAATGCAACATGAGGTCGAACATTGTCATAAAGAAGGATCACTTTGCGTCGTTTACTCGCAATTAGTGATCGTTTTTTATACAATGCTCGTTCCAATTTGTATAATTATTGTCGATAACGATCAGTGGTGACAATTTCATTTGCATTTAACAGTACGGTTATAGTACACAACACCTTAAGCCCATCAAATGCACAGCAATACCTTTTAACCATGAATATTGCGCCTCGAAATGGATGTTGCTGGTTGGTCTAGATCAATCCATGTTTTTTTCGTTTGGGATTATCGAAATAGATCTATTTGTCATCCCCATTAACAATTCGATATAAAAAACTTTTCATTTTTTGTCTAGCAATTAACGAAATACAAATGTTCAACCGGTTCGCGATGGCATTTTCTAATAATTGATGTGGAACCCATTTTCCTTCATTGTGAATCTTTTTCATATGTAAACGTTTAGTAACTGCTATACGATCAACATTTAATATTCTGGCAAGTTCTGAAGTGAATTATGGATTTTCGTCCAATAATGCTTGCAAATCTGCATTTTTTGGCTTTTTTGGTTGTCGTTCGTTAACATCGTTAACATTGAAATCACCACTTTTGAATTGTCTAAAATATTCACCTAAATATTCACTGTTTTAATTGATGGAGCAACATTACCATAAGTTTCTATCAAAATTCTATAACTTTCAGCCGCCGTATTCTTCTGATTAAAAAATAAAAGCAACGCATGTCAAAAATGCTCACTAGGAAACTCCATTTTTTAGATGGTATTAACATGATTTTTACTGCGTCTATTGTTAGTAAATGACTAAATATCATAGATTAATATTAAAGCGTTAAGAAACAATAGCTATGATTGTGAATGTCCTCGACAAAACTGAATTAATGCCATCTCTGGCAAAACCCTCAAAACTAAACACATTCCTAATATATATTTTACGATACACGTATACATTCGTATCTATAAATAATAGGGAACTGAAGAATGGAAAGTTTGACGATTAACCTTACAAAAACCAAGCTCTCCTAAATTTCGTGTTTCAGGATTTATATAATTCATCATTAAAACGATCTATTCACTCGCGGCATTCTCGTCACATTGATTCATCTTAATTATGAAGAATGCATAACTGATGTATGAAAAAATAAGTGTCGTACGATATCAATACGAAAAAGAACGATATCACCGTCTTCAATCACGACTATAATCTTAGATATTTTAATAAAAATTATCATAAATAGCTTTTTCTCGCCGAACATTGCACCATATTGAGCATACCATGTGACTTAAGGGCAATTTCATTATTTTAATTTTAATTGACTAATTAAATGTCAAACATGATTGATCAATTTTACCTAACGACGAATGTGATTTATCAATTCCAATAGAATAATCGACCGATTAAGTCAAAGATAAATTAATCAAAGATAATGAAATCGACCTTTAATATAAACAATAATTAAATCAAAATTTCTTGTACAGATTATGGATCAAAATATATTTTATGTAAATTAATTTGGCCAACGTTATCTCTTTAAATTAAGTATTTATTTCTAAAACAATCATCTTAAATTTGTATTCGTCAAATTTGTATTCGTCAAATTATTTATACAATTTGATAATGAGAATTTATGACAATGTAATTGTTCAATTAACGAACAATTAATAATTCTATATTATATAAAATTAAAAAAAATATTCGCATCAACAATCATTGGCTGAATCATTCTGCATTATGAGTCTGAAATACATCAATAATCACATTCAACATGTAAATATACAAGGTATTCCAAGCATTGCACATTTTTGCAGTACCATACAAGGTATTAAACATATTTTGCACAATATTTAGATACTTCTGACTGTTTAAAGAAAAGATCATAAAGTGGGAATTCATCTGCTTCATACAGGCTACAATTTGCTATAAAAAAATCGGACGAGAATTTCTTCATAAAAAAATCAGTCATTTTGAATTTTTTTAAATAATATCTTGCAATCTTTTTTACCTTCGAGAGAACTTTAAGATAAATTCAATATCAGAAAAATGTCATTTTTATTAATATAAAAACAATATAATATAAAAATAATATAAAAACAATAAAAAAACTTTAACTTATAGAATGATACAGAAATTAATGTCTAGTGAAGCATACTAAATTATTTAATTAAACTATTATACTTAAATATTTTTACAAAAGAAACTTAGCATCACATTGATATCTGTATTTTCTTAAAATACAAAAATATAATTACTAGAGCTAATGCAAAATATTCCTTTTAATATAAGGAGGAGGATATTTCTAACAAGACAAATGCCCAGCATAATGCATGAATAGTTCAAAATTATCTTCAGAATACCTTTGGAAATATGTTATAAATATATATGGATCAATCTGATAGCCAACTCATTCCCCAGATTTGTCTCTGATAGATTTTTTTTTATAAAGATATCTGCAAGCTCTTATATATCAAACAATAATTAATAATGTTCAATAACAATAATTAAAAATTTTCAAGAAAAAATAACCGCTTATGCAACTTTGGATCCAAATAGTATAATAATATAATATGCATAATTTGTTAGAAAGAACAGGATTTTTGTTTCAGAAAGATACAAGCAATTTTAACATTTATTTTCATAAATTAGAGTTTTCTTTTATTATTCTTATATTTTTATTAATAAAAGTGACATTTCTAATAGTGCATTGAATTTGTTTCAAAATCCTGTACAATATTATATAAAAAAATTGCATGGTGCCATTTAAAAAATCTGAGGTAACTTTGATTTTTATAAAGAAAATTCTTTTTTCAAAAATGTTTATCGCAAGTTGTAGTCTGTATGAAGCAGATAAATGTTCACTTTTATCTTTTCTTTTAATCATTAGAAGTGTCTAAAAAATCATACGCACTATTATATCCTATATATGTTTCAAATTTCAACCTGATTCTATATAATACAAATTGTATTACAATATAGAACATAGTATTTTTTTAAACCTGCGAAATGTAATATTAAATTAAAATATTGTATTTAATTAGGTCAATAAAGTGGCAAGTTAAGATTTTATCAGAATTCATTAAAAACAAAACAAAATATATCTTATTGATATTATTCTTCTTGAGATTAGTTTTCAAAAATCTTATTATTTTAAACCAAGGTTATAATTTTGAAATACTAAAGAATATGAGAGATAAATCTACATATAAGATAATTAAACACCTTGTATAATTACACATACTGATAAATAAATTGATTAAGAAAAAGACCATTGTGTCCTTATGTTCTTTTTATCTCTAATTACATAAACGAACGCACGCACGCAAACATACGCTTAATTCTTAATATTTAATTTTTGCTTTAACCTCTTCCGCAATGCCACCCCACTTGAGCTTGTAAACGCGCGATCGCCATTGTATAAGAGGATCCAAGACAGCCTGAAAAAAAAGATACGGTCTCGTGGTCTCGCTGAGTAACCAACCACACACGAATTCAAGTTTGTTGAATGGTAGCGGACCGTTCTGTACAACACACAGTAACGTCCAGTCGAACATAAACCACAAAAGTATGTGTACTAAATAGAAAACTAGAGAATCCCACTCGAATAACACACTAGCTGCCCAAGAAGCACAACCACCCAGGACAAAACACTCGCTCAGTGGCTCTAAAACAATCGTCGTAGGTAACATTGCCACTCTCAGCTTGGCCCATCGTCGTAATCTTGCTCGAAAAGTATCTAACTCGCAGTGACCGCTATTCTGAAGCGCCGGTTGTGAGGACACGGTGATGCGCCAGCCACGATCAGTCAACGATTTAGCGTAAAAAAAGTCTTCCGCAAGATAAATACCAAACACTTTTAAACCTCCGACCTCGTCTAAAGTGGATTTCCTTAATAAAGCCGACATTCCTGTATGGCAGTTTATCCTAAGTAAATCTGCTGCCAGATACATTCGCGATTGCACAGTACCGAAAAATATCTTTTCATAAGCAGCAGCAAAACCTTCTCGATCACAGGTGAATGGCATCTGGTGAACCAAAGCTACTTTATCCGTCATATAATTCACCATATCCAATAGAGTGTCTTCCTTCATGCGTATACCACTGTCACTGATCAGCACAAGTTCGTACTTGGCAGCCTCATAAGCTGGCTGCATGTTGTTGATCTTTGGATTTACTCCTACGTTACAACCACCGACAAAGAGACTGGTTTCGATTTCCGGATATTTTTCAATCAGTTTGCGTACCAGCATCAACACAGGATCAGAATCGTCCTCTACACAAAATAGAAGCTCATATCGAGGATATTCCATTGTGAAGAAGGTTTCGAGATTGCCAAAGAGGTTCGGATCAACACCCATCAATGGTTTTATTACAGAAACACCTGGTAAAGGCGTTTCGTAACTCGGTACTTGGTTTACTTTACGATGTAATTTCCAACGACCTGCAATCAACGCCAACATATGCACTACCCACATGCCCGACCAGAATATCATAAAGAATATCGCGAACCCATACAAAGTATATAGCATGGAGTTCATTTTCCAGAGCGAAGGCTTGTTAGGCCACCGCGATTTAATATGCCGGCTCCGAACCGGCGACGGCACCCTTTTTACCCTTCCCTCGCTTCCTTTCCGGTCGCGTTCTACCGCGATCCACTGCTATTCTTCGCAAACGAGTATCTTTGTATAGAGTCAACAGCATAACAGAAACCTTCGTGGTATGTTCGACGCGGACCTTACGTCGAGTGTTGCATATTACTGCCATTATTAGCCATTGCTGTTCTCATCGTTTCCTTGGTCGATCACGGCTTGCGGCGGCGGCGGCGGCGGCGACGACGACGACGACGGCGACGACGATAACGTGTTTGCCCCTTGCAATGCATTCACGCCTTTGACTGTCCCTAACGAGCCAGCCGTTTAATGTTATATCCGATGTGTGCGTGCCGCTTTTTATTGTCTACCGCAATTCTAACGATGATAATTTTCATTCACGTCAACTATGCAATTCAGCCTTGTGGCAGACTGATGATAACCACGAAGCTCCATTTGTTTCTTCTTGCACCAAGATTCCACCTTCTGTCGAATAAACGAGACGCGAATGCGTAATTCGAATATAATATGACGCATCGCTATCACCGATCCACTCGACCTTACACTCGATAATATTTAACGTCAACGTGTCAGCATAATCATCGAATACACAGAATTCTTTACTGCCTACTGCGAATATTGATAGCATTGACACTTTTCTATTGACACATGCGTCAACGGCAAGCTGCGTTATTGTGTCTTCAACAGTCAGTTCTTGTTAGAATATTCGAGTCGAATTTTTTTATCGGTTTTTCAAATGACCATATTGTATCGCGGTAACCGAAATTTGTTTTGGAACAAACTAAAAGTTCAGCTCACTAATCCGAAACAACTTAATATCTCAACAGCGTCGATACTGGCCGCCATGACGCGTGCACTTATCACATCCCATCGACTCGCATCCTTCTCTCTAAAGGCTCGTCTACAATAGCTGTAATACCTCGTTTACAATAGAAGTCGTAGAGTCGTAGAGTCGTAAGTCGTAGAAATTGACCAATCATAGTCCGGTAAGAGAAAAATAATCGACCGCGATTGGTCAATTTGTACGACTTATGACTCTATGACTTCTGTTGTAGACGAGGTATAAGGGCCAGAGCACAGACTTCTGCATAACGCATAATACACAACACATAAGAGAATCAACCAATCAGAGTTCTTCATTTCTGTCATGAGGAAGGAAATCAAGAAAACTAATTGGTTTATTCTCTTATGTGTTATGTATTATGTATTATGCAAAAGCCTGTACTCTTGCCCTAAGGCTGATATTACGGCTGCGTTCCGATATTCACTGCCAGTACTGGCAGCACTGCGAATGCCGTTCCGATATTCGCGACAGTAAACTTTCAAAGCATTTTCGTGTCCATATGACGTAATAGATTTTGTCGTCACTTCCTGCTTTCGTTACTGCGGCTCGCGAGGTAAGGCATTCGCAGTAGAAAAATGGCGGCACCTATAGAAGAAGTGTGTCTGATCGATGCGGAAGATAACAAAGAATATAAAATAATATTAAGTAGCGGAGATGCAGAAAAAGCACGAAGAAGTAAGTATACAATTTATATTGTCAACATTTTTATAAATATTAATATTATTTTTACTTTTATAGATATGAATTTTGCAACGTTGTTGTTGGCAAAAGCCAAAGAACAATATATGTTACCACAAGCAACTAGTGAACGTAAATATAATGAATTTAAAAATATTAAGTAAATAATGAGTGCTTTCCATGTAGCGTTCCATAAATCGATCAAGCATCATGCTATCTTTGTCACTCACTGATGTGAGGCAAGAACAGAATAATGCTTGTGTCAACTTGTGTCATGAAATGGAAAGTACCCAGCAAACACAATATTACATGTAACGTGCATGTTTATTATAATTTCCTATTCAACAATATAACTGTTATATAACAGTAATATTGTGGAGTAGGAAATTACAATTAACATGCACGTTACATGTAATATTGTATTTGCTGGGTATCCATTATTAATTTGTAAAATATTTTTTCTGTTCTAGCAAGTTGTAGTACATTTACAAATATTATTGGATGTATGGAAGGTAATGTAATAATTTTAACTGTATACTTGCTTTCGTAAAATGGTTTAAGCATATAATTATTTTTTAAAAGAGGGTAAGGAAATTGAAGAATTCTAGCAACTGTTTACAGGTTTGTAAGTGACAAGTAGCCTGTTCTTTTTAGCTGCTAAACTGCAATAAGCGATAGTAAGAAAAATATAAGCCTGTTCGTTTTCGCTGCATTGCTGAATTAGCGCAATAAATTAGAGTGAGAAAATCTGTATTAATCTCATTTTAACTTATTGCACCGGTTCAGTAGTGCAGCGAAAACGAACAGATCTTATGTCTCACTTTAACTTATTGCACTTGTGCAGCAATACAACTAAAGAACAAACTAAAGATTATGTGTAATTGTGTAAACTTGTGAACAGTTGCTGACTTTTTTCAGTTATTGTCTTTTATTTCGAACATGTTGGACAAATGACTAAATTTTGTAAATAACTTTTGTAAATACATATACAAAAGTGTATCTAATATAATAAGTGTCTACTGCATATTAGATGTATCCAATTTGCATCAAATATTGAAATAATAGTATTTCTTTAATCATTATAGGTACACATTTGGACTACACCAGAAACTCTATTATTATTAAACATATATGATGAATATAAGGATGAATATTAGAATGGAAAAGGAACAGTTAAATAATACTGGGATAAAGTTGCAAAAGCTATGCAAGACAAAGGATATGATGTAACGGGCATGAAATGTTCAATAAAGTTTCAGGCCTTAAAACGAACATATAAATCAATTATGGATCATAATAACAAAAGTGGGAATAATCGCAAAGAATGGGAATATCTAAAAGTATAAGATTTTTTAAGTTTATTCTTACATAAAGATATATATATATGTTATATGTTTATTAATGTTAATACATCGACATTTAATTATAAAGATCATGTTTTTGCCTCAGATTATGAATGAATTGTTTGCGGATAAACCTTGGATCAAACCTTTGGCTGTGGCAGGATCAAATGTGGATGAAGATGAGAAAGAGAATACACCACAGGAAAAATGTAAGGTAAAACATGCCTTCTGTGTCCTACATAAGTAAAATGAATTGTAAAAGTGTGTTCGACATTTATAATTTTAGGTATTAAAAAGAGAAAGTTGAATATACTTATACAAGACTATATCATATAACAAGGAAGAACAAAAGAAACGAAGAAAGTTTAGAGAAAAAAAATATGAAGAGAAACAAATTGCATTTAAGCGATTACAAGATTTAATGCAAAGATTGATAGAAAAAGAAAAGAGTAAGAAAAAAGTAAAGTAGATTGAGTGAGAAAGAAAAACGGATAAAGGATATAATGCTTATTTTGTTCATTACAAAGTTTTGAGTTTAAGTTCAGAGCTTTTTTTATTTTTGAGTGAGAAAGAAAAACGGATAAAAGAGAGAATGTTTGTTTTATAAAGTTTAGAATTTTAGTTCAGAATTTTTTTATTTTTGAGTGAAGAAGAAAAACGGATAAAGGATAGAATATTTATTTTGTTCATTACAAAGTTTAAAGTTTAAGTACAGAGTTTTTATATTATATTTCTTTGGCAATATCATATACTGAAATGTGATAAAAATTTTATTTTGTTTTTATTAACTGTTTATCAACAAAAATTAGTACAGTTCAATGACTAGGTTTATTATCTATGACAGTATAAGAAAAGACTGAATATATATTAACTATATATTAATATAAACCTAAATTAAAACTTACTTTTAATAATATTTTGTCCTTGTTAAAATATAATATATAGTTATATAAAATAAAAAGAATCGAGATATGTGACATAGTAATATTTATTTCTGTATTTAAAATATACTAATATAAAAGTATAAAGTAAACATCTTTTCTTTCTTTCACATCGTTTAAACATTTTGTAAATAGTACATAATTGCATTTCTTTTCTGTATACCTTCTCTGTGTGCAGCATTGTCTTCTAATATTTGTTAATCAGCCTAATATCATGCTTCTTGCATGATATTAGGCTGATTAACAATAATAGGAATATCTATTATATCATTATTCAATAAGCAAATATTGTGCACAATGCAACAAGCAATTATATATTTGGGAATTAAATCCGTTCTTTGCATTGGAAGTGTGTCTAATATACTTCTAAAACGACCTTTTAGGAGACCTAATGATCGCTCCACGATCATTCTAGCAGAAGAGAGACGAACATTAAAATATTTTTGTCTTTCTGATAGATGACCATTATCCTTAAATGGTACCATCACATATTTTGTTAATTGATATGCTGCATCACCTAGGATATGGCAATCATGAGGAAAATTCGCATCCGTACACATATTTTCGAATTTAGATAATTTAAAAACGCATGTCGTGCACGGAACCAACCTGTCCTGCATAACAATGTATAAATTGTAATTGTGGATTACAAATTACCTAAAACATTATAATTTTTCAATGTTGACATCATACATTAATAATGATATAAATGAAACATTTGCTATTAATAAGTACATGATTTGTGTATGTGTGTGCCCGCATACTAAAAGGTTGACTGTAATTTTTGGAATGAGTTTGTAAGCTCTATCTTGTCCAATGGGAATATTATACCATGAAAAAACGAATTCTTCCATTAAATAGAAGGAGAGTTCACAAATTCATTACAAAAATTACAGATAACTTTCTAGTCCACGATAGTACAATATATTTCACACTTTTAACATCATCCAGTAAAAAACAAACATGTCTACAGTATTAAAAACATTTTATCATATATTAATATTAAAATATTAATAACATTAACTTACTTGTAGTTGAATCGAATGAAACCCTTTTCTGTTTATGTATGATTACTATGTTCTTGTGGAGCAGTAATTTTTACATGTGTTCCGTCTACTGCCCCAATAACATTTGGAAAACCATATTGCTGTTCCATGGTATCCATGCTTTGTTGTGCTTCTTCTATAGTTGGCCATTTAATAAAACTTGTAATTTTTTTATACAGTACATGTACAACTTTTTGCACACTTCGCCATGCTGTAGCTTTACCAACATTAAATCTATCTGAAACACATCTGAACAAAAAATTTATTACATATACCTATTTTATACAAATCCAAAGTTATAATTCAATTTACTTATATGCTTCTTACCTATAGGAATTTGGTGTAGCCATAATCCAAATAGCTATGAGTAGTTGTTTTTCAGGCGATATTGGTTGCTTGCCATATCTATTACTCTGTTTCCAGAGGCTTGGTTCCAAGAGGTCTTAATAGTTCTAATAATATTTGAAACGTACTCCGTTTCATCCTAAAATAAAGAATAGCTATTATAAAAAGATAAAAGTTAATTTATTCAATATGGCATTTATGTATGTAAACTGTCAAAATTTTATCTGCATATTTTTTCTTACCGAAAATGCATTTTGAATTCTTCATCGGTGTACAAGGGTACAATGTTTTCAACATAATTCTGGTAATGTTTATGCGATATTGTATTCGTCTTTTGCACAATTAATAATAAGAGCAATTCATGTTCCTCATCTGATGTTTCACTGTCTGATTCATCTG
The DNA here is from genome assembly GCF_003227715.2 of Harpegnathos saltator. NCBI lineage: Eukaryota > Metazoa > Arthropoda > Insecta > Hymenoptera > Formicidae > Harpegnathos > Harpegnathos saltator. The sequence continues at coordinate 323,551 of NW_020230379.1, forward strand.
ATGATTCCATTAAATATTTCGCGAACTCACAAATCATTTCAAGTTTTTTATCCATTTTGACAATTTCGTTTATATTGATAGGTTAATATTTTAAATCAATCGCAGTACTGCGGACATCGTTCCGTTATTGCAGTACTATAACGTAAAGAAGCAACATCAGTAATAATGGAACGATCTTTGTAGCTTTACCGAGTGATGTCACATTGTCAGTACTTACAGTGAATATCGGAACGCAGCCTGAATAAGAGGGTCTTGATCAAGTTGATCTTAAGGCTGCGTTCCGATATTCACTGTAAGTAAGTAAGTACTGACAATGTGACATCACTCGGTAAAGCTACAAAGATCGTTCCATTATTACTGATGTTACTTCTTTACGTTATAGTACTGCAATAACGGAACGATGTCCGCAGTACTGCGATTGATTTAAAATATTAACCTATCAATATAAACGAAATTGTCAAAATGGATAAAAAACTTGAAATGATTTGTGAGTTCGCGAAATATTTAATGGAATCATCAGATGAATCAGACAGTGAAACATCAGATGAGGAACATGAATTGCTCTTATTATTAATTGTGCAAAAGACGAATACAATATCGCATAAACATTACCAGAATTATGTTGAAAACATTGTACCCTTGTACACCGATGAAGAATTCAAAATGCATTTTCGGTAAGAAAAAATATGCAGATAAAATTTTGACAGTTTACATACATAAATGCCATATTGAATAAATTAACTTTTATCTTTTTATAATAGCTATTCTTTATTTTAGGATGAAACGGAGTACGTTTCAAATATTATTAGAACTATTAAGACCTCTTGGAACCAAGCCTCTGGAAACAGAGTAATAGATATGGCAAGCAACCAATATCGCCTGAAAAACAACTACTCATAGCTATTTGGATTATGGCTACACCAAATTCCTATAGGTAAGAAGCATATAAGTAAATTGAATTATAACTTTGGATTTGTATAAAATAGGTATATGTAATAAATTTTTTGTTCAGATGTGTTTCAGATAGATTTAATGTTGGTAAAGCTACAGCATGGCGAAGTGTGCAAAAAGTTGTACATGTACTGTATAAAAAAATTACAAGTTTTATTAAATGGCCAACTATAGAAGAAGCACAACAAAGCATGGATACCATGGAACAGCAATATGGTTTTCCAAATGTTATTGGGGCAGTAGACGGAACACATGTAAAAATTACTGCTCCACAAGAACATAGTGAATCATACATAAACAGAAAAGGGTTTCATTCGATTCAACTACAAGTAAGTTAATGTTATTAATATTTTAATATTAATATATGATAAAATGTTTTTAATACTGTAGACATGTTTGTTTTTTACTGGATGATGTTAAAAGTGTGAAATATATTGTACTATCGTGGACTAGAAAGTTATCTGTAATTTTTGTAATGAATTTGGGAACTCTCCTTCTATTTAATGGAAGAATTCGTTTTTTCATGGTATAATACTCCTATTGGACAAGATAGAGCTTACAAACTCATTCCAAAAATTACAGTCAACCTTTTAGTATGCGGGCACACACATACACAAATCATGTACTTATTAATAGCAAATGTTTCATTTATATCATTATTAATGTATGATGTCAACATTGAAAAATTATAATGTTTTAGGTAATTTGTAATCCACAATTACAATTTATACATTGTTATGCAGGACAGGTTGGTTCCGTGCACGACATGCGTGTTTTTAAATTATCTAAATTCGAAAATATGTGTACGGATGCGAATTTTCCTCATGATTGCCATATCCTAGGTGATGCAGCATATCGATTAACAAAATATGTGATGGTACCATTTAAGGATAATGGTCATCTATCAGAAAGACAAAAATATTTTAATGTTCGTCTCTCTTCTGCTAGAATGATCGTGGAGCGATCATTAGGTCTCCTAAAAGTCGTTTTAGAAGTATATTAGACACACTTCCAATGCAAAGAACGGATTTAATTCCCAAATATATAATTGCTTGTTGCATTGTGCACAATATTTGCTTGTTGAATAATGATATAATAGATATTCCTATTATTGTTAATCAGCCTAATATCATGCAAGAAGCACAAATATTAGAAGACAATGCTGCACACAGAGAAGGTATACAGAAAAGAAATGCAATTATGTACTATTTACAAAATGTTTAAACGATGTGAAAGAAAGAAAAGATGTTTACTTTATACTTTTATATTAGTATATTTTAAATACAGAAATAAATATTACTATATCACATATCTCGATTCTTTTTATTTTATATAACTATATATTATATTTTAACAAGGTCAAAATATTATTAAAAGTAAGTTTTAATTTAGGTTTACATTAATATATAGTTAATATATATTCAGTCTTTTCTTATACTGTCATAGATAATAAACCTAGTCATTGAACTGTACTAATTTTTGTTGATAAACAGTTAATAAAAACAAAATAAAATTTTTACCACATTTCAGTATATGATATTGCCAAAGAAATATAATATAAAAACTCTGTACTTAAACTTTAAACTTTGTAATGAACAAAATAAATATTCTATCCTTTATCCGTTTTTCTTCTTCACTCAAAAATAAAAAAATTCTGAACTAAAATTCTAAACTTTATAAAACAAACATTCTCTCTTTTATCCGTTTTTCTTTCTCACTCAAAAATAAAAAAAGCTCTGAACTTAAACTCAAAACTTTGTAATGAACAAAATAAGCATTATATCCTTTATCCGTTTTTCTTTCTCACTCAATCTACTTTACTTTTTTCTTACTCTTTTCTTTTTCTATCAATCTTTGCATTAAATCTTGTAATCGCTTAAATGCAATTTGTTTCTCTTCATATTTTTTTTCTCTAAACTTTCTTCGTTTCTTTTGTTCTTCCTTGTTATATGATATATAGTCTTGTATAAGTATATTCAACTTTCTCTTTTTAATACCTAAAATTATAAATGTCGAACACACTTTTACAATTCATTTTACTTATGTAGGACACAGAAGGCATGTTTTACCTTACATTTTTCCTGTGGTGTATTCTCTTTCTCATCTTCATCCACATTTGATCCTGCCACAGCCAAAGGTTTGATCCAAGGTTTATCCGCAAACAATTCATTCATAATCTGAGGCAAAAACATGATCTTTATAATTAAATGTCGATGTATTAACATTAATAAACATATAACATATATATATATCTTTATGTAAGAATAAACTTAAAAAATCTTATACTTTTAGATATTCCCATTCTTTGCGATTATTCCCACTTTTTTATTATGATCCATAATTGATTTATATGTTCGTTTTAAGGCCTGAAACTTTATTGAACATTTCATGCCCGTTACATCATATCCTTTGTCTTGCATAGCTTTTGCAACTTTATCCCAGTATTATTTAACTGTTCCTTTTCCATTCTAATATTCATCCTTATATTCACCATATATGTTTAATAATAATAGAGTTTCTGGTGTAGTCCAAATATGTACCTATAATGATTAAAGAAATACTATTATTTCAATATTTGATGCAAATTGGATACATCTAATATGCAGTAGACACTTATTATATTAGATACACTTTTGTATATGTATTTACAAAATATTTACAATTTAGTCATTTGTCCAACATGTTCGAAATAAAAGACAATAACTGAAAAAAGTCAGCAACTGTTCACAAGTTTACACAATTACACATAATCTTTAGTTTGTTCTTTAGTTGTATTGCTGCACAAGTGCAATAAGTTAAAGTCAGACATAAGATCTGTTCGTTTTCGCTGCACTACTGAACCGGTGCAATAAGTTAAAGTGAGATTAATACAGATTTTCTCACTCTAATTTATTGCGCTAATTCAGTAATGCAGCGAAAACGAACAGGCTTATATTTTTCTTACTATCGCTTATTGCAGTTTAGCAGCTAAAAAGAACAGGCTACTTGTCACTTACAAACCTGTAAACAGTTGCTAGAATTCTTCAATTTCCTTACCCTCTTTTAAAAAATAATTATATGCTTAAACCATTTTACGAAAGCAAGTATACAGTTAAAATTATTACATTACCTTCCATACATCCAATAATATTTGTAAATGTACTACAACTTGCTAGAACAGAAAAAATATTTTACAAATTAATAATGGATACCCAGCAAATACAATATTACATGTAACGTGCATGTTAATTGTAATTTCCTACTCCACAATATTACTGTTATATAACAGTTATATTGTTGAATAGGAAATTATAATAAACATGCACGTTACATGTAATATTGTGTTTGCTGGGTACTTTCCATTTCATGACACAAGTTGACACAAGCATTATTCTGTTCTTGCCTCACATCAGTGAGTGACAAAGATAGCATGATGCTTGATCGATTTATGGAACGCTACATGGAAAGCACTCATTATTTACTTAATATTTTTAAATTCATTATATTTACGTTCACTAGTTGCTTGTGGTAACATATATTGTTCTTTGGCTTTTGCCAACAACAACGTTGCAAAATTCATATCTATAAAAGTAAAAATAATATTAATATTTATAAAATGTTGACAATATAAATTGTATACTTACTTCTTCGTGCTTTTTCTGCATCTCCGCTACTTAATATTATTTTATATTCTTTGTTATCTTCCGCATCGATCAGACACACTTCTTCTATAGGTGCCGCCATTTTTCTACTGCGAATGCCTTACCTCGCGAGCCGCAGTAACGAAAGCAGGAAGTGACGACAAAATCTATTACGTCATATGGACACGAAAATGCTTTGAAAGTTTACTGTCGCGAATATCGGAACGGCATTCGCAGTGCTGCCAGTACTGGCAGTGAATATCGGAACGCAGCCGTAATATCAGCCTTAGGGCAAGAGCACAGGCTTTTGCATAATACATAATACATAACACATAAGAGAATAAACCAATTAGTTTTCTTGATTTCCTTCCTCATGACAGAAATGAAGAACTCTGATTGGTTGATTCTCTTATGTGTTGTGTATTATGCGTTATGCAGAAGTCTGTGCTCTGGCCCTTATACCTCGTCTACAACAGAAGTCATAGAGTCATAAGTCGTACAAATTGACCAATCGCGGTCGATTATTTTTCTCTTACCGGACTATGATTGGTCAATTTCTACGACTTACGACTCTACGACTCTACGACTTCTATTGTAAACGAGGTATTACAGCTATTGTAGACGAGCCTTTAGAGAGAAGGATGCGAGTCGATGGGATGTGATAAGTGCACGCGTCATGGCGGCCAGTATCGACGCTGTTGAGATATTAAGTTGTTTCGGATTAGTGAGCTGAACTTTTAGTTTGTTCCAAAACAAATTTCGGTTACCGCGATACAATATGGTCATTTGAAAAACCGATAAAAAAATTCGACTCGAATATTCTAACAAGAACTGACTGTTGAAGACACAATAACGCAGCTTGCCGTTGACGCATGTGTCAATAGAAAAGTGTCAATGCTATCAATATTCGCAGTAGGCAGTAAAGAATTCTGTGTATTCGATGATTATGCTGACACGTTGACGTTAAATATTATCGAGTGTAAGGTCGAGTGGATCGGTGATAGCGATGCGTCATATTATATTCGAATTACGCATTCGCATCTCGTTTATTCGACAGAAGGTGGAATCTTGGTGCAAGAAGAAACAAATGGAGCTTCGTGGTTATCATCAGTCTGCCACAAGGCTGAATTGCATAGTTGACGTGAATGAAAATTATCATCGTTAGAATTGCGGTAGACAATAAAAAGCGGCACGCACACATCGGATATAACATTAAACGGCTGGCTCGTTAGGGACAGTCAAAGGCGTGAATGCATTGCAAGGGGCAAACACGTTATCGTCGTCGCCGTCGTCGTCGTCGTCGCCGCCGCCGCCGCCGCCGCAAGCCGTGATCGACCAAGGAAACGATGAGAACAGCAATGGCTAATAATGGCAGTAATATGCAACACTCGACGTAAGGTCCGCGTCGAACATACCACGAAGGTTTCTGTTATGCTGTTGACTCTATACAAAGATACTCGTTTGCGAAGAATAGCAGTGGATCGCGGTAGAACGCGACCGGAAAGGAAGCGAGGGAAGGGTAAAAAGGGTGCCGTCGCCGGTTCGGAGCCGGCATATTAAATCGCGGTGGCCTAACAAGCCTTCGCTCTGGAAAATGAACTCCATGCTATATACTTTGTATGGGTTCGCGATATTCTTTATGATATTCTGGTCGGGCATGTGGGTAGTGCATATGTTGGCGTTGATTGCAGGTCGTTGGAAATTACATCGTAAAGTAAACCAAGTACCGAGTTACGAAACGCCTTTACCAGGTGTTTCTGTAATAAAACCATTGATGGGTGTTGATCCGAACCTCTTTGGCAATCTCGAAACCTTCTTCACAATGGAATATCCTCGATATGAGCTTCTATTTTGTGTAGAGGACGATTCTGATCCTGTGTTGATGCTGGTACGCAAACTGATTGAAAAATATCCGGAAATCGAAACCAGTCTCTTTGTCGGTGGTTGTAACGTAGGAGTAAATCCAAAGATCAACAACATGCAGCCAGCTTATGAGGCTGCCAAGTACGAACTTGTGCTGATCAGTGACAGTGGTATACGCATGAAGGAAGACACTCTATTGGATATGGTGAATTATATGACGGATAAAGTAGCTTTGGTTCACCAGATGCCATTCACCTGTGATCGAGAAGGTTTTGCTGCTGCTTATGAAAAGATATTTTTCGGTACTGTGCAATCGCGAATGTATCTGGCAGCAGATTTACTTAGGATAAACTGCCATACAGGAATGTCGGCTTTATTAAGGAAATCCACTTTAGACGAGGTCGGAGGTTTAAAAGTGTTTGGTATTTATCTTGCGGAAGACTTTTTTTACGCTAAATCGTTGACTGATCGTGGCTGGCGCATCACCGTGTCCTCACAACCGGCGCTTCAGAATAGCGGTCACTGCGAGTTAGATACTTTTCGAGCAAGATTACGACGATGGGCCAAGCTGAGAGTGGCAATGTTACCTACGACGATTGTTTTAGAGCCACTGAGCGAGTGTTTTGTCCTGGGTGGTTGTGCTTCTTGGGCAGCTAGTGTGTTATTCGAGTGGGATTCTCTAGTTTTCTATTTAGTACACATACTTTTGTGGTTTATGTTCGACTGGACGTTACTGTGTGTTGTACAGAACGGTCCGCTACCATTCAACAAACTTGAATTCGTGTGTGGTTGGTTACTCAGCGAGACCACGAGACCGTATCTTTTTTTTCAGGCTGTCTTGGATCCTCTTATACAATGGCGATCGCGCGTTTACAAGCTCAAGTGGGGTGGCATTGCGGAAGAGGTTAAAGCAAAAATTAAATATTAAGAATTAAGCGTATGTTTGCGTGCGTGCGTTCGTTTATGTAATTAGAGATAAAAAGAACATAAGGACACAATGGTCTTTTTCTTAATCAATTTATTTATCAGTATGTGTAATTATACAAGGTGTTTAATTATCTTATATGTAGATTTATCTCTCATATTCTTTAGTATTTCAAAATTATAACCTTGGTTTAAAATAATAAGATTTTTGAAAACTAATCTCAAGAAGAATAATATCAATAAGATATATTTTGTTTTGTTTTTAATGAATTCTGATAAAATCTTAACTTGCCACTTTATTGACCTAATTAAATACAATATTTTAATTTAATATTACATTTCGCAGGTTTAAAAAATACTATGTTCTATATTGTAATACAATTTGTATTATATAGAATCAGGTTGAAATTTGAAACATATATAGGATATAATAGTGCGTATGATTTTTTAGACACTTCTAATGATTAAAAGAAAAGATAAAAGTGAACATTTATCTGCTTCATACAGACTACAACTTGCGATAAACATTTTTGAAAAAAGAATTTTCTTTATAAAAATCAAAGTTACCTCAGATTTTTTAAATGGCACCATGCAATTTTTTTATATAATATTGTACAGGATTTTGAAACAAATTCAATGCACTATTAGAAATGTCACTTTTATTAATAAAAATATAAGAATAATAAAAGAAAACTCTAATTTATGAAAATAAATGTTAAAATTGCTTGTATCTTTCTGAAAAAAAATCCTGTTCTTTCTAACAAATTATGCATATTATATTATTATACTATTTGGATCCAAAGTTGCATAAGCGGTATTTTTTTCTTGAAAATTTTTTAATTATTGTTATTGAACATTATTAATTATTGTTTGATATATAAGAGCTTGCAGATATCTTTATAAAAAAAAATCTATCAGAGACNACATCGACATTTAATTATAAAGATCATGTTTTTGCCTCAGATTATGAATGAATTGTTTGCGGATAAACCTTGATCAAACCTTTGGCTGTGGCAGGATCAAATGTGGATGAAGATGAGAAAGAGAATACACCACAGGAAAAATGTAAGGTAAAACATGCCTTCTGTGTCCTACATAAGTAAAATGAATTGTAAAGTGTGTTCGACATTTATAATTTTAGGTATTAAAAAGAGAAAGTTGAATATACTTATACAAGACTATATCATATAACAAGGAAGAACAAAAGAAACGAAGAAAGTTTAGAGAAAAAAATATGAAGAGAAACAAATTGCATTTAAGCGATTACAAGATTTAATGCAAAGATTGATAGAAAAAGAAAAGAGTAAGAAAAAAGTAAAGTAGATTGAGTGAGAAAGAAAAACGGATAAAGGATATAATGCTTATTTTGTTCATTACAAAGTTTTGAGTTTAAGTTCAGAGCTTTTTTTATTTTTTGAGTGAGAAAGAAAAACGGATAAAAGAGAGAATGTTTGTTTTATAAAGTTTAGAATTTTAGTTCAGAATTTTTTTATTTTTGAGTGAAGAAGAAAAACGGATAAAGGATAGAATATTTATTTTGTTCATTACAAAGTTTTAAAGTTTAAGTACAGAGTTTTTATATTATATTTCTTTGGCAATATCATATACTGAAATGTGATAAAAATTTTATTTTGTTTTTATTAACTGTTTATCAACAAAAATTAGTACAGTTCAATGACTAGGTTTATTATCTATGACAGTATAAGAAAAGACTGAATATATATTAACTATATATTAATATAAACCTAAATTAAAACTTACTTTTAATAATATTTTGTCCTTGTTAAAATATAATATATAGTTATATAAAATAAAAAGAATCGAGATATGTGACATAGTAATATTTATTTCTGTATTTAAAATATACTAATATAAAAGTATAAAGTAAACATCTTTTCTTTCTTTCACATCGTTTAAACATTTTGTAAATAGTACATAATTGCATTTCTTTTCTGTATACCTTCTCTGTGTGCAGCATTGTCTTCTAATATTTGTTAATCAGCCTAATATCATGCTTCTTGCATGATATTAGGCTGATTAACAATAATAGGAATATCTATTATATCATTATTCAATAAGCAAATATTGTGCACAATGCAACAAGCAATTATATATTTGGGAATTAAATCCGTTCTTTGCATTGGAAGTGTGGTCTAATATATTCTAAACGACCTTTTAGGAGACCTAATGATCGCTCCACGATCATTGCTAGCAGAAGAGAGACGAACATTAAAATATTTTTGTCTTCTGATAGAATGACCATTATCCTTAAATGGTACCATCACATATTTTGTTAATCGATATGCTGCATCACCTAGGATATGGCAATCATGAGGAAAATTCGCATCCGTACACATATTTTCGAATTTAGATAATTTAAAAACGCATGTCGTGCACGGAACAACCTGTCCTGCATAACAATGTATAAATTGTAATTGTGGATTACAAATTACCTAAAACATTATAATTTTTCAATGTTGACATCATACATTAATAATGATATAAATGAAACATTTGCTATTAATAAGTACATGATTTGTGTATGTGTGTGCCCGCATACTAAAGGTTGACTGTAATTTTTGGAATGAGTTTGTAAGCTCTATCTTGTCCAATAGGAGTATTATACCATGAAAAAACGAATTCTTCCATTAAATAGAAGGAGAGTTCCCAAATTCATTACAAAAATTACAGATAACTTTCTAGTCCACGATAGTACAATATATTTCACCACTTTTAACATCATCCAGTAAAAAACAAACATGTCTACAGTATTAAAAACATTTTATCATATATTAATATTAAAATATTAATAACATTAACTTACTTGTAGTTGAATCGAATGAAACCCTTTTCTGTTTATGTATGATTTACTATGTTCTTGTGGAGCAGTAATTTTTACATGTGTTCCGTCTACTGCCCCAATAACATTTGGAAAACCATATTGCTGTTCCATGGTATCCATGCTTTGTTGTGCTTCTTCTATAGTTGGCCATTTAATAAAACTTGTAATTTTTTATACAGTACATGTACAACTTTTTGCACACTTCGCCATGCTGTAGCTTTACCAACATTAAATCTATCTGAAAACACATCTGAACAAAAAATTTATTACATATACCTATTTTATACAAATCCAAAGTTATAATTCAATTTACTTATATGCTTCTTACCTATAGGAATTTGGTGTAGCCATAATCCAAATAGCTATGAGTAGTTGTTTTTCAGGCGATATTGGTTGCTTGCCATATCTATTACTCTGTTTCCAGAGGCTTGGTTCCAAGAGGTCTTAATAGTTCTAATAATATTTGAAACGTACTCCGTTTCATCCTAAAATAAAGAATAGCTATTATAAAAAGATAAAAGTTAATTTATTCAATATGGCATTTATGTATGTAAACTGTCAAAATTTTATCTGCATATTTTTTCTTACCGAAAATGCATTTTGAATTCTTCATCGGTGTACAAGGGTACAATGTTTTCAACATAATTCTGGTAATGTTTATGCGATATTGTATTCGTCTTTTGCACAATTAATAATAAGAGCAATTCATGTTCCTCATCTGATGTTTCACTGTCTGATTCATCTGATGATTCCATTAAATATTTCGCGAACTCACAAATCATTTCAAGTTTTTTATCCATTTTGACAATTTCGTTTATATTGATAGGTTAATATTTTAAATCAATCGCAGTACTGCGGACATCGTTCCGTTATTGCAGTACTATAACGTAAAGAAGCAACATCAGTAATAATGGAACGATCTTTGTAGCTTTACCGAGTGATGTCACATTGTCAGTACTTACAGTGAATATCGGAACGCAGCCTGATAAGAGGGTCTTGATCAAGTGATCTTAAGGCTGCGTTCCGATATTCACTGTAAGTAAGTAAGTACTGACAATGTGACATCACTCGGTAAAGCTACAAAGATCGTTCCATTATTACTGATGTTACTTCTTTACGTTATAGTACTGCAATAACGGAACGATGTCCGCAGTACTGCGATTGATTTAAAATATTAACCTATCAATATAAACGAAATTGTCAAAATGGATAAAAAACTTGAAATGATTTGTGAGTTCGCGAAATATTTAATGGAATCATCAGATGAATCAGACAGTGAAACATCAGATGAGGAACATGAATTGCTCTTATTATTAATTGTGCAAAAGACGAATACAATATCGCATAAACATTACCAGAATTATGTTGAAAACATTGTACCCTTGTACACCGATGAAGAATTCAAAATGCATTTTCGGTAAGAAAAAATATGCAGATAAAATTTTGACAGTTTACATACATAAATGCCATATTGAATAAATTAACTTTTATCTTTTTATAATAGCTATTCTTTATTTTAGGATGAAACGGAGTACGTTTCAAATATTATTAGAACTATTAAGACCTCTTGGAACCAAGCCTCTGGAAACAGAGTAATAGATATGGCAAGCAACCAATATCGCCTGAAAAACAACTACTCATAGCTATTTGGATTATGGCTACACCAAATTCCTATAGGTAAGAAGCATATAAGTAAATTGAATTATAACTTTGGATTTGTATAAAATAGGTATATGTAATAAATTTTTTGTTCAGATGTGTTTCAGATAGATTTAATGTTGGTAAAGCTACAGCATGGCGAAGTGTGCAAAAAGTTGTACATGTACTGTATAAAAAAATTACAAGTTTTATTAAATGGCCAACTATAGAAGAAGCACAACAAAGCATGGATACCATGGAACAGCAATATGGTTTTCCAAATGTTATTGGGGCAGTAGACGGAACACATGTAAAAATTACTGCTCCACAAGAACATAGTGAATCATACATAAACAGAAAAGGGTTTCATTCGATTCAACTACAAGTAAGTTAATGTTATTAATATTTTAATATTAATATATGATAAATGTTTTTAATACTGTAGACATGTTTGTTTTTTACTGGATGATGTTAAAAGTGTGAAATATATTGTACTATCGTGGACTAGAAAGTTATCTGTAATTTTTGTAATGAATTTGGGAACTCTCCTTCTATTTAATGGAAGAATTCGTTTTTTCATGGTATAATACTCCTATTGGACAAGATAGAGCTTACAAACTCATTCCAAAAATTACAGTCAACCTTTTAGTATGCGGGCACACACATACACAAATCATGTACTTATTAATAGCAAATGTTTCATTTATATCATTATTAATGTATGATGTCAACATTGAAAAATTATAATGTTTTAGGTAATTTGTAATCCACAATTACAATTTATACATTGTTATGCAGGACAGGTTGGTTCCGTGCACGACATGCGTGTTTTTAAATTATCTAAATTCGAAAATATGTGTACGGATGCGAATTTTCCTCATGATTGCCATATCCTAGGTGATGCAGCATATCGATTAACAAAATATGTGATGGTACCATTTAAGGATAATGGTCATCTATCAGAAAGACAAAAATATTTTAATGTTCGTCTCTCTTCTGCTAGAATGATCGTGGAGCGATCATTAGGTCTCCTAAAAAGTCGTTTTAGAAGTATATTAGACACACTTCCAATGCAAAGAACGGATTTAATTCCCAAATATATAATTGCTTGTTGCATTGTGCACAATATTTGCTTATTGAATAATGATATAATAGATATTCCTATTATTGTTAATCAGCCTAATATCATGCAAGAAGCATATATTAGCTGATTAACAAATATTAGAAGACAATGCTGCACACAGAGAAGGTATACAGAAAAGAAATGCAATTATGTACTATTTACAAAATGTTTAAACGATGTGAAAGAAAGAAAAGATGTTTACTTTATACTTTTATATTAGTATATTTTAAATACAGAAATAAATATTACTATGTCACATATCTCGATTCTTTTTATTTTATATAACTATATATTATATTTTAACAAGGACAAAATATTATTAAAAGTAAGTTTTAATTTAGGTTTATATTAATATATAGTTAATATATATTCAGTCTTTTCTTATACTGTCATAGATAATAAACCTAGTCATTGAACTGTACTAATTTTTGTTGATAAACAGTTAATAAAAACAAAATAAAATTTTTATCACATTTCAGTATATGATATTGCCAAAGAAATATAATATAAAAACTCTGTACTTAAACTTTAAACTTTGTAATGAACAAAATAAATATTCTATCCTTTATCCGTTTTTCTTCTTCACTCAAAAATAAAAAAATTCTGAACTAAAATTCTAAACTTTATAAAACAAACATTCTCTCTTTTATCCGTTTTTCTTTCTCACTCAAAAATAAAAAAAGCTCTGAACTTAAACTCAAAACTTTGTAATGAACAAAATAAGCATTATATCCTTTATCCGTTTTTCTTTCTCACTCAATCTACTTTACTTTTTTCTTACTCTTTTCTTTTTCTATCAATCTTTGCATTAAATCTTGTAATCGCTTAAATGCAATTTGTTTCTCTTCATATTTTTTTTCTCTAAACTTTCTTCGTTTCTTTTGTTCTTCCTTGTTATATGATATATAGTCTTGTATAAGTATATTCAACTTTCTCTTTTTAATACCTAAAATTATAAATGTCGAACACACTTTTACAATTCATTTTACTTATGTAGGACACAGAAGGCATGTTTTACCTTACATTTTTCCTGTGGTGTATTCTCTTTCTCATCTTCATCCACATTTGACCCTGCCACAGCCAAAGGTTTGATCCAAGGTTTATCCGCAAACAATTCATTCATAATCTGAGGCAAAAACATGATCTTTATAATTAAATGTCGATGTATTAACATTAATAAACATATAACATATATATATATCTTTATGTAAGAATAAACTTAAAAAATCTTATACTTTTAGATATTCCCATTCTTTGCGATTATTCCCACTTTTATTATTATGATCCATAATTGATTTATATGTTCGTTTTAAGGCCTGAAACTTTATTGAACATTTCATGCCCGTTACATCATATCCTTTGTCTTGCATAGCTTTTGCAACTTTATCCCAGTATTGTTTAACTGTTCCTTTTCCATTCTAATATTCATCCTTATATTCACCATATATGTTTAATAATAATAGAGTTTCTGGTGTAGTCCAAATATATGTACCTATAATGATTAAAGAAATACTATTATTTCAATATTTGATGCAAATTGGATACATCTAATATGCAGTAGACACTTATTATATTAGATACACCTTTGTATATTTATTTACAAAATGATTTAGTCATTTGTCCAACATGTTCGAAATAAAAGACAATAACTGAAAAAAGTCAGCAACTGTTCACAAGTTTATACAATTACACATAATCTTTAGTTTGTTCTTTAGTTGTATTGCTGCACAAGTGCAATAAGTTAAAGTCAGACATAAGATCTGTTCGTTTTCGCTGCACTACTGAACCGGTGCAATAAGTTAAAGTGAGATTAATACAGATTTTCTCACTCTAATTTATTGCGCTAATTCAGTAATGCAGCGAAAACGAACAGGCTTATATTTTTCTTACTATCGCTTATTGCAGTTTAGCAGCTAAAAAGAACAGGCTACTTGTCACTTACAAACCTGTAAACAGTTGCTAGAATTCTTCAATTTCCTTACCCTCTTTTAAAAAATAATTATATGTTTAAACCATTTTACGAAAGCAAGTATACAGTTAAAATTATTACATTACCTTCCATACATCCAATAATATTTGTAAATGTACTACAACTTGCTAGAACAGAAAAAATATTTTACAAATTAATAATGGATACCCAGCAAATACAATATTACATGTAACGTGCATGTTAATTGTAATTTCCTACTCCACAATATTACTGTTATATAACAGTTATATTGTTGAATAGGAAATTATAATAAACATGCACGTTACATGTAATATTGTGTTTGCTGGGTACTTTCCATTTCATGACACAAGTTGACACAAGCATTATTCTGTTCTTGCCTCACATCAGTGAGTGACAAAGATAGCATGATGCTTGATCGATTTATGGAACGCTACATGGAAAGCACTCATTATTTACTTAATATTTTTAAATTCATTATATTTACGTTCACTAGTTGCTTGTGGTAACATATATTGTTCTTTGGCTTTTGCCAACAACAACGTTGCAAAATTCATATCTATAAAAGTAAAAATAATATTAATATTTATAAAAATGTTGACAATATAAATTGTATACTTACTTCTTCGTGCTTTTTCTGCATCTCCGCTACTTAATATTATTTTATATTCTTTGTTATCTTCCGCATCGATCAGACACACTTCTTCTATAGGTGCCGCCATTTTTCTACTGCGAATGCCTTACCTCGCGAGCCGCAGTAACGAAAGCAGGAAGTGACGACAAAATCTATTACGTCATATGGACACGAAAATGCTTTGAAAGTTTACTGTCGCGAATATCGGAACGGCATTCGCAGTGCTGCCAGTACTGGCAGTGAATATCGGAACGCAGCCTCAGTCGAGACCGTCTTAAGGGTCTGCAGGAGCCACACTAGAGACCTCTTGCGGAGACCCGCGAACTAGGCAAAATTATATTGCAAATTATGAACAAAATACGAAGAGAATCATAATATATGATATTTATAATCAGGAGAAACGTCCGCATGCTCGTACAAAGCGCTTTTTTGGAAAAAAGGTCTAAATAAAAATCGAATAAAAATTTTGAATGAACGTTCATTCCGCGGTGCAGCACGAGCCTATATTTTCATTTATTACAAATTTTCAAGAACCTAAATGCAAAATCGCGCTCTGTACCGACCTAGATATTAATATAAGGAAGATGCCTATGTAAGTCTGATAAGCAAATATGATGTCTGCGTGGCAAAATATGCTACACGGAAAATACACGGAAAGTGTAGCCTAGCTGTTGGGGAGAGAATGCGGGAGCAGTTCCCCTAACTGCCCTCCTCACGGTCCGACAGGTAGACATCACGCAGGGGTTTTAGTCGGTAAGAGTCCGACATAACCCCCGCCCCTCCCCAAGGGGGCGGAGGTATCTATGATGGATTTCCCCTGAACAAAAAAAAAAGAAAAAGTGTAGCCTAGCTGCACTATGGTGCAGTCTATATGACCTAACCTTCCTGCCTTGCGTTCGCGCGAACAATGCATTAGGATTAGCGTATATATGAGCAGTGCATAAGTATTGCCGTGTGTATGTGTATGAATATCTTCCAGCTTCCACTTTAAAACATAAGATATTTTGCCACGGTGACGATATATGTACCCACCAAATTGATATGGAATATTCCTTGAACTATTATCGAGGTCCCTACAGAGCCAAATTTTGCAATCCGGCCGTCAAAAATTTATCATACATTAATAAAGCATCCGCCGTATCAAGCATCGCTGCGAGTCACTCGAAATATCATTTTACGAGATGCAATATTTCGTCTCTTTGACAATACGTATTATTATCAAATTGTTGCAGCATCTTCTTCGAGATTATTTCCGAGATCGATACAAAGCCAGATTTTGCAATCCGGTCGTAAAAAATTTATAATATATAAATAAAGCCATCCGTCGTATCAGGCGTTGGAGCGAATCAGTCGCGAAATGATTGTAAGAGATGCAAAATTTCACCTCGTTGGCGATATATTTAACCGTCGAATTGTTATAGCATCTTCTTTGAACTAACCCTGAGAAACCTACAGAGCCAGATTTTGCAGTCAGACCGTGAAAAATGTATCATAAATAAATAAAGATGTATGAAGCGTCGGAGCGGATCACGTACAATACCATTTTACAAGAAGAGACCCGTCTCGTTGGCGATATATGTAACCGACAAATTTATATGGAATATTCCTTGAACTATTTGACTATCGAACTATCGAAGTCCGTACAGAGCCAGATTTTGCAATCCAGCAGACAAAAATTTATAATATTTTAATAAAGCGAGCGTCGTACGAAACATCGCAGCGAGTCCCGCGAAATACCATGTTACAAGAAAAGATATTTTGCCTCGTTGCACTCATATATTACCACCAAATTGTTACAACATATTTCTCGATCTATTTCCGAGGTCTCTACAAAGCCAGATTTCGCAATCAGGCCGTCTAACTTTTATCATAAATAAATAAAGATGCATCAAGCGTTAAGGCGGATCACGCGAATACAATTTCACAAGAAGAGATATTCCGCCTCGTTAACGATACGTATAATTGCTAAACTGTTATAGTATCTTTCTTGAACTATCCCTGAGGACCTTACACAGCTAGATTATGCAATCCGGCCGTCCAAAATTTATAATATATATAAATTAAGCATCAGCCGTACCAGGAGTTGCAACGATTCAGGTGGAATACCATTTTACAAGAAGCAATATTTTGCCTTGTTGACGTAATATATGACCATGAACTTGTTTTAGCATCTTCCTACAACTATTCCCGAGATCTCTATGGAGTTAGATTTTACAAACAGGCCGTCAACAATTTATTATATATAATTAAAGCGTCAGCTGTACCAAATATCGCAGCGAATCAGGCGGAATACAATTTTAAAAGAACAAATATATTGCCTCGTTGACAAGACGTATAACCACCAAATTATTATGGTATCTTCCTTGAACTATCCCTGAGAACCCTACAGAGCCAGATCTTACAATCCGACCGTCAAAAATTTATCATACATTAATAAAGCGTCCGCTGTACCAAGCGTCGCTGCGAATCACTCGAAATATCATTTTACGAGATGCAATATTTCGTCTCTTTGACAATACTCTCTTTGACGGTATTATTACCAAATTGTTGCAGCATCTTCTTCGTACTATTCCCGAGATCTGTACAAAGCCAGATTTTGCAATCCGATCGTCAAAAATTTATAATATATAAGTGCCCGTCGTACCAGGCGTTGGAGCGAATCAATCGAAAAATCATTGTAGGAGATGCAAAATTTCACTTCGTTGACGATATGCTTCACCGCCAAATTGTTATATAGCATCTCCTTTGAGCTATCCCCGAGAAACCTACAGAATCAGATTTTGCAGTCAGGCCGTGAAAAATGCATCATAAATAAATAAAGATGTATGAAGCGTCGGAGCGGATCACGTATGATAGCATTGTACAAAATGATATATATTCCTTCACTGATGTAATGTCATTAACATATTGTTATAGCATATCTCTAAAACTATTCCCAAGATCCTCACAAAGCCAGATTTTGCAATCAGGCCGTCTAACTTTTATTATAAATAAAGAAAGATGCATCAAGCGTTAAGGCGGATTACGCGAATACAATTTCACAAGAAGAGATATTCCGCCTTGTTGGCGTAATATATTTAGTCGATCTATATTTATAGTCGATCTAAAAACGACTCGTTATTGAGCCGCCCGAGTAAAGAAACGGCTGCAGAAATTCGCTTGATTTTGTTCTTCTCGGTCAGCAAATGGGGCACCCATATATCGAGCTTCAAATCGAATCCCATCTTTTTTAAACGCCGAAAAGCGGTTGATCGGTCAACGTTTAGTGCTGTAGCAACTTCTTCTGTTGAAATTCGCGGATTATTGAGCACTAAAGTACGCAAAACATCGTCATCAATGTCAGAAGGTCGACCAGAGCGTGGCTCGTCTTCAAGGTTAAATTCTCCGCGCCGAAATTTAGCAAACCATTTTTCCACAGTTCGTTTAGCTGGTGCTTCATCCTGATAAACATCCTAAATGTTTTTTACGGCTGCGGCAACGTTTATTCCCTTCCGAAACTCGTAAAGCATAACATGCCGTAAATGCACCTTATCGATACTCATTTTTAAAGTGATATTTCTCGAAGCAGTTTGCATGAAAACAAATGATTTTTTTTTTAATAACAGCTGAAGACGTCACCTTTCCAACGTTATATAATATGTAGATGGAAGTATTAATGACAACACTTTACGACGCTTATAACTCCATCTATTGAAACTCCGCACGAACTTTTGCACTCACCCAATACTTTAGCGTCAGTCAAATTGTCATTTGCTTGTAATTGCATTTTATGTAATCGAGTAAATAGTTGTATCAAGTAATCATCATATGTTTTTATTTTATCGTCTTCGAGTAATGGTTCGTTTGACGATATTCTCGCGGGTCTACCGAAAACTAATTCGTATGGTGTGTGTTTAGTGCCTTCATGTATGCAAATATTGTAATTTTGTATCGCTAAGTCTACCCATTCATCCCATTCCTTTTCATTGGTTGCGTATTGTTTCAAATATTCTCCTAGTGCGTGATGAGATCTTTCCAAGGAACCATTTGATTGTGGATGGAAGGCAGTTGTACGAAACCTTCGTATTCTGTAGTATTTTGCTACTTTCCTTATTAGATCGCTGATGAAATTTCTTCCTTGGTCGGCGAGCACAGCTTTAGGTGGTCCAAAAATAGCGATAAATCTCTTCACAAATTTATCGGCTATTGTTGCATCAGTTTGATCCGGTAATGACACGGCTAAGCTGAATTTACTTAGTTGATCTTGCATTGTGAGGATATACTCATTACCATTTTTAGTACGTGGCAGTGGTCCTACTATATCCATGGAAATTTTATCGAATGTCCATCCTGGAGTATCCGTTATTACCATAGGTTGTTTAGTTTTTACTCGGACCAATTTCTTTAACTGACATTGCAGACATTGTCGAATATGACGTCGGACGTCTGATTTCAGATTTTCCCAATAATAATTCTGACGAATTCTGTTGTATGTTTTAGTTACTCTTCTGTGACCTCCTACTGGAGTGCAATGCATTTCCTGAAGTATTGCTTCGCGTATATCTCCTGGTGGATATTTGATCAAGCAAATTTGCAAATAATTGCAAATAATTATTCGTATGGCTGAATCCAAGAATCCTGTCTGAAATTTAGTTTTGATATCGTTCCATGGTACATTGAGAATATATTCGCTCTTGGCTATACTTATACTTGCGAGATTCATGCTCTCAGCAGTCTGTCGCAAATTGATTATTGCGTGTGTTATATTTTTTAATATCATAGTTGGGCCTTTCTTCTGATCTTCACTAATCGGTAGTATAATGTGATACCTCTTGTTTCTTTTTATAAATTTTGCGATGCTTATTGATAGATTTGTAACTTTCGGCATTTCTTGTCTTTCGAATAATTTATTTCCTCCATCATCGACAGGATTCTCTGAAATATCTGTAAAATATAGCAAATTATCTTTGTGTAGGAAATGTAAATCTCTGGAGTCTATCAAATTGCTTTCTTTGCTTTGTGATTTCGTATTAATTGTTGCAAGTGGTTCGCAGTCATTGTCTTTTTCGTCCATGTCCTCAGGTAGCGGTTTCGGCGGTAGGTTTCGTTTCTTCGGTTTTACGATCTCTTCATATGGTTCGGCTGTTTGGGTCAGCTGTTTCGTTCGACTTCGGGTCATAATAGCCCGAGAGGCTTCGGTAGGTCTCTGTGCAGAATCCCTGCATTCAGTGTTCGTAGGTCCAGGCATATGGACCAAGGCCTCCACTGTTTGTGTTTTTGGTGATTCCATTGTTTCTCCGTCAGTCAGTGGCGAAATATTCTCGAAAGAGTCCTCAGTCAGTGCGCAGTCGTCGGAAGGATGCGTGTCGCGAACGTTCTCCTCGGTTGATTCCTCGATATGTGGGTGATCATTTGTGAAATGTCCTTCGTGAGCGTCTTCTTCGTGTGATTCTTCAGTGTCGCTGTCTTCTTCAAGAAGGCGTTGGATAATTTCTGCATCCTTTGGATCATTTGGATTTAATTTGCTTCTTGTATTTATCATCTTGCAGTCCTTTGAAGGTGAGTCAATAGAATTCCGTGACAATGCATCCGCATTTACATTAGTTTTCCCGGCCTTATAAACTACATCATAATTATACTCAGATAATTTCAATCTCCATCGAAGTATTCGCATGTTCGCATCCTGAGCGTTCTTAAACCACATTAGAGGTTTATGATCTGTTACTAGAGTAAATTTTCTTCCGTATAAATACAGTCTAAAATGCTTAACACAATATATTATTGCTAAAGCTTCCTTTTCATAAGGAAGCTATCATATTTTATTTCATTCTCACTCAAGGTACGAGATGCGTAAGCTATAGGTCGATCCTTATTAATAACTCCTTCAGATAGAATTCCGCCTATGGCATAACCGGATGCGTCGGTTGTTAAAATAAGTGATTTTGAGAAATCGGGGT
Organism: Harpegnathos saltator; assembly: GCF_003227715.2. Classification (NCBI taxonomy): domain Eukaryota; kingdom Metazoa; phylum Arthropoda; class Insecta; order Hymenoptera; family Formicidae; genus Harpegnathos; species Harpegnathos saltator. The sequence continues at coordinate 345,030 of NW_020230379.1, forward strand.
ACTGCAGCACAGGTTCCTTACATAATTCGTTCTTTAGTATTATGAATGATTGTTGCTGTTCTAATCTCCATTGGAAAGGTATTTCCTTTTTTAATAGTTGTGTTAAAGGTCTTAATAATTTAGAAAATTCAGGAATAAATCTCCTGTAATATCCCGCTAATCCCAAAAATTGTTTAATATTTTTTTGGTGTTTTTGGTATTGGAAATTCGTGTACAGCTTCTAGATTTTTAGGATCCGGTTTCGCTCCTCCATTGCTAATCACATGACCTAAATAATTGACTTCTCTGCTTAAAAATTGACATTTATCGGGTTGTAATTTTAAATTAGCTTCTTTGAGTCGTTGCATTAATTTTTCGAATTTATGTTTGTGTTCTTCTAGAGATGATGCGTATACTACAATATCATCCAAGTAAACAAATGCTTCCTGTCCTTGTATTCCCGATAAAACGATGTCCATTAATCGTTGAAAAGTTGCAGGAGCATTTTTTAAACCGAAAGGCATACGATTAAACTCATAATGTCCAAAAGGTGTGGTAAACGCGGTTTTATGTCTATCGCGAGGATCCATTTCAATTTGATGGAATTCTGAAGCTAAATCAAATACAGAAAAATATTGAGCTCCACCGAGTTGATCTAGGATGTCCATTATATTAGGTAACGGATAAGCGTCTCCAATAGTTTTATCATTTAATAAACGAAAATCCAATACCATACGCCATCGCTTATTGCCCAATTGATCTGCCTTTTTGGGTACAATCCAAATTGGAGTATTATACGGCGATTGAGAAGGCCGAATAATACTATTGGCTAATAGTTCTTGTACTTGTTTATCAATTTCTTGTTTGTGAATTTGAGGAAATCTATATTGTTTTATATTAATTGGATATTCGTCTATAGTCGGTATACGATGTTGCAGTACGTGCGTCGAAGTCAGTTGTTCTCCAGGCAAATGGAAGCAATCTTGATGAGATTGTATTAATGCAACTATGCTACTAATTTCGTTTTTATTTAAATGGTTAAAATCCATTAGGTCAAATAGTCTGTCTAATCGTTCGTCATCATGGTTGTCGGTTGAATTTATTTGGAGAACGTTTGTATGCAACTTTGAATTAATGAAATCGTTATTGAGATAAGTGGCAGTGTCTATATCGCACTGTTGATTTGTTCCGTCGTATCGTTGAGTCGTGTCAATCTTTCGTTCGTTCGTCAAGAAATCGGCTGCTGCAGGCTTACCAGCATTTGTAGTTGAGACTGGGAGAGCTAGAACTGTTGTATTGTTATTAGAAGCGTGATTACATTTAAATTCAATTGCATTATTTTGGTCGAAGGATTGTAAAGATTCCTGGTTACGAGGGAAAATTGAAAGATCAATTACTGGCACACAGTTAGTATCATTTATAATATTTTCATTTCTATCTGTATAATTCTCATTGCATTTTTTAATTTTTTGAGTTTTAACATTTTCATAGGAAGCCTTAAATACTTCCTCTTGAGTTTCATTAAATTTTATACATATCTTTTCAGTTACATTTGAGAAATTATATTCTGGATAATGCGATTGTATTTTATCGTGTGACTCTTCTTCGATAATATATATACTTTCATTAGTTTTTAGAGTATTTTCCTTAGAGTTATTATATATTTCAAGAGATTTTTCCTCCTGGTTACCCACTTTCTCCTTTGGACGAGGAATCTGGAAATTGTCCCCTTGGTCGGGAGGATCGTGGTTTGGATAGGAGAATTGGGAATTTTCCCTTGAAATCTTATCTAAGCCTTTGCCTAATCCTACAAGAAGAGTCGATTCGAACATTTTTTGTTGATTAATTTTTTCTTTTTGTTTAATAGGAGCATGGAAGGTCGCTCCTTGCTTTTTATTCTGAATTTTCGTCACTAGGCGGGGAAGTTAAGACTGATTCCCCTTTTCAAAATTTTTGTTTTCAACATTTCTTGATTCGACAGGGGTTGCGAGATTTTCTTCCGGTGAGTTAATATGTATATAATTAAATGTACCTTAGCCGCTGCATTTCGTGGTTCTCTTTCTTCGCGGTCAAGAATATGTTCCCCTTTATCTTTAGGTTTTTCGTTATCTCTATTATTCTCAATATTTCCATCTTTAATATCGTTATCCTTCTCGTTATCCTTTAAAATCGCGGGTCGTATATTAATAGTTGGTATTAATATTTCTATCTCAGTATCCAAAGAATTAATTACGTTAGTGTAAGCCTTACCGTCAATATTTTTTATTAAGCCGGTTGATTCTACTTCTACACCTTTTTCTATAGTTATCTTGGGTAAATATCCCTCTTTAATATGCGAATTTCCGATGCGCACGAAAAACAATGCTTTAGAGCGCGCAGGAATTATTACAGATTCTTGTGAATAAAAAGGAATTTTAGTGGTTAAGACTTCTAAGTGACCTTTTGAATAATCAATTTTAGCTTTAGTTTGTTGAAAAAAGTCGTTGCCTAATATCCCACAAGATTGAATAGGAAAATCATTGGAAATTACATGAAAGTCGACAGGAATTCCCAAAATTTTCTTGGTAATTTTTCCGATAGTGTACACGGGTGAATTATTGATTCCGTTTAATTTTAATATATGCGTTGAATCTAAGTCTGGAGTTCCTGAAATGCGAGCTTCTTTAATAAGGTTGGGTCCCGATCCCGTATCCAACATAAAAGTTTCAAAATAATTATTTCCATTTAAACTTAACTGAACAGTAGGCACGCAGCTTTCTTTATTCAAATTAATTTCTACCGGTCGAATTATTGGAGCTCGATTATTGTGTTCTCTGTTAGTGCAGTCATCACTGGGCGCCCCGATCCGTCGGCTCCCCGGTTCGCGCCCGCCGTCGGAGACCCTTGAATGTTTCCCTGTTTCTTTCGATTATTTTCGACTCTCAGAATGCAGTTTTCTATTGTGTTCCCCGTTTCCTTGCTATATCTACATTGATTTGCTAAATTTTGTGTTGTAAAATTGGAGTTATTTCCCGATGACCGATTTTCACGACAATTTCGAGCACTATGTCCTGTTCTATTGCAGATTTGACAAATAATTGGGACGTTATTTCCCAAATAATTGCTATTAGTAATTTGTCTTTCTCTACATTGAGATGCTCGATGTCCGCGTCGCCCGCACCATTGACACTCTTCGTTATTAGGAATATTATTCCGATTAGGATTCGCGTAACAATTCTTCGCATTATGACCTGGTTTATTGAACATTTGACAAATAATATTAGTAAAATTAGAGGAATTACCTCTACAATCTCTAGAGACGTGACCAGGTCTCTGGCAATTTTGGCATATAACCTGCTGATTATTAAGTGAACGGCAATTTTGAGCAGTATGACCAGGTTTAGAACATATTTGACATGAAACGAAACTACTTTGTACAGTTTTTACTGGTTTTTGTCCAGTAGCTTCTCGAAATTGACATTTGTCTGCGCTATGGCCTCGTTTTTTGCAAATTTGACAGACTAAAATTTCAGTCCCCAAGGATTTTGTAGTGTTTTGTAGTATCAGTTTACATTTATCTGCTGTGTGACCGGATTTTTTACATATTTGACACAATTCTGTATTGACTTGAAAACCTTGCAACCCACGTATTTTGAAAATATCCCATAATTCTTTTTCAATTCTTAAAGCTTCTTCTACAGTTGCGGTTACATCTAAATTTTTGGCAATTCTTTGCTCTATTTCGGGCTTCAGCCCTCTGATGAAACTGTGAACCAATTCATTTTCTAATGATGTTTTATAAGAGCGATCTATTGCTCCGTTATTCGTGGTTCGGTGTACCTCTAATATACGTTTGCCTATTGCTTTCGTTCTGTTTGCATATGTGAGTACCGTTTCATCGGCCCGTTGGTAATTTCGTCCTAATTCAACTTGTAATTGCATTAAGCTTTTAGAAGAGCCGTATACATGTTTCAAAAAATTTGTTAACTGACTAATCCGCGAGAAATCCTGGTCTTGTACAGAATGACGAGCGTCGCCGGTTAATCTAGTTTGAATTACTTTAGTCAAATATTTTTCGTTTTCGGGCGGTAACATGGACTTTGCTAATTTACATCCTTCTATAAAATATTCTACAGGTAGATTTTGACCATCAAAGAAAGGAACAGCCTCTACGGTATATCGTAAAGTAGCGGAAGAGTTATTTGTTACTACGTTATCGTTCATGGTTTTTGTGGTTATAATAAGTTCTAAATTAGATTGTTCTCTATGATTGCCTTGTTCCGTAAGATCTTTTACCGTAAGTTTACTGCTGGGATCAATTTCACTTTCTGTGACAACCAGACGGAAAGAATATAAGGAATTATCAAAAGATTTATACCGCGTAGGTTCAGCGCAAAAACTAGTTTCTTCGACAGATACTTCTGCGATAGGACTCGGGGGTTTATTAGTTCTTTGAGGTGAATGAGTTATACCAAATGCGCTGAGAGAAAGTGGGCTATAACTCAAAATTTTCCGAATAGTTGAAGTATCGACGTCAGATGTAAGAGCAGGAAATGTTTCAGTGGTATTAGTTGTTTAGTTCAGCGGTATTAGTGGTGGTAGTTTGTTGGTTGTGTGGCACGAATGGTGTAAATGTATGTTGAGGTTGTTCCGATGATTCTAACTCGCGAGGACGACGATGTGGTATGTTCTCGACAACTCCGCGGAAAGTTTTTTCCACCTCGTCTTTATCAGATTTAGACCGCGTATTCATACCCTTTTCCAACAGTCACTCTTATCATCCCGGACGAGCCCCCAAAATTTTGGTATGTTACGTCCTAGAAGAGGAGCGTAACCTATTCGTTCGCGAGTAAGGCGAACCTCGTTCGTACACGCATGTCAGTGAACGGGTCAGGGACCCGACGGGTCCCTTTACTCGGGCACCGACGTACGACGAGCGGTCCGTTTTTCGGTCAGGGACGCGAATCCCTTTACCGGGGATAGGACCATGTGTTCTCCCCCGTGGGCGCCACCTTGTCGTGGTGGGAGAGCTTGCGTGTCCCGATGAAATACAGAGCTGTGCTGGCGGGGGCTTCGGCCCCTGGCTGGTTCTACCATGCCGGAGTGGTCTGTATGGAGGGGCCAGACTAAGAGCGTCCATAATACTCCTGGATGGGCAGCTGCTTCCAGGCTTTAACCAGGGTCTGGAGGGTCTCATTCGTGGGGCCCAAAGGACCCTACAGCACGGGCAGAGCGGGCTCGTTAGCCTTGGCAGGCAATCGGTCTAGGGGAAGGAAAACCCCGAAATTGCACCCGTGTTGCAGGAGCACGTAAAATCCCTGCATTATGGAGAATATGACGCATAGGGAGACAAGCGCCCCGATACTCGGAGCCGGGGCATGGCGGGAGGGGGCATACGGTCCCGGCACCCCCCCGTCGTCATCATGTGACGGGCCAGGCGGCGCGTGCCAGGCGGGCGCGCCGCCCGAACTAGCTACCGCCCGTAGGGAGGCGCTTTTGGACCGGTTGAGGCCGAGCGTGGGTCGGATGGACCCACCCTCGACCTTCGCCGGTCCGAAGAGCGCGAAAAGAAGGAAGCGTGCGGCGGAGGAGTCCGCCTCGCAATTGTGACAGGAGAGGGGGATGCACTTCCCTCCCCTCGGGGGCATTAGTTCCCATCGAGGGGGGGAAGTGCGGCTCCCTGTGCGGGTGGGGAGGATTTCTCCGCCACACAGAGATGGGAGGAGCTCTTCCCGGGGGAGGAGTTCCCCCCGGTCGAGAGTGAAGAGCCCTCGGCTGGGGCGGCTTCTCTCCGAAACGCGCGGGAGGGAGGAGCTACGGGAGGGCGACTGGGGAGCCGCCAATGGGGTCTTCCGCCCGTGCGAAGACCCGCATTGGAGGCGGACAGGGGCCGCGAATTGGCCGAGGAGGCTCTGGGCGGAATCGATTACCTCAGGACCCTGAGGATTGATCCGTCGAAGAGGGCAGCGCAGGGGTACGGGAGATCCCTCGAGGCCCTCAATGAAGGCTTCAGGAATAGCATCCTCTATATAGAGGATGCTATAACTGATTATAAAAGGTTGGTGGAGGATGGAGGCCCGGATGGACGACTTGGGGTCCTGGACTTTAGGTCCGGGGCCTCAAGTCCGAAATCGCCCGCATTGGGCAGCTGCTGGAGAGGCTTCTGCCTTCTCCAGCGGCAGCAGCTGCGGGCAGCGGGGCCTCCCTCCCTCGCCCACCACCACGGCAGCCGGCGGCCGATGGGGAAGGGCGCGACGGGTGGACCCTCGTGTCCACCCGTAAGGGGAAGGGTAAGGGCGGGAAAGGGACGCGACCTTTTTTTTTTGTTCACGCAGGGGAAATCCATCATGGATACCCCCGCCCCCTTGGGGGGGTGGGGGTTATGTCGGACTCTTACCGACTAAAACCCCTGCGGGATGTCTACCTGTCGGACCGTGAGGAGGGAAGTTAGGGGAACTGTTCCCGCATTCCCTCCCCAACCCCCCGGCCCCAAGGCTCTATTCCAAGAGCCCCTCGCCTTCTTGTACCGCACACCCCCTTCCCCTTTCGGGGAATTAGTGGGAGAGGTGCGGTCCCCGGCGGATATCCCCACCGGTTGGCCTTCTGGTGTCACCTTGGAGAAAGAGGACATCCACCCTTCCTACTTATCCCCCCCTCTTCCTTAGTGGAGAGGGAGGGATTTTGGGGAGGTGGGCCCGACCCCAATCGGGTTCCCCACCTCCCCCTTTTCCCCCCTATCCAATCATTCAGAGAAGCGGGAGTTGCCCTCCCCGCTCCCCTCTGAATGACGGAGCCTGGCCCGAGGTGGCCGAGGGAGGCGCCGACCCGTGTAGGCCGGCGCCCTCTCCTCGTCTGATGCCACCTCGGGTCCGCTTCCGACTCCCCCTCCTCCGGGGGAGCGCCGGCCCCGCCGTCCTCTCCGACGGCGTTTGCCAGGCCGGCGCCTCCACTCGGCGGCCTCCTTCCGGGAGATTACCTCCTCGCAGAAGTAGGCCGCCGCGTCCCACACTCTCTCGCTCCCGCACATGGCTCGCACCAGGTGCGGGAGCGAGAGCTCCCCGCCTTGGCAGTCCACCGCCCCGAGCAGGACCCGGCTCTGCTCCTCCCATGCCGTGCAGGCGGCTAGGGTGTGCAGCGCCGTGTCCTCTTGCTCGGGGCAGTGGTGGCACCGAGCGGTGGGCTCCTTCCTTATCCGGTGCAGGTATCTCCCGAAGCATCCGTGCCCGGTCAATACCTGCACCAGGTGGAAGGACATTCCACGCCCCCTCCTGTCTGTCATTTCCGACAGATAGGGGCGGACAGCCTCGGCCGTTGCGAGACCGGACCCACGGGGGTCGACTAACGAGCCTTCCCACCGCTCCCGGGTCCGGTCTCTGGCCTGGGTCATCAGGACCTTCATGCCTGGCCGTCACTCACTCACTCACTCACTCACTCACTCCACTCCGCTCCGCTCCGCTCCACTCCACTCCACTCACTCACTCCACTCACTCCACTCACTCCACTCACTCCACTTACTCCACTCACTCCACTCACTCACTCCACTCACTCACTCCACTCACTCCACTCACTCACTCCACTCACTCCACTCATTCACTCCACTCACTCCACTCACTCCACTCACTCACTCCACTCACTCCACTCCACTCACTCCACTCCACTCACTCCACTCACTCACTCCACTCACTCACTCCACTCACTCACTCCACTCACTCCACTCACTCTCTCTCTCTCTCTCTCTCTCTCTCTCTCTCTCTCTCTACATGTGTGGACGTGTTTCGCGGCGCTCTGTAGAGGTGCTGGTTTTTTACTGTGATAGAGATGGTGGCTAGTGATAACAGTTTGCACATATGCGCTGGTATATTACAGGAATTCCAGGGAGAGTTATTGAGCCGGAATGTGTTGATTTGTGATTTTGAGACGTGAATTTACGGTTCGCTTTCTTGTGCTCGAGCTACAGGTGTCCATTGAAAGTGCCAACGTGTCCAGCAAGCGGCGACTGCCGCGTAGGTAACTAATTGGTGGGCGGTGATATTATCGATTGATATCGGTGATAGCAATCGGTAATGCTGATATGCTGATATGATTGATGAGGAATATGCTGAGTATCGCTGCTCTGCATGTAGAAAGGAGATAAAAAATCTTGTACTTCAGTGTCAGTCCTGTGTGAGATTTTTCTCTCATCCAGGATGTGCGATTAAACATAGGAAATATAACGAAGACAAGGATAGAGTGAAGTGTGAAGGCCCGTTTAGACAAATCGTGCTTGAAAGCGACAAGACGGAGATGTAGAAGGCACCAGCGAAGGGAATAGGTGGAGAAAGATTGGGATCAACAGGATCAACAGGAGCCGCGGGAGCAGCAGCGAATACGTCAACAAGTGGTATAGACGTAAAGGTAGATTGATTGATTAGAACAGTGAAGGAGATGAAAAATGAAATCGCATGCAAAAATGAAATCAAGACGCTGATTAAACAAATAATTCATGAAGAACTAGGGGCTTTTAAGAAGGAATTTTATGAGATGAAAAGAAATATTCCTACAGGATTAGTGGGGAGTGGGAAAAGTTATTGTGAGGCAGTAAAGGATAAAAGGAAAGAGAACGTAATTATTGTCAAACCGAAGAAGGACAAGAGAGCGAAACTACCAAGAAATTGGTACAAGAAAAAATAGACATAAAAAACCTAGCGGTAGGGATATCCAAGCTCAGAAAGGGAGTAAGGGAGCAGTTATTCTTGGATGTGAGAGTGAATGAGAGATGGAAAAGTTGAAGAATATAGTTTATGAACAGCTGGGCGAAGACTTCATGATCACGGAACCAAAAAAGATAAAACCAAAGATTAAAATTGTAAATGTTGATGAAGAAGAAATGAACTTGGAAGATGAGAATTTACTAGATACGATCAAGAGGCAAAATAACTTCGATGAGACAGAAGAAGGATTTTTTATGAAAATAGTAAAGAAGATTATTAAAGAGAAAAGAAATGATAATACGCGCAATAGAGGAGGAAGAAAAGAAGGCTCTATAATACTTGAGATAGATGAGATGACACATGAACAAATGATAAGAAGAGAGAAAATAAATATTGGGTGGAGAAAGTGCATACTGTATAATCATTATAACGTGAAAAGATGCTTCAAGTGTTGGGGCTACTACCATATTGCCAAAAACTGTATACGGCAGGAAACATGCCATAAGTGTGCGGGGAGTCACAAAGCAACGGAGTGCACTGCAACAAAGAAGAGATACGTGAACTGTATGCACAAAACTAAAGCATATAATTTAAAGATAAATGATGAGCACGATACATTAAGTGGGGATGTCTGACCTTCATCAGAGCGTTGGAAGAAGAGAAGAAAAGAGATGGATGGGGTTCTACCAAATAGCAACGACGGAATGAGACTATTGTATACACAAATGCTCAAAATATAATGGCACACAAGGATGTGATACAACATCAGATCATGAAGATGATGAACCCTGCGATCCTGGCATTATCGGAGATCAGACTGATACCAGACATTGAAGATAATGAAGTGAACGTTCCAGGTTATAATATTGTTAGATGTAACGCGGAAAATAGAAATACGGGAGGAGTAATGTTATATATCAGAAACGACATTAAACATGAGGTAATATTAGAAGAAAAAATAATAGCTAATTGTTGGTGTACAGCAATAGAAGTAAAAGATACTACGTACAAAGGGGTGATAATGGTGGTGTACCACTCACCCAGTGCTTCAGATGGGGACTTTATAAGATTTCTAGAGGATATAGTGGAACTACTAGCTGTGAGAGATCAATGCATAGTTATAGGGGACTTTAATATAGATTTAATGACAGATTCGTATTATGCAAAGAAATTAAAAACGGGAATGTGTGGTTTTGGCATGAAACAATACGTCGATAAGCCAACGAGAGTCACGAAAAATAGTCGAACAATGATTGATTTAGTTTTTGCTAATCAGAAGATAAATTGTAAAGTATATGATACACCTAAAATAACTGACCATTCGTGGCTATGCGTTGAGCTTAATATAAATATCAATGGGGATAAGTATAGGGAAGTTATAGGCAGAGACTTTAGTAAATTTCATGTAGACAAATTCCTAGAAACAGTAGGAAGAGGACTTGAACTAAGACAAGAATTAAATGTAAATAAAAGAGCTAAAAAATTTGTTCAAAATATAGTAAATGCATTAGATATTATAGCACCAAAGAAAAAGTTTATAATTCCAAAAATATGGGAAGGGAAAAAATGGTTTTCAGATGACATAAGAATAGCGTCGAAAGTAAGAGATAAAGCTTATAAGAAAGCGATATACACAGGAGATGAGCAAGATTGGCAGCAATTTAAGATTGAAAGAAATACAGTTGTTAAATTAATAAGGAAAAGTAAGAAAGAATATTATGAGAATATGATAGATAATAATAGACATGATTCTGTATTGATGTGGAAAACTCTAAAAGAAGTAATAAGGGGAAAAACTACAGGGACAAAAGAAGTAAAGGATGTAGATTTTGAAATGTTAGAGAGTAAGGAAGAGTGCAATTTAGCGGATATGTTTAATTTATTTTATATACAGGGTATTAATGATATACTTGCATCCATAAAAGTAAATGATAATAATAGTCAAAAAGAAACTATTTATGTCATAGAAAATAAAGGAATTATAGAGAATTTTGAATTGATAAATGTGCTAAAATTAGAAAGTATTGTTAGGGGCTTGCCAAATAAGAAAGGAACGGAAGAAGGAATAAGCGGCATACTAAAAATAAGTTTTCACGCGATTAAGGACGAATTCTTGTCATTATTAAATGAATCGCTGAAAAATAGTGTATGTCCAGAGGGATGGAAAACATCCACAATAATACCAATTCCAAAAGTGCAAAAACCAATGAAAACAAGTGAATATAGACCAATTAATATATTGCCAATTTATGAAAAAGTATTAGAGTTAATAGTAAAAGAACAACTTGAAATATATTTAGAAAGTAATAATATTATTACAGAGCAACAATCGGGCTTTAGAAAACAACATTCATGTGAAACAGCAATCCAATCTATCATAGATGATTGGAAATTGTCAATTAGCAAAGGTGAAATTGTAGGTGTGATATTTTTGGATTTGAAACGTGCATTCGAAACAGTAGATAGGAAGCGACTACTGGGAAAATTACACCAATACGGAATAAAAGGAACAGTATTAGAATGATTGCGATCGTATTTAAATAATACATCGCAACAAGTTAGATTTAATAATAAATGGTCAAAGTGTATTAGGGCAAAATATGGAGTTCCACAGGGATCTGTATTGGGACCCTTACTATTTACCGTATATATAAATGACATAGTAAATATTAGTTCGGAGAAGTGTAGTGTAAAAATGTTTGCAGATGATACGTTAATATATATAAAAGGAGGGAGTAGTGAAGAAGTGGAACGAAAATTAAATATAGCATTAACTTTAGTAGAGAAATGGATGAATGTAAATGAATTGAAAATGAATGCGTCTAAAACAAAATATATGTTAATTAAAAGTGTAAGGAAAGAATTGAAGAGAAATACTGTATTAAAATGTCTAGATGGTACTGTGATTGAAAGAGTGGAAAAGATGAAGTATCTTGGTGTAATTATAGATAATACACTCCGATTTGAAGATCATTGCGATTACATGATAAAGAAAATAGGGAAAAAAATAAGCTTCTTAAATAGAATTGGTAACGATATTTCAGGTAATGCTAGATGCATGGTTTATAAATCAATTATAGCACCACACTTTGAATATTGTGCAACAATAAAAACGGGTATGAGTGAAACTCAGCTGACAAAACTGCAAGTAGTGCAAAACCGTGCCATGCGGGTTATATTGCAATGTGACAGACATACCAAAATAGATAGAATGCTGCAAACACTACAATTTATGTCCAAAGATTACGTTACAACGTATGTATTTTCATTTTTAAAATAATAAAAGGGATGTTGCCGGAGGATCTTAGAAATAGGTTGGAGATAGTAGGAGATGCGAACGAGAGGCAAAGTAGACAAAGTGAAAATATTGTAATACCACATCGAAATACAAGAAATGCGCAAAAGTGTTTGTTTTATGAAGGAGTAAATATGTATAATGCCTTGCCGAGGGATATAAAGCGATGTGAGAGGCTAGTAACATTTAAGCGTATGTTAAAAAATTATATTATATCTTCTATACCTAGATAGTAAGAAACTTAATGTATAACTAATAGCTGAGAAAGCTAAAATAAAGATCATTCATTCACTCTCTCTCTCTCTCCCCCTCTCTCTCTCCCTCTCCCTCCCTCTCTCTCTCCCTCCCTCCCTCTCTCCCTCCCTCTCTCCCTCCCTCTCTCTCCTTTCTCTCTCTCTCTCTCTCTCCATCTCCCTCCCTCTCTCCCTCTCACTCCCCCTCTCATCCCTCCCCTCCATCCCGCTCTCTCTCCCCCCTCTCTCTCTCCCTCTCCCTGTCTCCCTCCCCCTCTCCCCCCTCTCTCGCTCCCTCTCTCTCTCTCTCTCTCTCTCTCTCTCTCTCTCTCTCTCTCTCTCTCTCTCTCACACACTTTATCAAAGCCCTTTCGCATAGTCAAAATACGTGCAAAGATGAAGCGAAATATTGCCATGCAAAAGGATTTGAAATTCAGTCCCGTCAGTACGACGTAAATTTTCAATTACACATTATAAAGTGTTTCTAGGCCGATATAGAATATTAATTTCATATTGAACAATGCTCCGTTTCATATTCCCACACATGTACTTTATCTTTATAAAAGGTTTCTTAATTCGGCGCATCGAATGCGACGTAAACTTTGCAAGAAACAGCAGGTATCCTATCGCAATAGTTTCTCATCATCTCATCATTATTCCAAGATGTATATTTTATTACTCCTTTTTATTTTCGTACGAATATTTATTATGCGAAGCGAAAAGGTTTTCAATTTGGTATGGTCAGGGCGACGTAAACTTTGCAAGAAGGACTCGTTGTCCTAATCGCAATAGTTACTCATCCTTTTTCTCAGATGATTTGCATTATCCCACTTTATTTTGGCAGGAATATACACTGTACGAAAGTCTTTTTCATTCCGTGCAGCCAGTGCGACGTAAACTTTGCAAGAAAGTGTCGGTGTTCTATTCACAATAGTTCCTCATCGTATTTCTAACATGTTTTTTATTGCTCCACTTTATTTTGGCAGGAATATTTGCCGTAAAAAGCGTTTTCAATTCCGTACTGCTAGTGCAATGTTGCAGAAGGAAGTCGGTGTCCTAATCGTAATAGTTTCCTATCGTTTTTCTTGGATAACTTGAATTACTCCGCTTTATTTTGACAAGAATATTCAGTGTACGAAAGCGTTTTCAATTCCGTACTTCCAGTGCGACGTAAACGTTGCAGGAAGAAGTCGGTGTCCTATTCGCAATAGTTTCCCACCGCTTTTTTCGGATGATTTGTAATACTCCGCTTTATTTTGGGAAGAATATTCACTGTACGAAAACGTTTTTCGTATTGCTAGTACAACATAAACTTGACAAAAAGAAATCGCTGACACGATAAAGTGAGAAGCCGATTTACGTGAAAACAAGCATACTGTTTCTGAAGAATCATTTTCGTGTAATAATATTCATTGTTCAAATTATTCTTTATTATGTTACACTGTATATATATCAGCGAGTCGAAAAATCCGAGAAGCAGCAGCAAAATGCACATTTCGGAGAGGAGACAAATATCGGCAGCGTCGCATTCACATTCATATAAGATCTGTGTGTAGAAAAGTCGAAATGACAATGCAGCACACACACACACATTTGTCTGTGAGAAAAGATATACAGGGTGTTTGATAGCTGATCATGCAGACGAAAGTTGGAGATAGATTGGGTGTAGCCGAGAAGAAAAGTCATGTACCATAATGTCAAATTGGCAATAGTTACCGAATTATTAATTAAAATATATGAGCCAACGAGCGCGTAGAGAGCGGAAGGCGCTCGCAGTAAGCACGTAGACATTTAATACAGGCGGAGTCAGCAAGTGTCGATAGGCAAGCGCGCGCGGCGAGGGGCAACGTAAGCGACAAGAGGCGATCGCGCGTGACGAGGAGCGAGCGAGCTTTTTCTTTATAGCTTTTTCCTTATAGCTCGCTCGCTCCTCGTCGTTCGCACTCGCTCGCTTTTCATCGCGCTCGCTCGCCTCTTGTCACTTGCGCTCGCTCGCTCCTCGTCGTCCGCGCTCTCTCGCTCCTCGTCGTTCGCGCTCTCTCGCTCCTCGTCGTTCGCGCTCTCTCGCTCCTCGTCGCGCGCGCTCGCCTCTTGTCGTTTACGTTGCCCCTCGCCGCGCGCGCTTGCCTATCGACACTCGCTGACTCCGCCTGTATCAAATGTCTACGTGCTTACTGCGGCCGCCCTCCGCTCTCTACGCGCTCGTTGACTGACGTGTTTTAATTAATAACTCGATAACTATTGGCAATTTGACATGGTACATGACTTTTCTTCTCGGCTACACCTAATCTATCTTCAACTTTCGTCTGCATGATCAGCTATCAAACACCCTGTATATGGAAAAATGCGATGAAAGGATAGCGTAATCGCATCAGCACTTATCCGGCAATTGTCTTTACTATGTAAGTATATATACACATATGTGTACCAAAATTCACTAATGTCGATAACAGATGATAACGTTCCCTACTTTTTGATGATCGCCTCTACGTTATCGACACTTTGCAAGTTCGTTGACGATTCCAGCATCCCCTTTAATAACTCGCAAATAGACTGACTTGCAAACAATTTTTCAAAATCCATCTTATTTAATGTTAACAATTGCTTTTTTATGAGTATTTAACGTACCATTAACCAAGTAATTGTTTTTTGGTTTGTTGGAAGTTTCGCAGATTATGTATGGAATTCATAAATTTTGACGAGCGTATGCATATATATGATTCCAACCCGCATAAATTAATATTTTTACTGTCTCATGCAGCGGAAAACATAGAAGTGTATAGTTTGAGTATGCCAATAATATAATATGCCAATAATATACGCTGTTCCAGTAGATACAGAAATAACTATGGGAAAGATCATGTGATTGGCAAGCACCAATCGCACCAATCTGTGCATCCTGTTTCATGGGACAAAAATATATATTTTAGCGGAACACAATTGACGGAATGTTTGTAATTGCACGGACTTTGTTCCGCTAATTACTAATATAAATCTAAAATAATTAAAATTTTTTCAATTAATTTATAACTTATGTGACTTTTAAAGAGATTTAATTTACCTTATATTGATCTATACAATATCTATTTTATTACATAAACCTGGTCTGCGTAAGATTTACTTACTCGTTTACACAATAGCAACTTTATGCGTAGATAATATATATTTGTTATAAATATTCCCCAAACAACATGCATGTTTAAAAACATCTTTAAGACATCTTAAAATCGTTTGTTATAAGATATTTTTAAAACTATGTATTTATGTGTGTAATTGTCTAATTACTAACTATGATATTTATCCATGTATTATAGTAAATAATATAACATCTTAGTATTTATGTGTGGAAAATTTGTGGAAATCCTAAAAAACTTATAATTCAATCATGGACATTTGCTCATGTGACCTGATCAGTTTTTTTCTATGCACATGGTTTTTTAAAGTATATATATTTTTAAAGTATATTTTAAAGCTTTTTTAAAGTACATATATTTTATCAAATAACTATCGCGCGCGTTTGTGTTAGCTACTAATAACTATCCATGCCTAACTCTGACTTGAACAAGTCGGAGTAAGCACGATATATGTATACAGGGTGTCTCAGAACCTTGGGACACGGGCTTCGTAGGGACATAGAACTAAGTGAGAAGAACAAAAATGTCCTGTACTATAATGTGAAAATCGTAATAGTTTTTTAGTAATAACCGCGTAAAGTTTGGCGTTTTCCACGCCCATGGCGGCCTATAGACGCTCCGCGGCAAGCTATATGCGTAGGGGCTGAGCGATAACTGTTACGTGCCGCAATGTATATAGTTATATTATCTTATGTGAATCATCGCAACAGCGACCACGACGTATATTCCTCCATACCTGCCTTATCTAATCCTGATGACCGATCTTATCCTAAAATAACAAACCAATAGATGTCATACCATATCCCCGAATTCCTGCCGAATCTCTCATCATCAGCCATGACTACCCTCGCGGGAATTTTATCTTTTCCCTTCCCTTCCTTACCGTCATTTTTCCTATGCTCACCAAATCAGTTCCCTGCTAGCACTCCTCAAGCGAACACCTAGCCTCTCTCTCTCGAGCGGTATTACACTCTTGTTGAGAATTATAAAATAAAGTCAGTTAACAGTCGGAGGCATAAAAGCTGATTTCTCGTTCCTTCCCAATATTCGTTTCGCCGCATCATAAGCTGTGGCAAACGTAACATAACGCGTCTCGCGCTGACTGTCACGATGGCGTCTTGACGCTTTGACGCCGCGCGACGGTCAGCGCGAGCTTCAGCCCCTACGCACACAGCTTGTCGCGGAACGTCTACAGGGTGGTTGATTATAAGTTGCCAACCCGAAATGTGAAGGTAGATTTGGTTAAGATAAACATAAAAGTCCCATACCGTTTTGCGAGATTCGCAATAATTATCGAGTTATTAATGACAAAAATCTGGGGAATGGGAGCGCGCCGACAGATGATTAGAGAAGCGTTGCAGCTGCTTAGGCCGCAGCGCGGCCCAGTTGATCCAGCAACTGTTGCCGGTGCGCGGCGAGGGGAAAGACAATGCGCTGCTATTCGTTGTTTTATCTCGCCGGACCTACGTCTCGCCGCACGCCGCCAACAGTTGCTTGGTCGAGTGGGTCGCGCTGTGGCCTGAGTAGCTGCAACGCTTCTCCAATCATCTATGTCGGCGCACTCCCATTCCTCAGATTTCTGTCATTAATAACTCGATAATAATTGCGAATCTTGCAAAACGGTATGAGACTTTTATGTTTATAAACCCAATCTACCTTCACATTTCGGGTTGGTAACTTATAATCAACCACCTTGTATAAGCCCGCGCTGGGCGTGGAAAACGCCTAACTTTGCGCTGTTATAATTAAAAAACTATTACGATTTTCACATTATGGCACAGGACTTTTTTGTTCCTCTCACTTAGCTCTATATCCCTACGGAGTCTGTGTCCCAAAGATCTGAGACACCCTATATAATCATAATTCCTAACCAGCTACAGCAAAATAAATAGTAAATAAAATAATAAAACATATATATTTTTCTCTCTTTTTCTAATGTCCAAATTATTTCAGAAACAAATATAAATATTGTTTACATATAAATGCCTAAAAGTAGTCTTAAATAGGATGTCTTTGAAACATCTTAAAACCTTATCTCAAGACCGTCTCAAAGATACGTTAGGAATTTTTAATTTTTAAACATCTTTTAAACGTCTTTAATACGTTATAATGTTGTCTGATTATATTTTAAATTATTTGCTATTTGCGTGTTCATACGCAACGATATAGAATAATATAGAATGATTCAGACCAACTTACTGTCTTTAAAATGACATGTTCTTCAACGAATTTTAATACGATTTTTTCTTTTACAAAATATTATCTTATCTTTTGAGCTTAGGTTTTGAGTTATAAATAGTTTACTTATTGCAGGTCGGATACAGGAGAAGCACAATGCATCATCAGATGCAGGCATTTATGTTAAGCACCTAATGCAATGAGCTTGTCGATATACGTAATAACATTACACATATCATTTTGATAACTTCTGTCGCTGATCGGACTGCAACTGACAGAATATTAATCTCTGTTTTCTTTAATTTTGTCCGCCACAAGGAAAGTTCACAACTTACAATCGAACTGAATGTAAGAATAAAACTAAATTTCGTTAATATTAGGTGTGTGAATTAATTTAGTCTATCTGACAGTCAATTGCTGTACTATGTAATTTTCTAATTTCTAATGTCTGCAAAAGGCTTTATTTTTTAGTTTTGATATCTGACAATAATATTCAGTTGATAAACGTTTGGATTTGTAACAATAACATCGTGTTTATCTGATTCGAAAATGACGAAATTCGAACCAAAAAAGCATCATTTCCAGGAAGTTCTTATTTTGTTTTCATTTGAAGAAAACAGCCGCTGAAGCTCATCGAATGCTCGTAGAAGCTTATGGTGAAAGTGCTCCCACCGATAAATCATGCAGAGAATGGTTTCGACGTTTCAAAAGTGATGATTTCAGTGTCGATGACAAACCTCGTCCAGGTCAGCCGAAGAAGTTCGAGGACAAGGAATTGCAGGCGCTAACCGATGAAGATCCGTGTCAATCGCAACATAAGCTCGCGCAATTGTTGAATGTTGATCGATCAACAATTTCTGTGCGTTTGGCAGTCATGGGAAAGATTTACAAAGGAAGATGGATGCCATACGAATTGAAAGAAAGAGACATCAAGAGGCGAAAAGCCATGTCTGAAATCTTGCTTGCCAAGCAAAAATAAGGTTTTTTGCATCGTATTGTGACTGGAGACGAAAAGTGGATATATTTCGATAATCCCAAACGAAGGAAATCCATTAGCGACCCAGGAAAGCCATCCACATTGATATAAAAGCGGAATATTCACGGCAAGAAAGTAATGCTCTGTATATGGTGGGACCAGAAGGGTGTAGTGTATTGATGAACTATTAAAACAGAGCCAAACCATCACTACCGAACTTTACCAACAATTGATTCGTTTAAACAACACATTGGAGAATAAGCGGCCGGAATCTGCAAAAAGACAAAGTGATCTTCCAGCATGATAACGCTCGGCCACATGTTGGAAAGATTGAGAAGGCAACCTTGGAAGCACTTGGCTGGGACATTTTACCTCACTCGCCGTATTCACCAGACATTGTTCCATCCAATTATTACTTGTTAAGATCGATGGCATACGGACTTTCGGACCAGCACTTCAACAATTATGAAGAAATAGAGAAATGGCTCAATGAATGGATCGCTTCGAAGGACGAGTCGTTTTTCCGTCACGGAATGCAACAACTGCCAGACAGATGGGAAAAAATAATAGCAAGCGATGGCAAATACTTTGATTAGTGTACTTTTTCATGTTTTTTCATACTAAAATCTTTTTTGGAAGAAAAACGGACTGAATTAATTCACGCACCTAATATTACGGAAACAGATGCGTTAACAAATAGTAGAAACTGTCCTAAGATAACATTCCTAAGATAAATTTTTATAAAATTTATTTTCTTTTATAAAATAATTTTTAAATTATTCGATTTTCTTAAAAGAAAGAATATCTTATACTTTTCAAATCGTGATTAACGCTTTCCTTCGTTTTTATTTTTCGTTTTTCTCGTTTGTATTTTCAAAATTTATTTTCTAATTTGGGAATGCTCGCGTAATCAAATATTTTATCCTCAAACGTTAAAACACTTCGTTTTAAATTGATTATAATTTAATTTAATAAAATTTTATATAATTTAATATAATAATTAGTTTAAAACACTTCATTCACTATTACGATCGCATTAATCCTTGGTGATCACATTAATCCGTTCATGCCAGACAACATTGCCTTCAACTACTACATTTTGCTGTGCATTCATATGAATTTGTAAAGGAAAATAATGCATATCCCTGTCGCGGCACTCGTCGCGATCATTAACGGAAGTCATAAAAATGATGTGGCAATGTTATTATGTGCATCCATAAACTCATCGAATTAAGCGCTCAACATAAGCGCCTGCGTCTGAAGGTAAGTTATGTATCGCCCTTCCCTACTTCCTATATTTGACCTGTGAGCAAATTGTTTATTTTCATAACATAAAAATTAAACTTCTGATAACATTTTGTAAGAGGAAAAATCGTCTTAGAATTCATCGAAGAATATATCATTTCAAGGACAGCATATCATTCTAAATCACCTTGTATATATCTTTAGTTTCTTATAATCATATTGCTTAAAAATGCACGACATAATTGTCACATATTTCTTTAATGATCCTGATCATTACAATTATATTATTTTTTAGAATTTTATAATTCCTCATCCTTTATATTATAATTTATTCTGACAAAAAAATCAGAAGCTTTAAAGATAAAATTTACACTGAGTTTTATTCAATATTGAATTTTATTTATGTTACCCTGAACCGCTTAAGTCAATCTAATATAACCTAATATAAAGAAAAGATACATATTTTACAACTATAAACAGTGATTTATAAATTGTTCCGATACGTCTGTAGAAACTACAAGATATATTGTACAGCTTACATACAAGAAATAGCAAGTGAAGATAAAAGAACTAATTAAAATAAACTATACTTCTTACATAGCTTACATTCACTTCTTTTATAAAAGAAGAAAATTATGAACTGAATATCTTCCATAGTTTATTACAGGATGTGTTTGTATATGTATTATTATTGTTCATCATAATATAATATTAATGACTAGACATCATGTTATGTTGCTATTTGTATTATCACACAAAGGCATATATGTACCTTTATTTGCTATCACTTTGTTTCTTCAGCAAATTTTGCATCAGGGAACAACGTGAAATTAAAAACGTTCAAATAGCAACGTCGCGTTGCAAGTACAATCTATATATGCACATATACAAGACCCACGCACGCATATATATATTTCTTCTCTTCTGTCACATTAAAATATAAAAATTTGTTTGTGATATGTTATATCTGTTTTTTACACAGATTAGCAATTCTAATAATACTGATTAGACACTGCTGGTGTTTGTGTAAATATATATTTTTGTAAAAAATAAAAAATGAAAAGAAAATTAAAATATGTTTTATCATCCAGATAACCCTTGGTTTTTTATAGATTTCCGTTTAACCCTTGGTTTTTTACAGATTTTACAGTAATAAATTATTTTTGTGTGTTTGTCGTAAAGAAAAAAGATATAAGAAAAAGTTGAAACAATTTTAGTAAAATTTATTTTAACGTATTAATGAAAAGTAGAAACGAAATCTATTAATTGATATGTCATGTCTGCAAATAATTTATCATACAACAGAGATGCAAAGAGTTGTTGCAAGAATATAAAAAAATTATGAAAAATTTTTGCAATTTTGAAATCTATCTGATAAAACATTTAATTCATTTTTACTTTTTTATATACTATCAAAATATAAATTTGTATGTGAATGTTTACAAATATTCTATCAATTAGATATTTATACATTTGCGTACGATAATATATTACTTATACAATCATCATAAAGTATATTTATCATGTTAATGCTACAAAGTAGACTATTTTTTTCTATAATTAAAATAGTGGCAAAGTT
The DNA here is from genome assembly GCF_003227715.2 of Harpegnathos saltator. Taxonomy (NCBI): domain Eukaryota; kingdom Metazoa; phylum Arthropoda; class Insecta; order Hymenoptera; family Formicidae; genus Harpegnathos; species Harpegnathos saltator. The sequence continues at coordinate 366,318 of NW_020230379.1, forward strand.
AACATTTTTATATTAACAATAACTTTAAATATTTCATTTAATAATGCAAAAAGAAAATAAGCTCCAGACTTACAATCAAAAACAAATAAATGGGTCAGTTAGAACTAGATAATGCAAAATAGTTTACATAGCTGTATTGAGTATAAGTCAATAGTAACCTAATTGACTTCTATTATTTCTGCTTTCCACTTAAATGTCAATGTTGTAAAATGAGCATATAGTTGAGTGTTTTCTATATTTATATAAATTTATATATTTTACATAATTTATATTATAAATATATTGTAAATTTACATATTTTTACTATATTATTATAAACATACATTTATTATTATATACATACATTTATAATATATATAGGTTTATATTATATGAATTTATATAATATATATCAACCCAATTCATGGAAGTGGAAAATATTCATTAGTGTTTTGTGTTGCATTGCTAAATCTTTATTTTTTATTTTCTAATATTTGAGTGTTGAATTCAGATATTAATAATTCAGTGTAACGAAATTTATATTGAATTTATAATCGAATCAAATTAATAAAGCATTATGTAAATATACAGAGTGTTTTAAAAAAAGAAGGTTCAGGACTTTAAAAGCAGATACTACTCACAAAATGGAGTAAAAAGTTTTAATATAGGTCGAAAAATTAACATTACTGAAATTATGAACAATTATTTATTTTAATTGAAGCAAATGACCTGCTCGTTTTTGGTATTTACAACAAATTTTCTACATATTCTCTTCATATTTCTACATACGTTCCACATCTTCGTATCATAGAATTGCAAATTCTTTCAAAAATCCCTAGTTTTCTTTTATTTGACAGGCATTTTGTATTCTTTGATATAATTCGTCTAACATTTAAATAGGTCCTTCAATGAAAGATGAATTGGACGGAATAGACTAGTCTCATAACTGTCTTGCTCTCCTGTAAATCCCCTAGACTTTTTTTATGGGAATTTCTTAAAAGCATAGTGTATTCTTCACTGATACATGACAGATGAATTACATTAGAGAATATAAAATGCCTGTTAAATGGTTAGAACAAAGCCGGGAATTTTAGAAAGAGTTCGTAATTCTATGATACGATGTGAAACGGAAGAAATAAGAGAACATATAGAAAACCTTCTGTAAACTTTGTAAGCACTAGAAGCGAGTAGGTCACTTGTTTTAATTAAAATAAATAATTGTTTATAACTTTGGCAATATTATTTTTTTATCTATATTTATTGATTTTTTCCTATTCTGAAAGTATTATTTGCCTTTAAAGTCTTGAATCATTTTTTTTTAATGTTCTATACAATTATATAAATATAAATAATTTAATACCAAATATATTTTTCTATTACCAGATAACTGAGAAATTAAAAAACAGAATGACAGGTTGTGCAATAAGTATGTTTTTCAAAAATTCTCTATAATTCACAATTTCAAGTTTTCCGTTCTCTTTAATTTTTTACGACTCTTATTTTATCACTATAGCCATTTTATGCCCGTTCTTATCAATGCATTCAGCAAAGCTACTTTATAACTGTTGTAAATTTATAAATTTGATTAGTATATGCTTTTTTTAGATTTAGTCGAAGTTAAAAACATATACTTATCGATTTACGAATTTTAAAATAGTTGCAAAGCAGTTTTTTCTGTTAAACAACAGCCGTTGTCGATTAAACCTTAATCTGAATTTAAACAAGTTAAACTTTATTGAAAGTCAAATTCATATTAAGGTTTAATCGAGTTTGGTAGAAACAAGCCTTATATTGTGAAGTTAAAAAGTAAAAAAAATACATATTTAAAATTCTTGCAAAGTAATACTTATTTCCTTATATATTTTGTCGATTTTAATTATGTATTTATAATAAATATTATGTTTTATATTTATATTATGTACTGTAAATCTCAGAAAAGGTCCAAAAAAGAACCAAAACCAAAATTAGTTTTCTGTTTGCACATGTACAAAATTTTGAAAAATCTGATTGTCGTAACTATTATGTACTGAGGTTATTTACGTCTAATTCTAACCAACCCATCCATTGATATAGATTGTACCTGCAAAATGGTATGCTACATGAGTCATGTCATATAGTCTTGTTTGCAAAAATAATTTTTGCTATTGATGAAATTCAATGATGAAATTCAAAATGCTATGATACAATGACTATGAAATAATAGCTTGTACAGTATCCACCACAGGTTTACGACATACTGCGCATGTTTTCATGTTTTTTGCACACTCGGCACAGGCAACTAAATGTCCACATGGTACAAATACCTTCCTTAATTCTCTATTATAACAGATTTTGCACATTCTCGCATCATCGATTTTGCCATGCAAATTATTTGATGGAGATTTGTTAATAGATAATTGATCATTGCTGAATTTGTTTGATTCTGTACAGGATCCTATACTCTCAAAGCCACTATCTTGTGAACCTGTTGAATTTTGAGAGCTTGGTCCAGGATAACACTCGTCATCAACTTTCTCATCTTCATCAGTTACAGATTGCCTATAATTCTCCTAAACACAAATATTCGAAAATTAATATTATTTATATTTAGGATATTTTATTCTCTTATAAATATAAATATATGTTAAAAATATATAGAAGAAAGTTTATAAAAGGTAAATAAAAGATATCTTATTAAATAATTACCTGTTTGCTGCTAGATTTCCCAGTTACTTTGTTTACATATTCCTGTCCTTGGACCATAAGCAAATAACAACATTTAGAAAACCACTTAGCATGTTGTTCCCAAGGATCATCTTCTGGCTCCCAATCTTTTAATCCTCCTCCACAATAGTAGCACAACGTTTGATCACCATTTCCTGTGTAATAAAAACCAGCAGCAGCTAATTGTTCCTTGGTTTGTGGGATTGATATAGGCCACATTTCAAATGTACGTAATCTGTCATCGTAATTAGCAAATTGAGGGTGTTTTGGATCTGCACGTCCCCCTAAGTTAAGTGTCACTGTGTCTTGTATATGCACATTAGTGTCTGAAGTACCATTAGGACAGTATTCTATACCATAAGGTCCACACACATCTCTTCCTCTAGGCACAGATGGTGGGATTGTGCTGGGATCTACACCTTTGGGTACATTGCCGCATGGAATACCACGAATAAACCTACATTTTCCAGACCACCGTTGATGATCAACCATCGGGTCATCATCCGGCAACCACTGACTAATTTCCACATGACACTCAAAACACCTCACTTTATCACTCTCTCCTGTATAATAAAATCCTGCTGCTGCAAGTCTTTCTGGTCTTACAGATACACATGGCCAATCTTTGTAACTTTCTAAGCGTGCATCTTCAAAGTGATAATCAATATTGTCAATTTCATCAAAAAATATAGATGAACTTTGTGGCAAATGTAGATTTGAAGGAGACTTGAATAATCCATCCGTCAATAGACTGTTGCGTTCGATGCATTCAGTCATTTTTACAATATATTAATATATATATTTTTTGGCACTAGAATCTGTAAGAGAAAATAATCCAGATAATAAACATATCGAAGAATTATTATATATTTTCCAAACTTAAAAAAAAAATATATATACAATTAAGACTTGTGCAAGGTGGTACAATAAGTATATCAAAGAATAAAAATTGAAATATCACATAGTGAGACTATATCACCAATAAAAGCATTATTAAAAAAATTCTACATCAATTATGCAACAATTATTCAGATAATCCAGTAATTCTGACAACAATATGAGTGTTGATACTACTGAGATATTTATTTCTCATGTCAGATAAATTATAGTATTTAATCTATAATGCAATATTAATTTTGATTCATAATCAGTTGTTTTTTCAATATATATATATATACATATACATATATTGACAGCAGTATATATTTCAAGGTATTATTATAGTAACACATTGTAATAATATGTAGTAATAATATATATTTTAGGTTACTATTATTAATGTACATGCAATATTATATATTTATTCAATATTTCTTCTATTTTATATATATTTAAGAAGCATTATTAATAATGGAATATTTAAGTTACACAAATTTATGTAGGATTATTAATTTTTAACATCCTGTTGATTAAATTATCCAAAAATAAATTTTTCCTTTATTCAAATACTTTATTTGAATGTATCATGTTTATCATTTAGTATAATTAAGTAATTAAAATAGTAAAATTAAGTAAGTAAAGAAAGTATAATTGATTTTTCATATATTTAGAAATTAAAAAAAATATATACAAAGTGTTTCATAAAATGATAGCCAAACTTTAAAAGAATATTCTAACCACTGTAAGGATGAAAAAAGGTCATATAAACATGGGCTTAAAAACATTTCTTTTCCAAGTTATAAATACTTTTTACTTAAATACATCTTCAGTATATTTCAGTTATCATGAGTTCCAGAATAATAATTAATCATCAATAGATGAAATGGCACAGAAAGACCTATTGCTTGTCCAGCACAACTTCTCAATTTAAATCCTTTAGATTTTTATTTTATTTATGAGGACATCTTAAGACTCTCATTTATGGGACTCATGTTGTTATTGTAGAAGTACTCCAAAAATTGTATTATTGTTTTAGGTGATAAAACACAAAATACTCCGGGAATTCTTGAACATCACCGATAATTCATAAGATGTTGATACAAAACATGCATTGATACAGAAAGACATAATTTTCTAATAATTTCTAATAATTTTCTAATAATTTCTTTAATAAACTGTTCTTACCAAAGTCTATTATAAATAGAAAGTATTTATAACTGAGGAATAAAGCGTTTTTAGACTCATATTTATATGATCTTTTCATCTTTATAGAAGAGTGAATAGAATATATATAATTCACACAAAGTTTGGCCACCTATTTCTGAAACACCCTGTATATACATACACATATGTGCGATAAATTCATACCACTTATGTCTCATATGCAACGATCACTAGTCAGAAAACTCGTGCATTTATTAACGATGTTAACTATGATATTGCAATTGGCTATCCACGAAAGTTTCTACAGCGAAACCGTTGATAAAAAATTTACTTCCTCTGTGGACAATGAACGCTGCTAAAGGAAACGACAGCTGCGGTACCAGGCATGCGAATGCGACGTTGCCGTTAACATCGTACGTATTTATGTTCCTCTTAGGAAAATGAACTGTGATAGCATGGCCAATGGTAAACATGAGACCCGCGTTATTCAACTTATCTCTCATAGCGATATATGTTACCGCTTTATTTAATTTTATGGTTAATTGTTAAAATTTTTAATTAGTTGTTTATCGTAGAAATTTAGTGAGTTTACATATAAATATAAAATTGTGTAAATTGAAATATTTTATTGAAAAATTAAATATAAATTTTTGTTGAGAACGACTGTTTCACTTATGTAAATAACTTAACTTCTAAATAATTGAGAAATATTATTTGACATTTCACATTATCATAATAAAAATACTTTAATAATAGAGCTCCAATGCATCCAATGTATACTTTTAATAAATTATTAAAATGTCCGTTTCTAATAATTTTGGTTAATTTAACCAGCTAGTTATTACAACAGAATTTACCAATTGTATCTGTCATTAATCAGAATTGACAAAAGCGATTGGTCAATTCTGATGGAATAATCAATTGTGGTTAAATTAACCACAATTGGTAGAAATGGGTATAAGATTTTTTTTATTTGAATCAAACATAAGAAAAAAGGATGACAAAAGTCAATTGCAGCACTAATTTATATGCATCTATAATATAATTATTTGTATCTATATTGTAATATAGACCTGTTAGGATTATTTTTAATTTTGTAATTACAGCTTAAGATGACCATGCATTACATTATAAAAATGTTGATATTAAAAAAATATAAAATCCTATTGCAAATGCTTATAAATAATAATTTATACCTGCATGTATAGTATATTAAAATGTATGCAATTGGTTTTTATCATTTTTTTTCTTTTTGTATTGAGTGCTAATTTTACTTTATTATACTTTGTCTCTTACTCCCTTCTTTTTTCTCATATGCATCTATTCTCTTAAATATGTTAAAATTGTGATGATGTTCACAGACAGAGAAAATTGTGATAACTTTAAAAAGACATAATTATGATAACTTTAAAAAGACATAATTAGAGCTAAAATTTTTAGAGCTATTTTTATCAATAAAAGAGAGTTTAAAATGTTGGTCTTGTAATATTTTGACTATTGGGAATAAGTATTTTTATAATGCCATGAGAATAGAGACATGTAGTGAAGACACAATGGGTGCGTTCACGACACTCAACAGTTGCACAACTGTTGAGTAATTTATCAATGCTATTGGTCTGAATGTAAGGATCTAACAGTAAGGACCAATAGTCATTAATCATTCACTGAGCGGTTTTCTCCACTGAACGCACCCATTATAGCATGTTATATGAAGTTGATTATTACTGTGTCTTATATGTCACATTTTCTTAAGAGAAACTTGTATGTCACATTTTCTTAAGAGAAAATAAATAATAGCTTTTAGAAGTCTAATTCTAATACCATTTTATAAGTCTTATATGCTTATAATAAAATTTAAATATATATATAATTACATATAACTTGAATGAAATTTACTTATAATAAACAATATTCATAATAACTATAAAATTTACAAAGAAACTAATATTTTATAAAAATAAGTTTATATAAATTTTTTTATAAAAATAATTTCTTTTATAAAATATATTATAAAAAAAATTTAGATTTCTCTTCTTTCTTATAAATGGCTTTACTAATCTCAATATAAAGCCACACCTATATCTTTTTATATTTATTCCAACGGAAACTTGGCTTTTTTGTCTTTATGCATTGTGACGCGTAGAATGCCATGAACTTCGATAAAGCGGGCGTCGCCCGCTGATGAATGTATCTCGTTAATAAAAAGTTACGTTGGAATTTCGTCGCACTAATTTCAAATATTAGATTTCTCAATTATTCTAAAGTCATTTTTTATCTTCCGTGAACTTCTAAACGTTTTTTCTTCAAACTTTTAACAATAGAGCGAATGAAAAACAAGATCGTTCATTACTTATATTTTTGGGTCTTGAAAGTCAATGTAAGAATAAATTAATTTCGATTGTCAATCGCTAAAACACAACTACCGATTTCAGGGATAAGTTTGCGAAATACGTCAGTGTTTTAATAAAATCCCGATACATATCGCGAGTGACGCATGAAAGTGTGACCAAAGTACATAGTCGCAATAAACTCAACGTGCTATAGCAACGATTCGCTTATCATCTAGTGAATTATAACGTGACATCAGCACAGTATTTTCCTTTGAATTTTGAGATATCTGTTTAACTATTCGAAAAGCTGACAATGAGGCGCATGATCAAAAAGCACATGATTGAATGATCTACCAACTGTCACTAATGTTTATCATAATTTTACCTGCAAATTTTGTCTTTTGCCACATTATAATAAATATAACATAGACACCTAAAAGATTTCATCAATAAGGAGACAAGAGTTTATGCATTTTGTTTTTAAATGATTTTTTTTTAATATGAATTAAAATAGACTCACTCAGTCAATTGTACAACTAACACTAATCAATTTTATAAAATTTGTCTGACAATGGAGAAAAAGAATATATTATATCGTATACATTTTAAAGAATTTATAGCTAGAATAATGGGTTAAAGGTTATAAGAAAAATTATAATCAAATGTTATCTAAGAGAAATACAATTGTTAATCTTATTGATAAGTATACTCATAGTATACTTATCAGATATAAACAAAGAATACAGACCAAGTCAAAGCATGTACATATAGGGCCAGAGCACTGACTTCTGCATAACGCATAATACACAATGCATAAGAGAATCAACCAATCAGAGTTCTTCATTTCTGTCCTGAAGAAGGAAATGAAGAAAACTAATTGGTTTATTCTCTTATGCGTTATGTATTATATGTTATGCAAAAGCCTGTGCTCTTGCCCATATTGTACATACATAGAAAGTATTTTATTTATATTACTCTACTTGATAGATACAAAGTTAAATATATCTGATTGAATATGATAAAATATATCTGAATTGACAAACATAAAAAGAAAAAAGATAGATGACAGGCAACACATACAAATGGAATTATGGAATATTTGTCAGATTGTAAATACGCATAAATAAGTCCAACATAATCTACATAAATAAATCTACCTCCGATATCTCGAAATAGGCAGGAAACATCTGATTATTTTTTTCTTTCTTACATATAAATTTATGAAATGATATACAGAAAATACATAGTGAATAGTTTGTTAGAATAACACGGAAACAATGGAAAATATTCGAAAATAGAAACATACTTCTAAAACTAAAAAAAACTCGGCTGTTCATGTATCGATCTTTGATTAGACAGAACAAGAGGACAGAGAAAAACTGATGAGTGCGTGACACCACCCACATTTATTCGATAAATTAATATCAGCTGATTATCGGCTTTGAATCATTAAGCAAATATCTGATAGCGAATAAATAGAAAGCTGATATTTATGAGGTGCCGATAAGTTATAGTAAACAAACTTCAATCTCGCATATCGGCTATCAGCCGTCAATATCATGACGGACCATTTACACTTTTTGCATTCATATCGTGCATACAGTTTTATTATTGCGCAATTTAATATTTCAGCGCTAAGAGTGCCCTACTTTTCGCGTGAACACTTATACGACTCTCTAAACGAGAATGGAAGACATTCGCATCCTTCAAGTTTTACGTAATTAAAGAAAAATCACTTATTTCTTAGCAAGTTAGTAAAGTTAAATAATGCAATATTAACGCACCCACATCAACTTGGTAGAGTAGCTGCTAACTGTTTGCTTTGTCCTTCTGTGTAAATTTTTGAACTCTATTATTGTTGCTCTTTTATTTTGTTGCAAGAGGAATACCTCGTACGGATATCGTTGTATTGCATCCAACGTAGCGCGAATGATGCGACTCACTATAAGAGTTCTGACAACTGTCAACGTCGCAATATGTTGTATATATGTACACTCATACAACACGTTTGAGTTTTGTTAAGACTTGAACATCCGATGAAATACCGCAGACAAGGTGATCTTTTTACTGCGATTACTAGAGCACGATATAGCAATGGCGACTACATAAGCCATATAGCACTCTCGCTATTGCTTACTATCGTATGACATATGACGAATTCGATTAATGTGCATTTACCATACACTAGAGAGAACTAAGAACAGCTATTTCGTAAGATTTGCTGGGGACATATTTCTCGTCGCGCCCTCTGACAAAGCATATGCAAATTACGTCTATTACACACATTTTTTGGTGGTAACGATAAAACCTCTCGGTTCGTGTCTTTTCTACTTTCATGTGATAGCAGTAAGATAGAAGATAGAGTAATTATATATTGGGTTGGCAACTAAGTGATTGCGGATTTTAAATAAGAATGAAAATTCAAAATTTTAAATTTGCTTTTTTAAATTTTTTTCAATGCATGTATGCGATACATTGAGCTTCTCTGCAATATCACGTGTTGTGCTATAACGATCTGAATCGATAATGGTCTTGATATGGGTCTCATCGACTTCAAGTGGACGGCCAAATCGTTGAGCATTTTTCAATAAAAAATCACCAGAACGAAATCTGGCAAACCAATTTTGACACTGCCTTTCTTTCAAGGCTTCATTCCCATATACGGCACATAACTTCTTGTGTGCTTGCGATGCGTTCTTGCCTTTTCGGAAATAATACAATAAAATATGTCTGAAGTGCACGTCTTGTTCTTCCATTTTTAAATTGGGATAAAAACAAAACTAAAGAACTAATCGATATAATTTTCATACTAAATGAAAGGTAGAAGTCCAAACAATAAAAAAAATATAGATTAGGTACTTTGAACATGTTAACGAAACAAAAGAAAGTGTAAAATCCATCTGTCGATAAAATCCGCAATCACTTAGTTGCCAACCCAATAGTTTAGAGGCCGCATTTCAAATATTAATAAATTTATATCCAATCGATGCATGAAACAAAAATCTGACAGAAAAAAAGTCGCTCTATCCTGCCAAATGAGATATTAATTGTTAAAATTGAGAACTATTTAGGTTATGAAATTTGTCATATTGACGATACCTAGATAGCACACGGATGTACATTGGACGTCCGTTATATGTCCATTTTTTTTACAAAAGACGTCCATAGGACGTATGTTTGTCACAACTTCGGACATAGGACATAGGACATAGGACGTAGGACATAGGAGGTCCGATGGACGTACATCGGACGTCCTACACAGGGGCTGTATTCCGTACCTGTATATCGACAGTTGTCGGTGTCGTTAGCGGCATTGCGCAGGTTTTTCATATAACAAAAAAGCTGCGCAATACTGCTAACGACACCGACAACTATCGGTACGCAAGTACGGAATACAGCCCCAGTGGTGCGATTCTGTAACTCGTTATTGGAGTTAACGACAGTTTCGTTATTGTTGCGCAGCTTTTCTACGGTATACAAAAGCTGCGCAACAATAACGAAAGTGTCGTTAACTCCAATAACGAGTTACAGAATCCCGCTACAGGCTGCGATTCTGTAACTCGTTATTGGAGTTAACGACGATTTCGTTATTGTTGCGCAGCTTTTCTACGGTATACAAAAGCTGCGCAACGATAACGAAAGTGTCGTTAACTCCAATAACGAGTTACAGAATCGCGGTACAGTGCTGCGATTCTGTAACTCGTTATTGGAGTTAACGACAGTTTCGTTATCGTTGCGCAGCTTTTTTACGGTATACAAAAGCTGCGCAACGATAACGAAAGTGTCGTTAACTCCAATAACAAGTTACAGAATCGCAACACAGGGCCTCAATTCTGCACACGCTTACCGACAACTATCGATATCGTTAACGAGTTGCGCAGGTTTTCTACGATATACAAAAGCTGCGCAATACAGTTAACGACATCGATAGTTGTCGGTAAGCGTGTACAGAATTGAGGCCCAGTGCTGCGATTCTGTAACTCGTTATTGGAGTTAACGACAGTTTCGTTATTGTCGCGCAGCTTTTCTACGGTATACAAAATCTGCGCAACGATAACGAAAGTGTCGTTAACTCCAATAACGAGTTACAGAATCTAGTGGCAGTGCTGCGATTCTGTAACTCGTTATTGGAGTTAACGACACTTTCGTTATCGTTGCGCAGCTTTTGTATACCGTAGAAAAGCTGCGCAACAATAACGAAACTGTCGTTAACTCCAATAACGAGTTACAGAATCGCAGCACTGGTCCGATGTCCAATAAAGACATCCTTGTTACGTCCAATTTATGTCCACGGACGTAAATCGGACATTCGGACATACGGACATAAATTGGACGTGAAACGTATATCCATTGGATGTCCAGTGCTGTCTGGGTATATAAGGTCTGTTTTTTATCGCTGAACTAGTGTACATACACTCAGGGAACATAAAAAGAAATAGATATACATCTAGTGAAAGGGAGAGAAGAAGAGAATAAGTGTAAGTTAGTACAGCCAGTTCAGCAGTAGAAAACAAACCTATAGGCTCCAAAATTCACTGCCAGTACTGAAACTACATAGTTTGTATCCCGTATATTATAGATTTTCAGTGCTGGCAGTGAATATTGGAACGCAGCCATAATGATATGAACTTGCTCTATGGCCGTATGCGCATGCTCTGTGCCCATATGTGCATGCGAAAAGAGCGCGAATTTGAAACATATGTGAATACGTCTACTAGATATTCATCTTATATACTAAGTCTAATGGGCCTTCTACAATAAGCTATTAGTCATAAGTTGTAACTAAATTGACCAACCACAGTCGATTATTTCAAAAATAATAATTTGGTTACAACTTATGACTAATAGCTTATTGTAGAAGGCCCATAATCCTACTAAAATTAGATTGAGATTATTATAATTTGACTGAGTGTATATATTACACATATACAGAGTGTCCCATTTTAATGTCCCACCTCAAATAATTCTTCAGTATCGAAGTTTCAAGGAAAATGATCTGAATAAAAGTTGTAGGGATTTAAGTGAGCTACCTTATGATGACTTGACTTTGACCTCTATTTTCAAGGTCATTTGAAGGTCAACTTGCGTTTTTAAAATGAGAACTCTTATTTTTTATTACGTTGTTTTTGTCTACTAGCTAATTTGAACAACTTTTGTCTAAAATATTTTTTTATTCGTCTAATATTTTTTTAGATATTTGAGGAAAACTTAATAACTTTTTCAATATTTAACTTACGATATCTCGCTAACTATTTGTCGGATGAAAAAGTGATACTACCCAGTAAACATATATGTCTAAAAGACGACTAAAAGATTTCTTTAAGACGTCTTTTAGACATAAAAGTCTAAAAGATATCTTAAAGAAATCTTTTAGACATCTTTTAGACATGTATGTTTACTGGGTAGACTTTATGCTTTATCGAGTCTCAGGAATATATTGTTATAATAGCGCTCTGATTTTTGTTAATTTGATGATTTTGAAATTTCCAAAAATGTTTTAGACAAAAGTTATTCAAATTAACTACTAGAAAAAAACAGTGTAATAAAAAAGAATGATTCCCATTTAAGAAACGCAAGTTGACCTTCAAATGACCTTGAAAGTAGAGGTCAAGGTCATAGTCAAAGTCATCATAAGATAGCTCACTTAAATCCCTACAATTTTTATTCAGATCATTTTCCTTGAAACTTCAATACTGAAGAGTTATTTGGAGTGGAACATTAAAATGGGACACCTTGTATATTCTTCAACAAATTCTAAGACTATTATTCCTCTTGCAAAATGTTATCCAATGCTTAGTTACTGAATTATTAAAATAAATAGTTCGTCTGTTACGAACCGACTACAGAAGGCAGGCGGGGGCGGAACGATTGATCGTTTGCGCGCGCGCCGCATGAAGAAAGGAATGTTCATAATTTGCCATCAAATCAGGCGTAAAATTACAAATAAAACTCGTTAATCTTACGGGAGCAAAGGTGAGCTAATAAGTGATAAAAACTGTTAATCTCAAAATAAGCAATCTTTACAAAAGAATATAAGTTCATAGATTCACTTAAAAGTAAGAACATCTCATATTTTCTAAACATAATTAACACTCCGTTCTTCTTGTTCGCATTTTCATAGTTTATTTTGCAGTTAAAAAAAGCTCACGTAATATCGAATATTTTACTCCCAAACGTTACGTTATAATATTGTATCCTACTAATTTATAATACTATATTTGCTATTACACCTGCGACAGGTGTAATAGCAAATATAGTATTATAAATTAAACAATTTTTAAATTTTAAAAATGTGTTAATGTGAAAATATGAATGAAACAAATTTATTTGTTTAACATAATATACGTGAACTAGTTAAGCTGGTTTGAATTAAATTAACTAGTTCAACGAAACGTGCATATTTGCATTGAAATATATGAGTATGGAAGTGAGAGGTTGATATACGTTTGATACATGTTGATACTGTCATGTTTTTGTCAGGGTCTATGCTCTTCTAGCAATATAATAGTGTTATATAGGGTGTCCGGTAATTAGCTATCAACTCGAAATATGAAGGTAGATTAGATTAAGACAATCATAAAAGTCCCATACCGTTTTGCGAGATTCGCAATAATTATCGAGTTATTAATTACAGAAATCTGACGAATGAGCGCGCGCTGAGATAGTTGATTAGAGAAGCGTCGTAGCCTCTTAGGTTACAGCGCGGCCCAGTCGACCTAGCAACTGTTGGCGGTGTGCGGCGAAATAAAACAACGAATAGCGGCGCGTTATCCTTCCTCTCGCCGCACACCGGCAATAGTTTTTTAATCGACTGGGCCGCGCTGTGGCCTGAGCAGCTGCAACGCTTCTCCAATCATCTATGTCAGCGCGCTCCCACTCTTCAGATTTTTGTTATTAATAACTCGATTATTATTGTAAATCTCGCAAAACGGTATGGGACTTTTATGTTTGTCTTAACCCTTAATCTACCTTCACACTTCGGGTTGGCAGCTAATTACCGGACACCCTATATATGAGATATACTATGGTTCATATTTTGATCTCTCTTATCTCTATATCGCTAAAAGTGGCTCTAAAAGTGGCTAATAAGCTTTCTGATTAGCTTCTGATAAGCCATTTTTGAAGTCACTTTTATTGATAAAAGAGAGTTCAGAATATAGGCCTATATCTATAAAGCCAACTGTGAATACTACGAAGCAACTGATATCATTCGAACGTTCAGATTGGATAGTTTTTATCGTGATAATATCATTGTGCATCGGTGATGATAATTTCTTATTCTTTTCTTTTATTACTTATTCCTATTGTCTGTTGCTTGGTATTATGGATCTTCAACTTTATACGAGTACGTACTTACGCAACGATAGTGTTTATTGTTAATCCTCCAATAGGCGCGCTCACTTTTGTCCTCACAGCAGGCACGTGATATACTATTCCCAGTTAGAACCATAACGTTGATTTGACGTTGAAATATTCGATGAACCGTTGAATTAACGTTAATTCAATCCTCATCGATGTCAAATCAACATTGTGGTTCTAACTGGATCGCAGATTATGATGGTTCAATCCTTGTACGTCGGGCTGATTATATCTGGATTTAAAAATAATTATATAAAATGTTAGTATAATGTCTTCCAAAATCAAGATATATAGATTTATCTCGTAAATATATATAATATAGACAATATATTTATATATATTGTCAAAAGAAATGTATTTTTTTGGCTATCCAATCAGAACCACAACGTTGATTTGAAGTTGATGAGGGTTAAATTAACGTTGATTCAACATTTTATCAATCATTTCAAGGTCAATGTTATGGTTCTGACTGGGTATTGATATGCAGTCCCCAAAAACCATAAAAAAGATAAACAAGGAAGTGTATAGTGTTCTCAAAACTACATCTTTACTTTTAACATTTAAAAATTATATTTTTAACTTTTAACATTTAAAAATATGATAGAAAAATCAAATTTCTATCGAGTCAAAAAAAAATATGGCAGTTTAAAATATAAATACATTTATAGCTCTCAGACGAATTTTGAAGGGAAAGATCGGTTTTTTATGCAAAATTAACATTATATGTTGTAGAAATGTAACATATAATATTATAAATGTATAATTAAAATTATAGAAATTATAAATAATACATATAACTATTATAATTATATTTGACATAATATACATATAATATAATATAAACATAAATATAATATTATGCAACATTTATAGGTTTATAATTTTGACGAATAAAAATTATAATGAAATCATTATTATTGTTATTGTTAAGCATTATTAATAGAAATTAAAATTAAATCTTTTTAAAAGAGAGAATAAAGCATTTTATAGTACCAAACATACATACATACACACACACATATATACAACGCATGCACGTACGCACGCACGCACGCACGTACGTATCACGCATATACGCACGCACGTCCGTACGTATGTACGCACTTACGCACACATACACAATACATTACATCATACATTAATAATAGCAATAACAATAAGTTTAACTTGTTAATATTACTGTTAACATAACGGTAACTGTATAAATTCACAATGAATACATTTAAAACGAATAAATTTACCTTTCTAAAAAATATTACACCGTTCGGAGCAGAATATTGAATGATTCGTTAATCTCACTATAGGCCCATATAAGCTTATTTTGTAACTTTTAACTTTCCAATAGGCGCGTGGTCTATAAGTGCAACAAACGCAGTAGTTAAATGCTTTATCGCAATGTTATGGAACATGTGTCACGGAGGAATGATTATATATCACTATCTGCTGAGCTGCTGAATCAGCCTTTCCCGAAAGAGGGAAGAGGGGAGAATTCAACACTGTCTGAGAAACAAATGGCGATGTCGCAAACAATGTTGATCTATGTATGTAATGTATGTATGTAATCCACGCATCTGGAGAGTTAAAAATTACAAAATAAGCTTACAAGCCTATAGTGAAATTAACGAATCATTCAACATTCTGCTCCGATGCCAAATAGTTAGATTTCTATACACAGGAAAAACGGAAATCCGTAAAACTAAAAGATCAGTATTTACTAATTATAAACAAAAAATTATCGTAAATATTTATATATGGTAAAGTTTATATTATTTTTCTTACACAAATTAACACAAATTAACATTTGAGAAAAGTCCCCACATAGGAAACATTTATATATTTGGCCTTGCTTTCTTAGGTATGGAAATGGATATATTACATATTAGGTGTGTGAATTAATTCGGTCCATCTGGCGGTCAATTGCTGTACTTACTATGTAATTTTCTAATTTCTAATGTCTGCAAAAGGCTTAATTTTTTAGTTTTGATATCTGGCAATAATATTCAGTTGATAAACGTTTGGATTTGTAACAATAACATTGTGTTTATCTGATTCGAAAATGTCGAAATTCGAGCCAAAAAAACATCATTTCCGGGAAGTTCTCATTTTCTGTTTTCATTTAAAGAAAACAGCCTCTGAAGCTCATCCAATGCTCGTAGAAGTTTATGGTGAAAGTGCTCCCACCGATACATCATGCAGAGAATGGTTTCGACATTTCAAAAGTGATGATTTCAGTGTCGATGACAAACCTTGTCCAGGTCAGCCGAAGAAGTTCGAGGATGAGGAATTACAGGCGTTAATCGATGAAGATCCGTGTCAATCGCAACATGAGCTTGCGCAATTGTTGAATGTTGATCGATCAACAATTTCTGTGCGTTTGGCAGCCATGGGAAAGATTTACAAAGAAGGAAGATGGGTGCCATACGAACTGAAAGAAAGAGACATCGAGAGACGAAAAACCATGTCTAAAATCTTGCTTGCTAGGCAAAAAAGAAAAGGTTTTTTGCATCGTATTGTGACTGGAGACGAAAAGTGGATATATTTCGATAATCCCAAACGAAAGAAATCCATTAGCGACCCAGGAAAACCATCTACATCGATACAAAAGCGGAATATTCACGGCAAGAAAGTAATGCTCTGTATATGGTGGGACCAGAAGGGTGTAGTGTATTATGAACTACGAGGGCAGTTTGATAAGTCAGTGACTTTTTGAATTTTCCGCGCAGTAACTTTAAATGCAGCACTGCTCCCGTCAACTGCCATCTATTAATAGACTACTGTACAAGTTTGGGCAAGCTGCGCCATTTAGTTAGTGTTTGACAGCCATTGAAAGCAGACAACCTCGTGAATTTTAACGAAAATGGAAAAAAGTGAATTTCGTGTGCTGATTAAGCATTATGTTTTGCGTAAAAAAACCATCACCGAAACCAAGGCAAAGCTTGATAAATACTATGGGGATACTGTGGGGACTCTGCACCATCAATTTCAATGGTTAAGAAGTGGTTTACTGAGTTCCGTTGTGGTCGTACCAGCACAAGTGACGCCGAACGTTCAGGTCGCCCAAAAGAGGTCGTCACGCCAGAAATCGTCGATAAAATCCATGGAATGATATTGGATGATCGGAGAATGAAAATGCGTGAAGTGGCTGAGGCTGTAGGCATCTCAACTGAGCGGGTACATCACATTTTACATGAATATTTGGACATGAAAAAGCTATCCGCGCGATGGGTGCCGCGATTGCTCACATTCGACCATAAGCGCAACCGTGTGACCATTTCAAAGGAGTGTTTGGCGATGTTCAGCCGCAATCCGAACGAGTTTTTGCGCCGTTTCGTTACCGTAGACGAAACATGGATCCATTACACCACACCAGAGACCAAGGAAGGAACAATCAAGACAGTGGGTTTCTTCGGGTGAACGTGCACCAAAGAAGGCCAAGGTGGGTCTGTCGGCCAACAAGGTCATGGCCACAGTTTTTTGGGATGCACGCGGTATCATTCACATCGATTACCTTGAAAAGGGTAAAACGACCACCGGCGAATATTATTCAGAGCTTTTGGACAGATTCGATATTGATTTGAAACAAAAACGACCGCATTTGACGAAGAAAAAAGTGGTGTTCCATCAGGACAATGCACGGGTGCACACGTGTGTAGTCACCATGGCAAAAATCCATAAATTGGGCTACAAACTGCTACCCCATGCAGCATATTCACCAGATTTAGCCCCCTGCGATTATTTCCTGTTTCCAAACCTGAAGAAATGGCTGAGCGGTAAGAGATTTGGGTCGAATGAAGAGGTCATCACTGAAACAAACGCCTATTTTGAGGGCCTTGAGAAAACCTATTATTTGGAAGGAATAAAAAAATTGGAAAAACAGTGGACTAAATGTATCGAGCTAAAAGGAGACTACGTTGAGAAATAAAACGCTTATTTGCCGAAAAAAATATCTTTTATTAAAAAAGTCACTGACTTATCAAACTATCCTCGTATTAAAACAGAGCCAAACCATCACTGCCGAACTTTACCAACAACAATTGATCCGTTTAAACAACGCATTGAAGAATAAGCGGCCGGAATATGCAAAGAGACACGACAAAGTGATCTTCCAGCACGATAACGCTCGGCCACATATTGGAAAGATTGTGAAGGCAACCTTGGAAGCACTTGGCTGAGACGTTTTACCTCACTCGCCGTATTCACCAGACATTGTTCCATCCGATTATCACTTGTTAAGATCGATGGCATATGGGCTTTCGGACCAGCACTTCAACAATTATGAAGAAATAGAGAAATGGCTCAATGAATGGATCGCTTCGAAGGATGAGTCGTTTTTCCGTCACGGAATGCAACAACTGCCAGACAGATGGGAAAAAATAATAGCAAGCGATGGCAAATACTTTGATTAGTGTACTTTTTCATGTTTTTCATACTAAAGTCTTTTTTTGGAAGGAAAAAACGGACTGAATTAATTCACACACCTAATGTATCCGGATTCGGTATATGAATTCCCTCATATTGTGCATAACCTAGGAATCATACAATGGTCATAATATGGCTGCAGCAACCAACAGTCTGTGCACCATTTTTGCATGTACAATAGTATTCGCGAATCGAGTC
This sequence comes from Harpegnathos saltator, assembly GCF_003227715.2. NCBI lineage: Eukaryota > Metazoa > Arthropoda > Insecta > Hymenoptera > Formicidae > Harpegnathos > Harpegnathos saltator. The sequence continues at coordinate 385,349 of NW_020230379.1, forward strand.
CCTACCAGTTTTTGCTTTATCCACTAGAACAAAAATGTGATGGCATTTTCCGCTACGAAACCGAGACTTTATATAAGTCTTGATAAGTGAAGGTTTCTCGATAGTGATCTTTCGCCGAGCGATGCTGCACCTCGGCAACAGCGCGAACGTCTGGTGGCTCGGCTGTTCGCGTTCGTGAGCGGCCCCTGTGGCCGTCTTTGACTCTTCATATCTTCGAAACCATTCTTATATTCAACTTAAAATTTTTCCTAGATTAATATATCATCATAAGCTATCATTTAGACCACAATTCAATTCAATCTGTAAGGTCCACCAAACGGGCGAAAAAACAGGTGCTTTTGCGGTTGCTCTTTAATACTAGTACTTTAATAATAGTAATATATTTGCTTTTGTGTTCGGCGATGTCACTATGATTGCGCGGTGATTGATGCGGTTTGAGGGGTAGTGCGGCAACGCTTGAGCGTTTGTCGGTGATGTTCAACTGACAAAACAGCCGTTAGTAACGATCAAAATTTCTAGTCGTTATATGCTTCCTTTATTTCGAATCTTTTTTTATATCAGAATTTTTTGTTTATTATGGAACTTTTTACGATTTCAACGAATTATTTTTGCTGCTTCATAAATTGATCTCGCGATTGTAATTGCGAATATTTAGTGGCCATATGGCTGCAAGTTTTGGTGTAAAGTGTCAAAGTAAGCTTATGAGCAGTATGTTATCCTTCTCCTGAATAATGCTCCCTGACGCATGCTAGTAACAGTTACTGAAACGACTGGGCTGCGCTATAGCCTGAGTGGCTCAAATGCTCCTTTTCTACTATCTCGGCGCATGCTCATTCATACGTTTTCTATAATTAATAACTCGAATTATGAATGTGAATACCGCAAAACGATATGAGATTTTTTTGTTTACTTTAGTGCCGTTCTATGCCCCCTCAAGCAGTGGCATAATTGTTCTGAGACACGCTGTATAAAAATGTTACATAATATAAACGTAACGCGAACACTACAATTGTTATATAACGTGTTTAAATCATATTGCATTTATATTACTATAACTAGTAATACATAACAATGTAATAGTTTTAAAACAGTTATATTGCTATTATAAAAGAAAATTAAGTAATCTTAATATTTAAAAATTAAGTTTTAAAATAACTTATAATAACAATTATGTTATTTTTATGTTATATAATAGTTATATACAAGGTGTTTGGTAATTCATATAACCATAGCTAATGGAGGCATGAAACTGATTGAGATAAAGAAAAAGTCAAATACAAAATCGTAAAAGTGGCTGAATTGCATACAGAAAAAATGGAATAAATTAGCGTGTACCGCGATAGTAGATGATGGTGCATTCGACTGCTCGAACTTGTAGCCGTTCACTTCGCTTAGCAATAGTTGCCGATGTGTAGCAAGAGAAAGAAAGGCTGCATGTCAGCAGTTATTGCTAGACAAGGTAGGCCGCGCTATAAGCTCGAGTGGCCAAGCACCCCATTTTCTATCGCGGCGCACGCTGATTTATTTGATCTTTTTCGTGCACAACTCGACTATTTTCACGATTTTTGCAAAATGGTATTTGACTTTTTACTTTATTTCAATCAGCTCTATGCTTTCATTGATTATGGCTATATGAGTTATTAAACATCCTATATGTTCTATGTTTGCTAAGTAATGTGTATGTACGTGCGCCTACGTGTATGTTCATATCATAGGCGGCGTCAAGGGTGGGCCTGGCTAGGCCCTGGCCCATCTAAAAATATGCTGGCCCACCCTTTGGCCTAACCTAAAATTTTAGCATAGTTATGTTGTCCTATTCTGTACAAGTTTTCAGCTTTTTTATATGAAGTTATTTTTATAATTAAAATTCTACAATTAATTTTAAATTTTATCTTCATAGTTAATTTTCTCCCAGAAACAAAGCGCAACGGTTAGAAACATTAAAATGAATGATAAAATGATATATAATATATAATAAATATGGCCCACCTATAAAAACGCTGGCCTACCTGTGGCCCACTTGCATAAATAGTTCTGGCGCCGCTTATGGTTCATATACATATACGAGGGTTGCCTTTTATATTTTGGGAATGGACGATCTAGGTGCCATCTGACAACCGACGTCCCTAACGTAAAGTTCGACTTTTTGTCAGTATACTTACTCAGAACATTTTGATGTCCATGCGCCATTTGTGTTGTTTACAGTGACATGAAAAATTGATGTCGGCCAAGAAATGGAATTAAGTCGTGAACATTTCCGTGCGATTATTTTTTACAACTTTCGACGTGGATTATCTCAACAACAGTGCATCGATGAATTTAATTCAACTTTTGGCGATGAAGCACCATCAAAAACCACTATATATCGATGGTATACGGAATTCAATCATGGCCATAGTTCGCTTAGTGATGAATTTCGTGAAGGTCGTCCAAAATCGGTTGTTGTTCCAGAAAACATTGATACTGTGCGTGAACTGATATTGCAAGATCGTCATGTGACTTATCGTGAGATTGAGGCATCCTTGGGCATTAGTGGGACCAGCATACATTCAATATTGCATGAACATTTGGCTGTCAAAAAAATTTGTTCGCGTTGGATCCCACATAATTTAACAATCGCTCAAAAAAAGGCTTCGATTGGTCGAAAGAAATGCTCAAGAAATACGATTGCGGTGCTTCAAAACACATCTATGATATCGTAACAGGTGACGAATCATGGATCTATGCGTATGAGCCCGAAAGTAAACAGCAGTCGACTGTATGGGTCTTTCAAGATGAGCCAAATCCAACAAAAGTTGTTCGCGCACGAAGCACTTCGAAGCAAATGGTCGCCTGTTTTTTCGGAAAAACCGGATATGTGGCAACTGTACCATTAGTGCAATGTCGGACAGTCAATTCTGAATGGTACACAACCATTTGTTTGTCAGAAGTCTTCGGAAAAATAAGAGAAACAACCGCCGAAGACGCATCATTCTCCACCAGGACAATGCGAACTCTCACACATCGGCTCAAACAAGAGACTTTTTGAGAACTGAAAAAGTCGAATTGATGGGTCATCCGCCGTACAGCTCTGATTTGGCACCCAATGACTTCTTTTTATTCCCGCAAATCAAAAATAAATTACGAGGTCAACGTTTTTCGACGCCTGAAGAAGCGGTTGATGCATTCAAAATGCATGTTTTGGAGGTACCTCAATCGGAGTGGAAAAAGTGCTTCGAAAATTGGTTCAAGCGCATGCAAAAGTGTATTGATCTTCATGGAGAATATTTTGAAAAACAATAAACCCATGTACGATGATTAATTTCCTTTTTCTGTTCTCTATTCCCGAAATATAAAAGACAACCCTCGTACATATACAAAGTTTCCCAGAATTTCCTCCGAGGAGCTCGTGGGAATGTATAAGAGATAACGAATTAACAAGGAAACCATTCGAATTGTTCACCGATTTTGATGGATTTTGGATATAATAGATATAGAGCATTAAAAAATATTTGATTCATATTTTTTTAGCTGCATACTTCAACGTTTAAATGTTTAAACAACGCCTCGACAATAACAGAATTTTTCATTTTTAGCGAATATCTTCGAAATTATGAGGTATGTGAAAAAATGATTTATTTAAGTTTTATAATTTTTTATGCTGTTTATAAAAATATATTCCCGTTTTTCAAAAATGCAGGATTTCTTAATTTACCACTATTCCTGGCTATCACCTTTGCAAAATTTTAAAATGTAATGACAGAAATTAAAGAGCATCAAATGCCAAATATATCCATATACAGGGTGTTCATTTGAAAACTTTCCAGCTAATTATCTTGAAAACTATGAAAGATATTAAAAAAAGCTAAAACACATGCTCCATGATTTCGAAGGGGAAAGAGAATGGCATTATCAGTTTTTCATTTAGAGGACATTTTCTAGGTCATTCGAAGGTTAATCTTGTTTTCTTAAATGGAAACCTATATTTTTACGGGATATTACTCTACGTAAAAAAACCAGCAAACTTCTGTAGGAAACATTTTTTTGTCTGAGCACTATGTTGGAAGATACTTAAGAAAATAGTAAGGCATAGTTACTGCGTCAAATTTGTCATTTATTATAACAGATGTTCTCCGTTGTTTGCTAAACAATAATAAAGAAGATTTTGAAATTCTGAACGAACATTTTGGAAGATATCTGTTGGAATAGCTCTATATTCCTGTATAATTCTTTGACGCAAATCGTTGATATTTATCTCTTTAGATAATCTCTGATACATGTTTCATACTTGACTGAATAATACACTGTGAAAGACAGAAAGGAAGTGATTTAGTACAACATAAACAAATGGCCAAAGGAGGTCAACTTTGTTTTCGGAAGGTATGTGTTAGTACGATCGAGAAATGGCTGGTACGATGGCTATGGTTTCGATATGACTTTTTCATCGAATTTGCTACAAATTTGCGGTTAATTTGCTTACTGGGACAATAATAACATATGTATGTACGGCTTTGCTAGATGAATTTGACTGTTTTCAATGAATCGGAAATAAAAATTTGTCCGCATAGCTTTAAACAATGAAAATACATAAACAAAACGATATTATATACTATCCGAGATGTATGCTGTTACATGACGCAATATTCTTCTAATCTTTCTTTAGAAACCCATACATTCCATTTTTTCTATCTTGAGCTCTTATTTCCTTATTTAAACAACTTCCTTATCTAAAATTCCAGAGTTCTTCTTATTACGATATAACTTATCAGTTTCTTTATCTCTGGGAAGGGAATGTTGGTGTAGTTCCCCCAGCTCCCTCCATTCCAACCCGCCTGGAAGACCTCTTGGGAGGGTTTTAGCCGATAAGAATCCGGCATAACTAAGGAGCGAGGATATCCATGAGGATTTCCTCCCCCTCCGTGATAAAAAAAAAGTTTCTTTATCTTATTTGTTTTCACTCAGCAATTATTCATCCTCATTAATTTTATTTCTTCTTATTTTAAGAACATTTTTCAATCGCATGACCATTTTTGGTGAGAAGTATAAAATTTTCGAATTATGAATTATATAAGGTCTAATAATTAATTCTTTCCCATTTTCGACAATTTTCAATCTTTATTTAAAAATCAACAAAACAAGATCAATCAATGGAATATTCTCCGTTATTATCGATGACCTTATGTCATTTATTGGGCAGTTGCCGAATCCTATCACGATGATCAGAAACTTGGTGGCTTTGAGGCTATAAAGTCGATGAAATTTCGTCGTCAACAGTCGAAAAATGTGTATCAGACGATGCATGTTACATCGGCTGAAACAAGTGAAAATCTAATGGAGCCAAGTCTGAAGAATATGCCGCGTGTGAGAGAACTTTTCAGTCCAAGTGTAAGATGATTTTCTTTGTGGCTTCTATTGTATGCTGTTTAGCATTGTCGTACAGTAGGATAACTTTTCCTCAATTACATCGTTCAAACGTATCAATTGTTCTTGGTAAATCTCTGCTTTAATGGTTACTTGATTTCAAGAGCTATAGTACAGCACACCCTTCTGGTCCCAGCATGTACTCATATAGAGAAGAACTTTTTTCCGAAACATTTGGATTTTTCTGTCGACGTTGTCGGTTGACTAAAGTCTACCTATGATTTTCTAAGTTTGCGATTTTCATACATAATTCATTTTCCGTCACCAGTTACGATTTTGTGCAAAAATCTCTTTTTTATGTCTGACGAGCAAAATAACGCACGTGGTCAATCAGCGATTTTTATTGTTAATGGTTAGTTTATGTGGAAGCTTTCCTTCCCACTTCTCTTCTTTCTGTATTTTTCCTATACGATATATAATAAGTGATTGTAAGTAACTTTCTGGCTTATATCTAGCTTTTCCGCAAGTTTTTGTTGTTTGTTTTGTGCCGTATTTTCATTCTTTGCAACTCCTCGTCTTCAAATTTTTTTGGCTGACCGGGGTGTGGTTGATCGTGAACATCAAAATCATCACTTTAAAAAGTTTCGGTACGTGCAATCGGTCACAGCATTTTCACTATAAACAGCACAAATGGTTTCGGCTGTTTCAGAAGCGTTTTTATTTAAATGAAATGCGAAATGCATCGCGAATCAAATATGCTCTTTGTTGATAGCCATTGTGAACACTACTAATTATTTGAAGTTATATGCATCAAACGCCAAACTATATGTCATTTCGGAAAGTTAAATGTTAATACTTTAAAACTGCAAAAGAGCGGGAAAATATTTTAATTCCAAATTTTGCTCTGAGCTATGTAAATTTCATTGGAAATAATTAATTACAGCATCTAATATATTCTCTTTTCGCGATAACGACTTGTAAAAAATTCAAAAGAATTTCAATTCCGTGTATATTCCTTGGTTTGTCCAGATCTAGCTGTATTGTCGGTCTGTTAAAATAATTATCTCGCGGTTTCCAACTCATAGGCACTTTGAGTATTTGTGCACTGCATTAATGTATAACGTGCATTTCTAATACGAAATTCAATAAGTCGTTTATACATTGTTAAAGTATCATAACGATTAATTAATTTATCAACCCAAGTTCTCATTTTATCATTTTTTGAATATGTAAATATTTATTGTTTTACTATGCTATTAGTGCAAGAAAGTATATTCAAGACACCTAATATTTTTGTTATGGCTTCTATATTAGGTAAATTAATCAAATCATATAAAAACTTGGTTAATGATTCATAAAGTAAAGAAATCAAGCATTATTTTCATTTTTTATAAATCTCTTTATCTTCTTTATTTATGAAACTATTATCCTTTGAAATTTAGTGATTCTTTTCTAAATTTTTAATATATTACTTTTTTCGCTTGTGAGTGTATTTTCAAACTATACGCGCGTTTACTTCTAAAAAAATAAAAAGATTTGTTTTTTTTATTTCCCATATTGCGACTCTATTTTATTTCAGCTTGACTTTATATCCAGTTATTTTTATTTATTAGTGTTATAGTAGAAATAGATTACATTTTTAATTCTGGAAATATATTTTGGAAACTTCTAATATGAGACATAATATGAGAAATTATAACACCAAATGTTATTAGGTGTACAAATGAATAATCCAATTTTTTCAGCTACATTCAAGGTTTATTTTAAAAGAAAGTAAATTAAATTGTTCAATCAAAGTATTCGCCGTTGCTTTCTATAACTTTAAGCCATCTTTCAGGCAGCTAATGAATTTCATCTCGGAAAATGTTACGTCTTTGGACACGATAAAGTCGTCAAGCCATTTTCGGATCTCATCCACTGATTGAAAGTGCATATCGGACAAGGTGTGTTGCATCGACCGGAACAAGTGATAATCGGATGGAGCAATGTCTGGTGAATATGACGAGTGCTGCAAGACGTCCCAGCCAAGACTCATTATGGTGTCTTTTGTATTGGAAGCAATGTGTGGCCTGGCGTTGTCATGCAACAATTTCACTGTACGTTCTCCTTTGCCAGTATACGGGTGTTTTCGTTCCAATTCTTGACTCAAGCAGATTAATTGACGTTGGTAGCAGTCCGCAGTAACTGTTTCACCCAGTTCCAACAACTCATAATAAAGCATGCCCTTGATATCCCACCAAATGCAGAGAAGAACCTTCTTTCCGAAGCGATTGGGTTTTGCGACCGATTTTGATGATTCGCCGGGATTTACCCATGACTTTCTGCATTTCGGATTATCATAGAGTATTCATTTCTCATCGTCCGTAACGATTTTCCACAAGGAAGACTTTCGACGCTGCTTATTGAGAAGAGAAAGACACGCTGCCACTTGATTTTTGTTGGTTTCAGTGAGTTCATGCAGAACCCATTTTCCTTCTTTCTGAATCTTTCCCATCTCATGTAGGCGTTTGGAAATCGTTTGCTGCATTACTCCCAACTGTTCTGCAAGCTCTTTTTGTGTTTGTGCCGAATTCTCAGCGAGCAGTTGTTCCAAATCATCATTATCGTACTTCGGAGGGCTTCTAGGGCGTTGTTTGTCGATTAGACTGAAATTACCGTTTTTAAACCGCTTAAACTAAAATGTGCACACATCGTATGATACAACACCTTCGTCAAGAAAGGAACAAATCGATTCGCACGCTCTTGCAGCATTTTTTCCTTGTTGGAATTCGTGAAGAATGCAGTGTCGGATATGCAGCTTGCCATTTTCGACTGTACTTAACTGAATACTTTTGAAGGTTATGTTGGACCTTTCGTCAAACTATATGTTCTTTTTAATAGCTATATGTCAACATTGCATAATCACAAAAGAGCGGGAAAATCTATTCAATTTAAAATTGATTTCATAACTGCTTAAAATAATTTGGATTATTTATTTGTACACCTAATATTATTGTTATATTTGCACATTCATTCATGATCACATCTTCGTTTGTATAATATGTTGCATATTATAACATTAGAATTAATCTATTTTTATATGTAGTATGAGAACATTTACACAAGAAACAATTATGACATTAACAATAGTACAATATAACTAGGAAAAAATAACGCAACATCTACAAATATAATGCGACGTTTGTAGCACGATGTTATAATTTCGTTTCATTAAAAATTTAATCGTGAAAATGTAACATTTATTATTTATAGATAGATTTGGCATTCGATGCTCTTTAATTTCTGTCATTTTAAAATTTTGCAAAGGTGATAGCCAGGAATAGTGGTAAATTAGAAAATTCTGCGAAAAACGGGGATATATTTTTATAAACAGTATAAAAAACTATAATACGTTTGAATAAACCATTTTTCATGTACTTCGTAGTTTCAGAGATATTCGCTAAACAGGAAAACTTTTGTTATATTCGAGGAGTTGTTTCAACTCCTAAATGTTAAGATACGCAGCTAAAAAAATATGGGTCTAATATTTTTCAATATTTTACAACAGTGTTCGAAATTACTTTCACTTTTCAGGCGATTTTTGAGAGCTTTCCTCCACTTACTTCCCCTTATTTTCCTCTTACTGCATTCGTACGCCGGTTAGTCATAGATCTGAGGATTGTGCTTTCCGTCTCAGAGCTATTCACATCATAGGGGTTTATCAGTAGCTGTAATTACAGGTAATTTTACAGCTATTGTTAAGCGCTTCTTAAATATTATGATGTCAGCAGTCCTGAAGCGGGAAGCACGACTGTCAGATTTATGACTAGCGGGCATGCAGGTGAAGTAAGGGGAAAATAAGAGGAAGTAAGTGAGAGAAGGCTCCCGAAAATCGCTTGAACAGAAAAATAATTCCGAGCACTGTTCTACAATATATTCAAAGTCTATCAAAATCGATAAAGAACAGTTGCGACGGTTCCTTCATAAAACATAAGTCCTATACCGTTTTGTAACATTCACAATAATTATTGAGTTATTAATTAGAGAAATCTAAAGCATCGTTTGACAATGACAGCAGGAGTAATAAATTAAGGCCGTAAGAGGCTGGAGTAAGTTTTTCCAGGAGTAAGTTCTTCCAGGAATATAGGACGTAGAGTAAGATCGTACTCAAAATGGTTGAATTCCATTTTCTACGATTTGTTCTCTTATTCTCAGCCAATGAGAGTTCGGCAACAACACATAAACGTACGCGACAGGAAATGCGCGTCGACGTTGATTGGCTTATTGTAATACTTACTACATGTCATTATAGACATTCGAGCGTAAGGATGTCTTAATTATACAGCTTATGTCTAAAGATTACTTCTTCTATCCATTACTCTTGTTGTCATTGTAAACCATGCTTAATGAATGAGTGCGCGCCGAGACAGTATGGAAGCAGCATTAACACTAATCCTCTGTTTGGGTCTATATGACCTGAAGCGCGTAGATAAAACGCGATTAAAGGCGTTGTATTCACTTATGTGACTCAATATTTTAGGTATGTGTACGAATTTTGGTCTTATTCACATACGTGAAAAAAGAAAATAAAATCTCACATATGTGCCGAACGCCAGCACGTACACCGTTGTCTCTGTTTTGGGTCATATTGACCCACCATACATTTTTCATACATTTTGCTTTCGCGTGCGTAAATTCAACATTTCATACGTGAATATGCCATAACATTCATTTCAACACCGAAGTGAACATAACATTAGCTGCTTTGACATATTGACATATTGACACATCTATAAATATCTTATTGTTATTTTCGAGTTTCGTTTCAATTTGTGTATGGGTCGACTGTAGTTCGTACAATTGTACCTAAGGATTGACGTACTTTATGACCTTAGAAAAAACGTAAATAAGGTATACTAGTCGGACATTGCAAGTCGCTAGTTGTACTCAACGAAGAGTCCCGCGATTGCGCGCGGCATCGATCTCGTGTAGTAGTACATCAAGTGATCTAGAGTGCATTGAACTGCAATTTCTTTCCTCATCCTTTTCCTCATCCAAATATTATCGATATTTCAGCATGCAATGCGCTCGTTTTATGCAAAGAATGCAACACAAATTGCCGGTAAGAAATACAAGCGTCGTGAGTTCCTGAAAGATTTGGGTATGAAATTGGTGGAACCAGAGATCATACGTCGGAAGAAAATGCCAAGGTGTGAAAATTCTGCCAATTTGATAAGAGATATACGTAAACGGACGCTGGGTGAGCCGTCCATATCCGCTTCAGACAACATTTCGGCTCCAAAACGTAAAAGATGCTATATGTGCAAAAATGACAACAAACATGCAGAGATTTGCACAATTTGCAAGAAAACGATTTGCAAAATTCATTCCGATTTGTTCTGCAAAAATTGTTTGGAGTGAACTCACTCACAGAAACTCTATTTTTCAGCGATCTTATATTCTCATATAATTTTTGTTTCATGCAAAATGTTTATAAATAAATAACAAACAACAAACAAATATGTTTTTTGCGTTTAATTATCTCGTTCTACTTGTGTACATCGATAACTCTTGAAATTCAGGTAAAAAGTCGCTTTTGAATGGAAATTTGTACGTGGGTCATATAGACCCAAACAGAGACAACGGTCACGATCGTAAACATAACAATAGGACTAATGTTAAGGACTTGCTCGGATTATAATGTGGCCCAGTCGATCAAATAACTCTTGCCAGCGCGTGGCGAGGGAAGGACAACGCGTTGTTGCTCGCTCTATCTTACTTCGCTGCTCCTACATACAGGGTGAGGAAAAAGTATGAAAACCTTTAACAATCTCGAAAGATATAAGCTTTACAGAAAAGTGTTTCAGACAAAAGTTATAAGGCTCAAAACGATGTATTTACTGATCTTATCAGTTTGACCTTGAGTGACGTTGCCAAGGTCAGATTAAGGTCAACTTATTTTTTTTAAACAGAAATCACCATTTTTTATTATACTATCTTTTTCTACCAATTAATTTGAACAACTTTTATCTGAAACATTTTTTTATTTACCTAATATGTTTTGAGATATTTAAGGAAAACTTGATGACTTTTCAATACTTAACTTATAATATCTCTAACTATTTGTCGGAAGGAAAAATGGTACTAGACTTTTTTACTCTATTTGGTTTTAAGAATATATTGTTACAATAGTTCCCTAACTTTTATTAACTTATTGACTTTAAAAATTTCAAAATCATCAAATTAACAAAGGTCAGGATGCTATTGTAATAATACATCTTGAGACCAAGTAGAGTAAGAAAGTCTAATAGCATTTTTTCTTCCAACAAATAGTTGGCGAAATATCGTAAGTTAAATATTGAAAAAATTTCTGAGTTTTCCTTAAATATCTAAAAAAATATTAGGCAAATGAAAAAATGTTTCAGACAAAAGTTATTAAAATTAATTGGTAGAAAAAGACAATATAACAAAAAGTTGGGATTTCTGTTTAAAAAAATATAAAAAAAAATAAGTTGACTTTGACCTGACCTTGGCAATGCCATTCAAGATCAAACTGATAACATCAGTAAATATATCGTTTTGAGCCTTATAATTTTTGTCTGAAACACTTTTCTGTAAAACTTATATCTTTCGAGATTTTTAAGGGTTTCTATACTTTTTCCTCACCCTATATGTTTCGCCGTACGGTATACTTAGAGGCCTTTGCACGTAAAAAGGCGTTAACCGTAATCATTTTAGTAGTTTCCAACACATACAATTAAATAGAGTAACGCAAGTGAAATTCCGTAACCGTAACTTTAAGACGGAATTTCACTTGTGTTACTTTATTTAATTGTATGGAAACTACTAAAATTACGGTTACGGTTACCGCTTTTTTACATGCAAAGGCCTTAAGCTTGCATCGATATAGCTGCTAGATATTCACGATTACAATTACGAGATTATTTTATAAGATGGCAAAAATAGTTTATATTGAAACCATGAAAAGTTCTGTGATAAAGAAAAAAAATCGAAAGAGGAAAAGCAATAAAACTGATGGGATTTACATTTATTGAAACAAACATTTTTTTCGCTATATCGGAAAACCAAAAAAGAATAAAGTAAAAAAGTAATAAAACAAAAAAGGAAATTTGTCGCGATTAATGTGATATTAATTACAAGAGAGACTCAAAGTTCTTTATCATATAACTACGAAAGTAGAGTATAAAGAATCAATTGTTATTTTGCAATAAGCTTCTGTTAACCCGTGGTTCGTGGAAAAGGAAATAATACGGAATGATAACAAAATTGCTGTAAATAATATACTTGCGAAAGGGAATAATCGAGAATCAATTGTAAATTTACAGCTTAATGTACTCCTTTATCAGTGCTCATCAATCAAAGTTCATAACATGATAAGAAATAAAATTAGAATTGTAAATATTATAAAAATATCATATTTATGAAAAAGTAACATAAAGAATCTATCATGTATTAGATGTTCTGATTAGTTCTGAGGGATTTTTTACAAGAAAAAAACATGCTTAATTTTTGGAAAACGTTAAATTATATTTTATTCAAAATATTTTTCATTGTTAGCTGTAACTTTTTCTTACTTTTCCGGCAATAAATGAATTTCGCGATAAAAAAATGCTCGTCCTTTGAAGCAATTTATACATTGAGTCATTTCTTTATTTCCTTTTATGTTTGGAAGTGCTGGTCAGCACGGCCGTGCTGCATCGATCAAAATAAATGATAATCTGAAGAAGCACAGTCTAGTAAATATACGGCGATAAGACTTTCTATTGAAGAGCCGATAACGTATCTTTAACTGCTTTTGCGACATGTGCTCGACTATTGTCGTACAACAATATCAATTTGTGTTTTTTTTTAAGCTATTATTGGACGTTTATAGTTCAAAGCACGGTTCTAATTCATTAATTGTTGATAATGCTCAGGAGTGGCTATTTGATTCGGTTTCCACAGTTTATATTGGGTGTATAAATTAGTTCGGTCCGTTTTCAAAAGATGGCTCCGGCTGTTCTGAATGGTTCATAGTAATTGCCGATTTTGGCGGTTTCAGAGAGGTTAAACATCTGCCAATAATATTCAGTTTATATCGCTTTGAGTTTCACACAAAAGCCTTGCTTTTTACACTGTTGAAAATGTCGAATTTTGTGTTAACCAAGCAGCATTTGAGGGAGGTTTCAATTTTCTGCTTTAATTGGAAGAAAAGTGCAGCTGAAGCCCATCGAATGCTTGTTGAATGGTGACGCTGCTCCAACTGATAAATCATGTAGGGAATGGTTTCGACGTTTCAAGGATGGAGATTTCAGCGTCAAAGACAAGCCTCGCTCTGGACAGTCAAAAAAATTCGAGGACAAAGAATTAGAGGCATTACTCGAAGAAGATCAGAGTCAAACGCAAGAAGAGCTTGCAGAATCATTGGGAGTGACTCAACAAGCCGTTTTCGTACAATTGAAACATGGGAATTATTCAAAAACAAGGAAATTGGGTGCCTTATGAACTGAAACCGAGAGACGTTGAAAGGCGTTCTTCATGACAACGCTCGGCCTCATGTCGCAAAAGTCATAAAAAAATATTTGGAAACGCTCAAATGGGATGTTTTACCGCATCCGCCGTATTCTCCGGACATTGTTCCTTCTGATTACTGGTTCCGAAGGATACAGCACGATTTGGCAGGTCACCGGTTCACTTCTTTCGCAGATATCGAAAATTAGCTCCAAACTTGGATCGCCTCAAAAAACGAGTCATTTTTTCGAGATGGAATTCGAAAATTGCCTGAGAAATGGGAAAAAGTAGTAGCCAGCGATGGAAAATACTTTAATTGTTCATTCATTTTGTTTTGAAATAAATACAGGGTTTTTCAATTGATGCGGGTCGATGTTGACAGCCTGTGGCAGCCATGTTGTTTTGGCGGCGTCTGTCTAACCTGTTGTTTATTATTCAGTCACTGATGCCAAATCACCATGACAAGTTACACGATTGAGCAGCACGTCCAAATGATAAAACTTTATTATCAAAATGAGTGTTCGTTAGTGCAAACGTTGCGCGCGTTTTACGGCAGACGCGGTGGTCCTTCAAAGTCGACTCTCCAACGTTTGGTGGCCAAATTCGAGACGACCGGTTCGGTAAACGATCAGCCAACACCCGTACATCAAAGGAACGCCAGATCGGCCGAGAACATCGCCGCTGTAAGTGAAAGTGTGCAGGAGAACCCGAGGCAGTCCATTCCTCGCCGTGCATAAGAACTCGGCCTTTCGCGGACTTCAACTTGGCGAATTTTGCGTCGGGACTTGGGCCTGCACCCGTACAAGATCCAACTGGCCCAGGAGCTCAAAGTTAATGACCATAGACAACGCCGTTTGTTCGCTAACTGGGCTTCGGAGTATTTGGAAGAGGACCCCCATTTTGGCCGAAATCTTTGGGTGAATGGCTATGTTAAGAAGCATAATTGCCGTATATGGCACGACGCCAAACCACACGAGGTTCGACAGGTAGCAATGCATCCACAAAAAGTTACTATTTGGTGCGGATTTTGGACCGGTGGCGTCATTGGTCCGTACTTTTTCGAAAACGACGTTGGCGAGGCCATCACCGTCAATGGCGAGCGCTACAGAACGATGATAACCAATTTCTTTTGGCCCAAATTGAACGATATGGACGTGGACGACATGTAGTTCCAGCAGGACGGCGCTACGTGCCACACAGCGGATGCCACGATGAACATTCTGCATGAACGATTTGAAGGTATGGTTATTTTTCGCAGAGGTGACGTGAATTGGCCACCAAGATCGTGCGATTTGACCCCACTAGACTTTTTCTTGTGGAGTTTTCTGAAGTCGCAGGTCTATGCCAATAAGCCGCAATCGACCGATGCCCTTAAAGTCAACATAACCCAGGCCATCGCTCAAATTCAGCCGGATTTATGCGGCAGAATCATTGAAAATTGGACCACTCGGATCCGTGCCACCGTGAGAAGCGGCGGACATTTGAACGATGTTATATTCCACACATAATGGCATACATGGGCCTTTCAAATAAAAAAAGAATTTCGTTAATACCTCACACACAGCTTGTTTTATTCCATTGCAACATCGCCCCGCCCTTATTGAAAAACCCTTTACATCTTTTAACACAATAAACGGACCGAACTAATTTGTACTCCCAATAATATACAGCACCTTTCATACCTCACCAAATATACAATAAAACTTTACTTCCGTGGATGTTGCGTTTTGGAATCAATATTGATGCGAATCTATTCACGATTTTATACACTTAGAGTTATCATGGTAAATATATTTTTTATCCAGTTATAATTTGATACAAAAATTCCTTCTTTTTGCAACTGGGAAGCAATTACATAAGTGCAAATGGTTAAGGGGGTTTTCTAATGTTGAAGGCAAGAAAAAGAGGTAATATTTGGGAAATTATTTAAAAAAATTTGTAAATCTTATCTTAAAACACATATACAGAGTGTCCCAAAAGTAACGGACCACCCTAATAACTCTTCAGTATTGAAGTTTCAAGGAAAATGATCTGAATAAAAGTTGTAGGGATTTAAGTGAGCTATCTTATGATGACTTTGACTATGATCTTGACCTCTACTTTCAAGGTCATTTGGAGGTCAACTTGCGTTTCATAAATGGGAACCATTGTTTTTTATTACACTGTTTTTTCTACTAGTTAATTTGAACAACTTTTGTCTAAAACATTTTTTTATTTGTTTTATTTTTTTAGATATTTGAGGAAAACCTGATAACTTTTTCGATATTTAACTTACGATATCTCGCTATTTGTCGGAAAAAAAGTGATACTAGACTTTCTTGCTTTATTTAGTCTCAAGAATATATTGTTACAATAGCGCTTTGACTTTTGCTAACTTACTGACGTTTAGAAATTTCAAAATCATAAAATTAACAAAAATCAGGGCATTATTGTAACAATATATTCTTGAGACTAAATAAAGCAAGAAAGTCTAGTACCGCTTTTTATTCCGACAAATAGTTAACAAGATATCGTAAGTTAAATATTGAAAAAGTTATCAAGTTTTCCTCAAATATCTCAAAAAATATTAGACAAATAAAAAAATGTTTTAGATAAAAGTTGTACAAAATAACTAGTAGAAATAACAGTTTAAGTTCCCACTTAAAGAACGCAAGTTGACCTTTAAATGACCTTGTAAATAGAGGTCAAGGTCAAAATCAAGGTCATCATAAGATAGCTTACTTAAATCCCTACAACTTTTATGGCTTTCCTGGGTCACTAATTTCCTTCGTTTGGCATTATCGAAATATATCCACTTTTCGTCTCCAGTCACAATACGATGCAAAAAAACCTTTTCTTTTTTGCCTGGCAAGCAACATTTCAGACATGGCTTTTCGCCTCTCGATGTCTCTTTCTTTCAGTTCGTATGGCACTATCTTCCTTCTTTGTAAATCTTTCCCATGGCTGCCAAACGCACAGAAATTATTGATCGATCAACATTCAACAATTGCGCAAGCTCATGTTGCGGTTGACACGGATCTTCATCGATTAGCGCCTGCAATTCCTCATCCTCGAACTTCTTGGGCTGACCTGGACGAGGTTTGTCATCGACACTGAAATTATCACTTTTGAAACGTCGAAACCATTCTCTGCATGATATATCGGTGGGAGCACTTTCACCAGAAGCTTCTACGAGTATTCGATGAGCTTCAGCGGCTGTTTTCTTCAAATGAAAACAGAAAATGTGAACTTCCCGGAAATAATACTTTTCTGGCTCGAATTTCGACATTTTCGAATCAGATAAACACGATATTATTGTTACAAACCCAAACGTTTATCAACTGAATATTATTGCCAGATATCAAAACTAAAAAATTAAGCCTTTTGCAGACATTAGAAATTAGAAAATTACATAGTAAGTACAGCAATTGACCGCCAGATGGACCGAATTAATTCACACATCTAATATAACACATCACTCAATAACTTCATAGGATGACATATAAATGGCGCTACTATTGACAAATCCATATGATTTTTAGGATGTACTAATCTTCAAATGATATGTGTCAAAATTTCATGACAACCGGACGTTTAGTTCCCAAGTTACAGTGGTTTTAGTGACGCACGACGTCGACTCGTTTTAGCAAGGCTTCAGTTTCGGCAATCACTTCTTCATTGGAGCCAAATCTCTTTTCCTGGAGCTTTCCCTGCCGATTTGACTCTGGAGTGTAGTGATGGGTCCATGTTTCATCCATTGTCATATACTGCATCAAAAAATCCTTTTTATTGCGCTTCGATTCCGAGGGGGAGGGGGAGGGGGAGAGGGAGATGAAGATGGAGGGGGTGATGGAGAGGTAGAGGGAGAGAGGGGGTGGAGAGAGGGGGAGAGGGAGGGAGGGCGGGAGAGGGATGGGGAGGGAGGAAGAGATGGGGATGGGGAGTGAGGGGGGAGGGAGGGATATGGAGAGAAGGAGAGGGGCGGGAGGGAGGGGATGAGGGTAGTGGTAGGAGGAGGGAAGAGGTGAAATGGTGGGAGGGAGAGAGGGAAAGTGGGACTGAAGGATAGGAGGAGAGAGGGAGAGGGGAAGAGAGGAAGAAGGGAAGAGGAAGAGGGGAAGAGGGGGAGAGGGGAAGAAAGGCGAGAGGGAGAGAGAGAGCATGAGAGAGAGAGAGAGAGAGAGAGAGAGAGAGAGAGAAGAAAGCGCTGAGCGATTTACACCTGCGCGTCATCACCTTTCATGGTCCAGATCTTCAAAAATATTTCGAATTTAACTTTAATATTTCGGAATTATATTAGGTTGAGGAAAAAGAAATCCATTATTTTTTCGTTTATTTCAAGACTTTATTTAACATAGTTAGAATTGTTCGATTTTGGTCAAATAAGTACCGTTTTGTTCTATAATTTATCGTCATTTTAAAGGTAATTTCATGATCCCTCCTTCATAGAAGCCCTGGTCCTTATTTGCAAAAAACTCGACTAAGCGATTTTCACAGTCTTCTCTTGAGGTCAATTCTTACCATCAAGGAAGTTTTGCAATGACAAAAACAGATGGTAATCGCTTGGTGCCAGGTCCGGACTATAAGGGGGATGTATCAAAACTTCCCAACCAAGCTCCCGGAGTTTCTAACAAGTCACTATAGACTATAGACGTATGTGGCCTGGCATTGTCCTGATGAAAAACAATTTCTCTCCTATTGACCAATTCTGGCCGCTTCTGGCCGATCGCTAGCTTCAAACGGTCCAATTGTTGACAATAGAGGTCCGAATTTAATGTTTGGCCATATGAAAGCAGCTCATGGTGGATGATTCCTTTATAATCCCACCAAACACTCAGCAAAACCTTTCTGACCGTTAATCCTGGTTTGGTCACCGTTTGAGCCGTTTCGCTGCGCTTTGACCACGATCGTTTTCGCATAATATTGTCGTGTGTAATCCATTTCTCATCCCCAGTCACCATCCATTTCAGAAATGGCTCGATTTCGTTCCGTTTGGTCAAGGCTTCGCAGATTGAAATTCGGTCCATCATGTTTTTTTGCGTTAATTCGTGTGGCACCCAAACATCGAACTTTTTTTTGAATCCAGCTTTATGCAAATGGTTTAAAAGTGTTTTGTATCGATCTTCAGCTCCTGGGCGATACTACGACTGCTAACATGCCGGTCTACTTCGATCATTTCCATAATTTTATTAACATTCTCGACGACGGGCCTACCTGTGCGAGATGCATCTTTAACATCAAAATTACCGGAACGGAATCGACGAAACCAAACTTACGCGTAATTAGCTGTGACAGTATTGAGATTATAAACACCATTCACAATTTCAGCCGCCTGGCTTGCATTTTCGCCTTTATCGAAGCAAAATTGTAAAATATACCGAATTTTCTCTTTGTTGACGTACATCTTTTACGTGCTATAACTCACAACTTAATCGACAAATCACAAAACCGTTAAAGAATTTTTTTTAGTACAGAATGTCACTTTTCCAATGAGTATAAATATTAATCTATGCGATTAATACATCACGTGATATATACCACTAAAGCCATCTAGCGGTAAAGTAATGAATTTCTTTTTCCCCAACCTAATATTTTTGAGATGTTAAACTTCAAAAATATGCAATAAAAATCGATTTTTTGGCCATCAGTGCTAGGGAGCCACTTTACATGATTTTGAATAGCTAATTTAGACAATTTATATGAAACCTATGTGCCTTCTTTTCGAATTTTTCCCATTGCATGTAAATGATCAGAATAATTGATTTATTAACATTAAGTACTTTAGTTGATTCTTGAAGCATTTGAGCAGAGTTTGCATGTAATAATGCTTACAATTTTGCATCTTCGAATTTTTTTGACTTGAACATTCTTTGTCTTTCGAATCAAAATTACCATTTATTGAATCATCGAAACTAATACTCCCATATTTTAATTAATAAACCAGATTCAGAATAAGTTTTTGAAATAAATCGATGAGCTACGGCAATTTTTTTCCTTAAATCGAAGCAGTAAAGTAATAATCGTCGAAAATGCTTTTTATCACTTTCCATTTTAATCATTAAATTGTTATGTTTACGAATGCGCAAGACATATGTTAAATTATTTATAGAAATGTTCAAGCTTTGAAGTGACGTACCAATTACCAAACTACCTTTAGTGCATTTGTATCTAGTCAACCATTCATGGCCCTCAAAAATAACCTGAACACCAAATATACATGGTGTTTCATAACTCATTTCGAGATATTCCTGGAGATATACAGAGTGATCCGAAACAATCAGTTGTCCTTAATATACCACATTCTTGAGCAAATTCTAAGACTATTTTTCCTCTTGCAAAATGTTATCCGATACTTAGTCACTGAGTTATTAAGATAAATATTTCACCAATTACGGGTTGGCTACAGAAGATAGGCAGGGACGAAACAAGTGACCGTTGGGGCGTGCGCCTCGTAAGCCTGATGTTGGGCGCTTGATGCAATGTGCTAATCAACGCATGTAATAACATTCATCCATATTATTTTTAAAATTTAAAAATTTTAACAATCGCGGGTGTAATAGCAAATATAGTATTATAAATTAGTTGGATATTATAGCGTAACATTTGATAGTATTATAATAAATATTCGATATTATGCGAGTTCTTTTAACTGTAAAATAAACTATAAAAATGCGAACGAGAAGAACGGAGTGTTAATTACGTTTAGAAAGTGTAAGATATTCTTACTTTTGAGTGAATCTGCGAATTTATGTTCTTTGGTAAAAATTGCTTATCTTGAGGTTAACAGTTTTCATCATTTATTAGCGCACTTTCATTCTCATAAGATTAACGAGTTTTATTTTTAACTTTACGCCCGATTTGGTCGTGAGATTATGGATATTTCTTTCTCCTCGTGGCATGTAAAATTAAAGAGAACAGAGGTTAAAAATGCGATGTTTATTCGCATCTTACAATAAATCGGGTGATTTGTAGCCTGTCTTACAATTTTCTAATCGGTCTCATTCGCGTATCTCACCAATAGATTTCGCTCGCTTGCCTTTAAGACACAGAGCCTTGCTGATACAAAAAGTGATTTTTAAAAACAAATCAACACATGAATGTGTGTGGGTTTTTCATATTGACAGAAATTGTCTCGTATTTATCGCGAACGAATAAGTGCGTGTCCCTAATAGTTTACGCAAGCACAATCCGATGCGTTGAAATTCAAATTCTACATTAGGCCTGAAACGGCAAAAAACGGCAATAAGTGATAATATTGATCCTATTTTGATGCTGCAAAAGAATTCCTCTGGTAGGTTATAGAACACTCTGTATACAGGGTGTATAAGAAATATCGGGACAGCGAAATATTTCTAAAAAACTAAGTATTTAAAAAAAAATGTTTCAGACAAAAGTTGTATAGTTTCAAAGAAGACATTAAGACTGTAAACAAAACAACTATATTATTTTGTTTACAGATGGTGCCACTTTTGAGATATTCATTAATTATTACTTTTCTTAAATGGAAGCCCAAATTTTTTATTATATCATCTTTTTCTACCAGTTAATTTTAATAATTTTAGATTTTTTTAATTTTGAAAATTTGTGTATTTTAATGCGTAGAATTGATTTTTGAAAACGAAAATTGTCTCTCATATACCATTTTTTTTAAGTTTTATAATGTCGGTAAGTAAGAAAGTGATAAAATTGGTAAACCTTATTGATGAAATTAGC
The DNA here is from genome assembly GCF_003227715.2 of Harpegnathos saltator. Taxonomy (NCBI): domain Eukaryota; kingdom Metazoa; phylum Arthropoda; class Insecta; order Hymenoptera; family Formicidae; genus Harpegnathos; species Harpegnathos saltator. The sequence continues at coordinate 406,871 of NW_020230379.1, forward strand.
GTGAACGCGTTTAACTTCAATTATATTATATCGTCAAACTTCAATTATATTGAGTTGTTAACACAGTTATGTATTACAACTTAAATAATCTGACGAAAAATGAAATTACACAAATTTTTAGCAAAAATAAACGATAAACCAAATTTAATAAAATTTTTAGTTGAACTTGACGTTATACGTGATAATATAAAATGTGAACTATGTGATAATATTGTACAATTGGATATTGAAAATTTAGAATTTAAGTGTACCAAATCATATTATGTAACCGATAACCATAAAAAGAGAAGAAGAACTCGGTATACTTTCGACAAAGCGCAAAAAAAAATACATGGTTTGACAAAAGCAACTTATCTGTTGAAAAAATTTGTATATTTGTGGCCCATTTTATAATGTTGAGACCGCCGCGTCATGATTTTATAAAAAATGAGTTGGAAATATCTGATCATACCATCGTTGATTGGCATAGCTTTTGCCGTGAGGTAACAATATAAAAATTATCCTAGTTCAATGTTTTTCGCATATATAATTATACTAAACACAATGTATCATTAGATATGCGTTTATTGGATAGCAAGACATTCAGAAAGAATTGGAGGTGAAGAAAAAAGTGAAGGAAGAAAGGAAAAACGGAAGTAGAAATTGACGAAGCAAAAATTGGTAAAAGAAAATATAACAGAGGAAGGCTCATCGACGGAAAATGGGTTTTCGGTGGTTACGAGCGGGATACTGGACGCATATTTATTGTTCCTGTACCTGCAAGAACAAAAGACATATTAGTTAATGTTATAAAAGAATGGATATTACAAGGAACAATAATAATGTCTGATTGTTGGAAAGCGTACAATTGTTTAAAAGACGAAGAGTTTAAACATTTCACAGTAAACCATTCGATGAATATTGTTGATCCAGAAACCGGTACGAAATTTCACACAAATATTAATAAAATAATAGTAATATTAATGAATTAAATTATATTTTTAATCTTAAGTACACATACTCAAAATATCGAACGATTTTGGTGTGAAGTTCGTGCAAATATACCGCGATTTAGAACAAGAGAAACACACTTAATAGGTTATTTAGCCGAATTTATGTTTAAAAGAAAATTTAATATGAATGAGCGAATTCCGCAATTTTTTAAAATAATTAGCGAATTATATCCTCCTACTGTTTTTTAATTGTTTTGAAAAGTATGATCAGATATTTCCAACTCATTTTTTAATAAATCATGATGCAGTGATCTCAATATTATAAAATAGGCTATAAACATACAAATTTTTTCTACAGATTAAGTTGCTTTTGTCAAACTATGTATTTTTTCTTGCGCTTTGTCAAAAAGTACATCGAATTTTTCACCTCTTTTTATGGCCATCGGTAATATGATATATTTGGTACACTTGAATTCTAAATTTTCAATATTCAATTGTATAATTTTATCACATAGTTCATATTTTAAATTATCATATATAACGTCAAATTCATGTTTGTTTAACAATTATAAATAAATATTTATTGCAAATATTCTCTGTTTTATTTAAAAAATTGCTTATACTTTTGAGTAAAGCAGAGAAAATTAACTTTATAGCAGAATATACAAATAGTTTAACACTATAGCACAAATAGTTCATATTTTTCTCTGCTTTAATCAAAAGCATAAACAATTTTATAAATCTTAAATTCTAGTAGACAGTTTACGTTTTCAATTAAAGTAGAAAAATAATAATAACTAATATAATACCAAATATATTTACCTTTTTATACGGATTAAAATTTAGATCGAACATTTCTTTAAAATACACGCTATAACTATATACGCGGCTACGTCTCTCACGTCCAAGTTCCTATATAAATTTTAAAAAATATAATAGATGTTATAATTTAACTAATTTTTTTGTTCAAGTTAATATAATTACCTTATGATTTAAATAACAAAATCTATCTTTGATCTCTCGTTTTCTAATTTTTGTATATTTATTCCCCAAAGTGAAAGTTAAAATTTCACGTAAAAATTCTTCACATATAGCATTTATATATGCGAAGTTTACTAAAATCATCCGATTATGATCAGTCAAATTTCTATCCCAGAACATTTTTCTGATAAATTTAGGCCATAATTTTGCATCACTGACTACATCTTGAACTCCAAGCCAAGGATTATTATTAATTTGTTCAACTGAATATCCCATTTTTAGGTTTTGAGGTTACGATTATAGATGAAAGTAAACTTCTTTAGGAATATAACTGAAGTTAGACGTATTCGAGCTAGCTTTATCAATAAACTTTACCAATTTTATCACTTTCTTACTTACCGACATCATAAAACTTTTAATTAAAAAAAACGGTACATGAACGACAATTTTCGTTTTCAGAAATCAATTCTACGTATTAAAATACACAAATTTTCAAAATTTCAAAAAAATCTAAGGTGAGGGCGTTATACTGCATATTTACCAAAAATATTTCAGACAAAAATTGTTAAAATTATTTGATAGAAAAAGATGAAATAATAAAACATTGGAGTTTTCATTTATTGGGGACTTGAATAAGTTCTCGCTGTTTCCCGACAGATGGTGTTATCTTAACCTTTTTGCATCAGGCAATAAAGCCAACTTCATCGTGAAGTTATTAGGCTTGAAGTGACAGTATATGTTATTCCGCCGAAGCGTAAACAACATATTTTTTCATAGCATTAAACATGTCGAATTTCGTGCAAAAAAAAGAGTATTTGCGGGGAATTTTACTGCATTACTTTTTAAAAAAAAAATCTGCAGCTGAAGCACATAGAATTCTTGTGGAGACTTATGGCGACCATGTCCTGTCGGAAATAACATGCAGAGATTGGTTTAGACGCTTTAAAAATAATTATTTTGATGTTGAAGATAAAGAACGCTCTGGCGCACGCAAAAAGTTTGAAGACGAAGAATTGGAAGCATTACTCGATGAAGACCCATGTCAGACGCAAAATGAACTTGCAGAATCATTAGGAGTTGATCACACAACAATTGCCAAACGTTTAAAAGCATTAGGAATGATTCAAAAGCAAGGAAATTGGGTGCCGTACGAATTGAAGCCGAGAGACTTCGAACGGCGTTTTTTCACGTGTGAACAGCTGCTCCAACGGCAGAAAAGGAAAGGTTTTTTGCATCGTATCGTGACTGGCGATGAAAAGTAGATACATTACGATAACCTGAAGCGTAGAAAATTGTGGGGTAAGCCCGGCCATGCATCAACATCGACGGCAAAGCCGAATATCCATGGTTCCAAGCTCATGCTCTATATTTGGTGGGATCAGTTGGGTGTAGTATATTATGAGCTCCTCAAACCCAACGAAACCATCATGGGAGATCGCTGTCGACTACAATTGATGCGTTTGAGCTGAGCATTGAAGAAAAAACAGCCGCAATACGAGGAGAGACACGACAAATTTTGCAGCATGACAACGCTCGGCCACATGTTGCAAAACCGGTCAAAACCTACTTGGAAACGCTCAAATGGGAAGTCCTATCCCACCCGCCGTATTCACCGGACATTGCTCCTTCCGATTACCACTTGTTCCGATCGATGACTCATGACCTGGCTGAGCAGCACTTCCATTCTTATGAAGATGCCAAAAAATGGGTCGATTCGTGGATAACCTCAAAAGACAAGTCGTTCTTTCGACATGGTATTCATATGCTGCCAGAAAGATGGGAGAAAGTAGTGGCTAGCGATGGACAATACTTTCAATAACATGTTCTTTACTAATTTTTTAAAATGAAGCATTCATTTTCACGAAAAAACAGCGAGAATTTATTCAAGTCCCCAATAGCTGAAAGACATGGAGACTTGCAATCTTCATATCCACACTGTACCAGAATATTCAATCTTCAGGATATTGAATTTCCCATGACAATTAAACAAGTTACAAAATTTAAACAGCTAAACACTATCTCTATCAACATATACACTATACAAGATAAAAAGAAGCAGGAAAAATAATATACGATCGTTCCGATACGTCTCGCTGAAGAGCATGTAAATTTGTTATACAGGGTGAGGGGTTATGAGTTTACAGCCCGAAGTGCGAAAGTAGATTCGGTTAGTCTGATGCAAACCCAGGGGGGTCCGGGATGGGGAGCCCGCCGCCTATACGTCGGTGTGGTGCTCTCGATGGCCCTTTATGGGGCGCCGATATGGGCGCCCCAACTGGCGACCACCGATGGCAGCAAACGCCTCATGCGCCAGGCGATGCGACCGGTGGTCGTCCGGGCCATTCGGGGGTACCGCACCGTGTCACACAGGGCGGCGGGAGCCCTGACTGGCTCCCCTCCAGCGAAGCTCATTGCTGAAGAACGGCACACCTTATATTGGAGCCTGCGCGAGCTCCGCGAGGAGAGGGAGCTAAGAGCCAGGGATTTGAGGGCCCTAAAGTCCCAGGCCAGGGCCCGAACCCTGGGGAAATGGGCAGACGTACTGTCCGACCCCAAGGAGTTCGGACGCCGTACGGCCGAAGCTGTCCGCCCCTGTCTAGCCGAGATGGCGGACAGGGCTGGACGTGGATTGACATTCCATCTGGTGCAAATACTCACGGGACACGGCTGCTTCGGGTCCTATCTGCACCGGGTCGGAAGAGAGACCACCACCGGATGCCACCACTGTCCGGCACTGGAGGACACGGTGGAGCACATGCTAGCCGAGTGCCAGGCGTGGGCTCCGCAACGCCGTGTCCTCGCCCGGGCAGTTGAATGCCGGGAGGGAGATATCTCGCTCCCGCACTTGGTAAAAACCATGTGCGGGAGCGAGGAGGGGTGGGGAGCTGTGGCCTCCTTCGCACGGGAGGTAATGTCCCGGAAGGAGGCCGCAGAGTGGGAGCGTCGCCCGGAGGTCCGCCGAAGGGAGCGGCGGACGGAGCGGCGCTCCCCAGGGCTGGGAAATGAGCCCGAGGTGGCGCCGGCTGAGGAGAGGGATCTTCCTCGGCCGCCTCGGGCTCGACTCCGTACGCGCGGGGGGGGGGGTCGGAGGTAACTGACCTCCCCCGTGCGCCTCGGACAGGTAGGAAGGGGGGAGTGAAGGCCCGTTTGGGAACGGGCCTCACTCCTCCGCCCCCCTCGACCGGTGTGCACACTGGAGGGGGCAGGGAGGGAGAGTGGATGTCCTCTCTCTCCCGTAACTGGGAACCAGAAGGCCAACCCGACCAGTCACTGATCGGGGCACCGCTCTCTGACCCCCTCTCGACGGAGGGGGGCTTTGGAGAGCGGTACTTTGGGCGTGGGGTTCCCATAATGAGCCCTGGGGCCGGGGTGTCGGGGAGGGAGTGCGGGAGCAGTTCCCCTGACTCGCCCCACACCGGTCCGAACGGTAGACATCCCGCAGGAGTTTTAGTCGGTAAGAGTCCGACATAATCCTCGACCCCTCCAAGGGTCGAGGGTACCCATGATGGGTTTCTCCTGAACAAAAAAAAAGGTAGATTCGGTTAAGACAAACATAAAAGTCCCATGTCGTTTTGCGAAATTCGCAATAATTATCGAGTTATTAATGACAGAAATCTGAGGAATGGGAGCGTGCCGACATAGATGATTAGAGAAGCGTTGCAGCTACTCAGGCCACGGCGCGGCCCACTCGATCCAGCAACTGTGGGCGGCGTGCGGCGAGACATAGGTCCGGCGAGATAAAACAACGAATAGCAGCGCATTGTTTTTCCCCTCGCCGCGCACCGGCAACAGTTGCTGGATCGATTGGGCCGTGCTGCGGCCTAAGCAGCTGCAACGCTTCTCCAATCATCTATGCCGGCGCGCTCGCACTCCTCAGATTTCTGTCATTAATAACTCGATAATTATTGTGAATCGTGCAAAACGGTATGGGACTTTTATGTTTGTCTTAACCCAATCTACCTTCACACTTCGAGTTGTAAACTTATAATCCCTCAGCCTGTATATGCAAGATCCACGAGACCACAACGTGAGACACTTTATGTGGATTAAGAATTTGCCCCGCCTTGTGAGCTCACAACTAAGTAAAAAAAATGCAAGAAATATATATGTGATCGGTAAGGATATTTTATGAATGATATTTTATGAATACAATATATCAAAATACAATATAAAAGAAAAACTCATAATAATTATTTTTTCATTACAGTTGTTTGCATTATTTTTATTCGAACGAAAAACTGGAGAGTCACACTATAGATTGCAGCAAATTGAATGACTGTGCAATCATCCTGCCAACAGAGAACAACAAGTGGCTCAACTTTACTAACTATAGCAGAAAGGAACGGGTTACATTCGTGGTGTACGCCGATCTGGAATGTATTCTGGAAAAGACGTCAAACGAAGAGAAAAAATCGTATTTATATCAGCATCATAAGGTACATAGTATAGTATAGTATAGTATAGTATAGTATAGTCTATTATGTACGATGTCCCTACAACGAATCATTATCCACGTATCAGTGTTGCCGCGATCCGAATTATATTTCATGATTCGTCGAGGAACTTGAACAATTGGCACATCGTGTAAAAGTTATTTTGTCTACTGATATCCTTATGGAAAATTTGTCACAAGAATAGTGTTCAGCATTTTATAGCGCGACACATTGTAACATATGCAAAAAATAATTTACAACTAAAGATACACGCGTACGCGATCATTGTCATTTAATCGGACGATACGGAGACCCTGCACATTCCAATTGCAATTTAAATAATAAAGATTCTTACTGCATTCCGGTAGTTTTCCATAATTTGTCAGGTTATGACGCCCATTTTATAATTAGGGAAATAGTCATCGCGTTCGAAGGCTCCATCACCGTTCTACTAATAACAAAAGAAAAATACATTTCATTCACCAAATATGTTACAGATACAAAGAATAAAACATCAGACTGGCGAAATCATATTAAATTGTTTATCGATTAGTATAAATTTCTCAGTACCAGTCTCGATAAATTAGCATCGTTTCTTAGCAGAGACAAATTAAAAGTTGTTCAATCTGAATTTAAAAACTTATCCGCCGAAGATTTCGATTTATTAACACGAAAAGGTGTCTTTCCTTATGAATATGTGGATTGAATTGCCAAACTGCAGAATCAATGTTTGCCACCGCGCGAGTTATTCTACAGTTCGTTGACAGGTGATACAGTGTCTGAGAGCGATTACATACACGCTGTGAACGTATGGGAACGGCTTTCTATTCAAACCTAGGCGAATATAACGATTTATACTTGAAGACTGATGTTTTGTTATTAGCTGATATTTTCAAAAATTTTCGCGATAATTATATCAAAAATTACGGTCTAAATCCCACGTACCAGGTATGTAAATATAAAACCGGAATTTTTGTATAGAAAATATACGTTTATTGTATGAAAATGATAAAAAATATTTTATTCGAAGTATTGCCCATCGCTAGCTGTACATTTTTCCCATCTGTCTGACAATTTGTGGATGCCACGCCAAAAAAATTGTTGCTCTTTTGAGGCAAACCAGTCATCGAGCCATTTTCGTATATTTTCGTAAGAAGTGAAGCGCTGCTCAGCAAGTGCGTGTCCCATCGATACAAATAAGTAGTAATCGGACGAAGCCAAGTCTGGTGAGTAAGCCGCATACGAAAGTATTTCCCAACTAAACGCCTAAATCGTTTCCTTGATCAGTTTTGCTGTGTGTGATGGTGCATTATTATGAAGCAAAATCACTTTGTGTTGCCTTTTTTCATATTCTGATCGTTTTTCACGCAAAGCTTGATTCAAATCGATCATTTGTTATCGGTAGCGTTCAGTTTCGCCAGGTTTTCATAAACGGTTTCGCCAAGTTTTAGCAGCTCATAATAGATCACATCCTTCTGATTCCACCATACACGGAGCATTGTCTTCCGTCCATAGCGATTTGGCCTTGCAGTCGATGTCGATGGTTCGCCTGGAGTTACCCATGATCTTTTACGCTTAAGATTCTCAAAATATATCCACTTTTCATCGCCAGTCACAATTCGATGGAGAAATGACTTTCTTTTGTACCTGGCGAGCAGCATTTCGCAAGTGGTTTTTCGGTTTTCCTGCTGTCCTTCATTCAGTTCATGTGGAACCCATTTTCCCATCTTCTGGATCTTTCCCATGGCTTTCAAACGTATGGAGACGGCTTCTCGTGTTACATTTAATTGATCCGCGAGTTGTTGTTGCGTTTGAACGTCATCCTCATCCAACAAGCTTGCAATTCGCTGTCTTCAAACTTTCGGTGGTCTTCCACGTTCTTCATTTCTCACGTCAAAATCACCACGTTTGAATTTTTTAAACCACTCAAAGCACTGTAATTTATCAAAAGCATGCTCACCGTAAGCTTCGACAAGCATTCCATGCGATTCTGCAGCAGTTTTCTTCAAATGGTAACAAAAAGTCAATGCTGTCTGTTTGCGATCCGACCAAATCGTCGCTCTTTGTTTCGACGGAATCGAGGATTCTCGATGCCACGAGATATTCTACGTGACTCGCGCGTGAGCACGCCGTGCGTGTTCTGCGACCAGACACCGCGTTGTTATTGTCACGGTTTGTCAGCATGTGACTGCCAAACCTGGCAACGTTTTAAACAATAGCGGTTAACGTCTCATCTCCGAGCGACATAAAAACTAAAAATAAATGTAAGATCGACGTGACGACCGTTTTTCGGTTCCTCGCTTCGATCAAATCTTCACTTCGCACGACACCGCTCGCAAGTAATATTTCAATTGGTTCCGCTCCGTTTTTCGTTTTTTGTTAAATCAGCTGTTCGACCGCTCCGGTCGAACCTCATCGTCCGAAATACGATTGCGGCCTCAACGCATTGCGCTTCGAACGGACATGCTACGTACGATCATATTCATCGCACTTTGTTAAAGTTTATTTTGTATTTTTGTTTTATATAATAAAATTGGGATCGCGCGTTCGAGTGGTGCTCGCGTTCCAACTTGCGAGTATCGGTCTCCCAGCACCTCGACGAACATCGAAGCAAAAGAGGAAAGAAAAGGAGGAACAATCCCGCGAAACTCAAAAGGCAGTGTCTTCCTTTCCACTTGAACCCCGCGCTCATTGCTGAGCGGTCTCGGTCTCTTGTTCGCTTAGCCAAAGGGCGCACTGTCCGCAAGTCGTAGCTTCCAGGCACAAAATTCGACATGTTCAACGCTATTACAAACTATGCTGTTGTATGAAACTTGTATTGTTGTGAGTTGAAAATCTTTGTCAGATGTCAACAAATGGAAATGGCGTCAATGACGCTGTTTGACAGTAACTCATGAACATAGGAATAAGGGAACGGAACATAAACCCTCAATATGGACGAAGGGGGTGAAGCCGTTGTGAGGGACGAGGTAAGGTGATCACGTGGTACATTGGTGCCGCATAGATGATTGGTTATAAAGAGTGTGATCCATTAAATATTGCAAATGCTTTGAAGCGCTTTATAGACCAATCATGGTTTTCCTTTGGGCGTTTCAAAATGTTTGCAGTATCTAATGGATCGCACTCAAAGTAATTATAAAGTAGTGGTTATAAAGCATAAATACATGAAATATAGAGGTAATAAATGTAGTTTGTTTACAATTATTTATCAATGGTAAAATATTTTAAGCAAAACAGAGATACAGATTGTTTTATTTATATATCAATTTTTATTTATATATCAAATCATACATGATAATATTAAAATTGTCGTATGAATGCATGTCATTGAAATGTCATAAATAAATAAATGTTATGCACAATTTTAAAATGAAATAATTGAAATGTTTTCATATAATATGTATACATATTATTGTCCTTTTAATAGAATTAATTTATTATAAATATGCCGCATACTTATTGAAGCATTAATGGTTTGTTGTGCAATAAAGTGCAATCTAATTTTAATATATTTATTACATATTGCGCGCATCAAATGAACAATATGATTGTCAACTGCATTTTGTTCGGAAGTATAGTTTTCTAAAGTCACAAATAATTTATATCCAATGAAACGTATTAAAGCTTTAATTCAAATATTCAGTCAAATATTCAGCAGTAAAGTGCTCTTTCATATAGATCCCGCCACTTTCACATAATGCATTTCTAATTATTTTTTCGCAAATATGGCAAACTTTTAATACATCATTAGATAGATATGTTAATTTGCCTTTATCTTTATAAGCAGTCAAACTATCATTATATATCCTTTGATTCAATTTTAATGCGTCTATATAATAGTTACATAAAATAGTTCTTTGTTATTGCATGACAACATATCCAGCGATATATACAGTCACGTCTCTTGAAAATTCAGATAAATATTTAACATCTGGTATATAATCATGATCGTAAACGTCATCCTCAACAACTATATCATCTTCAAGACGATGTAATCCAGAAGACCACCGAATAATATTTTCTGAATTAACATTCGAATGAAAAGATGAAATGTGTAAGATAGAAATATTTTCTAAAGCAACGCAATTTCCAGTGGAAACATTTCTAAGTTGACAATGTACCAATAATTTTTTCATTAGAGCTTTAAATTGACGAGTTGTAGGATTATTGTTTCCACCTCTCCTTGGTCTAATACAACTAAATAAAAGCTCTATATGATCTTGGTTTAATTTATAAAATGGAATATATTTTAGTATATTCCTATCTTGAAATAAAGTTTTAAATAAAAGTTGTGCACTGTTAATACATATCAAAAATCCAAGAAACTCAGTTTTCCTGCGATTTTGACATAGAAAGTCTCCGTTAATAGTTTTCAAAGATGTAATATATGTTTTGCAAATTTCGAATTTATCTGAAACTTCTGTAATATTATTGAAGCATAATGCTTTTTTAAAACCGGTTTGTTTCATACTTTTCGAGTTTAGCATATCGAATAAATCATTAAACACATTTAGAAATTGAATTGTGGCTTCTACATGTTAGAAATCATCTAAATTTAATTTATCTCTACAATATTGTAATGAATCTGCAACAGATCGGCTTAGTGTCTGTGCAGCTAATCGTATTTTCATTTTTTACTTATTATATTAGGTGCGCAACTAAGTTCTCGCTGTTTTTTTGATGAAAATGCAACTTTATTGTGAAAAAATGGTTACAAATGAATCATTCAAAATATTGCCCATCGCTAGCGACAACTTTTTCCCATCTTTCTGGCAGAACTCGAATACCGTCACGGTAGAAGTGTTCGTCTTTTGAGACTATCCACGAATCAAGCCATTTTGAGATGTCTTCATATGAGCGGAACTGCTGATTAGCCAGACCATGTGCCACCGAACGGAACAAGTAATACTCGGACGGCGCAATATCTGGGGAATATGGCGGGTGGGGTAGGACTTCCCATTTGAGCGTTTCTAAGTAGGTTTTAACGGGTTTGGCAACGTGAGGCCGAGCGTTGTCATGCTGTAGAATCACTTTTTCGTGCCTCTGCTCGTATTGTGGCCGCTTTTCGCGCAGTGCTCGGCTCAATCGCATCAATTGAGTTCGATACCGTTCCCCAGTGATGGTTTCGTTTGGTTTCAACAGCTCATAATAAATAACACCGCCCTGGTCCCACCAAATACATAGCAAAACCTTCGCAGCGTGAATATTCAGCCGAGCCGACGACGTAGAAGCATGACCGGGCAATCCCCATGATTTTGTTCTCTTTGGGTTGCTGTAATGAATCCATTTTTCATCACCCGTAACGATGCGATGAAGAAAACCCTTCCTTTTTTGCCACTGGAGCAGTTGTTCACAGGCGAAAAAACGGCGCTCAACGTCTCTTGGCTTCAAATCATAAGGAACCCAAGTTCCTTGTTTTTGAATCATTCCCAACGCATGCAATCGCTGGATTGGCAATGGAAATGGCTTGGCGGGTAACTCCTAATGCTGAAGCAAGCTCTTTTTGCGTTTGGCACGGATCCTCATCGAGCAATGCCTCCAATTCAGCGAAGGTTTCCTTCACGCGAACGGTCGTCAACATCGAAATCACCGTCTTTGAAGCGACGGAACCAATCACGGCACGTTGTTTCACTTAGAGCAGCATCTCCATAAACTTTTTGGAGTTCTCGATGCGCTTCAGCCGCCGTTTTCTTCGAATGAAAGAAGAAAAGCAACACTTCCCACAAATGACGATTATTTGGCACAAAATAAGACATTTTCACACAACCAAAAGTATATGACGCAAAAACAAAATCACTAATGTGTCAAAGCGGTTTGTTTACCATATGTCTAAGCTTGGTTCATGACGTTTTGGTTATGTCACAATCGACCAGCACTTACTACTGGAGCCATCTCTTGAAAAACAGCGGGAACTTATTTGCGCACCTAATATAATTCAAATAAATCAATGTGGTTGCTTCTAATAATATACAGGGTGCACGATTTATCTGAAGACATTGAAATACCTCGAGAACTATGCATTGGATAACAAAAAGTGAGTAATGAAAGTTGTTAGTCTCGAAGGGGGACATCCAATGATACCAAACTCGACCTCCCACCCCACCCCCTGGGGGTGGGGGTTGGGGGCAACTTTTAAATCTTAAATGGAAACCCCTATTTTTTATTGCAGATACGGATTCTACGCCACAAAATACGTAAATTTTGTCCGAAATTTTTTTTTTGATTCGTGATAGATGGCGCTGTAATCGCAAAAAATTATATTTTCCGCAATTCTCCAGAAATGATCATTGGATTGAGAAATAAAAAATACCTGTTCAATATTTTTAAAGAACATAATAAAAGTTATTCCCCCCCATCCTCTCGGGGTAGGGTGGGTGATAACGTTCAAATCTCAAATGGGGACCCACATTTTTCATTGCAGAATTAGATTGTACGTGAAATTTTTATTGAAACAATTTTTTTCATTCGTGATAGATAGCGTTGAATTTTTCCGAGAAACTACTTTTAGCGTTACACAGGAACAACGACGAGGACGTAGTAGTTTTATGTTCCCTTCGGGTGCTTTTTTAACCACTTGCGCTGGCAAAAAATTCACTGACGCGTGTACCAGAACGGTCCAGTGTAACTCGCTGAGAGGCGTCACATAGTGTTCGATGCCTTATAGAAATCGGAAAAAGATTTATATTTTCTAAACTAATTTATTTTCGACCTAGGATTTTTAATAGCTTTTTGAAGGGAATATAGAGCGTCGATTGATTATAAAATTATACAAATATAAATATTTAATTTATTTATTAATAATCATGCAAAGTGTGGTATCTCTCGAAACAGCCTGGAACATGTAATGGTACAAGGCATTTCTTACATTTCCATATATACATTCCCATAATAGTTTCACTTCGTTTTTTGTGTTTGGTACACACTCTACACCTTCGCTGTGGATTCTTTTTGGCATTTGTGTCTGGCAAACAATCCCACCCGACGTGCCACGCACGTCGTTTTTGTTTCTGTGACAATCGCATGACGACGTACATACCACGTCGTCGGCGATTCTGTGACAAAAACATTACGACGTGCGTGGCACGTCTTTCCAGCACAAGTGGTTAATGTGAGTCCCCTTGCCTCTCACAGATCGGGGTGCTTTTTTAATGTGAGTCCCCTTGCCTCTTACTATTCAATTAATTAGAGTAAGTGTTCGAAATTTTTACCTTCAACTTCAATACACTTATTGATCCTTTTTTCAAATGACTGTACACAGGATAGAAGCACATCTGCGGGAGTTTCAGCGCAAGCGTTTCTTATGCGTTCTACCATGTTTTCACGAGTTGTTGGCACTTGTTGATAAACCTTATCTTTTAGGTAACCCCACAGAAAGAAATCCGGCGATGTCAAATCAGGCGACCTAGCAGGCCAATTAATTGGGCCACCTCTGCCAGTCCACCGACCATTGTAATCACGGTCTAATACTTCCCGTGCTGCTATTGAGTTATACGCTGGGCAACTGTCATGCAGATTTGAACGTTACCACCCACCCTACCCCGAGAGGATGGGGGGGGAATAACTTTTATTATGTTCTTTAAAAATATTGAACAGGTATTTTTTATTTCTCAATCCAATGATCATTTCTGGTGTTACGTCCTGCAGATTTAACTAACAAAATTGTCTTTTCCTCTCGCGAATTTATATTCTCCTAATATAACTATAATAGGAATATATACATATATAAATATAAATTAGGAAACAGACCCATCTGGCGAACAGCCGTCGCGCCAAATGAAAGGCGATTCAGGAAAATTCCATAACAGGAAACAGTGCCCTGTTGTAAAAATCTACATCTTCGTTTAAAGTTTATATCTGGGTAGTGTTCGCCAAGTGTGTCCGTCGTCCTAGCTATAAAAATTTGAAACTCCGCGCTAACAAACCTTCAGTAAAACAAAGCAACACAGAGCATTCCTGCTCTAAAACTTGAAACTTACATCTTCCCAATCCAAAACCATATGTGCCCTATCAGTCAACCAACAAAGCTTACTTCACTGATAGTCGTAAAATCTGATCTCAGCCTTTGATTTACGGCATTTTGATTTTTCCAGCCGGCTACTTGTATACATTTCTCTATCTCAAGAATCCACCACCTCCACGCTTGTCGCGCCTAATTCATTCAGCTAATCATATATCCGCCTAAAACTATGGGACACCCACACTCCACCCTTTAGCCCTTCCATATTCATATCTCCAAAAACTAACTGTCTCCTCCCACGATGTCTTTTAACTTTGCTAATGGCTGAGACTTTTTCCCACTAAGATCAATTCACCCCTTCCTCAAAGGCCATCTCTCTACCCACCCTGATAGCTTCTGCCTCCGATTATCACTATAAAAACCGCGGTAATCCGCCTCCGCGACACTACTTCTATTCTGAGAGACAGGAAAAAGAGCAGATTCACATTCACTTAGATTCTAGATTCAAAAGTCAGACCTGTAAAAACGCGTCCTTAGACTCAAATTCGTCTTCGGTTTTGTTTCGGCACTACACATACTCTTACGTCCTCTGTCTTATTTTTTTTTTTGGGGACAAAAATAAAAATTTAGAATCAGTGCTATTGTGCCATAATTGGACAATTGGAAGGGAGTCGCATAACCCATCCCAACCTACAGAGCAGGAGCCGCTTATCAACCGTTATATCTTGTTCATTTCTCGCATCCCAGGAATCACCAGTAAGTTACATTTTCTTTGCTTACTAACTCTTTACTCATATTCTTTCCTTTTTTTTTTTATTATTTCCTCCTTCTTCCACTTCTCATACACACACACATACACACAACATCATTCAAGTAAATTGTAATAAACCGCGCCGCATAACTTTCTGTTGTCACTCTTATTTTAATAAATTTGGTATTAATTTATTTCCATCAGTTAATTTCAAAATCACCCCACCCTTCCAACAGTCAACTCATGGTCCTATCCCCGGTAAAGGGATTCGCGTCCCTGACCGAAAAACGGACCGCTCGTCGTACGTCGGTGCCCGAGTAAAGGGACTCGTCGGGTCCCTGACCCGTTCACTGACACGCGTGTACGAACGAGGTTCGCCTTACTCGCGAACGAAAAGGTTGCGTTCCACCTCTAGGACGTAACACTGGAGAATTGCGGAAAATAAAATTTTTTGCGATTACAGCGCCATCTATCACGAATCAAAAAAAAAGTTTCGGACAAAATTTACGTATTTTGTGGCGTAGAATCCGTATCTGCAATAAAAAATGGGGGTTTCCATTTAAGATTTAAAAGTTGCCCCCAACCCCCATCCCCAGGGGGTGGGGTGGGAGGTCGAGTTTGATATCATTGGATGTCCCCCTTCGAGACTAACAACTTTCGTTAACTACTTTTTGTTATCCAATGCATAGTCCTCGAGATATTTCAATGTCTTCAGATAAATTGTGCATCCTGTATATTATACTATTATATTAGGAGCGCAAAAAAGTTCTGAGCCCTAGATTTCATACTACTGAAACCACAATTTAAATTGCATTCATTTTCCCGCCCTCTTGGTTTTAAAGCAGTGACATTTGGTCTTTCGAAACATCGTGCGATTTAGCGTTTGATGCACATAACCTTAAAATCAGCAGTGTTCACGATGGCAATAACAAAAGAGCATATTCGATTTTCCATCCACTTCGCGTTTCATCTGAAGAAAAATGCTGTTGAAGCCACTGAAATGATCTGTGTTGCATATGGAGAGAACGCTGTAAGTTATGCTATGTGTAAAAGGTGGTATCAAAAATTTCGCCAAGGAGATTTCAGTCTTGAAGATGAACCGCGTGCTGGATGCCCTCAAAAGATTGAAACGGACGAACTGCAAGCATTGTTGGATATAAACTCTGCACAAACTGAAAAGGAGCTTGCAGAGCAACTTGGCGTTACGCGACAAGCCATTTCCACACGTTTACATGCAATGGGAAAAGTTCAAAAGAAAGGCAGATGGGTTTCGCATGCACTGTCCGAAGACAACAAAAATCGACGGCGTGACACGGCACTCACTTTGCTTTCAAGATTCCGGAAAAAGGATTTTCTGCACCAAATCATTACAGGTGATGAAAAGTGGATACTTTATGATAATCCGAAGCGTAAAAAATGATGGGTTGACCCTGGTCAACCTTCGACATCGACGCCAAAGACCAATATCCACGCCAAGAAGGTTTTGCTTTGCATATGGTGGGAATGGAAAGGTGTATTGTATTACGAGTTGTTACAGCCGGGTGAAACAGTAACGGCAGATCGCTATCAGCAACAATTGAGCAATTTGAGCGATGCGTTTGAAGAAAAGAGGCCATTTACTGGCGAAGGATGTCGTAAAGTGATACTGCTTCATGACAATGCCCGACCACATGTTGCGAAAGTGATTCAGGATCATATCTTTGCGTTAGGCTGGGAACTTCTCCCTCACGCGGCGTATAGCCCAAACATGGCGCCTTCCGATTACTACCTATTCCGGTCTCTGCAGCATTTCTTGGCTGATACATATTTTGTGACACTTGAAGAGATACGAAAATGCATTGATGACTTTATCGCCTCGAAGCCGGTGAGCTTCTACCATCAGGGAATTCGCAAGCTGCCCGAAAGATGGCAAAAGGTCATCGATGCAAACGGGGAATATTTCGTTGATTAATATAGTTTTGTTTGTTTTTAAATAAATTTTGAATTTTGCAAAAAAAGGCTCAGAACTTTTTTGCGCTCCTAATATAAGACTAATAATATAATATAAATTTACACGTGTAATTTATTAATTAGATTTCCAAAGAACGAAAAATTAAAACAATTATGGTGCGATATGCTTCACTTGACTGCAGAGTTGGTTCCAATTGGAGCAAGAATTTGTTCAGCACATTTTGCTGAAGAAGCATTTCAAATTTCATCAACTGAGATGAGAAAACTTGGACCAAATGTGCTACCATATACAGGTATCAAATAGATATAATAGAGATACTTTATTTTTATACTGTAATTACTATAACATACTTCATATCGTATTTTATAAATATATCTTTTGTTTACTTATGTATATAGTACGTGTGGTTGCTGATGTAATTAATATAGTTCCTGATGCAGTTCCTAATGCAAATATTTCACATGATACAAATATTGCATCAAGTTCTGTATGTAATATGATTACGACAACACATACAGGTACATCTCCTATTCCTGGACACAGTAATTATAAGGAAAATTTAATATTATTTTATCATATTTACTATAATATTTTATATTGTAATTTTATAATATTTAAACTTTATTTTATAATATATACAAAGTTCATACAATTAAAATTCTTTACACATGACATTAAAACTGTTATAGTTATGTATAATTCGACAAGCGTTTCACCAAATAGGATATTTAATTCTCCGGAGAAGAAACGTTTGCGAAAACAGCTAGAAAGCACAAAAAACCTGTACCAGAGAAAAATTAAATATTTGCAACAGAAGGTTCGGCGAAAGGAATCACAGATCGTTTCTCTGACGCAATTCTGAAGTTGCTGAAAGAAAAAAACTTATTAGGAGCTGAAGAAATAGACTTATTATAAGACATAGGTGGGGGTCATTCTAAAATATTAAACAGACAACTGCGTAAATGTAGAGGAAACTCTGTACCTAAACAATATGATAAACAACTAAAGGCATTTGCTTTAACGCTTCATTATTATTCACCAAAAGCATATGAATATGTGCATCAAGAATTTAATAACTGCTTACCACACTATAAAACAATATCTAAATGGTATCAAAATATTGAAGGAAAGCCTGGCATTATGTTAGATTATTATGTTAGAAGCTATAAATGCTATTAAACAACGAACACCTAATGTTGAATATCAATTGTTTGGGTCACTAGTTTTTGATGAAATGGCTATCCGTCCAACATTTAGAGTACGACGGTCAAAAATATGATGGATACGTTGATATGGGTGACAATATAATTAGTGCTGACACGACTCTCGCAAAAGAGGCATTAATGTTTATGGTTGTGTGCATTAATAGTGCATGGAAAGTTCCAGTGGCTTATTTCTTAGTTGACAAAATTACTGCTGAACAAAAACAGAATCTAGCTTTACAATGTATTTCTTCTTTGCATTATGTTGGTATGCAGATTGCGTGTGTTACTTGTGATGGCACAGCTACTAACTTTGCTATGATGCAACAATTAGGATGTAAGTTTAATAATATTTTTAGTTTGTAGACAACTTTTTAGCATGCAGTAACGAAGGAACTAATAGTAATATTTCCTGATCCATGCCACATGTTGAAGTTAGTGAGAAATACATTTGGGGATCTAAAAACTTTTATTCATAAATATAATAAACATATACAATGGGTATATCTTGAGAAACTGCATAATTTACAGGCAGCAGAAGGAATGCATTTGGGAAACAAATTGCGAACAGCTCATATTAATTATTAGGTGCGCAAATAAGTTCCCGCTGTTTTTCAAGAGATGGCTCCAGTAGTAAGTGCTGGTCGATTGTGACATAACCAAAACGTCATGAACCAAGCTTAGACATATGGTAAACAAACCGCTTTGACACATTAGTGATTTTGTTTTTGCGTCATATACTTTTGGTTGTGTGAAAATGTCTTATTTTGTGCCAAATAATCGTCATTTGTGGGAAGTGTTGCTTTTCTTCTTTCATTCGAAGAAAACGGCGGCTGAAGCGCATCGAGAACTCCAAAAAGTTTACGGAGATGTTGCTCTAAGTGAAACAACGTGCCGTGATTGGTTCCGTCGCTTCAAAGACGGTGATTTCGATGTTGACGACCGTTCGCGTGAAGGAAGGCCAAAAACCTTCGCTGAATTGGAGGCATTGCTCGATGAGGATCCGTGCCAAACGCAAAAAGAGCTTGCTTCAGCATTAGAAGTTACCCGCCAAGCCATTTCCATTGCCAATCCAGCGATTGCATGCATTGGGAATGATTCAAAAACAAGGGACTTGGGTTCCTTATGATTTGAAGCCAAGAGACGTTGAGCGTCGTTTGTTCGCCTGTGAACAACTGCTCCAGCGGCAAAAAAGGAAGGGTTTTCTTCATCGCATCGTTACGGGTGATGAAAAATGGATTCATTACAGCAACCCAAAGAGAACAAAATCATGGGGATTGCCCGGTCATGCTTCTACGTCGTCGGCTCGGCTGAATATTTACGCTGCGAAGGTTTTGCTATGTATTTGGTGGGACCAGGGCGGTGTTATTTATTATGAGCTGTTGAAACCGAACGAAACCATCACTGGGGAACGGTATCGAACTCAATTGATGCGATTGAGCCGAGCACTGCGCGAAAAGCGGCCACAATACGAGCAGAGGCACGAAAAAGTGATTCTACAGCATGACAATGCTCGGCCTCACGTTGCCAAACCCGTTAAAACCTACTTAGAAACGCTCAAATGGGAAGTCCTACCCCACCCGCCATATTCCCCAGATATTGTGCCGTCCGATTATTACTTGTTCCGTTCGATGGCACATGGTCTGGCTAATCAGCAGTTCCGCTCATATGAAGACATCTCAAAATGGCTTGATTCGTGGATAGTCTCAAAAGACGAACACTTCTACCGTGACGGTATTCGAGCTCTGCCAGAAAGATGGGAAAAAGTTGTCGCTAGCGATGGACAATATTTTGAATGATTCATTTGTAACCATTTTTTCACAATAAAGTTGCATTTTCATAAAAAAAAGACAGCGAGAACTTAGTTGCGCACCTAATATATTTTTTTGCCCGAATAACGGCTAATACTCTCCTTGACCTTTTTTTTATATTGTTGTGCCCACGCCTTTGGGGAACGTGTTGTTCCCACGCTCTTGGGAGAAAACTGTGAAGAAGGCATATAGAGAGTGTTTGACAGCTGTTATCGTTGTCAAGGAGTTTGTTTACTAACAAAAAACTAGAGTAGAGAGAGTCGCTCTAGTCCTGTCACGGCGTGCGGAGGTAAAGCGAATTCGTGCGATTATTTTGAGATTGATTAAGATCCGTTTTTCTTGGTTGTAAATAAAGCTTTTCTCGTTTAGTTTATCCCGAGTTATTTCTTTCACGCGCGGGCATAACAATATTATTTATCAGTTTACATTAGAGTTTTAGAACTATTACTGAGATTAATATATATTGTATTTTTATATAAAAAATAGAATATGATTTTTCTTACCAGTGATATGATATGTTATGGTTTCTTTCCATTCTTTTATTTCCTAATACTGAGCGGCTTATTAATAATGTGCGATTTTTTCACTGTTTTACAATGCACTGTGACATTATATGTGTATATATTTCTAATATTTCTTAAACACTGTCACTCCTATACTGCTGTACAACTTCACACTGGGCACTCTAACCTTAACAAATTACAGCCAATCACCAATGCGGCACCAAAGGTACCACGTGATAACTTACCTCGTCCCTCACGACGTCTTCACCCCCCGCTGAATAGGCTCCAACCCCTTATTCCTATATCCATGCGGTAACTACTGTGGGGACTTTGAGTTCCCCAAGGCGCACGTATCCGTTTCCGTGCGGCGCTATAGAATGCGCGCAAGTCTCACTCGTGCGCGGAAAAAGAGCAACGGAAAGCAGTAACCGTTGGAAGCGCTCACAGAGCACACTGAACACAGTCGCTAGTTCTTAGCTTCGATTGTTTCTTCCGTTGTGATCCTTGTGTGATACTGCGATTTTTACACGCGGTCGCATGTGTGCGAGAGCAAGCAGGCAGGTGCATCGGCCCCTATCTGTCTACACATGTACAAGTCCCGCTGTGACCTGTATGCGTGCGTGAGCAACGACTTTTGTACTTTGAGGCGCATGCGCCACATCTGTGATTCACGTGCTCTGCGACTGGCAGGCACGTGCGCAATTAAGATACCAAAGGAAAAGAACACGCCTAGGTTGATTTAGAAACCTACGCTCCACTTGCAATCGACGAGAGAACAAGAGGACATCAAAAACCCTAAATTGGTGACCCCGACACCTAAATTGGTAACCGGACAAGATTCGCAGTGCAACGGAAGAAGAGAGAGACATTGTGCCTATTCCAACGGATCTTCTGGCTGAGGTCACCTTGCCGACCGGTGAAAATTCAAATTTCCCAAAAATTGGAAACATTTGTCCGCATCGGGTGATTCCGCCACCATCGGACAGCTTCGCTTCGATGAAAGGCAGAATCGAGCTGTGAGTGGTTGAAGACTCGGTGCTGTGCGCGTAGTGACTATCGGCGCATGCGTGACAAACTCTGATTGGTCGGAGACTCGGTGCTGTGCGCGTAGTGACTATCGGCGCATGCGTGACAAACTCTGATTGGTCGGAGAATCGGTGCTGTGCGCGTGGTGACCATCGGCACATGCGTGACGGGTTCTGATTGGCTGAGACTCTGCTCTGCGCATGCAGTCATCGTGAATGTGACACGTGCAGTTCTACAACAGTAAAAATTCTGATCAAGTGCCACACACTTTTTCGCGCCTGTTTGCAACGCGATAGCCGCACACGCAATTTTTATCAGTGCCTCGAGTAAAAAACTGCGTACAATCGTATTCACTCCGTGAATCCGAACAGAGACATCATGTCGCTACATCACACCCCTCCGTCCAGGGGATCGGAGCAGCCACCCGTCACACCGGCAGGGCCAAGCGACATCGAACTACCTCACGGGAGTGCACCCCAATTGGAGCCGCTCATTGACATGGGGCCTCCGTTCAGCGACAATGTCATCGAGTCCATCACAGCGTGTGAAATTCCACCGTTTTGGAAACAACAGCCAGCTCTGTGGTTCGCTCAAATAGAATCACTATTCCAGATACATCGTGTTCGCTCTGATGACGGCAGATATCACCTTGTCATCGGTGCACTCGACTCTAAAGCAATTCAGGAAATAGCGGACATCCTGGCATCACCACCTGTCATTGACAAGTATGTCACTTTGAAAACGCAGTTACTTGCACGTTTCGCAGATTCTGCAGACAAGCAGCTCCACCGTCTACTCACAGACTTGGAGCTTGGCAATCGCAAGCCCTCGCAACTCCTCCGTCACATGAGGACGCTTGCAGGCGACCGAGTGTCACAGGACATCCTGCGAGTGCGCTGGCTAGCACTTCTACCACCCGGGATACAGCGAGTCCTCAAGATCCTCCGGACAACCTGTTTGGAGGACCTCTCAACAGTTGCAGACGAGCTCATGGAAGGCTCTTCTACATCTCAAGTTCTTGCAGTTGCTGCACCACATTCACTGTCACCAGGTAGACTGGGAGCTGCAACCTCTGCCGACACCCAAACCATTCAGCGGTTAGGAGAAGCAGTGACCACCATGCAACAGTCCGTCGCACACCTGACGACTCTGCTTGAGCGCCTGCTGCCTGCTGTTGTCCACCAAGGACAGCCCACCCAGCGTCAACGTACACGTTCCAGGTCGCGTTCTCGTAACAGCCATACTCAGCAACTAACCAGTCAGTGGTGCTATTACCACCGCCGCTTCGGTGCTGCTACGAGACGATGCCAGCAGCCGTGCAGCTTTACATTCCAAGCCACCAATGCAAATGGCGCGGGAAACTGATGTCACTGCCGTTGACACAGGCAATCGGCGACAGCACAGCAGCGCCTAGTGAGAAAAGACTCCACGTTTTTGATAGGACCACGAACATTAGGTTCTTGGTCGACTCTGGATCCGTTGTTTCACTGATTCCTCGGAAGTCCGTGTACAGGAAGCTCACTCCTACCGAGCTACAACTATTCGCCGCCAATTCATCAGCCATCTGCACATTTGGTCAGCAGCCGCTCACCCTCGACCTCGGACTTCGCCGCGCATTAAAATGGTCGTTCATCATTGCTGATGTGAACTCAGCGATCATCGGAGCTGATTTTCTCTCACACTATGGTCTAATCATCGATCTTTCTCGACAACGCCTTGTGGATTCAAAAACCAGCCTTGTCACACAGGGTCAGGTATGTGAGACAACCATTTTTAGTGTCTCCGCAACCAGCCAGCACAATCTTTCGAACTCACCACACCGAGAGGCATATGCCACACTACTGGACTCGCACGCTGCAGTCTTTGCACTAAGGCCAACTCCTTCAGCGATCCGCTTTGACGGAATCGCACATCACATAGAAACCACAAGACCTCCAGTGTTCGAGCGTCCACGACGACTTCTAGGTGACAAATTGGCAGCCGCCAAGGCAGACTTCGACCTTCTCTTGCATCTCGGGGTCGTGCAACCTTCACGCAGTCAATGGGCGAGTCCGATACACATGGTGCAGATAAACCAAGGTGGCTGGCGCACAACAGGTGATTATCGGCGTCTAAATTCTCAAACTGTTCCAGACAGATATCCGATTCCACGAATAGAGGACATCCTGCAACAGTTGCACGGGAAAAAGGTCTTTTCCACGCTAGACCTAATCCGAGCTTATCACCAAATTCCTGTTGCACCGGAGGACGTCCCCAAAACCGCTGTCACGACACCTTTCGGCCTGTTTGAATTCTTAGGCATGCCGCCTGGACTCCGAAATGCCACGCAAACGTTCCAACGGCACATGAACAATATACTGCGCGGGATCAACTTTGCTGCATGCTACGTGAATGACATCATCGTCTTCTCAGACAGTCATGAAGAACATCTTCAACATCTCGATGCCGTTCTCAGAGTGCTCCAGGAGAACAACCTTCCAGTCCATGCGACCAAATCCTTCTTTGGACAGGATTCTGTGCGTTATCTCGGCTACACCGTCTCACAGGCTGGACTTAAACTACCACTCGACAGGGTAACAGCCATTCAACAGTTCCCAAAACCCAAGACCATCGCAGATCCACGCCGCTTCTTGAGGATGGTAAACTATTACCGTCGAGTATTGCCGAATGCCGCTCAACAGCAAGCTCCGCTAACTAGACACCTGAAGGATGCGAAGAAGAGGGACAAGCGAGAGATTCCCTGGACAGCGGAGACAGAGGCTGCGTTCCAGAAATGCAAGGACGCATTGACAGCTGCCACACATTCAGCCTTCCTCGCTCCGGATGCACCTCTCACACTGACGACCGATGCTGCTGACTCCGCTATAGGCGCGTCACTCGAGCAGCAGATAGACGGACACTGGCAGCCGCTTGGATTCTTCTCACGGAAACTCTCTTCGGCCGAGCAGAAATACTCCACATATGACCGAGAGCTTCTTGCTGTGTTCGCCGTCAAATTCTTCAGACATATACTTGAAGGAAGAGTATTCCAGGTACGGACAGACCACCGACCGCTAACATACGCTTTTAGCAGGAAGGCAGAAAAGAGCTCGCCACGCCAGCTGAAACAACTGGACTACATCTCGCAGTTCACCACGGACATAGTCCATGTGAGAGGCGAAAACAACGTGGTTGCAGACACGCTCTCCAGGATCAGCGCAATTGAGATGCCAAGCACACTCTCAGCGGAAATCATTGCAAGGAAGCATATCCAGAACTCGTAGACATCGTAAGATCCACGTCGCTCGAGCTGAACCACCTTCGGATCGAGGAAGAAGACATCTGGTGTGATGTCTCGATGAGCATAGTACGACCGTACCTATCACAACCACTTCGACGCAAGGCATTCGACGCCATCCATGGTCCGGCTCATCCGAGCGCTCGCTCAACGCTGAAGTGCATCAAACAGAAATTCATCTGGCCAGGCATCAACCAAGACGTTTCTCGCTGAGCACGCGAGTGTTTACCGTGCCAGCGATCAAAAGTCAGCAGGCACAACAAATCACAGCCTGAATACATCGAAGCAGCGGACAACCGATTCAATCACATCCATTTGGACCTGATAAAGCTACCGCCTGTACGAGATAACCGCTATTGCCTCACAATCATAGATCGTTTTTCCAGATGGCTAGTTGCACTTCCACTACCGAACATTGAAGCAGACACTGTAACATCCGCTCTCTTCAATCACTGGATATGCAACTTCGGAACTCTACTGACAATCACCACAGATCAAGGAACGCAATTTGAATCTGCACTCTTCCAGTCATTAGCGCGGCTAATTGGCGCAACTCGGATTCGCACTACGCCGTATCATTCACAAGCGAACGGACTTATCGAACGCTGGCATCGCACCCTGAAGGCAGCGCTGAGATGCTACGCACCAACACCGTGGCTGGACATCTTACCAACCGTTCTTCTTGGCCTAAGAACATGCGTGAAGGAGGACCTGCAAGCGTCTCCAGCAGAGCTTCTCTTCGGCATAACACTACGGTTACCGGGTGAATTTTTTGTTCATGAGGATCCACCGGCTGATCCATTTATATTTCTAGAAAATTCCGCGAGTATATTCGTAAGATCCGTCCAACTGCAACAGTTCATCACACAAACGCGAAACCGTTCGTTTTCCGAGATCTGTACACTTGTTCGCACGTTTTCCGTCGCATTGATTCTGTTCGCCGACCGCTCGATCCGCCGTATTCGGGTCCTCACCAAGTAATCAGGCGAATAACAGACCGCGTATTCCTCGTGGATATCAATGGTGAGGAAAAAACTTTGTCAACAGAGTCGCTAAAACCCGCGTTTACTATGTCAGAAGATAGCGGCTCCGAACAGCCGCAAATAAGTGATCCGCGTCCGTCCACTTCGTCCGCGCCGCAAATCAAAACGTACGCGAAAAAAAAAAACAAGTTTCGTTTCTCTCTGCCTAGAGAGGCACTGAGGGGGGAGTACCTGTGGGGACTTTGAGTTCCCCAAAGCGCACGCATCCGTTTCCGTGCGGCGCTATAGAGCGCGCGCAAGTCTCACTCGTGCGCGGAAAAAGAGCAACGGAAAGCAGTAACCGTTGAAAGCGCTCACAGAGCGCTGAACACTGAACACAGTCGCTAGTTCTTAGCTTCGATTGTTTCTTCCGTTGTCTTGTGTGATACTGCGATTTTTACACGCGGTCGCGTGCGTGCGAGAGCAAGCAGGCAGGTGCATCGGCCCCTGTCTGTCTACACATGTACAAGTCTCGCTGTGACCTGTATGCGTGCGAGAGCAACGACTTTTGTACTTTGAGGCGCATACGCCACATCTGTGATTCACGTGCTCTGTGACTGGCAGGCACGTGCGTAATAAAAATACCAAAGGAAAAGAACACGCCTAGGTTGATTTAGGAACCTACCCTCCACTTGCAATCGACGAGAGAGCAAGAGGACATCAAAAACCCTAAACTATATTGACAGCTAGGGCCATCTATAGGCAAATTCCGGTTTCATATTTACAGACCTGGTATTATTATATATTGCTAGGTTTCACGTAGGACGCAATGTTAAAACATACAAAAATTAATTTTCAGCTGCTTACAGATATTGATATGGTAATATTTATCGAACGCGGTATACGCGGTGGTCTGAGTCAATGTTCCAGTAGATACGCAAAAGCCAATAATAAATACATGCAATCTTACGATTCATCGAAACCATTCTCATATCTTATGTACTTTGATATAAATAATTTGTATGGTTGGGCAATGTGTCAACCACTGCCATACGCCGAATTTGAATCGGTTGATGATACGTCGAATTTTGATGTATCATCAATCCCACCGGATTCGCCCACAGGTTATATTTTCGAGGTCGACATGGAGTATCTCAACATCTACATGATGCATACACGGATCTACCGTTCTGTTCAACGCGAACCAAGCCACCGGGCAAAAAGCAAGAGAAACTCCTTGCAACTTTATATCAGCGTTATATTATTCATTATCGCAACCTGCAACAGTGTATGCACCATGGCTTTCGTATCGGAAAGATTCACCGCATACTACAATTCGCACAATCTCCATGGCTTCGCGACTATATAGAATTAAATACACAGTTTCGAACACATGCAACAAACGATTTTGAGAAAAATTTATACAAATTGATGAACAACGCAGTATTCGGCAAAACAATGGAAAATGTTCGCAATCATGTTGATGTAAAACTTTTGACTAAATGGAACGGACGATACGGTGCAGAGGCAATGATCGCGATACCAAATTTTCATAGCAGGAGCATCTTTTCAGAAATTTAATTGCCGTTGAAATGCGAAAATTCGAAATAAAGTTCAACAAGCCGATCTATGTGAGTATGTGTATTATCGACATATCTAAGGCCTGCTTGTATGAATTTCACCATGAGTACATATCACCTCTGTATCGTGAGAAATGTAAAATAATGTACACAGACACAGACAGTTTAATTTACCATGTAATGTCCAACGATGTGTATGAGCTAATGAAACGTGATATTGTTAGATTCGATACGAGCGATTATCCGCAAAATAATATATACGGTATACCACTTATGAACAAAAAAGTTCCAGGGCTTATGAAGGATGAAAATAACGGAGCTATAATGACAGAATTCGTCGGGCTCAGAGCAAAAATGTACGCCTTGATAGTAGGAGGTAAAAAAGATATTAAAAAGGCAAAAGGCGTCAAGAGCAATGTCATAGCACGAACAATAAATTTGGATGATTACACGCATTATTTGAGAGAGGAAATTGAAACGAGTCGACGTCAATCATGCATAAGATCCAAGTTGCATGAGGTATGCACAATATTCGAAACGAAAACCACTCTGAGCCCGTACGATGACAAGCGATATATTATGTCTGACTCAATAAATATATTATCATGGGGGCATTATAATATACCACTATAATAGATTAATAGTTTATAATAGATTAAGTTAGGACATATGTATATTTTATTTAATATAATAAAGAACATTTCAAATGGGATAATAAATATATTTATCTTACAAATATTGTCTGGGAAAAAGTCTGGGAAAAAGTTCATAGCGTTTTTTTAGTAAAATTCGACTGGTTTTCTTATAGTGCGAAAATGAATTTATTTAAACCAAATATGCTCCATTATTATCGACAATGTTTCGCCATTTTTCGGATAGAGCCATAATGTCATTGGTGAAGAACTTCTGTGATTTCTGGTTGAATAACTGAATCAAGTGATTTTCACAGGCTTCTTTTGAAACCAGCTTAATTCCATTGAGAGAGTTCTGCAGAGATCGGAACAAGTGATAGTCAGAGGGTCTATGTCTGGACTATACGGTGGATGCATTAAAACTTCCCAACCAAGCTCTCGCAATTTTTGACGGGTCATCAAAGAAGTGTGTGGTCGGGCGTTATCATGATGGAAGACAACACCTTTCCTATTATTCAATTCGGGCCGTTTTCTTTCAATTGCCTGGCGTAATCTCTCTACTTGTCCACAATAGAGTTGAGAATCAATCGTCTGACCAACTGGAAGTAGCTCATGGTGGACGAGTCCAGTCCCACCACACACACAGCATCACCTTTTTCGGCATCAATCCTGGCTTCGCGAACGCTTGTGACAGCTCACCATCCCTTGTCCACGATCTTTGACGCTTCCGATTGTCGTACGTGATCCATTTTTCATCACCGGTTATGACACGTTTCAGAAACGGCTCGACTTCATTGCGCTTCAGCAGCGCATCGCATATGTTAATTCGGTCTATCATGTTTTTCGCGCTCAACTTATGAGGAATCCATACATCGAGCTTCTTTTTGTAGCCAGCTTTATGTAAATGGTTCAAAACAGTTTTGTGGTCAATGCCTAGCTCCATACCAATATCGATACTGCTGATATGCTTATCTTGCTGGACTTTTTCAAGAATTTCATCAGCTTTTTCAGTGATTGGACGACCAGAGCGTGACTCATCTTTCACATCAAAATTACCAGAACGAAAGCGAACCATTTTCGCGCAGCAGATTTTGATAAAGTACCTTCATCGTACATAGCACAAATTTTTTCACAAGCCTGCGTAGCGTTCTTCCCTTTGTCGTAATAATATTGCAAAATATAGCGCAATTTTTCATTACTTTTCTCCATTTTCAAACGCAAGCAACTTTCCAACCACTGCACCAATTTCGATGTTTATACGCTCAAAGTAACGCTCGAAGTCACCTTTCCAACGAGCGTTTAATAGTGTCGCTGCGATCTGTGTTTCCTGAGTTATTTGCAATTGACGCCATCTATCGGGAAAAACGCCACGAACTTTTTCCCAGACCCAATATGTAGAATATATACACATTCGATATGTATATTCTATAGTGAAGGTTTATAATTTATTATAATACTATATAAACTTAAATAAAACATTACGTATATGTATAGAGAGAATTTACAAGTACATTTTATTATAATAAAAATGCTGTCATATATGTATTAAACAAGTTTTAGTTCGATATAGTTTTTGGTGCAGCCGTGCCAAGATTTTTTGTATTAAATATTTTTTATTGCATTGTTATAATAATTAATTTGTTGCAATAACAAGTAAAATAACCATATAACTCAGTGTTCTAATAAATAATGATAAATTTTACTTGTAAAAATTTATGTTATGGACATTTTTTGATGCTAGGTTTTCTTGAATATTTTGAATAACAACCTTCAAAAAGACATTTTTTTTAAATATTGGACACTATTAACAAACGTGTTAAATTTTTATAACACGATATAATTTTAGTTTTAAAAGTTTATGTACATATATATCTTACAAAAAAAATAATTTGATAAGTTTTACTTATAAAGACTTATGTTATATACATAATATTTAAAAAGAAATTTTTTTTTAATATTGGACACTATTAACAACCAAATTAAATTTTTATAACACGATATAATTTTTATTTTTAAAAGATTATGTACATATATTATAATATATATCTTAAAAAAGAAAAGAATTTGAATTTGAGATTTCTAAAAATATTAAGTTAAGTATACAATAATCGTATATATATGTTAGATTTCTCAGTTGGCGCTACTGTTCTAATATATCACTTCTTTTGTACAGTAGAATAGTGTTGTAGAGTTTTATTATAGTTATAAGTTTTACTTGTAAAAACTTATGTACACATATATACATAAAAAAAATAATTTAGGTTTGATACTTCTAAAAATAACACAATACATGTTGCGCTTGTACTTGGCGCCTTTTTTTACCTTTTTGGTTAAAAAGATAAGTTTTATAATAAATCTTCTGCGATGGTCGCCACCTTGTCGTGGTGCAGAAGCTTGATGGCCACAATGATTCAAGGGGATGGACTCGATTTGGAATCTTAGGATTCCAAGTTCGAGGGTGAACCGAGGAGAGTGGCTACTAAGAGCGACTAATACATGCTCCGAGATGAGCAGCTGCCTCTCGAAGCATAAAGGGACCGGAGGCTGCTCTAGAGCGACATGAAGGACCCTTCAGCGCGGGCGTTCGGGCTCGTTAGCCTCGCTTTTGGGGAGCATCCAAACATGGGAAGGATACCCATAATAAACCAGTGGCAATGGGGCCCGTTAGCCTATTTTTCAGGCACCCAAGGAAGGGAAGGAAAACCCTATGCAAAACCCGGGTATCGGACTCGTTAGTCTGGGAGGTTGCCAGACAACCCGACGAGGGGAAGGAAAACCCACTGTAAAACCCTGGGCTAGTGGGCTTGTCAGCCTTGAGCAACCTATTCCGGAAATTGGAAACTTCGTTATCAAACCCGGACGAAGGCTCGAGAGCTTGACTTCGTGGGCAAGCAACCTATTTACAGGGGAGGAAGATCCCCAATATAAAATCCGGGTATCGGGCTCGTCAGTCTGGGAGGTTGCCAGACAACCCGACGAGGGGAAGGAAAACCCACTGTAAAAACCCGGGCTAGTGGGCTCGTTAGTCTTGAGCAACCTATTCCGGAGATTGGATACTCCGTTATCAAACCCGGGCGAGGGCTCGAGAGCTTAACTTCGTGGGCAAACAACCTATTATTAGGGGAGGAAGAACCCCAATACCAAACCCGAGTGTGCGGCCCGTTAGCCTGAAGGCACCCGCACCGAAGAGAAAACTCCGCACAAACCGGGCGTTCGGGCTCGTGAGTCTGGCGGTCCAGACATCCGAAACAGAGAAAAACTCCGGACCAAATCGGGCGTTTGGGCTCGTGAGCCTAGCAGTCCAGGCACCTGAACTAGAGGGAAGGAAGAACCCTGACTAATAAACCCGGGCAATCGGGCCTGTGAGTTTATTTTTCTCAGACATCCGAACAAGGGGAAGGAAAACCCAATGGAAAAACCTAGGGATGGAAAACCCATTAAAACCCGGGTATCGGACTCGTTAGTTTGGGAGGTTGCCAAACAATTCGACGAGGGGAAGGACACCCACTGTAAAAACCCGGGTTAGTGGGCTCGTTAGCCTTGTGCAACCTATTCCGGAGATTGGAAACTCCGTTATCAAACCCGGGCGAGGGCTCGAGAACTTGACTTCGTGGACAAGCGACCTATTATTAAGGGAGGAAGAACCCCAATACCAAACCCGGGCGTGTGAGCTCGTTAGCCCTCGGGCGATCACAACAGAGAGAAAACCTGTCAAAAACCGGGCGTTCGGACTCGTGAGTCTGGCAGTCCAGACATCCGACACTAGGGGAGGAAGAACCCCGAATAATAAACCCGGGCGATTGGGCCTGTTAGTCTGGTTTACTAGACACCAAACGAGGAGAAGGAAAACCCAAAGTAAAAACCCGGGAGTTTGGGCTCGTTAGCAACATGGCAACCGAACCGGAGAGGAAAACTCCGATTTAAAACCGGTCGGGCGCTCGGGCTCGTGAGTCTGGTTTCCCAGACCACCGAGGAGGAAGGAAGAACCTCAAAGAACAAGCCCGGGGTGTCGGCCTCGTTAGCCTAGTCAGGCAGCCGATTGTATGAAGTCCACAAGGCAGAACTCGTGTGGTTTAATTCCTCTACACGAGTGCTGCTGAACGGCAACACCCGACGGAGTGCGTTGCGAATTCCACGGGTTCTGGTCCCGTCGTCGGGTTGGACCTTCTGGTCTCCAAGGGCGACGGATAGTCGGCAACGGGGAGCAAGCACTGTCGTGCACCCCCTGATCCGTTAGGCCAATGCTCTTGGAGGCCGGGGGTTCGCTCGACGGTGGAGGCGGGAGTGCTCTCGGGAGACGGAGCGGGCTCCTCTTGGGTGTAAGATGGCTTTGTCATCCAGAATGAATGTGTGTGTGGGGAGGGGCTCCGGGGGGGGTTGGCGACGGCGCAAGTCCTCGAAGGAGTGGGGCTGCGGCGGTGACGAATGGGGCCGTCCCCGTCTCAGTACCGGAGAGGACATGTGCGTCGAATGAACCAGCTTAGGTCACCTCTGAAGGAGGGTTTTTCTGGGTGCTGGGTGGGCATTCCTTGAGGAAACTTGGGGGCTGCACTCATCGGTGTCCCAGTCTCACCCTCATGGAAACGGAGCCGGCCGGCTGTTACGAGCGTATGAGTCATGGAGGCATGCCACCGTTGGAGTCGATACCACGGCGGCCTGCCTTGAGGAGCGGCCGGGCGGGCGCCGGACCGCTGGCCCGGCGGGCTGGTGCCCGGTTGGTCAGCCCCGAAGGGAGTGGTAGCGTGGTATCGGTGACGGTGATGAGGTCTCACATATGCACTATTGCAGGACTGGATGACTCCCGCAGCTGGTCGTCCCTGCGCCTCGACCGGTTCTGTAAAGGGTGTATACGGACACACGATACCGCATCCGGAAGCAGTTCGGCTGGCACGTGCCTAAAGGCACGACATTTACGGTACCGGGGTTGCATGCGGGACGAATGAGGTCCACCACCCACCATCCATCATGCGATCAATGGTACAACACCCGGTGTCCGGGAAGCCTGAGGCACACAATCGGGGGTGGTCCATCCGGGAGGGAGTACCTTGGTGTTTGGCTGCTGGAGATAGTCGGCAACGGGGAACACGCAGGTGGCGTGCGACCTGATCCGTCAGGTAAAAGCCGTCGAACACTGGGGCCCTCTCGGAAGGGATGGCCGTCGATTGTGCCAGGTTACTGGTCATCGGGTGGGGAAGGGGATCAAAAAAGTGTCCCCTTTCTTCTCCCCTGTGGACACCACCTTGCCGTGGTGGCGGAGCTTGCGTGCCCTGATGATGTACAGAGCTGTGCCGGCGGAGGTTTCAACCCCTGGCAGGTTTTACCATGCCGGAGTGGTCTGTACGGAGGGGCCAGACTAAGAGCGCCCATAATACTTCTGGATGGGCAGCTGCCTCCAGGATTAAACGAATGTCTGGAGGGTCTCATTCGTGAGGCCCAAAGGACCCTACATCGCGGGCAGAGCGGGCTCGTTAGCCTTGGCAGGCAACCGATCTAGGGGAAGGAAAACCCCGAAATCAAACCCGTGTGTGTGGGGGCACGTAAAACCCCCACATTTTATGGAGTAATGGCACATAGGGAG
Organism: Harpegnathos saltator; assembly: GCF_003227715.2. Taxonomy (NCBI): domain Eukaryota; kingdom Metazoa; phylum Arthropoda; class Insecta; order Hymenoptera; family Formicidae; genus Harpegnathos; species Harpegnathos saltator. The sequence goes on from NW_020230379.1 coordinate 440,447, forward strand.
AAAAGCGCCCCGGTACTCGGAGCCAGGGCACGTCGGGAGGGGAGTATCGTCCCGGCACCCCCCCGTCGTCATCAAGCTACGGGCTGGGCGGCGCGTGCCAGGCGGGCGCGCCGTCGGAACCTACTACCGCCCGTAGGGAAGCGCTCGAGGGCCTGTTTGGGCCGAGGGTGGGTCGTATGGACTCATCCTCGGCCTTCGCCAGCCCGAAGAGCGCCAAAAAGAGGAAGCGGATGGCGGAAGCCTCCGCTTCTCAATTATGGGGGGGTAGGGAGGTGCACTTCCCTCCTCTCGGGGACGTCAGCGTCCCTCAGGAGGGGGGTGCAGCACCCTACGCGCGTGATACGGACATTGTGTCCGCCACGCAAACGTAGAATCGGATATTCCCGGGGGAGGAGTTCCCTCTGGTCGAGGGCGAGGAAGTCCCTACGGCCGGGGGGGCCGCTCTCCGTAACGCGCGGGAGGGAGTAGCCGAGGGGGAGCGTAGACGCCAGCAGTGGGGGCTTTCGCCCGTGCGGAGGCCTTCATGGCTGGGCGAGACCCTGGCCGCGGAGGCGACTGAAGGGATCATATACCTCCGCCAACTTAGGGTCGAACCAGGGAAGAAAACTGCGGGGGGCTACACGGGGAAGCCCCTCGTATGTCTTCACGAGATGGTTGAGCGGTGTCTCGAGGAGATCGAGGTGGCGCTCGAGGATTACAGGGGGATGGCGAGGGATGGAGGTCCGGATGGACGCCTTGGGGCCCTAGAGATTCAGATCCGGGGCCTCAAGGCGGAAATCGTCCGCATAGGGCGGTTACTGGAGAGGGTTCTTCCCTCTACGGTACCCGCAGCTGTGGGCAGCGGGGCCTCCCTCCCTCACCCCCTTCCGCGCCAGCCGGCGGCCGCTGGGGAGGGTCGCAACGGGAGAACTATCGTGTCCACCCGTAAGGGTAAAGGGAAAGGGTGTGGCAGAAGCCCAAACCTGACCCTAAAAAGTGAGGCGGTGCGGCAAAGAAGGGTGCACCGTCTCCCAAGGGTGGGAAGGCCAGGGAGGGAGGGGTCCCGAAGAAGGGACCCCCACCTAAAAGGCCGCAGGTCAGGAACCCCCCGCGCAACCCGGTGGTTACTGTGACCGCGTTACCGAGGGGTTCGATAAAAGACGTCATGGTGCAGGCCAGGCAGCAGGTCGACCTACAGGAGGTCGGCCTGCAGCTTGGCCAATTTAAAATTAAATGCGCCAGGAATGGGGGGGTTATTTTGGAGGTACTTGGCCAGGACGGCAAGGAGAAAGCCGATCGCCTGGCGAGGGACCTCCAAGATGCGTTATGCGGGGTGGCCGTGGTCGCCAGGCCAACGAGGCGGAGTTCCGTCCGCCTCGTTGGCCTGGATGACTCGGTCACCCCTACAATGGTGAGGGCCGCGATATTGAAATGTACGGGATGCCCTCCGGATGATCTCCAGACGGGTGAAGTCAGGAGGTCATCCGGAGGGCTGGGCGCGATCTGGGTCCGGTGCCCGTTGGCACCGGCCCAGAAGATCGTAGCGGCCGGGGGACTGCCTATTGGGTGGTCGATGGCGAGGGTAATGGTACTGGAGGAGCGGCCCCTCCAGTGCTATAAATGTCTAAAATACGGTGATATGGCAGCGGCCTGCTAGTCCGAAGCTGGACGGGGGGGCCGCTGCTTCCGTTGTGGAGGGGCCAGCCATGTGGCTAGAGGGTGCACCTCGGATGTGAGGTGCACCCTTTGCCAAAATAAAGGGAGGGATTCCGCCGACTGTATGGGTGGGCGAAAATGCAAGGCAGTCCCCCGGGCTGCACCGAGAGAGGGGTTCCCCCTCACCGAAGACGGCGAAGGAGGAAGAAGGCGATGCGTGGGGGTGCCGGGGAGGCGGTCAAGGGCGCTGCGCCAGCGCAGCCTCGGCCTGCCCACGGCGTCGCCGAAAAAGTCATTCCTGGGACATCAGTCCCAGCGGTTGTCCCAGCAGGGACCAAAGAGGCAGAGATGGAGAGAGGGGAGGCTGGGGTAATCCAGCCTCCTCCCCCTCCCAAGAAAGTGGCAGAGCCGGAAGGAGCGGGAACGACGGCCGCTCCGCGAGAGTCGGACCTACCTCTGACGGTTAGGTCGGAGGGGGTCTCCGAGGCAGAAGTTGCCATGGAGGTTGAGGCCTCGGCATCCCTCCTAGCAGAGGCGGGGTGGGAGGAGTGGGGGGATGTGAGCAAGAGTAGCTCTCCCCACACACTCTCTCACCCCAGTCCCATGGGATTTGCCGGTGCGGTAGTGGCCTCGGAGTGTTAGAGGCCCCCGCACCGAGACCCATGGGCCAGGTAAGAGCGAGTGGGGGTGGGCTGCCCCTTTCGAGGGAACACCCCCACCCGCGCTAGGAGGGAATATTTCATGACGCAGCGGTGAAGGGAGCCCCGGGGAGGGAAGACCTGCTCCCCGGGGGGCAGGTGTTGTACGGTCCCCCTCGGTTCCTCACCGAGGGGGGGGGGTCCCATTGGGACCCCCACACACCTTATGGCTCCGAAAGGACGGGTGTGGCAACTTGTCCCAGAGCCTATCACCCCCGATAGGGGGTGATTTTTCATCTGACGTCAGTGTGGGAGTAACCGAGGTGGACGAAATCCGAAAGGCAGGAGCTCCTCCTCACCCCCCGAGGAGGGTACGGCCATGGACCTCGGAGGATTAGCCTCCGAGGGGTCATGTTTAGAGGACTGTCCACCGTCATCGCCAGCGCGTAGTCGGCCAGTCCCCCCCTGAACGCGGGAGTGGACAGGTGAGACTTCCGGCTAGGAAGAAGGCGACCACCCAGCATGGAACAATGAAGTCCTTAGGGTCCGGGACCAAAAAGGAACCGGTACCAGGGGCCAGCAGGCCAGGCCCCCTCTCTTCGAAGAGGGAGCCCGCTCCCATAACAATATGGGGGACACGGGAGGGAGAAGCCAAAAGGGAAGGAGTGGGGAAGGGGGGACCCAGTGGGGGAGCTGTAGCATCTGGACGGAAAACCAGAAAACCGGTGATCCGTTCAGACGTAATCCTCTCGCAGGGATCTAGAATCCCCATTCTTAGAATTTCCAGAGCACCCAGGCCCTGGCATTGAAGACCAGTCGGCTTACGATGTCCAGGACGACGAACGATGGGAGCGTAGTCGCTCGAGCTCCATCTTCGGAGACGACTAGCGGGGCAGTCAAGTCCAACAAGGCTGCGACGCTGAGGGTCTCGTATGCAGCAGCAACAGCTAGCGGAGAAACGGGCGCGTCAGCGCCAAGGACGGATGGTGGAGCCGCCAGGAACAACGGTGGCAGAAAAAGGGTGAGGGCTGGTGACACCAACACCAGCAGCGGTGATGGAGAAGAACGCCCCCTCCCTGATACCAGCCCCAAAGAAGCGGGGTAGACCCGCTACAACGGGGAAACGGATGGATATTAGGGAGAGAAAGGAAAGGGAGTTAGAGCAGAGGAAGAAAAAGGAGCTGAAGTTGGAGAGGGAAGCCTGGAACCTCCTCGGCAAAGGGCTGTATCGCTCTATGGAGGATACACGGCCGGCCGTTCTTTCGGGACCCCTCTTCAATCGAGCTCCTCAGGGGGGCTAGAGCGTCGGAGTTGGCCTCGGAAGTTGGCCGCGCGTTGGGTGCGGTGAAGTTAGTTGCACGAAGGTCCAAAACTCTCAAATGGACCTTTGTGGGGCTGATTAACCGCGCTGTGGCCACCTCTGAGGCGACGATGGCCATTCTGATTGCCAGGGTAGCCGAGCAGGAGGGAAAGGGGGATGAGACCTCCGCCTTCAGAAGGGAAATGGAGGGGTTGAGGGAGTATAATAGGAGACTCAGGGTCGAGACGAGGCAGCTGGCGGAGGAGCTCCAAACTCTCAAGGCCGCCGCCCCGTCTGTCCCTGACCTCCGACAGTTCCCCCTTCTTTCCTCCAGCAACAGGAGGCGGACTTATGCCGACGCGACTGGCGCGACTCCACCTCGACAGAGGAGGCGCTGAGGGATGCAAGAACTCTGGAGAGGAAGAGGAGGAAGAAAAGAAGAGTGGGGAGAATTTCTCCGTCCCTTCCCTCAAGAGAGGAAGAAATGAAGATGGGGAGAGGGCTTTCCTCCGAGGAGGTGCCGTCGTTTGACGACAACCTCCCGGAGGAGACCCCCCCCCCAGTGCGGAGATCGGAGGGGGCGAAAGAGGCCCTGGACACCGCCTTGGCCAACGCGGTCCCTTCGAACAACGTCGGGGCGAGGCTGGACAACCTGAGAGTTGTGGTGGCCCGCCTCGACGTTGAGAGAAGGGGTAGCCACGTACTCGAGGCAGTGGCGGCCTCGACGCCCACTCCGGCTCCTAGAAGGAAGGAGACTGCTTCTTCGGGGAAGACCCAGGTTCCACCGCCGCCAGCGGAACAGGGAATAGTCGCGGAGAAGGGAAGGGGTAAGAAGGAGAGGAAGAAGAGAAACAAGAAGAAGAAGAAGGAGGTGCAGCAGAGAAAGGAGATGCAGGAACGGGAGAGGACAATGAATGGCGGTAGCATGGGTCCTCCTACCGGGACTGCAGCTGCCCAGAATGAGGAGCCGGGAATGGGAGTCCCGGCAAAGGTGATAAAGAAGTGGGGCCGTTATCCCGTTGAGAAGGAGTTCTGGCACTCTCTACACCCCGGAGGCGGACAGGCGGCGGTCAAGGAGGAGGAAACCTGGGCGCAAGTCACAAGGAGGGGAAAGAGGAAGCCGCAGGGGGAGCAGGCAAAGGGAGGAGCCTATAATCCTCCCATTAAGGCAAGTCCTGGGAGGGGGGCGAGACAGGGCAAACCAAAGCCGCCGAGATCGGCAGCCGTCACAGTCCTGTGCCCTGAGGGGCGTTATCAGGAGTTCATGGTGGAGGCCAGGCGCCGTATAAGACCAGCGGAGCTGGGCATTGAGGTGTCACTGAGGGTCCGTAAGGCCCTCAGTGGAGCGATGCTGGTCCAGGTGCCTGGCCTCCAATCAGGACCTTCCGCCGACCGGCTTGAACTCCGTAAGCTGGCGGCGGAAAAAGGCCCCGGTTTTCGGGTCCAGAGACCGGAGGTTTGCAGCGTTGCGATTTTCCGGCCTGGACGCGACAACCGGGGCCGATAAGGTGGCGGCCGCCATAGCCCGAGTTGGGGGATGTACTCCCGCGGAAGTGTCCGCGGGAGGTATGAGCATCTTCCAGAGGGGCATAGAGGCGGTTGTGGTGCGGTGTCCGTTGGCGGCGGCCGCGAAGGTCGCTGTCGCGGAGCGGGTTTCGGTGGGGTGAACCCGTGCCAGTGTGACGGCGCTGCCCACTCGCGCACTATTGTGCTACCGCTGCTTAGAGCGGGGGCACGTGCGCGAGCGGTGCACTAGCGCCGTCGACCGCAGCGGTCTCTGCTACCGCTGTAGCTCCGGCCACCGCGCCAAGGGATGTCAGGCGGCGACTAAATGCCCTGTCTGCGCCGAGGCGGGCAGGCCCTCCGGTCACAAGATCGGAGGGCCTGCCTGTAAGCCCCCTCCCAAGAGGAGAAGGAGGGGAGATAAGGAGGAAGAAGAGAAGCAGACTGGGAAGGGAGGGGTCGAAACGGGGGATGCCCGAACCCCCGCGGAGACCTCCCCCGGAACAGTTGTTGCAGGTGGGAGGCGCTGGGCCTGACACCTCCCCAACGAGGGATCCGGCGGAGGAGAAGGGACCAGAGAAGACCCGACCGCCGAAAAGGGACCGGGAGGACGTGGAAGAGGAGGCAGCTTCGACGGTCCTTATGTCCCAGGAATGGCCGGAGGAGGGACATGACTGGAGATCTTCCCAGGAGCAGATGGAGACGACATTCCCGACAAGGAAAAGGCCGGGGATGGAACGGGGATAGAACGGGACCAACTGAAGAAGGAAAAGTCGGAGGAGGACCCGGACACCTAGAGGAAAGGAAAGGTGAGGAGGGTGAACCTCGAAGGGAAGCCCCCAACAAACTTAGAAGGGGAGCCGGTGGGAGTGCCACCGCCGACTCCCCAAGTGGACACATCTCCCCCATACTCCCCAGGGGAGGGAATTGTTCAGGTAGGGACACCCCAAGATTCCGCGCACATTGAGGAACCCGAGATAGAGGCCACCAAGACCGTGGCCAATGCCCCCTCGGGGGAGACCGAAGCGGCTCTGCCGACGGAGGTCTCCCAGGAAGGGGTGGAAGTAGGTAAACCGGAGGAGGCGGCGAGGGCTTAGCCTTCACGCTCCTCCGGGTCCTACAGGCCAACCTCGGCAGCGGTACCCGGGCTCAGGACCTGTTTTCGAACAGGATCCTAGAGGTGGGTGCCGGGCTGGGGGTGGCCACCGAGCCGCACTACATGCCGCCGAACAGCCCGGGCTGGTTCAGCAGCAGTGATGGCTCGGTGGCCATGGTGTCAAACCCCGCGACGGGGACCCCTCCCTGCGAGCTCAGGGAGAAGGGGTCCTCGTTCGTGGCCGTCGACTACGGGCCCATCACGGTGGTGGGGGTTTACCTCCACCACCGAAGGAATAAACTAGGTCTAGGAGACCTCGCCCGTATAAAGAGGGTTCTAGACGGGATCGGGGAGTTGTACGCAGATGCCATCCCCGACCCGTCGTTATTGCCGGGGATTTCAACGCCCACTCGGAAGGGTAGGGGTATATTCCCCGGCAGAGGGACCCTCGGGGCGAGGCTCTGATAGACTGAGCAGCGGGGCTAGACCTCTTGCTCATGAACAAGGGGTCGGCCAGCACCTGTGTGCGGCTGAAGGGGGAGTCAGTCATCGATTTGACCTGGGCAACCCCTTCAGCCGCCCGGTTATTCCGGGAGTGGATGGTGGAGGTGGAGGGCGAAACATTGTCCGATCATCGGTACATAGTGTGGGCCCTCCGCCTCCCCAGACCTCCACGGGTGCGGCCCCCCCCCCGCTGCCACGGGGAGGGGGACTTTCCCCTCCCCAGGAGATGGGCTCTCAGTCGACTTGACGCGGATAGGTTCAAGACAGCCGTTCTCGTGGCCACCTGGCACTTTGTAAAGGAGCCGGGTAAGTGGGCCCTCAGCCCCTAGGAGGAGGCTGAGGAATTAGTGGGTATCGTGGCGTCGGCCTGCGACGTCGCGATGCCCCACCCCCGCCGTCGTCGGGTCGCCTACTGGTGGACGGAGGAGATTGCGGAGCTCCGCGACTCATCCATCCAGGCCAGGCGGTGTATCTACCGGACCCGGCGAAGAGGCGGGGATGTCACGAGGGCGAAGGAGGGCTACCTGGCTGCCAGGAAGGCCCTCTGAGTCGCCATCGCCGAGGCTAAGCGAGCAGCCTGGGAGTAAATGACGAGCTCTTTGGACGACGATCCGTGGGGGGCCCGTACAAAAGGGTAATGGGCGAGACCCGCCCTTGGGTGCCCCCGCCAACGGAGTCGTTGGACAGCCAAGCCCTTGAGGGGCTGCTCAACACCCTCTTCCCGAAGGTGGAGGGGGACCCCCAGGATTCCCGCCCCCGAAATGGGGGAGGGAGACTAGGAAAAGGGCCTGGCTGTGGGACCATAGGAGCTTGCCAAGGCCAGGGGAAAGCCCCTGGCTCCGATGGGATCCCTGGCCAAGCCTGGGCTCTCGCCCTCGGCGACGAAAACCTATCCGCGGCCTTACGCGGGGTTCTAAGTGGGTGCCTCAGGGAGGGAGTGTCCCCCCGGCATGGAGGAGGGCCAAATTGGTCCTCCTCCCCAAGGAGGGCAAGCCACCCGGGAGCGCGTCGGCCTACAGGCCGATATGCCTGCTGGACGAGACGGGCAAGGTATTAGAGCGCATCATTGCCGACCGCCTGGTCCAGCATCTGTCCTCGGAGGGACAGATCTCCACGACCGTCAATACGGTTTCAGGTCCAGGAGGTCGACGCTGGTCGCGGTCCAGCACCTCCGGGACCTGACCGCGACGGTCGTGGAGAAAGGGGGCGGGGTGTTGTTAGCGGTGTCTCTCGACATCAAAAATGCTTTCAACACCCTGCCCTGGCCGGAGATCGGACAGGCCCTCGAACACCACGGGGTGCCCGTCTATCTCCGGCGGATATTGGCGGCCTACTTCGAGGGCAGGGACCTCGCCTTCCCGAAAGAGGGCGGGGTCCAAGGCCGGCGCGCGATGGAACGCAGTGTTCCGCAGGGATCTCGGCCCCCTGCTATGGAACATCGCGTTCGACCGGGTGTTGCGTACTCCGCTTCTCCCGGGCTGCCACGTCGTCTGCTATGCAGACCAAGCCGTGCTGTTTAGTGGCGGGGGAAAGAGCTGGGGGAAGCTCGCCTCTGCGCGGAGACTGCAGTGGCATTGGTGGTGAGAACCATCGCGGACCTGGGTCTGAAGGTGATGCCCCATAAGACTGAGGCCGTGTTCTTTCACAACGGCAGTCGAGGGGCGCTGCCTGAGACTCAGGTCCTGGTCGATGGCGTCCGCATCCGCGTCGGACCGACGATTAAATATCTCGGCTTGACGTTGGACAGCCGATGGGAATTCGGCCCGCATTTCAGGAATCTGGCCCCCAGGGTGCGCGGGGCCGGACTGGCGGTGGCCAATCTCCTGCGCAACCTTGGGAGTCCAGGATGGAGGGCTCACCGCCTATACGCGACGGCCGTGCTGTCCATCGCCCTGTACGGGACGCCGATCTGGGCACCCCAGCTCAGCGCCTGCCGCGATGGCGTACGCCGCATGCGGCAGGCGCTGAGACCAATGTACATGAGGGCGATCAGGGGATACAGCACGGTCTCATACATGGCGGCGACCACCCTGGCCGGCTTCCCTCCCGTGGAGCTCCTTGCTGAAGAGCGACGAATCCTCTATTGGAGGGTCAAGGAGCTCCGCGAGGAGCGGGAGCTAAGGGCCAGGGACCTGCGGGCCTTACAAACCCAAGCTGTGGCCCGTACCCACGAGATGTGGGCGGACAAACTGTCCGACCCACGGGGGTATGGGCACCAGACGGCGGAGGGTGTCCGCCCCTGCCTGTCAGAGTTGGCGGGCAGGATGGGATGCGGATTGTCCTACCATCTGGTGCAGATACTGACGGGCCATGGGTATTTTGGCAAGTATTTGCATCAGATCGGGAAGTAGCTCACCACCAGGTGCCACCACTGCCCTGTGCTTATAGACAGGGCGCTCCACACCCTAGCCGCTTGTCCGGCCTGGGAAGGGGAGCGCCGTGTCCTGGCCGGGGTAATGGGGTGTCGCGTTGGGGAAATCTCGCTCCCGCGCATAGTCCAATGTGCGGGAGCGAGGAGGGTTGGGAAGCGGCGGCCTCCTTCAGTAGGGACATTATGTCCAAGAAGGAGGCCGCCGGGAGGGAGCGCCGACCACGCTCAACCCCTCGTCGCGGGCGACGACGGGGTGGTCAGCGACCCATGGGAGGGGATAACCTAGGCAGCGGGCCTGAGGTGTCACTGGCCGATGAAGTGGAAGGACCCGAATAGCGGAAGTCCATGCTCTCCTCGGCCGCCTCGGGCCTGCCTCCGTCGGCAGGGGGGATCCGGCTCTTCCTCTTAGAGGAAGATGGATCCCCCCTGGCCACGGACATGAAGGGATAGGGGGGAGCGGTGCCCCGTTTGGGGACGGGCCCACTCTCCCAGAAACCCTCTCTCCCTGGCCGACCCTTGAAATCCGGTTCCCTTATTGTAAGCATAGCCGAAGCGAACAAAGAGTTTCTTTGATCCTATAGCAAATTTTGTCCAAGGGTCGATCATTGCGGCCGGCGCAGGTATAAAACATTAAAATGTACACGTGAACTAGTTGCATTGACTGATTTCTTTAAAGTTTGTATGTATTTTTTTACTTTTAAAATAAAGAAACATTAGGACATTACGTACATATCGTATAAATTAATTGCGCCGCCTATATACATGCAAAAATATATTTTTTAACATACTGCAAGCAAAATGTCCGACGAAGCCACCTATTTCGTGCGCATTATTACATATTTAACTGCAATACTTTATTACTGCAAAAAAAAGTAAAAAAGGAATTGGAAATCTGGCTGGATACGAACAGGCGACCTGCAGCTCCGTAGCGCTTCGCCTAGTATGCTCCGCCACCGCCGCTGTTTGGTCGCCGCACTACTGTAGCGGCACTTATATACCGCGCAAAACTTTGAAGCGTTTTTTCTCGAAAGCGCTTGAGAAGCGCGCTCTATCCATTTAGCGTTTTTCATTGTTCCATGAGTACTACTTACCTGCGCAAGTACGGCGAAATCCGTTTCCCCATGGGTTTATATAGCCCTTGTCAGATAATTCTTAACAAAAATAGGTCATCAAGTAGTGTTTTGGAAACGTCTCGTTGTCATCTTTAACACTGTGTGATAAAAATGGGATGTTCCATTTAAAAAAATCATGTTGGCATTGACCTCGCCTTGACTCCTCCATTAAAGGTCAACCGGGTATGATCATTCAATAGAACTTTTAAAACCTTACAACTTTAGTTGGAAACATTTTTCTTAAAATTCTTTAAAAATTTTCTTTAAAAATGTTTCGTTTTCGAGGTATTTGACTGTTTCCAGATTTTTCTAACTAAAGTGATATGGTCCATTATCGATGATTTTATTAAAAAATTTTTCGAACGAAAGTTGCATGGCTTGAAGGACGACACATGACGGAAATGTGGACTTGACCTTGAGTGACCTTGTCAAAATCAGGCCAAGGTCATTAATGTTTTTTTAAATCGAAACTACAATATTTTAGTACATATTCTTATAGCTTATCTCGAGAGCTTTCCAAAACACTCTAACAAAGTTACATTTTATTGAGTACTTTCCGAGTTATGAGGCTTAGAAGTTAAGGCAAGACCGATCACTGATCCGACCAATTAAGGCAAGATCGATTCGAATATGTCCTTAGCCGTTAATAAGTCTTGGCTTTAGAAGTACGAAATAAAACCTTGCTTTTATTACAATATCCTGTAAGTTAACAAATATTCTTCACACATACAAACATAGTATTATTATATTTTTATTGAGTAGTGCACTGAACAACTATGACATTGTTCTGAGAGTTTTCTCATTTAGAGCGACGAAACAAATATATTTTATGAATTTTTTTTCGCGCAGATAGAAAATTTCACGGATGTAATTGTTTTTGAAGATTATTTAATACTGTATGAAAAATATTTATTAACTTACAGGATATTGTAATAAAAGTAAAGAGGTTTCATTTCGTACTTCTTGACTCTGTTACAATATTCTTTTATGTTTCATACTACATCCTTGTATAACTTAAAATTATTCTTAAAATATTATTAAGCAATCCAATAATCAAACCTATGAACCTGCCCGACTCCGCAAAATAATTAATAAAATATATTTCATTTTCTTGGCGCCGAATATTATTAATACTATTGCAAATAATATTACAAATGACATAAATTTTTAGAAATAATAAAATTTGTAAAAATTTGTATCATTTGTAACATTATTATACAATTACAAATAAAATTACAAATAATAATATTACAAATAATATATATTACAAATAATAATATTATTAATAATAAAATATTATTTGTAATAATTTCGGTGCGCCGAGTAGACAAAACTTTCAGTATTGTCATAGAGAGGAAAGGAGAGAGAGAGAGACAGTCGCGCCCGCGATTCAGATTATGGGCAAGAAAGAATTAGGCTCGCTGAGCGAGAACGAGAGCAACAAGGAATGATATTCTCTCTCTCTCTCTCTCTCTCTCTCTCTCTCTCTCTCTCTCTCTCTCTCTCTCTCTCTCTCTCTCTCTCTCGCTCGCTCGGCGCCTCGACAATTGCCGATCGCGTGGCTCACACGGATTGACCGAGCTGGCTGTGTGCATGCACGGGGGGGGGAGAATCCTCGTGCAAGCCCGTCACCAAATTCGCATCACTGATACCAATGATGTCAAAACCGAACAAGCTGCGGACAAGCGTAACTTGTAAATATCGGAGATCAACTGTTTATCAGCTCATAGACAATTAATATGACGAGATACCCGCGGAGACCCGTGTACTTCTCTTTCGTCTTTGCGTACAATTGCGATCAATAAAAAATTTTCACGAATTGTTCGGTTTTGACATCATTGGTATACGTGTGTATGTGTGTGTATGTGTATACGTACACGTACAATTGCGATATACACTTATCATGTTAGCATTGATCATTTTTATTCATGCTAAAAGAAATAAGTATGATTATGTAAAGAATTTGTCTGCGTATTATTATACATTCTACATAGTTTTCCTTGTGATAGCAAAAATAACACACTTGAACAACCTCTACGCTCATATCACAAAGCCTGATCTACTGCGCTACTGAAGCAAATTGGTAATTCTTCTGCTATAACGACATTAATAGAAAAGACTAAACTTCAAACTGCATTTCTCAAAAACGTTTAAGATTTGCACCGTTTTTGGATAGCATTTGTTACTATTACATCAATATTATACTTTTCTAAAAGCAAAATCGCGCGGTGATTTCAAGGATGAAGATTCCTCTTGTGTGAGATATTAATTATTCATTCTTTATTAATGGGAAAAGATTTTCCTTTGGTTTAAATGTTCAAGAAAAGTTATTTGTTCTCTGAGAATCTTTCAATTTTTACGTTCGTGAAAAGTTTATAAAATTCGTAAAGAAAGAAAATTATTTTACTACCTACCTGTTCAAGAGTTGCGCATAAGAGATATTTTAACAAATCTGAATCTGAATCAGTCAACAAATTAAATTTCTCATTCAAAGAAGCATATGTAGGGTAAGCATAAGTAAGATAAGTATAAATAATAAATTAAATATTATTCTCTGAATATAATAATAAATAAATGTTTTTTTCTTTAGCTGAATCATCGAAGTAAATATTCTATTATAAATTAACTTTTCGGATTACAATATTAATTTGATTTTTCAGAGTACGCTTTCAGATTGACTCTTCGGAATACGCTATTAAATTGACTTTTCGCAGTACACTTTTAAATTGACTCTTCTGACTACACATTTGTTAGTTGACTCTGTGGAGTACATATTTTTTAATTAACTCTTCGGAGAGAAGAGAAGAGAAACATTTTATATTTTATTTAAAAAATCTTAATTTTTGCAGAAAACTGATTGATGAAGAAAAAAATTAATTCACGACCTCAACGAAGATCTTAAAAAAAAAAAAGAAATTAAGTTGTTATTATATACCATATTGTACAATATTAAAACATACGCGCAATAATTATCTATAATTTGCATATATGGGCGTTTATGTAATTATAAGTAATATAAAAGTCATGACAAATTAATGTGGCCGCGCGTTATCTCTGTCGCGTCATTGCTAGAAATCATCCGAACTCTCGAAATTATTTTCTTCCCGAATTATGAATATTGTTGCGCTCACTCTCACACTCGCGTTTGCACTCGGGTAAATGAAAACACCCGCGTAACGACTAAGAAGCTTTAATGGGTGCTTTCCAGCAACGTACACAAGTGACACTGTGTAACACAGTGTCCGACTCAGTGCTTTCCAACTACGACACAAGTCGACACAATTGGACACAGCTAAAATGCTGTGTTCGACTGTGTTGTCACTCCATGAATACCAACATTTTTAAATCTGATACCATTTATTTTTCTACGGAGTGGTAATTCTGATAGGAGGTAAACATTTTTAAGGTTATATTGAGATGTAAAGGACATGAGGATACACCTACAACTAAGAAGAAAAGTGAGGAGATATATTAGAACCATGGAAGGTATTTAGTACTTTTTTATTATTTGATTACTGAGGTAGCAAAATAATGTCTAAAGATGTCTAAAGACATTTTAATGAAGTATTATTGACGTCTTTAGACGCCAATAGATTTTTAATTGCATTATAAAATATAACATTTATATTGCAGGATGTAAAAATATATGTATTATATTAACATTTTTAGACATTAAATAAATATAAAAGCCTTAGCATGAGGATGGTTAGCAAATTATTTATTGTATTATATAATACATTTATTTTAATAACAAATAACCTAGGCTTGCTGCCTGGGTTATTATTTTTTATCGTCATGTAGAGTATGTGAAACTAAACAAAAAGTCCTCTACCGTTTTGCAAATAATCATATAAATTTTTAATTATTAATTAAAAAAAATTGATGCATGATTGTACCCCAGGTAGCAAGGTGACGTCTTAATGACATCTAATGACGTCTTAATAACGTCTTAATGACGTCTTTAGACGTCACCTTGCTACCTGAGATGGGACAATGCACCAACCTATTTTAATTAATAACTAAAAGTCTACATTATTATTTGCAAAATTATAATTTCTTTGTTCAATCTCGCTCAATCTACAAGCATACAACGGCAAACGTCGCTATTGCAACTCATCTCATATCGCACGTGATTAGTTGTCAATCTTTCAACAATGCAAAATTTTACGTACTTGTTCGCAAAATAGTAAAGGAATCTTTTATTTAGTTTTGTCGAATCTACCTCTACACGTGATCCTTGACATCTTATGTCAGACACCTTATATCATTGAAACATGAATGTTCTGCGACGCGATTATCGCTCGCCGTCGGCAAACTGCCGTCGGTCCGCGCGTCTCGGCCAACCTAGCTCTCACCAAAATTGGTTGGGCGCCAGGTGCAGCGGGCTGCACCGTTCACCAATGCTACGCGACACCTCACCAAAGGGCCGAGACACGCGAAGTCGACGGGACCGGTAGCCCTGCGGTATTTAAGTCGGTAGACGGGAAGGGTTCGTCGGAAGTCGGGAACGACCGGGAAAACACAAAAATAACGAGGCGCGTTTCGACTATCGTTAGCTTTATTCTTTCGGGAATCGGAACGGTCCGACCCCCTCGGTACGATACACTCCGCTTGGGCTCTCGCGAATTCGAGATTGCCCGCTACGCCGGTAACTTTAACGAGACTTTCTATTCTCACGACACCGAAACGATAATGCAGGTGGAAGGTCTTACACAATCGGGAACCTCCCGGCGACGTGGTCCTCCTCTCGTCTCCCTCTCTCGCTCGCTCTGGCACACGCTGCCACCGACGTCTCCTCCGCCTGCTGACGCCAACAACTCCACCCACTAAACCCCTCGCTTGTATCTCCCCTTGTTCGGTAACTGATTTTTCTATCCGGTACTATATCGAGGCAGATCTGCGATATTCGAGAGCGACAACTGGAGTCTCTTCTTTTTATCTCCTTCTCCCCGGACAGACTTCCTTGTCCGTCGGTGTTGTCTCGTGCTACCCGCCTCTCCCCGTTCCTCGGTAAAATCTCCCTATACGGGAATCCTTCCGCGGATCTTTGTTTTTCGATCCGCGGGACGGGTGCTCGGTCTCACTCTCTTGCTCACTCTCTCTCTCTCTTGCTCACACTCGCCCGATCTCAGTGTTCAGGCTGGCTTTGTTTAGCCGGCGTTCACGCGCCAAGCACGGGAACGCCGACCGTTCGGCGCGATATCCTTGCAGGCCTGTGGACAACGGAAGCGACAGCGAGAACCTTTCACGACGATACGAAACCGATACTAGCATTATAAAAGGAGTGCATTCACCTGGGGTGGCGGTCTTGCCGAGGGGGTGTCATCCTCTTCCTTCCTCCACCGATCCCTCCTCTCCTGGTGTGCGGCGCAGGAGGTCCAGGGGCACAGAGCTCGGGGACGCGGGACCGTTCCACCTGCGCGCTCCGACTACCAACGCTAATTATTACGGGGGAGAGCGCAAGGCGACACCCCCCCCCCGAGAGTCTCGCCTAAGGGCCGAAAGGTCGGCCTGTGACGGGCGCCTTTCCGGCGGCCACGTCACAACTCCCCCCTCCCCGACGAAGACCTGGAAGGTCTTGTGCCCGCCGTCCACGCCGCTGACCATCCACCTGCTTCTCACTCGGTCTCTCTCGCGAGTCTCGATACGGCACGCGATGGCGAGCCCCCGACGGGGCTCCTCCCGTCTTCCGGGGGGGGGTTCGCACAAAAAAAACCAAAAAAAAAGAAAGGGAAGGGAAAAAAAAGGACGGAAGGGGGCAGGAAAGAGAAATGGCGTGACGGCTCTTACTATCTTTTTTTTTTTTTTTTATTTCATCGTAATTCCCACAAAAAAAAATTTTCCCAGCCCCATAAAAAAAGAGAAAAAAAAAAACCCGACACCAAAAAAAAATTTCCGATACATTATCTCCTCCTTTCGGGAGCGGTACGCGGGAGTGGCCTTCTCCGGCCGAGCGGGCCTCTAACCGCTTCTTCGCCACTCCTCCCGGCAACGCGGGCAGTCCCGAAGGGTCGCTCCCCGTTCTCCGCACCGGTAACAAAATTCTTCCCCGCGGCTATCAGGGCACGCGGAGTATCGGTGCCCGGGGCTGCCACAATTCCAGCAGCCCCCAGCGCGGCCTCGAGACCGCGGCCTCCGCGCCCCGGGCGTCCCCCCTCGCGATCCGCCGGCCCCCGAGGTGGATCCAGCCGCGGGTCGGGGTCCAGGCTCTTCGCGGACCGGCGAGCGGCTCCCCCTCATCTCTCGCCCGGCCTCCTCTCTCGCTTGCACCAACAAATCATCCCAGAGGTCCCACCACCCCTCCGTCTGCGTCTGCACATATTGCACGACGCGGGGTGGAGGAACCGTCTGGGTAGCGGCGTCCACCATCAAAGGGATCTCCCGGACGACGGCCCCTCGTGCGGTGGTCGTCTCATCCCGGTGGGTCTCCCAAACGTCCCCCGCTCCGGCCCAAAATCCGGGATGCTCCCGGGCTATGGTCCGGAAAACATCGCGATAGCGACGACGGAAGGCGTCCCACCTTCTCTCCGTCTCGGACATGCCGCCCTCCTCTTAGCGCGGTACGGTACGGTAACCTAGGAGGCAAGCGGTTCTACGTAAGGTTTTAGTTCCTTGACGTGTACCTTTCCGATAGGGCTCCCGTCCAGTCGCGCGAGCTCACACACCACCGCGGACCGTACTCTAGAAATCTGAAATGGGCCGTCAAACTTCGGCGCTAATTTTGCGGCCGTGTGCTGAGCCGCGGACGACAGTACGTGCTGTCGCTTCCACACCAAATCGCCCCTCCTGTACGCGACGGGACGCCTACGTAAATTATAACGCCTCGATTGGCGCTGATACGCGGACTCTAGATTTTCCGCAACCCAGGAATGTACTGCCTGCAACCGACGCATGCGGGCCGACCACTCGGCCGGATCCCGCGACGATATTTCGATATGTTTTTCCCCCCGACGCCTCGCGGAACTCAGCGGGTCTAATTCGCGTCCGAGGTTGAGGAACGCAGGAGAAGTCCCGATCGACGAGTGATGCGCGGAATTATACGCGAAACGAAAATCGGTAAGATGTGCATCCCACTCGCGGTGGTCGTCTCCGAGGAAGGCCACGATCATTGTTTTTAAAATTCGGTTCACCCGCTCGACCGGATTGGCCTGCGGGTGATACGGCGGTACGGTACTGTGATGTATGCCGTTTTCTTTTGCGAATTGCTCGATATCCTTATTCACGAACTCGGTACCGTTGTCTGTCAACAAGACCTTCGGTGTTCCCCAGCGCGATATTACGAGATCGTCGAGAGCGGCCCGAATGAGCTTTCCGTTCGCGCTACGCAAGGGTCGGCACTCCATCCATTTGGAAAATAAATCCTGGATCACTAAAAGATAGGAGTAACCGGCCCGGCTGCGCGGCAACGGGCCCATTATGTCGGCCGCGACCACTGTCCAGGGCTTCTCGACGACCCTCCGACCCATCAGGCCGGCAGGGGCCTGCTGGTCCACCTTGGTCCGCTGACAGACCTCGCATCGTCTAACGAAATTTGCGGTATCCCGAAACATATTGGGCCAATAATAGGCGACGGCAAGACGATGATAAGTCTTCTCGACGCCCAAATGGCCCGCCTGAGGATGATCGTGGGATTCCCCGAGCGCCTCGCCCCGCGATTCGCCCGGCAACACCAACTTCCAACGATCGAGATCCTCCACCAAATCCGAAATTATTTTCGCGGGCCGCAAGAAATATAATTTTTCCTCAATGATTCGCCAAGTCGGGAAACGCTTCGGGTCCCTCGAGACCTCACGATAACGCTTGCGGTACCATTTGTCGGAGGTCTCCGTGACCTCCGACTCGACATTCGCTTCGAGATCGCTTCCGCCTCCCATTGCCGTGGCCGTCATGGGGGTCTCGGAATCCCCCTCATACATGCGCGATAGCGCGTCGGGAACATGATGCAACGCTCCCTTGCGATGTATGATTTCGTAATCATACTCTAGTAGCTCTAACGCCCAGCGTGCAAGTCGACCCGTGGGATTGCTCAAATTGTGTAGCCACCTTAAGCTGCTGTGATCGGTAATCACGGTAAAACGGTAGCCTTCCAAATAAGGTCTGAATTTCTTTATCGCCCAAACGACCGCTAAACACTCGAGCTCCGTGGTGCTGTATTTTCTTTCCGCGTCCGCGAGCACGCGGCTCGCGTACGCGATGACGCGCTCGACCCCGTCGATCGTCTGCGTCAACACGGCCCCCACGCCCACCGAACTCGCATCGGTCTGTACGATAAATGGTACTTCGAAATTTGGGCACGAAAGAATCGAAGCAGTGGTCAAATCAGATCGTATCCTCTCAAAAGCGGTAGTTTGCTCGGTAGTCCACTCCCATCGCCTGCCCTTCCTGAGCAGTCGCGTGAGCGGTTCGCTAATAGACGCGAATTTCGGTAAGAAGCGACGATACCACGACGCCATCCCTAAAAAGCGGCGCAGTTGCTTTAAATTGGTCGGCGTCGGGTATTCGAGAAGCGGCTTGACTTTCTCGTCGTCGACCTTTAAACCGTCCCGGTGCACTAAAAACCCGAGATATCTCACTTCCGAGCGGCAAAATTCGCATTTTTCTAAATTCACGGTAAGTCCGGCCGAGCTGATCTTTTCAAGAACGCGCGATAACCATTCGAGATGCTCTTCGAATGTTTCGGTAACTACGACAATATCATCCAAATACGCGAATGCATGGGGCTCCATTTCTGGCCCGATTAATTTATCGAGAAGCCGTTGAAACGTGGCCGGAGCCCCCGATAATCCGTACGGCATTCGCGTAAAGTGATAGTGGCCTTTGCCCGGTACGGAAAAAGCGGTAATCTCTCGACTTTCTGTTGCCAGCGGTATCTGAAAGTAGGCCTGGCTCAGGTCTATCGTCGAGATGTATCGCGCGGACCGTAACTTGTCGAGAATTCCCGTCATGTTTGGCAACGGATATGCGTCCTTCTTCGAGACGTTATTTACTTTCCGAAAGTCGATACAGAAGCGATATTTGCCACTCGGTTTCTTCACCATAACTACCGGATTTGACCACTCACTACCGGAGGGCTCGATAATTCCGGCCTTGAGCATAACGTCTACTTCCCCACGGATCGCCTCTTGCACTTTAGGCGACACTAAGTAACATCGCTGCCGAATCGGTAAATGCGTCCCAACGTCGATTCGATGTTCCGTCAGCGACGTGACGCCGGGATTTTCGGCAGCGATCGGTACGGTAGAATCGATAAACTTCGTGAGCTTTACTTCTTGCTCTCGCGACAATTCCGAGACCCCGCAACAAAAGCTCTGTTGTCCGCGCTCGTTGCAGAAAGGATAGCGGCTCAGTGCGTCATCCGCGAAGCTCCATTCGCCCCGGGCGAAATCGAGAACTAAACGAAATCTCGCCAGAAAATCCATCCCCAGGATGGCCGGTACTGCGAGATTCGGTAAAAACCCGATCGTGAGCGTTTCTTGGCGTCCCTGCAATTCGAGAATAACGTCCGCTGACCCGTCCAGCGTGGTCAGCGTCCCGTCCGCCAGACGGATCCGGGAAGATACGGTATTCGGGAACGATAGCCCCCGCCCGCGGATTGCATCGATACCCTCTACACCAAAAAGGGTTCGATCCGAACCGGTATCGACCAACCCGAGCAGGGGAAACTCACCAATTAATATTTCCATGAATTGCAGGGACGCTCTCTCACGCCCTTCGAACGCACCATAAGAGCTCGCCACCCCCTGCTTTTTCTCGCGGGTCTCGGAAGCGGGAGGAGACGCAGGGACCCTCTCTAGCGTCTCCCTGCCCCGTTTCCCGCGCACGAGGGACACGTCCTCACTGTATGCTGCCCCCTTCCGCAGCGATAGCAGTGGACTCGCGGGGGCGCGCGACATTCGCGCGCCAAATGACCGGCCGAGTCGCAGTTCCAACATTTGTCGGAACCGCTCCTTGCTGCCGGTCCGGGGGTAGGTTCCCCGGCCGTTTCCGGCCGAGTACTTCTCCTCGCCCCCGTCCCCGCGCCCCCGGCTCGAGGGGTCGCCCAGCGATCCTCTCTCACCGGAGCCGGCGGGGTCGCCCCCGCCGGTTGACGCGTCACCTCCGCGGCGCGCGGACGCTCCCTCTCCCGAATTTCCTCTCGCTCCGCGGCTCGATAATTCGATAAATGCTCGGCCGTCATCGCGGGAGACGGCCGAGACGAGCGCGGTGGCGGCCGGTAGGCGAGATCCGGACACGCGGATCTCTCGGGAGGCGGAGGGGCACGATACTGACTCGCGGCAGCGTAACTACGCTCGACGCGCGTCGCGAGCCTCTCTAACGCGTCTATCGACACGACATCATCTCGGTGCACCGAGATTTGTAGGCGCGGGAGCATATTTCTATGCGCGTAATTTAACAGCTCGACCTCACCCCACGGTGGGTCGAGCCGCCCGAACAGCCCGCGCATGCACGTCAAATAATCCGCGACCGGTTCCTGTTCCCCCTGAGTGCGCCGCAAAATCTGATCGCGCAACGCGAATTGGAAGTCGGGGTCGCCGAACCGTGAGCGCATCGCGACCTCGAACTCACGCCACGAGAACCAACGAGATTTGCCCACACGGTACCACTCCAGTGCGATGCCGGTGAGGAAGAACGGCATACACTTGAGCATATCGGTGTCGGCAATCGGCACAATGTCCCTCCCCTCCGATATTCGCAGGAGGAACGCCTCTATGTCACCTCCCGCCGCTCCGGAAAAACTTATATTCCAGCGACGCATCACGTTGTATGCGTCGCTGGTCGACATCGCGGGGTGATTCGAGCGCATCCCCGGCCCTCGGGTCGGCGATCTCGGAACTTGCGGTACGAAAAGAGGAGGTATCTCCTCTGGCGGTAGCGATAACGGCGGTGGCGGTACCGCGCGGTACGGTGACGATATTCTCACCGTCGGCACTTGTAGGGTATCGGGGCTGACCTTCCCCGGCTCGAGGACCGTTCTATCGACGAACTCGGGTTCCTCCGTTTTCCCCCCGATGTCTTCGCGCGTCAGGGGCGGGCGCATCGCGTCCTCCGCCGGGGACGGCGGGGGAGGGTCTGGCCGCTCCGCTCGCTCGTAGCGCAGCAAGCGAGCACGGAGGGTCGCCGCGTTGCCCGCTGCGTTTATCCCGCGCGCCGTCGCTTGATCTCGCAGCTGCTCCAAGGGCAGCGCGTAGATCCACGCTTCGCGGTCGGAGTCGTCCGGCATGATTCCTCGATACTCCTCGTCGCGCACGAAACGGAACGGGAATCCTAAGCGTTACGAGCAACCCGCAGCCTAAACTTTGGTGTGGAAGCGACCAGCCTGACGGGAGCCTCTTCAACGGCGCTATTAGCCGTTACGGCACACGAAGAACGGTACACGAGAAAGAAAAAAAAATGGTCCCCCAACACCAACAATCACCCCGACAATTTGGTAGCCACCAAGACAAACACCGGGACACCACCACAACAAGAGCAGCCTCGATATCCCGAGCAGAGCGTGATCACGGGAAAAAAAAAAATATATAGCCAAGAAACTCTGAGCGAAAATAATCGATAATTCTTGCACCGCGACAAACGATCTCGCACGTGCCGAAATCCCACCGAAAAAAAAACGAAAACACGGAAAGTCGTGCTTAGCGTCGGCAACCGGGAACCCGAAAAACCGTAAACATGAGTCGAGCAAAGAAAAACGAGCCGAGACGCGTCGTCGTTTTCGCGACTTTCGGTTAATTTAAATTATCCTCCTTTGTCTCGACCAAATAGCGGAAATTATCTCGCCGAAATCGGGCCCCACGTTGGGCGCCAAAAATTTGCGACGCGATTATCGCTCGCCGTCGGCAAACTGCCGTCGGTCCGCGCGTCTCGGCCAACCTAGCTCTCACCAAAATTGGTTGGGCGCCAGGTGCAGCGGGCTGCACCGTTCACCAATGCTACGCGACACCTCACCAAAGGGCCGAGACACGCGAAGTCGACGGGACCGGTAGCCCTGCGGTATTTAAGTCGGTAGACGGGAAGGGTTCGTCGGAAGTCGGGAACGACCGGGAAAACACAAAAATAACGAGGCGCGTTTCGACTATCGTTAGCTTTATTCTTTCGGGAATCGGAACGGTCCGACCCCCTCGGTACGATACACTCCGCTTGGGCTCTCGCGAATTCGAGATTGCCCGCTACGCCGGTAACTTTAACGAGACTTTCTATTCTCACGACACCGAAACGATAATGCAGGTGGAAGGTCTTACACAATCGGGAACCTCCCGGCGACGTGGTCCTCCTCTCGTCTCCCTCTCTCGCTCGCTCTGGCACACGCTGCCACCGACGTCTCCTCCGCTTGCTGACGCCAACAACTCCACCCACTAAACCCCTCGCTTGTATCTCCCCTTGTTCGGTAACTGATTTTTCTATCCGGTACTATATCGAGGCAGATCTGCGATATTCGAGAGCGACAACTGGAGTCTCTTCTTTTTATCTCCTTCTCCCCGGACAGACTTCCTTGTCCGTCGGTGTTGTCTCGTGCTACCCGCCTCTCCCCGTTCCTCGGTAAAATCTCCCTATACGGGAATCCTTCCGCGGATCTTTGTTTTTCGATCCGCGGGACGGGTGCTCGGTCTCACTCTCTTGCTCACTCTCTCTCTCTCTTGCTCACACTCGCCCGATCTCAGTGTTCAGGCTGGCTTTGTTTAGCCGGCGTTCACGCGCCAAGCACGGGAACGCCGACCGTTCGGCGCGATATCCTTGCAGGCCTGTGGACAACGGAAGCGACAGCGAGAACCTTTCACGACGATACGAAACCGATACTAGCATTATAAAAGGAGTGCATTCACCTGGGGTGGCGGTCTTGCCGAGGGGGGGTCATCCTCTTCCTTCCTCCACCGATCCCTCCTCTCCTGGTGTGCGGCGCAGGAGGTCCAGGGGCACAGAGCTCGGGGACGCGGGACCGTTCCACCTGCGCGCTCCGACTACCAACGCTAATTATTACGGGGGAGAGCGCAAGGCGACACCCCCCCCCCGAGAGTCTCGCCTAAGGGCCGAAAGGTCGGCCTGTGACGGGCGCCTTTCCGGCTGCCACGTCACAGTTCACTATTATGTATGTTATATTAATTTCTAAGAAATATGTTCTTGCTATTGGATAATAAAATATTTATATTGGATGACTAAATATTTTTATTTACAATATAATAATCAGTGTACATTGTTTATTCCTGGTCAAATATTTCCCTCAATAATTGCATCCGTCGATCTACTTGATGTCCAAAATTAATATTTTCATTTACATTATCATAAATATTATCATTCAGTTCCTCCATTTTGACATCATCATAATCGACATTATCATCGTCATAATTCAAACATAAATTATGTAAGATACATGCAGCTACAATTGTATTTGTAATAAACGGCATTTCACGATATTCCGAAAAAAATTTTATTCGTCGAAAACGTCCTTTCAAATAACCAAATGCTTTTTCTACAGCCATACGCGTTGAAGAAAGTATGAAATTAAATTCGGTCTGAAGAGGAGTAAGATGACCGTTATCACGAAAAGGAGGAACAAGCCATTGTAAAGACGGATATGCAGAGTCTCTTATTATAAATTTTTCATCTAAAAAAATTACTTCCCTATGTTCATTAACTGAATTGTATAATGCAGATTTTCTCAAGACTCGTGCATCATGGAGAGAACCTGGCTGACCACAATATATGTTAGTGAATTTCATATCCGCACCTACAACAGCTTGTAGGCTTACAGAAAAGTATTTTTTCCGGTTACAATAATCTCTTGCATTCTCCACATTAGGTTTCTCTATTTTAATTTGAGTGCAGTCCCTGCTCCCATTATATTTGGAATGCCTCTTTTAGCATAAAACTGATGACAAACATATGCGACGTGTTGTCCATCGGGCCATTTAATAACGTCGTCTAATTTTATCAATATCCAAGCTGTCACTCGGCGAATTACTCGAAAGACAGATGAAATTGAAACGTCAAATCTATCTGATATTGTTCGTAGAGGTTCTGTATTTGCCAAGTGCCACAAAAATATAAGAAAGCTGAGTTTCGCTTCAATTGGTCTCACTCCAAACGAATGAGAAAGAATAAATCCACTTTCATGCAATTCATCTAGAATATATAAAGAATTATACGTTTTAAATATTATAAAATCATGTTTAAAAATATAAATTATTTGGTATTTAAAATGAATATTACCTATTAATCGAATTGCTAAATTACGCTTGATTCGCAAGTGCTCTTTAAATTCTAAATCTGTCCAACTATCCACAACATGAAGATAATCTTCAACTCGATGTCTTTTACACCCACTGATTAAATATTTCATTAAAGGAAACAACAATAAATAACCATCGTTTTCTTCACTACTGAAAGATATATCATCAATTGAAAGACTACTATTGTTCCAGTCTATTTCACTGTTGCTTGAGTCTTCTGTGCTTGTACTGGTGTTTATCATACTCTCCAGTACAAGATTAACAACTATCTTTTCCTTCCCATTCATCTATATTAAAATTACTTAATTAATTAATAAAACTATTAATTTTTTTAATAATATAAAATTAAATAAAGTGAAAAGATAAAATAAAACATGCTATATTTAATTAATATTAAAAATAGTATTATAAAAAATATATTTATTTAATTGATTACTTTTCCATAACAATTTAATGTACATAATTTAATAAGATTTTTTTAATCATTCTCTTCTATATATTTGATAAATAAGCTAATTTATAAGAAAATTTTGTTAAAAAACACTAACCTTTATATAACTTATAAGAAAGTATCTTGTAACGATTTAGATTATTATTTTAAATTATTGACATATGTCTGTTTGCATTGCAAACTAGTAACAAGATATATAAAGTAACTGCACTCTGACGGTGAAAGAAAAAAGCTAAGCAGCGTTCCAGCTACAAGTCGACACTGTGTAACACTGTGTCACACAGTGTATGACTGTGTTCCGTTGTTGGAAAACACCCAATATTTACAGCACAACTCGCTCACGCTTTAAACAAGAATAATTCTATTTTAATAATTCTCTATTTTAATAATTCTGAATTCTCGCGTCTGTCTTCGATGACAGTTTGCCAGAGACTCTCTCAGCTGATCTTGTTGTTTACTTCTTCTCGATTTTCCGTTGTCAGGACAATCCTCGCTCAGATGTCAAAATCAACATCAGATGCCTAAGGCTCGCGGACAACGGACGTCGCCACAAACGTTGTGGCTCGGACACAACAATATAAAACAATGTGGAAAGGAAAACAAGGGGGTGAAAGGGGGGACGGCGACGTCTGCCTTACGATAACATCGCTGCTGGTTCGCTTCGTCGCGATTGTCTATTCGCTGGTGGTGAGACAAAGATCGATTCTTCGTTTTTATCTAACTAATCTAGCTCGCTCATGAACATAGCACAGAACAGAACCAAATAATTATGGACATAGCACGGAATAGTACCAACAAATTGTGGACATTGGCTTAGTAGTTCATGTCCATGAAAAATGGACCCAGTTGGCGCTTCGAATCAGCCAACTTTTCCATAACGCTGTAAATGCAGCTATGCCCGCTCTCAGACTTCTCTCTGCTTATAGTATAGTCAGGTCTTATATTTAAGACCGTCTTAAGTTCACTTTCAGATACCCCGTAGCCAATGAAATGATTTGTAGCATCTGAAGATAAACTTAAGACAGTCTTAAATATAAAATCCGACTATGGGTGCGTTCGGGGAGCACGCTATTCGCACAATAAGTATCTAAGACCGTTCGAGGAGACGCTTTGTGGCGCTATAAAATCGATAATGACATCACTCTCAAAGCAGCGTGACGTCATTATTCGCGCAATTTTTCGCTATCATTTTCGAGGGCAGCAAATGCTATTAGCGCTAATTGGCGCTTATTCTTTCCTCGAACGTTCGATTGTGCTTTAAAGTGTTAGTCTATGATCTGTTCTTTTTAACTGCTGTTCTTTCAACCAATTACAACAGTGCAACCAGAAAGAACAAACCAATTGCGTCAAAAGTCAAATAAAGACAATTTATTAAACTGTGAGAAACTGTATTCACAATGGCTCAACCACTTAGTTAAATATCTGAAAATGTCGAAATTCATCTTTTAGATGAAAACGATGTGACATACACAATAAAAGTATCGCCAAATGATGCAGCGCGTGCAGAAAATGGTAATTATGATGACAGAGGTTATATAAGTATTCTATATACTAATAATTATCCAAGTATAGAAGATAGATCAGTTGATATAATGGAAATTAATAAATTAGATTATAATAAAAGAGTGTGATTGATTTATGTCTCCTTTAATATATAGATATTATTCGTTATTCTTTTAGATATGATATTTGCTACTTATCTTCTAGAAAGAGCAAAATCACAAGATTCAGATTTTGATGCAGCAAGTCTGTCAATGGAGTCTTCCAATTCTGAGGATAATAATGAATCAATGTTTAAATGGTCTTATGTGGCAATTCTATTGCTGGTAGAAAAGTATTGGCTGCAAAAAAATAACATTGTATCGGGTAAAATGCCCCAGAAAAAAGTATGGAATAATATTGCATCAGCATTATCTGTTAAAGGCTATAATGTCACTGGACCTCAATGTCTTTCAAAATTTCACGGAATGAAACGAACTTATAAATCTATAAAAGATCACAATAGCAAATCAGGGAATAATCTTAGAACATGGCCTTATATGGAAGTCATGGAATCTTTGCTTGGTGAACGACCTATTATGTCGTCTCCAGCAATAGCCTCTTCAAGCAGTATGTGTTCTAATTCTAGATCTAATAGAGAATCTAACTTATCAAGTGCAAATATATGTAACAATGCAAACTCAAGTAATAAAAATTTAAGCTATTCAAATTGTTGGAAGCGCAAGGCACAAGAAAGTACATCAAACATTGCTGAATCAATTTTACAAAGTCGGAAATTGGCTAAGAACAACAGTGATCAGAGGCACAAAGAAAACATGGACTTTGAACAGCAAATGCTAGAATTCATGGGTAAAATTTTAGACAAATTATAAATGTTTTTATTTTAATTTACATGCAACAAAGATAAAACGAAGTTGTAGTACAAATTATAAGATTGTTTCCTTTGTTTTTGATAAAACATGTACCATTTATTTTCTTGTTTACTTCTTTTAGTACAATTAATATTTTATTTAGTTTTGTAAAATATAGTATAGTAGCTGGTACATCTATTATACTGCGTTCTGTCTTCCTTAATATTTTAAACATATTCTTAAAATTTGCTTTATTTTTTAATATTAATAATTAATATTAAGTTTATACACATAAGTATTCACTAATGTCTTCCCATTGTAATTTGAATTATTTTGACGATTTTCAACTTTATGCCTATACATACATATTTTTATAATATAGTTAATTAGTTAGATAAAGTTGTTACGTAAACATGGTCATAGACGCAACGCATAAAGTTGTGAAAATCGTACAAATAACAGTTATAATAGCAAGAGATTAATAACTTCCTGTGTATATCTGTGATAAATTGAATAATGGTTAAATGCATAAGTGATACTTAATGTTAAGAACACTGATATATAAAATAAGATTTTTCTTTCTATGTTGGAACAATTAAAATGTTTGGTAAATATTTCTGATGAAAGTTATGTGGAACAGAATTACTACATTCAGTTAACTTAATTAGTCTATTATAACAAAATTAATCAATCATATTGATCAGAAAAATAAATTGGTTCATTAATTTTGCTGCTTGGTCGATCGAAAAAGTTAACCAGAGTTAGTGATATTAGTTCTTTATGTATAACTAAGTATTAAATACTTAGTATTACTTATACAGTGTTACATATATGTAACTTGTTTTTATTTTTATTGTACCTCAAGACAATACAAAGTATTTCATTTTTATTTTGTCGAAGGGAATGATTAATTAATATTAATGCTTGGTCGACCGATTAAGTTAAGCAGGGTTGGTGATATTAGTGTCTATGTGTAACCAACAATATTACATATATATAATTTGCTTTTATTTTTATTGTACCTCAAGACAATACAAAGTATTTTATGTTTATTCTGTCGAGGGGAGTAATTGTATGTGTTAAAAATTAATTATAAACTATTATAAAACTAATATCAATAACAAAATGTATCTTTCATTTTATTCTTTTACTTTTTGTCCTAAATGAATTAATAATGAAGAGAATGTACTTATTATTTTAGAAGTAACACGGAAATGGCAATTTTTAAATATAATACTATTATAAAAATAAATAAAGAATTCTTTTATATGTTATACTATCTTAATTTTATTAAACATGTACATATTAGTTTATATCTATGTTACAAAAGTATAAAAGATAATAACTTGTAAACTTCTTTAAAATAAAAAATACATTGCATTCCTAGCAAAATTAGAACTGTTTTAAGATTTATATAAGTCTTATTGGAAGTCTATGGCTAATTCTCTTTTCAGAACACCTGTTGTATCATCTGCAGCAACTTGACGAGGAATATCATTATCTACTTCATTATTTAATAAAACAATGTCAAAATCATCATTTCTTAGTATACAAATATTATGCATGACACAACAAGCAAGTATATAATGAGCAATTAAGTCAGTCCGATTCATGGATAGGTTGTGTAATAAACTTCTAAATCGACCTTTCAAGGTACCAAATGCTCTTTCAATGGCGATTCGTGTTGAAGAATGGCAGAAATTATAATTTTTTTGTCGTTCAGTCAAATGACCATTATCACGATATGGAACCATTAAATTATCATGAATTTTATATGCAGCATCAAGTAAATGGGAATCATCAGGAAATTTTTCTGGGTTACCCAATGCATCTTGAATTTCTGACTGACGAAAAACGTGTTGATCATGCACAGAACCTGCATGTCCAATATAGCCGTGCGTGAAACGAGCTTTGTGATCACAGATCCCCTGGAAGAATATTAAGTACGATATATTCAATATATACAATATAGTGAGGAGGATAAATTCTTCCATCTAATATACTAAGTACATATTACAAACTTGTAGCTGAATGGAATGGTGACCTTTCCGATTAACATAGGCTTCTGGATGTATATGTGGAGATGGGATATTGATGTGAGTATCATTGATAGCTCCTATGACTTTAGGGAAGGAACTAATTACTTCAAATCCTGTCCAAACTTCTTGGATAGCGTTGCCTGTTGGCCATTTAATTAATACTGGTGCTAAATCTGCAAGTATCTTGGTAACTCGACGTGTTGCTAATAAAGCTGTTGATCGACTCACATCAAACTTTTCACATATTGATCTAGGATTAAAAAAATTATGAATGAAAAATGCAACATTACCTTGAGTAGGTCTTATTATTAGATATAATGTACTAACCTGTAAGAATCTGGTGTAGTCATTCGCCAAATAGCAATAAAAAACTGTTTCTCTGGGGAGATCATTCCTAACCCTGGATACTTTCTCTTAAGTTTTGGGGCAATTATCAAGAGTACAAACTCAAAAGTGTCTCTGGATATTCTAGATAAGAAGTGTGTAGAACTAAAATTAGTACAGACATACAGCGTATTCGACTGGACCTGGGTTAACCCATGCTGGGTTACATAAACTCAACTTAGGCCCAGTTTCACAACTTGCTTTAAACGGAGTTTAAAGCTAATCCGATGGTTAAAAGCAATTTTAACCATAAAGTATATGCGCATATACTATTGCTTTTAACCATCGGTTTAGCTTTAAACTTCGTTTAAAGCAAGTTGTGGAACTGGGCCTTATTAGTCGAACGTATACTATATTATATTATATAGTACATGTTCGATCAATAAGCTGGGTTTATTTAACCTAGCATGGGTGAACCCAAGTCCAGTCGAATATGCTAATAGAAAAATTTAGCTAATTTCTTTCCAATAAATACCGAATATCACTATACTAAACACTTTTTGTTGAAATTTCAAATGACATTATTGAAAAATTACATTACATTACATTACATTTATGTTATAATTTCTCACGTAACAATGTAAATGTAATAAAATACATATTGCATTTACTTTGCTGCAATATTTACTGAGCTACCATAAATAAATACATAATGTGAAATATGTTCACCATTCTATGATATATGTATAGAACTTTGAAAATTAATTAAAGATAATTTATCATTACCTAAAATTCTTGATCTTTCCACCTAGGTATCACCTCTTCCACATAATTTTGTAGTCTTGGCAGTTTCTTCCGACGTCCTACTTTTAAATTAAAGAGTAAAAGACTTAATAATTTTTTTCTTTTTTGGTTATCCATATTTGCACCAACATCAGCCATATTGTAACGATAAATTCACCCAAGTAACGTTCGAGCAGCTCGAAAGCGTAAGCTGCTTATAGTCTCTCCGAACGCATCTATCAGCGTTAGCGTTTGTTGCGTGATAGCGTGCTCCCCGAACGCACCCTATGAATACTGACTTAAAGCCTGTATCGCACTACGGGTTGGGATTGAATATTGGATTGAAATTTAACCAATTAGGACTTTACTATATTTCAGATTCTTTTCTTTTCTTCAATTGGTCAAATTTCAATCCAATCTCAATCCATATTCTGATACGGGCTGTAGGACTCTAGTATGCTGGTGGCTTAAGATGCAGGATGAGGATGTAGGATGACGTCTCGTACAGAGATTGGATGATACGCGGTAACTGCATTACCAATCATGTAGCGTTTCGTGTCACATATTTTCAAATAACGCTTTTAATTGGTTATATGGTACATGGCATGAGAAAATACAAGTGCAATTAAAGTAAGCTGCTTGTTTTTATCTACAGTGTCATTATCAAATAAAAAACAAGGGTTAATCAAGAAATTAACGAATGTATTGATTTATGTATGAGTAGTTTTTGTTAGTGTTAAAAGTCAACATTGGTCACGTTAAAAATTAATCATTACATTCAGTGGAACTAAAAAAAGCACGTATACACTACGTATATTGTTATTTTCTTCGCAGCGTTTGTGTTGCATGTGTCATTCCTTATAAAATACTTTCATCATTGTATTTTGCATCGACAACTTTGAACGAAGGTTTCCTATTATGTCTCTGGACGAGGTAAGAATAATGATCCAAATTAATTTACATCTATTATAATAGATGTAATTTCATACATTATACATATACGTATACGTATATACGTATACGTATATACATATACGTATCTCGTAAAAACCGTCCATTTGTAAAGCTCTTTACAAGTGAATAATGAATAAATATAGGATGATACTTATATCATTTGTCAACTTTCTTAAACCTTTTATACAATTACACAATTAATTGAGTTGCATAAGATTAGGTTAGAATTATTTGTATTATATATTACAAATATATTATATATTACAAATATTAATTTTACGGGCCAACAATTTAACAACTAATGGTTAACCCATACAGCACAGAAGTTGCAGCAGCATTGCAACATTGTTGCAATATTTTTTCAACTTTGTGTGCTGTATAAGTAATTAGCACCAAAAATGTCCATTATCTTTATAAAATGTCAGCAAAGAAAATTTTAAGTATTTTTATTATAATTTACAATTATATATTATAATTATACAACTATTATTGATACATATACATAGGTTA
The DNA here is from genome assembly GCF_003227715.2 of Harpegnathos saltator. NCBI lineage: Eukaryota > Metazoa > Arthropoda > Insecta > Hymenoptera > Formicidae > Harpegnathos > Harpegnathos saltator. Next base: position 472,240 of record NW_020230379.1, read on the forward strand.
TTGTCAATTATATTTTCTTATTAAATTATAATTTATGTTGAATAATGAAATCATCGCAAAAATATTTTTCTCAGAGATTTAATACAGCAGCTATAGCAGTAAAAGAACTAGCTGCACAACCAGCAGATGAGGACTTACTTGAATTATATGCATTGTACAAACAATCTATCATTGGTGATTGTAATACAGGTATACCTACCGCATATTTTTTATATTATTACTATAGCCAATTATTATAGTGTGCTCACATGTATAATAATTTAGTCAATGTTTTAACTTTCTTTTTTAGAGAGACCAGGCATGTTGGATTTTAAAGGAAAAGCTAAATGGGATGCTTGGAATAATAAGAAAAATATGTTATCAGAAACAGCAAAAGAGCAATATATCGCTAAAGTGGAAGCATTAATTGCATCAATTGGAAAGAAATAACTTGTCAACTATTTCTTTGTGTACACATATAGAATTATACTTCATAAAATTTTTTTATTTTTAATAGCAAGCACTAGGAGTATTGCAATACACACGAATAAATGATTGTATATTGTTTATAGATACAATAAAACACCAATTCCTATTCTGCAATACCTTTATCAAAATTATACGACATACATAATTCAAATAGGTTTCTCATTTTGTTTCACTCAAAAATTTTATAGTTATTTTTTTATTATAGTAAAATGGACATAAAAATGCTTTTTGTATACTTCTTTGCTGTAATTTATTTCTTTACATAAATAATCATAATTTGACCTTTATTATTTGCATAGCTTTATATTGGAATTTTATGTTTGTGACATTAATGTATATTAATAATGTATTTCTATAACATTCTTATCATTATGTACACATATGTAAATAACTAATCAAAGGAAACATTCAATTGAATTCATTATATCTAACAAAGTTTTAACAGCATTTAGTTGTAACTTAAGTCAGTAAATAACGCTAACCAGTGACAATAATACGCAGCGATGAAAAATAAATTATTTTTAACTATTATTAACCAATATGAGATAAGGCATTTTTATTATTTGAATATCATAAATCATCAATTATGACAACCTATGTTTAATGGAGGTTTAAATTAGCAAGAAATATTGGTTACATTCTGTGGCTAGATGGACATGAACTAAGATTATCCGCAAGTTGTAGAATTCAATTCGCAAGGTAAGCGATCGTGCTGTCACATACGCTACTTAAATAAACTCAGAGATTATTTTTACAAAATTAAATAATCTCGGTCCAACGATAGCAGATAAAAGGTTTTGCCTTGTTACTTTTACAGACCAAAAGTTAACAGATGTCTTTTGAAAATATATTTTATTAACAAGAGCTCGAATAATGTCGATATGTTAAGCCAGATTATTAGTTACTCATCAGAAATATTACCTTATTTTTAGGAAGTCTATATATAATTTAACAATACTTTTTTTTTCATTTCCATTGGATAATAGATAATATTGAATAGTAGATAAAGAGATAATGATAAAAATGGAAATTTACATTAATCAAGTCTACCATGTATCAAGAGTGTATATTTAACTTGAATATGTAAGGAACTTGGCAAAAAAATTATTTTCTCTTACTTTTATCATGCTTCTTACTCGTATGCGGATGATGATGCGTCTTTATTCTGCTAGCTTTTAAATAGTCGCTGTGCACCGCGTTCGAGCTATGGCTACTCATCGTGTTATCGTTGATGTTCTCACAGATTTGACGACTCGTCGATGCTTCGTCGAACCTAACACACACATAAAACAAACAGAATAACGGAAAATCGAAGCTTGCGAAAGGTATGCACGCGTTCGGTTTGTTTTCATTTTATGTAAATTTCAATAAATGCTTCGATCGCTCAGGTTTAGAGAACTTATCTCACTGTCATCAATGGTCGGTCTTAAGAAATAAAACACATTAAGAACGTATCTGACGGAACGATGGCGTTGACGAATGAAAAGTAAGATAGAAAGCAGGAATGCTAACATAGTGTCTAAGATAGCAGGTGTTCGTCTACAGATATTCAAATGATGACAACAGGACTTTCTCAATTGCATAGGAGAGATCGAGCGAATAAGATGTGATTTAACTGTACGTTATTGATTGTGGTATGCCGTTCACCGTCTTTGACTTGAGTACGTCATCTTCATAGGACATAATTGTCTCTTTCCCATTCTCAAAAACTCTGAAACAAAATTAAAGAAAAACGAAGATAGTTATCATATAATATTATTGTATTTTTATTGTATATAATTTTTATGCAATAAAAATATAATGTTAAATAACTTACTTCTTGGTTGTAATTTTTTTTCCGTTAATGAAACGAGTCGAAGTGCTGGTACGTTTCATAGAAGTACCACCACTCATCCCGTCGAAATTAGTGAAAGTACCGAAGGAAGTGAAATTTGTAGGAGCACCGGCATTTTCCAATAAATCATCGAACGGTAGACGGAAGCTAAGTCCAAAAGGCCCAAAGAAAGAAGTACTGAGACTATTATTAGTCGAATAATTATGTCTATTTGCACCTCCTCTCCGGGAACCACCATGAAAACCTGCGATATATGGTACAAAACGATTGAATAAAATACATATATAATGTACTCCAATTATTTTTCATTTCAATATATTATCTCACATAAGATATGACAATCTTACCGGAAAACAAATCTTCGAATGGCATACCATCAAAGAATTCTCTAAATACTTCTTCAGGATCTCTAAAGACGAACGTGCCAGCAAAGTGCGGATCAAAATCATCTCCATGGCGCCGTTTACCTCCAGGCATTTGAAGACCGTCTTTGCCATATTGATCATAAACTCGTCTCTTTTTTTCTGAAAATTCCCAAATGAAAATATTACTTTCTCAAGTTTTTAATTCAAGCTTACTATTTCACTCCTGCTGATTTTAATAAAAATCCAATAAGCAAGTTCTGCAAAACTTGCCAAAGGTTAGTCCGATATATATGTATACACATACATACACACATACAATATGTGTGTGTGTGTGTGTGTGTGTGCACACACACGCGCGTGCATAGTGCCTGATGTAATATAGAATATTAGGAAAAATCTTTATAGAGAGAGCCATGATATCTCACTAATGGATTCATTATATACCACGGACCCTAACACACATTGTTTATGATATAATAATTGAATTTCATATCTTGTTGAGAATAACTTTCAACATAATTATAAATTGCTAGCTGTTAATACACTGACAATAACGCAAGGCAAGGTTAACTACAACGCGTGATTATTCGGCATGACATTAGATGGGAAAACATGTCAAATCTTTGCATTGTAATTTTTAAAAAGATGAAAATATTAAAGCGATATTGGGAGTATTACATCTCGATATCTATATCATATTCCAATCATCTTCGTCAATAAAAATCTTATAAAAGATATTTACAAATCATATCATATTTTGTGACTTATCAATATCATAAGATATTTACAAATCAAATCACAAAACATACTCGCGCAATTTTTTAATTTTCAATATTCTAATTGCTTGTGCTAATATCTTCACCACATTGAATATTTTGAATTCAGATCGCATTTGAATTCTTTTGATGAGACGCGAGAGAGAATACTTTGTAGCATAATATTAAAGCAAATAAAAAAATTAAAGAAAACTACAATACACAATGCTCTGATCACTCTGCAAATCTTTTTTTTTTTCAAATGGTACCAAAATATCGTTGAAAAGGAGAATCAAAGAAACTCCGGAAGGTGAACCCACGGCCAGGCCTTGATGCCGCCTTCTGATATAAGTGTTGATCATAAGTACGTCTCTTCATATCTGAAAAGATTTTTTATATCGCCCCGATCTTCTTTTTATATAAGTTTTTACACTCACAAATATTTCTCGCTCGTACTCGTATTCGCTTTTAAAAACTATAATTTGTAATTCGTATTCACGGAAGGAAGTTATTAGTTGATGTTTTTGCTAAAAAAAAGCAGCTGTTTAGCCCTAGTTGTTAATTTTAAAACTCGAATGGTTTTACAAAATTTAACGACATTAAATATTGATACATTGCAGGATCACGTGCGTTTTTATCGTGCGTTTTATCTTTATTAACAAAGAAACATTTTTTAGTGATATGACATTTTCTATTATAAGAGAACCATATAATATCTTTATTTGTACATTCAGAAAAAATTATTAGGTCTGTTTTCGTTTTCAGAAAACATTTGAACTAGTGTATATTAGTGTAATAAGTTAGAATGAAAAAAAAGTACATCTGTTTCATTCTAACTTATCGTACTAGAGCAGAAGTTCTTCAAAAACAAACAGACCTATTATCTTATTGTCAATAAATGACTAATCAACAAATTATTGATAAATCAGAACACTCACCGTCACTCAATACTTCATAAGCTTCAGAAATTTCCTTGAATTTCTTATTCGCTTCTTCTAAATTATCTGGATTCTTGTCCGGATGCCATTTCAAGGCCAATTTTCTGTATCTAAAAAACGAATATATCAGAATTATTAGCATTTCGCAGTATTTCTATTATTGTATAATATTAAACTGGATCGCTAGATAAGGTGATAGTTTATATTGAGTCATTATTCCACATATTTAATTATTATTTCATAAGATTTATTTTAAGCCCAAACAATCTAAGTTAACAGATTAAACTTACGCCTTTTTGATGTCACCACTAGTAGCAGTCCGTTGCACTTCGAGTACTTTGTAGTAGTCGACCATCCTTTAGTATGTTTGATTGTAAATCAAAGTTTAGACAACCACCTGTCGGACATTCTTCAATAAATATCTTTATTAACTGATATGAAGTAACAATTAATGAATGAATGAATCGATTTACATATTGTAACATTACAAAGAAACATATGATCGAAAAACTAACGTTGATATTGTTAATCGTCGCCATATTTTTGTTCAAGTATTCGCATGTTTGCAACGATTATGATCATAATATTACAGCGAAATATTGTCCAATATTTCGACGATATTTTAACACGTCTTTGTATTGATCAATTGCACATATATAACTTTAACGATTAAAATCGATCACAATGTAAGAGTACACATAACATAAAATGTGTATGATCATCACAGCACCGTACCGATATTTTAAATAACGATAAATACTATAACGATTAAATTATTGAGCGACGCGTGATGATGAAATTTTGATGGAAAATTAAACTTAAACTCGCAAACCGGTCACTAACGAAATTGCTAAAGTTAGCCAAGTCGACTATCGAAAATAGTTGGAGACATCAGAGGTGGAGGTCATTACGGTATGTAGCGCTGCGGCTGCTATCGTAGCTACAGCTGTTTAGCATTTTATGTATCGATATATCGGTTGTTATTGACTAATTGATTGATTAGCAAAATTAAGTGAAGCGAAATAAACACGCCAACAGTTTGCGAATAGCAATCTCAATATAATCGACGTACCATCACACATTTTCTTCTAAGTATTTGACTAATGTAAAATTCGATATTGCTTTGGCTAATTGCCAATATTATTCTTGTATTCGATAATTAAATCCGTGTCAAATACAGGAAAATTATATACAAACTTTGTTAGAGCGGGAATCGGTGAAACATGAACTAATAAACGTATATGTACATGCTTTTACCTACGAATAGTGCGAAGCTACGCGTGACTCATACTACTTTTGGATTTGATTTTGGTCTGCATACACTACCTACGCGAATGCTCTCAGGTAAAGCTTTATTGCGCGCGAAATACGACTCACGGCGTAGGTGCCTTCTGACGTGATGCGTGTTCACTCCAATTTGTTTTCCAACTACGTAACATTAGAATATGAATTCAGTGCATACTTTTTCTATATTTTGCCATATCTGCATTTAATTATTATCTTTATTGTCAAAATGTAAATAAAAATTATTCAAATTTTAAATTTTAACAGAATTTAATAGAAAGAAAAAAGAAAAACTATCATTAAACACTTCTTAGTTAGGCAAATTTTATTAATCAACCATCAAACTTACAAAGAATATATAGGTTTATTCAAAATGATTTTTATCTGTTTGAAAGGGGATATAACATATGTATATAAGCAGGACAAATGAAAGGAAATTCTAGTGGGCGTCCTTATGACATCATTTTTACATATTTGGCTATACAACATATTGAAAGAAGATTTTTAGTGTTCATCACAAAAATATATTCTTGTTTGCATAACTTTCTTTTTTTTCCTTTATATAATTTAGATCTCAGTGGATCATATATTACAAAGCACGATGAATACTCAGATAGGTATTGCACAATTATACATATATTATTTCTTCAGTATTACTATATAAAGAATATATTATATTGTTTACAACAAAAACAGTTATAAACATAATATTTACTAGCAATTTGCTATATTAATACATGATTTTTATATTAAGAGAATTCTATTCCCAGTTATATATGCTTATATATATGTGTGTGTACATATACACACAAACATATACATATATAATTATATATGTATAAATATATAAAATTATTTCTTATAAAATGTTGATTTAAATAGTATTTGATAAATGCACAGATTATAAAGAAAACATTATCAATCAGCTTCTCAGACAGTACCGAATATCCAATGGATGTACGTTTGATGTCCAATTTATGTCCATATGTCTGACTTACGTCCGTGGACATAAATTGGATGTAACAAGGATGTCCTTATTAGACATCGGACCTGTAGGATGTCCAATGGATGTATATCGAACGTCCTATGTCCGAAGTTGTGACAAACGTACGTCCTATGTCCGAAGTTGTGACAAACGTACGTCCTATGGACGTCTTTTGTAAAAAATGGACATATAACGGACATCCAATGGACATCCGTGTGCTATCTGGGTTTATTTCTTAATATTTCCCAATATATACTTAAATACACATGTTTTAATATCCTGATATAAAACCTAACCTAACTCAACATTGTAACACCTCAACATTATTTATCCTTGTTGTGAAAAAACATATTTTAAATTTATATATCAAGAATCGGAAATCAAATTCCAAAATATATCATTTCTGCTATTGTTTAATTTTATATTAAAGTAAAAGAAAACTATATGTCAGCTAAGGGAGAAAGATTTTCATTTTTATATATTTTAAAATTCAAAAGAGCAAATTATATAAATGTATATACATATATATATTAGTAAAAACTTAATTATTATGATATTTCAGATGCTGTTTTAAGTATTATTGTCAATGAAAATACTGATCATTCTATTAATTTAAATTAATAAGCAATCATATATGTTATCAAACAAAACATATTATTTTACGTAATCATAAAATATAAAAGAAATATGTAACTTGATATTATTGATGTTATATTGTATGTTAGAATAAGTTTAGTTGTATGTTACTCAGGAATAAAATAAAATTTAAATTTATAATATAAAGTGATAAATATAGTTTTCATAATCTACAGATCCAGATAAAAGACAAGATCACTTCGCTTCATGCTATTATGATTTAATTATATTCCATACAATTCTATAAAATATTATAATATAATAAATTTCTTCAGCAACTTGACTATTCTATTCACGATACTAGAATCAATGATAAACTGACTGACAAATAAAGATCTTAATTACTATTGTTTTAATACCTATTAGGTAGTTTGATGCAACTTATAAATATGTTATATTTATTGATTAATTGAAAATAACATATTTGTGTCTCTCATAAGCTTCAATTCAAATAAACATTTAACAACATTTTGCTAACTAAACATTAAAATAAATTTGAATAGCCTCATATGTAGTTGTTAGTACATTAGTCATATGAGACGTGTATGCTTTGGATATATCTAAACAAAATGTCACCTTTTTTCGAGAGTTAGTATAGCATAAATTGTAATATATAAAAATAAAAATTCCACAATCAAAAGATGAATACAAAAGCATATAGCAACATTATACGACGAAAAATGACATGTTCGTCATGATTAAAACTTACCAAAAGTGGTTCCTGTTCTTTATACATCAATCGCCAATCGTACTCGTTAATTGATTTAGCTGAAGAAATCAAGGATCAAGAGTAGACCGTTTTGTTTTCCGATCGGGAAACAGAACACGTTTGCGCACAAAAATGAGGAAACGCAGTTACACCTTGAAGTTTCCACAAAGCTCGATATTCAACGTAGACGACGATTCGTTAGATAAAAAGACTGCGTTCCGAAATTCACTGCCAGTACTGAAAATACATATGTGGGCTGCGTTCCGATATTCACTGCCAGTACTGAAAATCTATAATATATGTGACATAAAGTATATATTTTCAATACTAGCAGTGAATATCGGAACGCAGCCCAGGTCTGTTCTTTTCAGCTGCACTGCGGAACTAGTGCGATAAGTTAGGATGAGACAACTATATTTTTTCTCACTTTAACTTATTGCACCAGTTCAGTAGTGCAGCTAAAAAGAACAGATCAATGGTCTGTTCTTTGTAACTGCACTGCTGAACTGGTGCAATAAGCTAGAATGAGAAAACCTATATTTATCTCACTTTAACTTATTGCACCAGTTCAACAGTGCAGCTATAAAGAACAGACCAATAGTTTGTGTTAAGCTAAGACTCCATGTATGCGGTGAGCTGCGGCAAATGCTGCGGTGACCAATCAGGAGGGAGGCGCAAGTCCGGTTGCGGCAAGCTCCGGCATGCGTCTGTCTCCTGATTGGTCACCGCAGCCGTTTGCCGGAGCTCACCGCATGCATGGAGTCTTAGCTTTACGCATACTATAGATTTTCATTACTGGCAGTAAATATCGGAACACAGCCATAGGGTGCATTTGGTGCATTTAGTACTACAACCGCTCACTGAGCGCTCAATGAGCTTTTACATTTGGTTGATATATTCTTTTAGATTTAAAAATATACACCAATCAAATGAAAGAGCTCACTGAGCGCTCAATGAGCTTTTACATTTGATTGGTATATTCTTTTAGATTTAAAAATATACATCAATAAGATGCAAGAGCTTACTTAGCGTTCAGTGAGCGGTTATAGTACTGAATGCACCCATTATTTATCATTATAATGGATGCGTTACGATATTCACTGCTAGTACTGAAAATCTATTATATACGTGACACAAACTATATATTTTCAGTACTGGCAGTGAATTTTGGAACGCAGCCATAGGGTTTATTCTTTTTAGTTGAACTAGTGCTGCACTTGAACTGCATTGGTTCAGTGGTGGTACTACATAATTTTATAGGCCGTGTTCCTTTTTTACTGGCAGTGCTGTCGAAATGACGTCATAACAGTACACTGCCAGAGTCGTTCCGAAATTGATTTAGTACTGCCAGTAAAATTGTGATGTCGTATTTCGGAACAACTTTCAGTGTACTGTAAACTGCAATAAACCTTTCGTGCCAAACCGTTCGTTGTATATATATAAAAGAACAAAGATGAATATAATTGAAGATGAATAAAAATGCGAAAATGTTAACATGTTTTACAATTGTATAAACATTATGCGAAAGCAGTGATACTTCTGACGAAGATACATTGTTACAGTTAATATATCCTTCTGCGCGATGTATTCGACCATGCATAAAAAATTACTTTGATACTGTTCAAGAATATTCTAACACAGAATTCAAAAATCATTTTAGGTAACGTGAATTCTAATATAATATAATGTTGCTTTTACATTAGACTGCTATAAAATTATAATTCGAAAAGAAAAGATTTTCTTGAAAACAGTTATCTTTTAATTGCAAGATCTTACGTACAGTTTTTAATTTTTTATTAAACATTATTAAAACACAATTAGAAAGACAATCAGAAAGATTTGGGCGAAAAACAATTTCTGTAGAAGATCAGTTATTGATTGCAATATAGACTATGGCCCATATTCAGAACGCGCTAACAAAGATATTAGCGCGCTAACAAATCGAGATGTTAGCGCTCTTATTAGCGCGCATATTCTCAACGCGATGATAGCAGCATTTTATTAGGACATATCGATAATCACACGTGTTTAGAACAAAATCCCTATTCAGAACCACGAATAAGTCGTAACAGCGCGCTAGCATATCGATATCTTAGCAGCGCGCGATAAAAGTGGTCAAGGCCATGTATAAGCGCACTAACAGCTCCTGTCACATTTAAAGAAATAATAATAATAATTTAAATAATAATAATAATTTAAATCAATTATTGTTTTCTTTTCTTCAGCAGAAAAATTTTCCCTTCTCTTGTCGCTCATCTATAAAGATACGAACATGTATATTTATTAAAATTATCCGTTGTTAAGAGCAAGCAATGAATAATAAATAAGCAAAATTATAAGAATGTAACAAAATTATAAGAATGAAATGTAAATTAATATAATAAATAAACTTACTATACATACTTTGACAATATATCAGAGCACTCCACTTCGCAAAAATCGTCAACGGACATTTGAACATCGCTGGACGACGCGCGTCTCGTACTCTTACCGCATCCACATTACGCGATATGAAAAGAACCAATAGCTACATACTGCTCGGAAACGAGCACTCTTATTGGTTGTCATTGCGTCTTTAGGTAATAGTGCTCTGTTCTTGCGTTCTGCGTACGAGCGCTAACAAGCGCACCTACGAGGGTGGTCCGATAAGTACTTAGCTTACAAAAGAAAAACGAAAATTTTGGAAAAGTGGCGATTTATTTCTCAACATAGTCTCCTTTTAGCTCGATACACTTGACCCAGCGATGCTCCAACTTCTTTAACCCGTCTGAAAAATACGTTTTCTCGAGGTCTGCAAAGTAGGCCTCCGTGGCGGCGATGACCTCCTCATTCGACTCAAATTTCTGCCCGGCGAGTGACTTTTTAAAGTTTGGAAACAAAAAGAAGTCGCACGGGGCCAAATCTGGAGAATACGGTGGATGGGGCAGCAGTTCGTAGCCCAATTCGACCAATTTGACCGTGGCGAGGGCGGAGGTATGAGCCGGTGCGTTGTCATGGTGGAAGAGCACTTTTTTCTTCGCCAAATGGGGCCGTTTTTTGCAATTCGGCGTCGAATCGGCCCAATAATTCGGCATAGTACAGCCCTGTGACCGTTTTGCCCTTCTCCAGGTAGTCGATGTAGATCACACCTTGTGAATCCCAGAAAACGGTGGCCATCACCTTTCCGGCCGATAGGACAGTCTTCGCCTTCTTCGGAGCACGTTCGCCGGGTGAAGTCCACTGTTTCGACTGTTCCTTGGTCTCTGGTGTGTACCAGTGGATCCATGTTTCGTCGACGGTCACGAAACGACGCAGAAACTCCTTCGGATTGCGCTTAAACAGCGTCAAACACTGCTCTGAAGTGGTCTCACGGTTGCGCTTGTTGTCCGGAGTGAGCAAACGCGGCACCCATCGCGCCGACAGCTTTCTCATGCCCAAAATTTCATGCAGGATATGACCCACGCGGTCTTTTGAGATGCCTACTGTCTCAGCTATCTCGCGTACCTTCAATCGGCGGTCTGCCAATACGAGATCGTGGATTTTTGTCATGTTATCCTCCGTGGTAGCCGTTTTTGGGGCACCTGGGCGTGGCTCATCAAAAACCGACGTGCGACCACGTTGAAACTCGTTAAACCAATTTTTGACAGTCGTCATCGAAGGAGAAGAGTCACCGTACACAGCATCCAAGCGCTCTTTGATTTCGCTGCGCGATTTCCCTTCCAAAAATAAGAATCGAATCACCGACCGATATTGCTCTTTTTCCATTTTTCTAAAATCCGCGGACACGCCCGCTTCCACACGCGGTTAAAACAAAACTATGAGTCCGATTCGGCTGAAATTTCGACAGTAGCCGTCTACGAGAATGTACTACACGATAGTAAATTTCTCTTGCGATAGTGGCGCCATCGGGCGGTGAGGCTAAGTACTTATCGGACTGCCCTCGTATATATAAGGCCTGTTCTTTCTCGCATTACATGCTTAATATACATATATATATATATATAATGCAATCACTATTAATCACTAATAATAATTAAATACTATAAATCACTTAAACACTATAATTTACTACACAACTAAAAATGAAAAAAAGACACGTTATAATATATTAGGTGTACAAATGAATAATCCAAATTTTTCAGGTACATTCAAGGTTTATTTTAAAAGAAAGTAAATTAAATTGTTCAATCAAATTAAGTATTCGCTGTTGCTTTCTATAACTTTAAGCCATCTTTCAGGCAGCTAATGAATTCCATCTCGGAAAATGTTACGTCTTTGGACACGATAAAGTCGCCAAGCCATTTTCGGATCTTATCCACTGATTGAAAGTGCATATCGGACAAGGTGTGTTGCATAGACCGGAACAAGTGATAATCGGATGGAGCAATGTCTGGTGAATACGACGAGTGCTCCAAAACGTCCCAGCCAAGACTCATTATGGTGTCTTTTGTATTGGAAGCAATGTGTGGCCTGGCGTTGTCATGCAACAATTTCACTAGACGTTCTCCTTTGCCAGTATACAAGCGTTTTCGTTCCAATTCTTGACTCAAGCAGATTAATTGACGTTGGTAGCAGTCCGCAGTAACTGTTTTACCCGGTTCCAACAACTCATAATAAAGCACGCCCTTGATATCCCACCAAATGCAGAGAAGAACCTTCTTTCCGAAGCGATTAGGTTTTGCGACCGATTTTGATGATTCGCCGGGATTTACCCATGACTTTCTGCGTTTCGGATTATCATAGAGTAACCATTTCTCATCACCCGTAACGATTTTCTACAAGAAAGACTTTCGACGCTGCTTATTGAAAAGAGAAAGACACGCTGCCACTCGTTGATTTTATTGGTTTCAATGAGTTCATGCAGAACCCATTTTCTTTCTTTCTGGATCTTTCCCATCTCATGTAGACGTTTGGAAATCGTTTGCTGCGTTATTTCCAACTGTTCTGCAAGCTCTTTTTGTGTTTGTGCTGAATTTTCAGCGAGCAGTTGTTCCAAATCATCATTATCGCACTTCGGAGGGCCTCCAGGATGTTGTTTGTCGATTAAACTGAAATTACCACTTTTAAACCGCTTAAACCAAAATGCGCACACATTGTACGATACAACACCTTCGCTGAGAAAGGAATAAATCGATTCGCACGCTCTTACAGCGTTTCTTCCTTGTTGGAATTCGTAAAGAATGCAGTGTCGGATATGCACCTTATCTGTTGCCATTTTCGACTGTACTGAACTGAATACTTTTGAAGGTTATGTTGGGTCTTTCGCCAAACTATGGGCAAGATCACAGTGGTAGTACTACGTAATTTTATAAGAAAAACGTAAGCAAGGAAAAGAGAATAGATAAGATAGGAAAGTTGATGCTTATAATAATTCGTACTATCTAATAGCTTTTCTACGACAGATCGGGAATCTTTGGTTATAGAAGATTGTGTGATGTACTATTTGTAATGTTTTAGCTAAAGACGTTCGGCAATGGATAAAATAGTATAGTGATTTTTATGAAATTACTAAATATTATTTGGCTGTTTTGATATTTTTTTCCATTAAGGATTAAATGAATGTATACTAACAGCTAATATAACCTCATTTAATAATACATATAAGATATTTTGTCATCTTTATCCTGTAAGTATGCATTTTATTTATATATCTTATTATTAATAAGAATATTAATAATTGTAATAAACTAATTTATTATTTTATTTCGAATAACCTCTCTCTCTCTCTCTCTCTCAGTTAGTGAATATTAAACAATCTTCAACTAAAAAGGATTTATTAGAAAAGAAATTAATATTTGTAAAAAGAGAGAGAAAGAGATAGACCAATGTATGCAATAATGAGAATTTTAATGGAAGTAGAAATAGAAAAAGAAGAAAAAGAAAATTTACAATTAGAACGCATATTTTTAAGAGATTGAAGCAATCCATTTGATTAGCATAAATCTCCTGGGTACGTCCAGAGACATCCCAGGACCGTCCTAAGGATATAGGACGTCTCCAAGACATCCCTTGGATGTTTTCTGAATATATTTGCTATCAGGGATGTACGGTGCAGTTAGGGTAAAATATTATATAAAACATTTACTTTCATAAATAAATAATGATACTTATAAATAATAACATATACTAATAAGATTTTAATATAATTTTTTTTCATTATTGATTAAAATATAAGAAATGGAACAAATACAAGGTGGTTCAAATATGAATTTAATTTAATTAAGTAATTTTGTGTGTATGTGCGATAAGATATATGTATATATTCAATATAATATAAAATAATATTTACCCATAATTTCTTTTAAATTCATATGGATTTTCACTCACTTTACCACTCATTAATAACATTAGCAAGAACATAGACACCCTAAAACTAGAGAACGTACACACGTCATTATACAAACTGCCTCGTAAAGGTTAGGAAATAGATATAGAAAGAGCTATAAAGGTTTTTCTATTTCCAGCACTTCGGATGACAACCGAAACAACCCGATGATGCACGATTACTTACATAGTTACTACTTACATAGTTACTTTCTTCATATAGACAGGAAATTTCTTTCTATTTCTTCGTCTATCATTTTACGTGGTTCCATGGCAGGCTTTTGCATAACACATAATATATAACGCATAAGAGAATAAACCAATTAGTTTTCTTCATTTCCTTCCTCAGGACAGAAATGAAGAACTCTGATTGGTTGATCCTCTTATGTGTTGTGTATTATGCATTATGCAGAAGTCTGTGCTCTGGCCTTATATGTTCTTTTTAATAGCTGTATGTCAACATTGCATAATCACAAAAGAGCGGGAAAATCTATTAAATTTAAAATTGATTTCATAAATGCTTAAAATAATTTGGATTATTCATTTGTACATCTAATATTATAGAATATTCACTATATAAACACTAATAGCACTGAAGACTTTGCGTTTAGCGTTAACTGCACTGTGCTGTATTGAATTGTTTAACGGCATTAACTATTAACGGTCAATAACGAGGCAAAACAAGTCAAAATCAACTTATGGATAAGGGGGAAAGAAAGGAAAAGAGAGGGATCGACTATGCTGCCGCCTGGAACACCGACCAGTGAACTGAACTTCCGGAGCCAAAAAATACGGCGAGTTTGAACCCCCTGGTTGTACTGAAATTCTATGGTATATTTACACGAAGTATAAATTTTTAGTATTGGCAAGATTTCAGAATGCAGTCTATATGTTCCGATATTGGTTAGTTACTACAAGTTGCTTTTTGATTGGTTGCGCTTGCGTCTACGATTGTGAAAAATAGGCGCACGGCTAAATAGCAATCGCAAATCGCAATCGCCAGCAGCTTTTTTCTAATTGGTCAAGAAACGATCGTAAACGCAAATGCGAACGCAGACGCAATCGCCAATCGCTAGTGTGACACGCGCATAAGGCATATGGCATAAGGCATATCCCAGAAGAACCTGCCAATCACGGTGGTCCACGCGATGGCGAACTTGCGCAGTTGTAACTAGCCGCGTTTAATCGTTTTCTGCGCAACGTGAATCACATCAGACGATCGACTGCACGGATGCGCGAGATAGATGTTGCGCAATGGATCTTTGAATGCAACGGTTGGGCAGATTGGCCGTGGCCCGTATCCTGGGGATGTGGGGGGACATGTTGTCCGACCCACGGGGGTACGGGCGCGAGACGGCCGAGGCTGTCCGCCCGAAATGGCAGGCAAGCGGGGGTGTGGACTGACTTTCCATCTGGTGCAGGTGCTGACGGGGCATGGGTGTTTCGATAAGTACCTGCACCGGATCGGGAAGGAGCTCACCACCCGATGCCACCACTGCCCCGTGCTTATGGACACGGCGCACCACACTCTGGCTGTTTGTCCAGCCTGGAGTGAGGAGCGCCGTGTCCTGGCCGGGGCAGTGGGGTGCCGGGAGGAGGACATTTCGCTCCCGTACCTGGTTTAGGCCATGTGCGGGAGCGAGGAGGTGTGGGAGGCGACGGCCTCCTTCTGCAGGGACGTTATGTCCAAGAAAGAGGCCGCCGAGTGGGAGCGTCGACCGGAGAACCGCCTCAGGAGGAGGTGGGGTCGGCGCTTCCCCGGGGGGGGGTATTGGCAGCGGACCCGAGGTGGCACCGGCCGAGGAGGAAGAAGGACCTCTGGACAACAGGGGCCTAAGTCCTCCTCGGCCGCCTCGGGTCCGACTCCGTCCGCGGGGGGGGGGAGATCCGGGGAATCCGAATAGGGCGGGTCCATTGAAGGACTCGTCCGTGCTGGATCCTCTGGTTCCCCCCGTGCGTCGGATAAGTAGGGACAGGGGGGAGTGGAACACCTAGTTGGGGCTGGGTCCACTCCCCCAAAATCCTCCCCTCCTTGACTAGCAGGGAGGGGGGTAAGGAGGGAGGATGGATGTACTCTCTCTTCTTCATTGGAGACACCAAAAGGCCAACCGGTGGGGCAACCTGCCGGGGACCGCGCCCTGGATTCCCTTTGCGGAACAGGGTGCGGTATACAGGTGGCGAGGGGCTCCCGAAAGGGAGTCCTGGGGCCGGGGGTTGGGGAGGGAATGCGGGAGCAGTTCCCCTGACTCCCCTCCTCACGGTCCGACAGGTAGACATCCCGCAGGGGTTTTAGTCAGTAGGAGTCTGATATAACCCTCGGCCCCCCCAAGGGCCGAGGATATCCATGATGGATTTCCCCTGCGTGACCAAAAAAACGGTTGAGCAGATTGAGATCTCGTGCTGGTGCCTATAGCAGCAGTTCATTCTTCAGGCAAGAGCACAGGCTTTTGCATAACACATAATACATAACGCATAAGAGAATAAACCAATTACTTTTCTTCATTTCCCTCCTCAAGATAGAAATGAAGAACTTTGATTGGTTGATTCTCTTATGCGTTATGTATTATGCGTTATGCAGAAGTCTGTGCTCTGGCCCTTCGCGTTTTAACTTCTGAATTCGGATACATGCCGATTTTGAACTCGTACCGGTGTTTGCAGTAGCAATTCGCTCAGTGCGTTATTAATCTCTTCGCTCGGATTCACGCTGACGGATTAATCAGTACAATATGGAAACCGGTCGGCTTCTACGTGTCGTTTGGTCAATTGACCGATCACGCGTTTACTTGTGTTCGTGTTCGGCGGGTGTGCTAGCTCGGCAACCGCCGACGGCCTGCCGCCATCATCATTAGTGAACACGTCACGATCATTAGGCCCCTTGCACAATGCCAGGCAACAAGCAATAAGAATAAAAATAGACCAATCACAATCGACTATTACAAGAATAATCTATTGTGATTGGTCTATTTTTATTCTTATTTTTATTCTTATTGCCTGTTGCCTGGCATTGTGCAAGGAGCTTTAGTGTTTAATGTGCGTCCGAACAGTGATGTCAGATGCAATATATTGCGATGCTGCAGCGCATGCGTGAGATGAGGTAAAGCTCGCTGCTTGAGTAGAAGTCCCAGTATCGTATCTTTTTTAAGGTATTATAACGCCCGTATTATACTATGTATTGAGAATTGCAATCGAGTAAATTATCTAGATAATCTAAATCGTGGTTATTTTAGTTGATCCGATAGTAATTCTCAATCTATAGTCTAATATGAGTCTAATACAAATATTACGTAACAGTTACATAGTTGAGTGAAAAATTATAATGTTAATGTAACGTAATTGTTACTTAGTATCCACTGGAATTATAATGTTAATGTAACTGATATTTAGTATCTACTGAACAATATAACCTAAGATAAGGCACTCGCGCAAGAAACACGGGAAAACTACACCGGAGCCTGGAAGACAGCTGATCGGATAGCGTGAGCCCTTTTATGGACTCTGCGATGCGCTTTATTGCCGTCATTGGCTGCGTTTAGTAGAACAAAATGGCTGCGTTCAGAAAACACAACGGTTACACAACGGTTGAGTAATTCGTCAACGTTATTGGTCTGAATGTAAGGATCTAACAGTAACCAATAGTTACTGTTAGATCCTTACATTCAGACCAATAACGTTGACGAATTACTCAACCGTTGTGTAACCGTTGTGTTTTCTGAACGCAGCCAATGATCAGTAGAACAAAATGAGCGCTTAGTGATTATTGTCTGTGATTGGAGCATTTTTTTAGATTCTTCATAGACCCAGAAGTATTTACCAATCAGGAGCGAGAATCACTAAGCGCTCACTGATCACTTTGTTCTGCTGAACGCAGCCATTGGCATAGAGCTCCGTCATCTCACGCATGCGCTGTAGTGTCGCAATATATTGCATCTGACATCACTGCGTCCGAATTCTAGCGACGTGTCCAATTGCGCTCCTTTGAACTCTGTATGATGCTCTATTCAGATCTGAGAGAAATTTGTGTGACGTTAAATTAAACTGTTTTGTGTAACCGGCGTCGATGATTTGCGGAACGGAAAGCGGGAACTGACATGCGATAACCTTTTTTAATTGCTCGAAGTTCCGTCGCCGTCGCGCACCTCTGTCGACGAGCGAAATTCGGAACAACAAGTACATGACCGTTCGTCGCAAACACCTCCGTGTGTCTTCATTTCGTGCAATCTGTCAGCGACATTTTGTGAGTGTCAGCATTGACGAACAATAAAGTTTTTTGTGTGGTCAAGTAACTGGCTGTCAATTTCAATCTCCACTGTGAAGTGCGCGACGCCCAGGGCTCGCGTCCTTAGCAGAGCAGTTTCAGTCTTTCTCGCGCGTGCGATTTCTACGAGGTTCCGGCAATTCGCTTATCGCCAGCGGAAGTCGCGCCGCGCGAATACTTATAATTAACAGAAAAGTACAGTAATTAACAGAACAGTACAATTTTTAATATATTTTTCATGTTTTAATTATAGTATGTTTACAATACGTTTTTGCATTGTTGACATTACAATCATTTTCATCATTTGTAAACTTATTGATAGAAAAATACAATTTTCTTTTTATTTAAATACGTATTTTTTAAACGCCATTATTACTATGTATTTTTGAAGTCGACTTAATTTTAACATCAAATTCAAGAAAACTACAAAATAAGTGCGACTTTTAATCTTTTGTTTTGTATAATATCAAGTGGAGATATTTATCGCACCGACTGATTGTTTTTTTTTTCAGAAAACTTTGAGCTTGCATAATGTAATAAGTACTATAATTTTCTAATAAAAATGTAGAAATGTTCTCATGTTGAATAATAACATGTATTAAGTTTATGCATAAATTCCTGGAATTATATTTGGATGGCACTGTAATCTGAATGCTTAAACTTTTCAATTATATTTTATATTAGTGCCATTGGCTGAATTTGAGCTTACATACAACAGTTCATATTTATTTACTTAAATACATTTTTAGTCTAATTACATTTAATTATTTGATACTGCATGCTGCATTATTTTTATCGTGAAAAGTGCTGCTGAAATAAACAGAATTATTTGCAGGAACTATGGTAAGCATACTATAACTGAAAATATATGCCAATTTTGGTTCCAAAAGTTTTGAAGTGGAAATTTTTATGTTAGTGACAAACTTTGCTGTGGCTGACCTCAAGAAATGAAAGACAAGGATTTGGAAGTTCTACTTGCCAAAGATGCAGCTTAATTGTCTGTAGAGTTTAAGAAACAGCTTGCTATTAATCACATAGTACATCAACGCTTACATGCATTGGGAAAGATTTAGAAGGAAAGGAAATGGGTCTCACATCAACTGTTGGAATGAGCTATTGGCAATCGTCTCAATACTTGCATCTCATTCCTTGTTTGACAAAAAGAAAAAATTTTTGTACAGAAAATAGTAACTGCAGATGGATTTATTATTATATGATAATCCTAAACATAAAAAGAAGTAGTTAGATCCAGGACAACCTTCTATACCAAAGTGCAATATTTACACACATAAGATTCTCCTTTGCATTTAGTGGGACCGGAAGGACATGCTCTATTATGAGCTGCTCAAATCTGGTGAAACGATTACTGCAGAGTGCTACAGTCACCAATTGTTCCAGTTGAATGAAGAAATTCAGAAAAAAGGCCATGGACAGCAAAAGGAAATCAAAAAGTCATCTTGCTCCATAACAACGTTCAGCCACGTGTTGCTTCCGTGACTGAGGATACCTTACTGAAACTTGAGTGGGAAGTTCTACCACATCTGGCACATAAATCTTACTCCTTCAGGTTTTTACTTATTTCAGTCAATGCAGAATCATCTCTTTGATATATGATTTGATATGTGATTTAGGAATTTGATATGTGATTCAGAAATGAGAATAAAATATTGAAATGGGTCAATGAATTCATTTCATTGAAAGATGTGTCATTCTTCAATCAAGGAATCCATTTGTTGCTTGAAAAATGGTCCAAAATTATAGCAAGTGAAGAAAAATATTTTGACTAAACATGTATCCTTTTTTTTAATATATATAAATTAAATCTCTAAAAAAATCTCACAAACTTATGCACAGGCTTAATACAAAATTTGTCAACAAAGACTTCTTTGCCCAATTATTCTCTAAGCAATTGATTTCTGTTAAAAATACATGTCACGTGATGATACATGTCAATATTATTTTCAAGGGGGCTGTACGATTATGATAAATTTAGCTATATAACTTCATTCTCTTAATTGAAATAGCTATTCCCAGAAATTTTAATTAATTAAATAGCAATAGGTATCAAATAAGATATCATTTCAAAGATATTTTAATTTTAAAGAATATTTTTTCATACACACAGTAGTGTTTATTTTTTTAAATTTGGGTGAATATTTGTTTAAAAAATCATATTTGGGAATTTGGATATTTTGGGTAAGTAAAGAATTCTATTCGGATTGTTATTGTTTTATTGAGTTAAATTTATCACAATCATACTGCCTTCTTAAAAACTATTGATGTGTATCAATATTTTTGATAAGAATCAATTTGTTACAGAATAATCCGGTGAAAAGTTTTTGTTGGCAGACTCTATAATACAACGTCAGACTCTTGTTTATTGTTTTCCTAGTAAATATTTCTGAATAATCTTAAATTTTTTATAAATAATATTCCCAAAGGTTAATACTTTTAAAAAAAAATAAGCGGATGAATTTGTGTGATACAGTGAGATAAGTTCCTTAGTAAAGTTCTATACAAGATGTTTAAATATATTGAAAATCTATCGATAACTGCAGGCAGCACATAATGCTGAATAGGGAAGGTGTATATTCTAGCATTACGAAATTGCATGCCTTTATTGTCCAATATTACATACTTGTTGTCAAGAGGCAGCGCATAATGCTGAATAGGGAAGATGTATATTCTAACATTACATGCCTTTATTATCCAATATTACATACTTGTTGTCAAGAGATTGTTAGTGGAAAATATAAAAAATAGGTCCTCAATTGTACAATTCAAATTAGGAAAAAAAAGCCAATAAAAATCGATGCACAATTAAAATCATAATAAATCATTCAATAAAATATATGTCTATAAAAACTCAGAATATATATTAAAATATTTTCCAAATCTTTCAATTCAACTTGGAATTTTTTTAGTACTGGAATATACAAAAATTAATACAAATATCAAGTAAAAAGCTCGTAAATGTGTCAGAGTAAAGATATTAACAAAATAAAACAAATAAACAAAGAGGATAAAATCACAAATCTATATACGATGGTAGCGGTCTCAGTACTAAGCACTAAAATTGTTACAAAAGCATGTATAAAGATAGGATATTAACCTTTTGTACTCGAGAGGCGACTCTCAGTTGCCACTGGGTTTTATGTTAGCTGTAAGAAGTTCGTTAAATATTCACAAAATCGTTGAGAATCTCTTCTCGAGTGCAAAGGGTTAACTTTTAACCTTTTGCGTTCGACTTTTCCGCTGGGCAAACTAGCAACTCTAGATGATTTTGCGAATATTTGACAAACTTCTTCCAGCTAACAAAACCCAGTCGCAACTGAGTCACCTCTCGAATGTCAAGGGTTAGCAAAGACACCGATACTCAATTGTGTTATAGCAATATTATTAATAAACTTAAACATCTTGGATAGGACTTTGATTAAAGAACTCGTTCACCACATCATACTCATTTGCTTGTTTTCTTTCATCAAAATATCTCAATAATTATCATGGTTGTTTGATAGTAATATAGTTGATTATAATGTTTGATAAATACCACCTGTAGACACAAACAGACATATGGGGCATTCCATATGAAGTGATACACCCAAATTTTCAAAGTTGTACGATTATGCTGAAATTTGCACAAATTGTAGTCCTATCACAACTAAGATTTTTGGCCAAATTGTTTGACTCACGACCAACGGGTTGTCTAGTAGCAGAGGCTTGAAGTTTTAGCATTTGGGCCGTTGTGTCCAACTTCAAACGCCGGTAAGTTCTAGTAGACTATTTCGATTTTCAAAAACAAGGAGTGATTACTAAAGGTCTTTTTGCGCCCTTTAATCCTATGAAATCAGTTTTGTTTTTAAGTCAAAATTTATTTAAAATTTTTGAAAGATAAACAAATTATTTTTCTCAAATTCAGACATCTTTGATTTTCTTCGAAAATATCTTTAAAAAAAGTAGAATTCTTGCCCTTTAAAATGATTCCAAGATTAAAATGGGCAGACTTTTAGTTTTTAAGATACAGCTTGTTTTAGGACCGCGTCACGCACGGTGCAGCTCGGCCGCTGTTGCAAGTGCCACGGATGATCCGATCAGTTCTATTGCTTGTGGCCAGACCTGATGTGATCTGTGTCATATATCATATATATATATATATATATATGATCAAGCCATTTACTATAATATATAAACACCAGCAGATGATATATGACACAGATCACATCAGGTCTGGCCACAAGCAATAGAACTGATCGGATCATCCGTGGCACTTGCAACAGCGGCCGAGCTGCACCGTGCGTGACGCGCTCGGTCCTAAAACAAGCTGTATCTTGAAAACTAAAAGTCTGCCCATTTTGATCTTGCAATCATTTTAAAGGGCAAGAATTCTATTTTTTTAAAGATATTTTCGAAGAAAATCAAAGATGTCTGAATTTAAGAAAAAACAATTTCTTTCTTATCCTTCAAAAATTTTAAATAAATTTTGACTTAAAAACAAAACTGATTTCATAGTATTAAAGGGCGCAAAAAGACCTTTAGAAATCACTCCTTGTTTTTGAAAATCGGAATAGTCTACTGGAACCTACCGGCGTTTGAAGTTGGACACAACGGCCCAAATGCTAAAACTTCAAACCTCTGCTACTAGACAACCCGTTGGTCGTGAGTCAAACAATTTGGCCAAAAATCTTAGTTGTGATAGGACTACAATTTGTGCAAATTTCAGCATAATCGTACAACTTTGAAAATTTGGGTATATCACTTCATATGGAATGCCCCATATACATTACATCAGACACTCTATAGCACTATTAAAATATAATAAAACACACAAACAGTGCAGCTCTCTTAAAAAAAAAAACATTCAAATATTGAACATCCATACTCAATTATTCGAATTTATTCTCAAATATGGATACACTCAAATTTGAGAATAAATTCGAATATTTGAGTGTAGATATTCAATATTTGAGTGTTTTTTCAGTAAGAGTTGTTGATTATTAATTAATGATAAAAATATAAATAATGAATGTTCTCTACAGAAGTTAATATAGAATTATATAATCAATTGGTGTTGTTTATATGGATTTTCGATTAAAACATGAAGCAAAATAATTAAAAGAATAAAATTGATCATTTGATTTGTGTGATTGATAATATAAATTTCACTGCTACTTATTGTGGACAAATGATTGTGATGGTGCTATTGTTGCTGTTATTTTTCATATTTGGTGTTATTATTCATATTGCTGCTTATTTTGTTATTCTAGTTCTCATTGTTACGCTCATTGACGTGGTTGCTTATGCCACAATTTATGCTATCGCTTTTGCTGTTTCTACTGTTAGTATTATTGCTATTGTCGATATTTCTGCTGCTGCTGTTGTTGCTGCCGCTCTTGCGGCTGTTAATATCATTTTTGCTACGGCTGTTGCCAATATTTTTATTATCACTATTATTAGTGTTGCTGGATGGATTGGTTATATTGGCACTGTACTTGCTACCGCTGCTACCGATATTTGTACTGTTGTTACTGCTGCTGTTGTCAATATATTTGTTAGTACTATTATTATTCTTACTGTTATTGTTTTTATTGTTAGTTAGGTTGGTACTATTTTTGCTACTATCAATGCTTTTGCTGCTGTTACTGTTGTTGTTGTTGTTGTTGTTGTTGTTGTTGTTGGTTAGGTTGGTACTATTTTTGCTACCGCTATTGTCGACATTTTTGCTGCTGCTGCTGCTGCTGCTGTTGTTGTTGTTGTTGTTGTTGTTGTTGTTGTTGTTGTTGGTTAGGTTGGTACTATTTTTGCTACCGCTATTGTCGACATTTTTGCTGCTGCTACTGCTGCTGCTGCTGCTGTTGTTGTTGTTGTTGTTGTTGTTGTTGTTGTTGTTGTTGTTGTTGGTGGTGGTGGTGGTGGTGGTGGTTAGATTGGTACTGCTGTTGCTGATGCTATTTCTGCTGGTATTACTGCTATTATAATAATTTGGCCCTCTATTATAACTTATAATGTTATAATAAGCATATCCTGAAACAAAATATATATTTATATTGTAGTATATATTGTAGTATATACAAAGTTTTTTTTTTAATATATCTAATAGATACGACTATTGCTTTTTGTTATATTACTCAATAACGATAAAAGTAATATACAGGGTGTCCCATTTTAATGTTCCACCTCAAATAACTTTTTTATTTTTGATTGTAGAAAACAATGTTTCAGACAAAAGTTGTATGGTTTTGAGGAGGGCATAACATGATGCCGTTAATTTAACATAGAATAGTTTCTTGAAGGTCACATGAAGGTTATCTTTAATTTCTTAAATGGGACTACCTACTTTTCATTATATATTCTAGCTTATCGAGATCTTTTCAAAACCCTATAATTAAGTACCTTTTCATTAAGTACTTTTTAAGTTATAAGGCAACATCGAAAGCACGATCCAGCCGGTCAAGGCAAGATCGAAAGCACGATCCGGCCGGTCAAGGCAAGATTGGGGCATGTACAATTATTGTAGGTGTTCGAAATGACCGCCATTTACTTGGATAAAATGTCCAACCTACAGCGAAAATCATCCTGCACTTTTTGAAGGACATCTGCGTTTATATTCGTACATGTCTCTCGAATACGTTTATGTTTTCCGCTGTTGTAGGCTCTTCCGCATAAATTTTTTCTTTTACGTATCCCCAAAAGTAAAAATCGAGAGGAGTTAAGTTAGGTGATATTGGTGGCCATTCATGAATCCGATTACCCATTCCAATCCATCTATTATTAAATCTATTATTTAAATAATTTGTAACATTTCGGGGCTTGTCAGCTGGTGCTCCATCCTGCTGAAATCACATTCGGTTGAGCAAGTCATTATTGACATGTCGCAAAAGGTTGGGTCGATCATTCTGAAGAAGTGCTAAATATTGGGTCTGGGAAAAAGTTCGTGGCGTTTTTCCCGATAAATGGCGTCAATTGCAAATAACTCAGGAAACACAGATCGCAGCGACACCACTAAACGCTCGTTGGAAAGGTGACACTTCGAGCGTTACTTTGAGTGTATAAACATCGAAATTGGCGCAGTGGTTGGAAAGTTGTTTGTGTTTGAAAATGGAGAAAAGTAATGAAAAATTGCGCTATATTTTGCAATATTATTACGACAAAGGGAAGAACGCTGCGCAGGCTTGTGAACAAATTTGTGCTGTGTATGGTGAAGGTTTATCAAAATCTGCTGCGCGGAAATGGTTCGCCCGCTTTCGTTCTGGTAATTTTGATGTGAAAGATGAATCACGCTCTGGTCGTCCAATCACTGAAAAAGCTGATGAAATTCTTGAAAAAGTCCAGCAAGATAAACATATCAGCAATGTCGATATTGGTATGGAGCTAGGCATTGACCACAAAACTGTTTTGAACCATTTACACAAAGCTGGCTACAAAAAGAAGCTCGATGTATGGGTTCCTCATGAGTTGGGCGCGAAAAACATGATAGACCGAATTAACATCTGCGATGCGCTGCTGAAACACAATGAAATCGAGCCATTTCTGAAATGTGTCATAATCGATGATGAAAAATGGATCACGTACGACAATCGGAAGCGTCAAAGATCGTGGACAAGGGATGGTGAGCCGTCACAAGCGTTCACAAAGCCTGGATTGACGCCGAAAAAGGTGATGCTGTGTGTGTGGTGGGACTGGAAGGGAATCGTCCACCATGAGCTACTTCCAGTTGGTCAGACGATTGATTCTCAACTCTACTGTGGACAAGTAGAGAGATTACGCCAGGCAATTGAAAGAAAACGGCCCGAATTGAATAATAGGAAAGGTGTTGTCTTCCATCATGACAACGTCCGACCACACACTTCTTTGATGACCCGTCAAAAATTGCGGGAGCTTGGTTGGGAAGTTTTGATGCATCCACCGTATAACATAGCACCCTCTGACTATCACTTGTTCCGATCTCTGCAGAACTCTTAATGGAATTAAGCTGGTTTCAAAAGAAGCCTGTGAAAACCACTTGATTCAGTTTTTCAACCAGAAATCACAGAAGTTCTTCACCGATGGCATCATGGCTCTACCCGAAAAATGGCGAAACATTGTCGATAATAATGGAGCATATTTGGTTTAAATAAATTCATTTTCACACTATAAGAAAACCAGTTGAATTTTACTAAAAAAAAAACGCCACGAACTTTTTCCCAGACCCAATATATATGAGAGCAAGGGGTTTTCGAAAAATTGTATATTTTGATTATAATCTAAAATATGAATGATATATACGCAAATCAATAAATCTATTCAATATTTAAATGATCAAATGGATATTGAGCGAGACCATATTAAGTATGAATATCTTACATATTCGAAGAAAGAAGTCAAAATAGAAAAATAAGTATCGGTATGTCATGAATATATTTGCATATAGCATGTATATAATATATGTTGACTTTTTAAATACGTATACACATGGTGTCGGAAAATTAAATACAATTTATGAAATCCTTAATTTTTTTAATAAACCGTAAGAAATGGATGAAACTTCTTAAATGTTCAGGAAGATGTTTTTGATAATATATGTACATAACAGACAAAATCATTAAAGCTAGATTCCTTAAACATCACTTACAATTTCTTATTTTAATTAACGCATTTGAATTTTTTTTAGAAACAATGCGAAGTATCGAAATGTTTTTTTTAACGAAGTTGTATGATAACGAGGGAGATACATTTCAATAAAATAGAATTTGGTCTTGGGTGAAGGTATCAAAGTTAAATCAAGGTCAATTTCATTTTTTTAAATAGCAACATTTTTTAAACATTTACGTTTATAGCCATTACAAATTTAACACGCTATGATCCGAAATTATGGGTTAATCTTGGCCAACCATCAACGCCGACATCAAAACGAATCATCCACGGTGACACAGTAATGCTTTCTATTAGGTTGTTGCAGATGAAATGGCCATTTTTTAATTTTTAATTTAAATTTTTATTCGACACACTTTATATACATCTCGTCAATCGAAATAGTCTCCCTCCACCTCAATATACTTCCCCCAACGTGATACAAGCGCATCAATGCCTTTCACATAGAAATTAGAAGAGCGAGATGCAAGAAATTCGTTGAACGCATTTTTCACGTCGCTTTCTGTTTGGAATACCTTTTCACTTAAAAAGTTATCCAGATGCTTAAACGTAATCAGTTGGAGAAAGGTCAGGAGAATAAGGAAGGTGAGGGAGAATTTCGCACTTGTATTCTGTTAATATTTTTACAGTTTTTTTTGCAATATGCGGTCTAGCATTATCATGAAGCAATAACATACCGCGTCTATTTAATAACGCCGGCTGTTCAATACGCAGTTTTTCCATCACAATGTCAATTTCTTGGCAATATTTGTATTTATATTGGGTGAGTGCAAAAGTTCGTGCGGAGTTTCAATAGATGGAGTTATAAGCGTCGTAAAGTGTTGTCATTAATACTTCCATCTATATATTATATAACGTTGGAAAGGTGACGTCTTCAGCTGTTATTAAAAAAAAAATCATTTGTTTTCATACAAACTGCTTCGAGAAATATCACTTTAAAAATGAGTATCGATAAGGTGCATTTACGGCATGTTATGCTTTACGAGTTTCGGAAGGGAATAAACGTTGCCACAGCCGTAAAAAACATTCAGGATGTTTATCAGGATGAAGCACCAGCTAAACGAACTGTGGAAAAATGGTTTGCTAAATTTTGGCGCGGAGAATTTAACCTTGAAGACGAGCCACGCTCTGGTCGACCTTCTGACATTGATGACGATGTTTTGCGTACTTTAGTGCTCAATAATTCGCGAATTTCAACAGAAGAAGTTGCTACAGCACTAAACGTTGACCGATCAACCGCTTTTCGGCGTTTAAAAAAGATGGGATTCGATTTGAAGCTCGATATATGGGTGCCCCATTTGCTGACCGAGAAGAACAAAATCAAGCGAATTTCTGCAGCCGTTTCTTTACTCGGGCGGCTCAATAACGAGTCGTTTTTGGATCGACTAGTGACGGGCGATGAGAAATGGGTCCTCTACAACAATGTTCAGCGCAAACGGACATGGAAACAATCAGGTGAGCATGGTGACGCAATGCCAAAGGCCAGTTTGCACCCGATGAAGGTGATGCTCTCTGTTTGGTGGGATTGCAAGGGCATAATCTATTTTGAGCTTCTACCCGCTGGCGAAACGATTGATTCGGACAAGTACTGTCGCCAATTAACCAATCTGAATTGAGAAATAAAAGAGAAACGTTCGATTTTGTCAAATCGCAAGGGAGTCGTCTTTCATCACGACAACGCCAGACCACACGTTTCGAAAAAGACGCTGCGCAAACTGAAGAGCCTGAAATGGGATGTCTTAACGCATCCACCGTATTCTCCTGATATCGCACCATCTGACTATCACTTGTTTCGGTCATTGCAAAATTATTTAAATGGAAAAAACTTTGACTCTTTGGAGGCCTTAAAAAACGGCGTCTCTTCGTTCTTCGAATCTAAACCGCGCAGTTTTTATGATCGAGGCATCCGTATGCTGCCAGAACATTGGGAAAAGATTATAGAAAACGATGGAGAATATATCATTGATTGAATAAAGATTTTTGTTTGCCTAATCACTGTGTGACTTTTACTCACAAACTCCGCACGAACTTTTGCACTCACCCAATAGTTTATAGTTTCACCCTTTTTCAAAAACGAAAAATGCACAATACCCTTGGCAGACCACTATACAGATACCATAACTTTAGGTGGATGAAGGCTCGGTTTCGGCATGTGTTTCGGAGCTTGATCAGCATCTAACCACTGGGTAGAACGTCGACGATTGTCATAAAGAACCCACTTTTCATCACACGTTACTATTCGATTCAATATTCCTTCATTATTGTGTCGGGAAAGCAAAGATGAGCTAATTTCCATACGGCGAAGCTTGTCTCTCAGTCAGTTCATGTGGTACCAGTTTGTCAAGCTTTTTCACTTTCCCCATGGCCTTTAGGTGTCGGGAAACAGTGGAATAGTGAACGTTGATGCTGTGTGCAATATCTTGAACTGATAAACGCGAGTCTGTTTCAACCATGTCTTTCAAAACATTGTCATCATTCACTGATGGTGCATGGCCGCGAGGCAAATTGTCGAGATTTGTATCACCAGACCGAAACTTTTCAAACCAACGTCTAATGGTTCGATCACTTACAGAACCTTCCCCAAAAGCAGTGTTTATGTTTCGCGTTGCCTCGGCCGCACTATGACCAAGTTTGTATTCATACAAGAATATTATCCGCATTTCCTTATTTTCCATGTCTAAGAGACAGTGATTTTCAACGATATAAACAATGTGATAAAAGTAAGGTTATGCGTGCAAATTTACGTGTGGGGCATATACTTTTCAAATATCACGCATGCAACGACAGCTGCATGAAAAGAGCTGAACTACTCGGCCGGGAAATTTGAATTTTGAAAAACGGCCATTTCATCTGCAACAACCTAATATTTGGGATATAGTATGTCATGTATTATGAGCTATTGAAACCGAACGAGCGTTTGAATGATTATTTGATGCAAAAATGACCATCAATTGCATGAAATTGCATGAAAAGTGATTCTTCTCCATAATAACATTCGGCCTCATGTTGCTACAGTCGTGAAACAAATACTAATAGACCTCGAATGGAATTTCCGTTAAAAATGAAATTACCAAGTGCAAGCTTACAATGTACCGTTGTACAAACGGATGACAACTTTCTCTTGTATGTATTATTTTCTGACGAAACGAAAGATTAAAGGATAGCAACTTCTGACTTTGAGAGATCACCAGCTTGAACCACTAGATACAAGTATCAATGCCTCTCTCTGTAGTCGCCGTGCGCTCGGGATAACACTAGAGATGTCGCTTCCGAACGACATCTCTTAACGTTATCTAGGGAGAAGAGAGTGTCGTGAGCGTGGAGCGTCAGGTAGCTCAGTGGTTTAGAGCAGTCGCCCGGCAAGCGAAAGAGCCGGGTTCGATTCCCGGTCTAGCGACTACCGTGCTCTCGATATTTTTCTCTTTTCGGAACGAAAATAAGATGCAGGTCCTGAACGCACGGCGTCCCGTCGCCATCTTGTACGCCTTCCTTCTTTCATGGTAAAACCTTAAACCTTTATTAATATAAGCCCAATGAATTGACATAATTCATATTATTGGACAGTAGGAAATCATTCTTATGAAGATATCATTAGAAAAATTTTAATCGATATATCCATTTACCACACTCCAAACATTTACCGATTATTGTCCCTATATGATATAGTATTGTACCGATAAAAATTTTGCAAGCTTTGGAAGCTTGCTAGAAGAGAGTAATAATCTATCTAAGAACGGCAAAATAGTCCCTGAGCCAAACTCGAGACTAGAGGAGGAATCTCTTAAAAGACATTCAGAGGCTAAGGATCGTCTGACCTGTAGAAAAAGTGTAGAGGAAGACGACCATATTTGTGCCTTGTAAGTCCCGTAAAGAAAGTCTTAAAGTCTGTCCAGCGACTTAAAAACCCGTGCATTATTAGCTTCAACTCAGCAAGCATATCTGTGCCGTTTTCAACTCACAAGGGGAAGACGTATCGACCGGGAAACGGTTTGGAACGAAACTTACGGAGTTAACCCCTTGACTGTGGATGACGTGTATAGCCGCATGAAAAAGTCGTGCCATCAGTGTGGATGACGTATATACACGCATCGAAGAAAAAAAAAGTAAAACTATTGTTTTTTGCATACAGGTGGGTATCTATATGTTTTTGGAATTGCTGAATCCGAATTTGATATCAAAATTTCGAAATTCAAAATGGCGGATTCAACATAGCAAGTCAAAATTATAAAAATAATCGGATTTTTATGAAAGTGGGTATTTATATATTTTTGGGGTCGCTGAATCCGAATTTGATATCAAAATTTCAAAATTCAAAATGGCGGATCCAACATGGCGAGTCAAAATTATAAAAATAATGAAAATCTGATTTTCAAACTTTAGATAAAAAACTGATAGTGCCATTCACCTTCCCCTTCGAAATCATGGAACAGGTGTTTTAGCTTTTTTTAATATCTTTTATACCTGTCGAGATTTTTTACCTGTTATGTTTGAAATTTAGCACCCTATATATGTTCAATCTTGAACGAACCTCTTTCGAGAGATATCTAATATAGTTGACATTTGGCGCGAACGGTATCGTTGGCTTCGCCAAGATTACGGCAAGACGTAAGTGCGGTAACATAAAATATGAATCAGCTCTTTGTAATTAATAGCTCGATAATTATCGTGAATATCGCAAAACGGTATGGGACTTTTATGTTTGTCTTAATCCGTTCTGTCTCCACGAGTTCTGTAACAATTGTTCTGGGACACCCTGTAGAATGGTAGTTCGGGGTCAGTCGCCCAAATGACCCAATCTAGCATCAGCGTCCTGCGGATCAGAATAATTATACGAGGAATGCAGCAGAGTGCACCAAAAAATCACAGTCACAAGGTTGGTCAACGAAAAGTGCCACAATCGGCGTTGGGCCATATAAAAACCTAGAGTGAACCGCCGGTCGGCGGAATCTTAACTGCGAGAAGCAGCTCCGATGAAGACATTCAGTTGTACTTGGTAGTAACCGCACCCGGCATAACTTGCCAAGTGCGGGGCACTGTTGCTAGCAGGAACGCTTTTTCATGCATGCTCATTGTGTTCAGCAGTGAACTTAAGGCCACGACAAAACATGTATACATTGAATGTGCTGACGGACTCTAAGTAGAATAGATTAAGTTGTAGAATAGGTAAGTATAATTATTTATTTATTAGTATGTTATATATCAATAATTTAATATCAGGTGTAGTAAAAAGAAATCCATTATTTTTCCAATAGATGGCTTTAGTTATCTGTATCTCGCGTTATATAAGTCCGATCGGGTTCCACTAGATGGCGTTAGAAAGATGAGATTTCGTACTAAAAAAACTTTTCTGACAGTTTTGTGATTAGTTGACTCAGTTTTGTTTGAGCACGCGTCAAAGATGGACACTAGCAAAGAGAAAATACGCCATATTTTACAGTTTTTCTTCGATAAAGGCGAAAACGCAAGCCAGGCGGCTGAAAATGTG
This sequence comes from Harpegnathos saltator, assembly GCF_003227715.2. Lineage (NCBI taxonomy): Eukaryota > Metazoa > Arthropoda > Insecta > Hymenoptera > Formicidae > Harpegnathos > Harpegnathos saltator. The sequence goes on from NW_020230379.1 coordinate 504,885, forward strand.
AATAGTGTTTATGGTCCTGATACAGCCTGTAACAGCCAATCACGCGCAATTTTGGTTTCGTCGATTCCGTTCCGGTAATTTCGATGTCAAAGATGCACCACGCACTGGAAGGCCAATTGTCGAAAATATCGATAAAATCATGGACATTGTCGAGTCCGACCGTCATGTAAGCACTGTTTCGATTGCCCAAGAGCTAAAGATTGCACAAAAAATCGTTTGGAACCATTTGAATAAGGCTGGATACAAAAAGAAGCTCGATGTATGGGTGCCACACGAGTTAACGAAAAAAAACCTCATAGACCGAATTTCCATCTGCGAATCGCTGCTGAATCGCAACAAAATCGACCCATTTCTGAAGCGGTTGGTCACTGGTGATGAAAAGTGGATCACTTACGACAACGTCAAGCGAAAACGGTCGTGGTCGAATCGCGGTGAGCCGGCGGAAACGGTGGCCAAGCCAGGATTGACGGCCAGGAAGGTTTTGCTGTGTGTTTGGTGGGATTGGCAGGGAATTATCTACTATGGGCTGCTCCCCTACGGCAAAACTCTTAACTCGGAACTGTACTGTCAACAATTGGACCGTCTGAAGGAAGCAATCGCCCAGAAGCGGCCAGCTTTGACCAATAGGAGAGGAATTGTGTTCCATCAGGACAACGCCAGGCCACACACATCGATAGTGACTCGCCAGGCGCTCCGGGAGCTTGGTTTAGAGGTTCTTATGCATCCACCTTATAGTCCGGACCTGGCACCAAGTGATTACCATCTGTTCCTGTCCATGGCGAACAATTTTGCTGGTGAAAAATTCGCTTCAAGAGAGGCTTGTGAAAATCGACTGTCTCAATTTTTTGCCAATAGGGGACGAGGGCTTCTATGAGAGAGGCATGATGAAATTACCTTCAAAATGGCAACAAGTTATCGAACAAAACGGCGCATATTTGACCTAAATCGGATCATTCTAACTATGGTAATTAAAGCCTTCAATTTCATGCAAAAATAATGGATTTCTTTTTACTACACCTGATATATTGGATACATATACTAAATACATATATCCAGAAAGGAACCATTAAAAAGCATTCGCGTACATTTCAAAACCATTGATTAGATGAGAACTTTTTTACAGAATAGTTAGCTTCCTGCAACAATTAATAAAGCTATATGTGTTGTACGCAATATGACAATCAGATGTTGCAGAGCAGATTTAGTGCGATATTTATAAAGGGCCAAACATATAGATATGGTCAATGGATATGGAGTTTCAATAACAATGATAATAATATATCTCATAGCAATCAAGTGAAAATTGTAAAAGTTAAATTAACTGCATTTTTCATAGACTATAATATTGCTCTTTATATTAAAGATCAGTTGACACCTTTATAAAACATGTTTATAAATACTGCAATTGCATATGATATTTTCCTAGCTCGATCAAAGTGCGTTTCCATTATTAAAAATGTAATCGCAAAGCGTGAAATAGAAAAACTTGTTGAATATTTGCAAAAATGTAGATCCTCCATTTTAATAAACGAAAATATAGATATTTTGGGTTTTCAGAAAGATTATGCGTATTCTTGTATAATTCTTGTATAATTTTGATCGAGACTGAAAAATGATTAAAACTCGATTAGTAGAAGTAGTTTTACTAAATGCAACAAATTGTTTGGCAAGTTACATTCTTGAAAAACTTGAAGATTTTAAAAAATAAAGATTTTGTAACAAATATAGTTGGAATGATAAGTGACAATGCATCAATAATAATTGAATCCAATAATTTGATCTTCTTGCGTTTGCAATTAAAGGGTGTAGTTTTATTAAATTGTATTTGCTATTCCGCAATGATAGCCAGTAATAGAGCATGCGAAAATTTACCAGACTTGCGAAAACCTCATCAGAGGAATTGCAATATATCGAGCAGTGCAAAATATACAATTTTGACAGAATGTCAAAAGTTTTTCGAAGTAGAAAAAAGATTTTAAATTATGTAATACACGATGACTTGTACAAATATACCATTAAAATTCTTGATGAATGGGAAATTTTAAAAAGTTATTTTATTTTAGCAGCAAATGAAGATAAATCCAAATCTGCGGAAATAATTTTACAACAATTAAATGATGGTGTTATTCAACCATATTTGCTCTTTCTAAAATATTTATATTATTTCTATTAGGATTCTCGAGGAATCGAATGACAGGTGCGGCAGAGAACTGTTATGTAATGTGAACAAAACGTATATTTCTTATATGTGGATACAACAGCAGGTATGCGTCCTTTGTCTTAACAAGCGGGAAGCGAAGTGAACGAGTAACGAAGAGAGGGGGAATCGGTCGCAGAGTCGCCCTTTCTGATCGACGGCCGCTTTACGCTTGAGCGTATGCGCTCATATAGGCTGCGTTCCGATATTCACTGCCAATACTGAAAATAGATAATTTGTGTTACGTATACTATAGACTTTCAGTGCTGGCAGTGAATATCGGAACGCAACCATAATCGTATGTGAGCCTGCGCGTAATTCGAACAACTGAATCTGGACATATGCTTCGAAAATGCGAAAAATAAAACAAAAACGACAATATACAGGGTGCACGATTTATCTGAAGACATTGAAATATCTCGAGAACTATGCAGTGGATAAAAAAAGTGGTTAATGAAAGTTGTTAGTCTCGAAGGGGGACATCCAATGATATCAAACTCGACTTCCCACCCCACCCCCTGGGAGTGGGGGTTGGGGCAACTTTGAAATGTTAAATGAAAACCCCCATTTTTTATTGCAGATACAGATTCTACGCCACAAAATACGTAAATTTTGTCCGAAACTTTTTTTTTATTCGTGATAGATGGCACTATAATCGCAAAAAATTATATTTTCCGCAATTCTCCAGAAATGATCATTGGATTGAGAAATAAAAAATACCTGTTCAATATTTTTAAAGAACATAATAAAAGTTATTCCCCCCCATCCTCTCGGGGTAAGGTGCGTGATAACGTTCAAATCTCAAATGGGGACCCACATTTTTCATTGCAGAATTAGATTGTACGTGAAATTTTTATTGAAACAATTTTTTTCATTCGTAATAGATAGCATTGCACTGCCTTTTATAATAAGCCGTAGTTTGCCATACACCCACAGTGGCGCGTCGAGCAGTTCCCTCTTCGATTCGGGTTCCCATTCGAGATTTGAACGTTACCACCCACCCTACCCCGAGAGGATGGGGGGGGGAATAACTTTTATTATGTTCTTTAAAAATATTGAATAGGTATTTTTTATTTCTCAATCCAATGATCATTTCTGGAGAATTGCGGAAAATATAATTTTTTGCGATTACAGTGCCATCTATCACGAATAAAAAAAAAAGTTTCGGACAAAATTTACGTATTTTGTGGCGTAGAATCTGTATCTGCAATAAAAAATGGGGGTTTCCATTTAACAGTTCAAAGTTGCCCCAACCCTCACCCTCAGGGGGTGGGGTGGGAGGTCGAGTTTGGTATCATTGGATGTCCCCCTTCGAGATTAACAACTTTCATTAACCACTTTTTTTTATCCAATGCATAGTTCTCGAGATATTTCAATGTTTTCAGATAAATCGTGCACCCTGTATATATATATATATAAAATAAAAATGAGAGAACTCAATCTTAACACTCCCACCTTTTGAGCATTTTTGAGTGTTCCATACTTGAGTAAAATCGGCTTCCAATTCCAATTTCAGATCTCAGTTTCTCGAATTGAATTCGTGATAAGGGCTTTGTCAGTATATTCGCTAGTTGATTTTTACTGTTAATGTGTACAACGTCTATTGTCTTATCTTCGAATTTTCCGCGAATAAAATGATATTGGACATCGATGTGTTTTGTTCGTGAATGAAATTCCTGGTTTTTAACTAATTTTATCGTGCTCTCATTGTCAATGTGTAATATTGTTGAATTGATGCATTGATGTCCAATATTTGACAGTAGTTTTCTTAACTATATTGCCTCTCTAGTTGCTAAACTGTCTGCAATATACTCTGATTCTGTTGTACTTAAACTAACATCTTGACGTTTTGATCACCAGGTCATAGGTCCATTTGCTAATTAAAAAATGTAACCGCTCGTCGAACGTCGAGTATCTAGATCGGAGGCGAAGCCGAGTCTGAATATCCTACTAGATTACGATTGATTGCGCTGTTCCCTTGATATAAAATTCCATAATCTCTGGTTTTCATTAGATATCTCATACGCAGTATGGCATGCCAATGAGATAAATCGTACTTATTTAAGAAACGGCTCGCGAAACCAATGACATATGAAATATCAGGCCTTGATTATGGCCAAGAATAATAGTGAGCCTACAGCTTCTCTGTATGGGATCAAATCATTTGAGATAGTTTTGTTATCGTTCCTTGTATATAATGTTGCGTGAGGATTGGATGGAATTAAGACGAGTATTGTCTGAGTCACATCATAATATGTTAGTATAGGATCTAAGTAAGATCTTTAGTGGACAAAAATAGTCTTGGATACACGGTTACGCTGAGTTTCCAATCCGACGAAAGTGTTGGCATTATTTTCGGTTATATCGAATCTGTCGACTAAAGCGTTGAGTATTTTGTTCAGCAATCTCTGTGATAACGCCATAAAAACCATCGTTGACACATAACGCGATGTGAACTTTCTCTTTATTGAAATGGCTATAAAATACGCATTTATCTGCGTCATGCATAAAAATAACGTGTCAAAATAACACACTCGGATTTGCGTTGCATCGCGATTATACCTAGGAATCAATTTTATGCCGAGTATCGTTGGTGCACCATTGACAACGATGGTCCTCTTTTCGCAATTGTACGATACAGAACTTTCAGTTTCTTCTGTCATTAATATACCACTGACAAGAATTACGATATAAGACAACAATTTATGCATGATATATGATAAAAATGTTTGGTCCATGATACAGCTTGCAAATGAAATATGAACGATACAGAGAAATATTAACTGAAAATATTAACACTGAGTCTAATTTATCAAGGTTTATGGTTAACTTAAACAAAATTGTGCTATTCTCAATCAAAATTTCTTAATCGTTCTCTCTCTCTCTCTCTCTCTCTCTCTCTCTCTCTCTCTCTCTCTCTCTCTCTCATTTCGTCAGAAAATTGGTTCATTCAACCAAACATATTTTCCGTGTAGACTTGAATAAAACGATAGGACACGATGAGTCTCTACGCGAATTCTATCATACTCTAACAATTAAATATTCTCCTAACGATAGAGTACAATAGAGTACGATGAAAAGTGTTCATCGTATTCTGTCTTTACGCGATATCATTTCTTTCGGATCCGATGCAGCAAAACGATAGATTGCGATAGAAAACAATGAGAATTTCTGTAGATCTCATCGCTCTCTATCGCTTTCTCCTTTTCGATGTTTTCCTTGATCAAAGAACTTTTGAACCTTGAACTTTATAATTCAATATGAGCTGTCTGTGGTACCTCATAAAATAATCTCGTAATTGTAAGCGCGAATATTCAACGGCCATTTCGGCGCGAGCATAGACGCGATGCGGCGGGATGTAGGAGCGGCGAGGTAAGGACATAAACATTGGCGCGTTGTCCTTCCCCTCGCCGCGCGCCGGCAACAGTTCCTTTGTCGACTGGGCAGTGCTCTCTAGCCTGAGCGGCTAGATGCTCCTCCCATAACGTCTCGGTGCGCGCTCATTCCTCTAATTTCTGTCATTAATAACTCGATAATTATTGCGAATCTTACAAAACGGTATGGGACTTTTATATTTGTCTTAACCCGCTCTATGTCTCTACGAGCTCTGCCAGGTTAGTTATGAGACACTCTGTATAATAAAAATGAGAGAACTCACTCTTCACAATTTCAATAAGCTTTTTCAATCACTTAAAACTTTATACAAAATGTTTGATAACTCATGTAACTACAGCCAATGAGCCAAAGGAGATGTAAAACTGATTGAGACAAATATAAATCTCGCCGTTTTGCGATATTCGCAATAATTATCGAGTTATTAATTGCAGAAATTGGGCGAATGAACGCATAGTATGCATGAGATAGTACTGGACGAGCATTATAGTCGCTTGATCAGCGCAACCTAGTTGATCTAGCGACTGTTGACAGTGCATAATGAAGGGAAGGACAACGCGCTACTATTCGGATGTGCGCTAGTCTTATTTTGCCGCTCCTACGTTTTGCCACGCGCTTGCTCAATTGACTGGGCCGCGTTGTGATCCAAGTGGCTGTAATACTCCAATCATTCATTTCAGCGCGCGCTCACTCGTTAAATTTCTATAATTAATAACGCGATAATTGCGAATATTGCAAAACGGTATGGGATTTTCATGTTTGCCTTAATTCGTTGTCTCCATGAATTTTTCGTACTAAGTTATGGGGCAACCTGTATATATATTCGAGCCTGAACATGAAGATGACGTTACTGGTCGGAAACTCTTATAGTGAGAAAGTTACATCTTTCTAATAAGTGCTCTCAAATGTTCAGCCATATATGACGCTTAGTTTTGTTTTAATAGTCAGTTGTACACGTATCAATATATTTTTCAACAATGGAAAAATTGAATAACGTTCCGTGATTAAATATTTGAAAAGAAAATCAATTAATCCAACTCAAATCAAAATTAAGTTGGATTCTGTTTACAATGACTCTTTCTTCGTTTTCAATGGTGAAAGTTTGGGTTGTCGAGTTTAAACGTGACTGTACAAGTGTGACGATAAACGTCTGGGTTGCCTAGAAACTGCAATGACTGAAGAAATAGCCGACAAAGTGCATCAAATCGTACTGAATGATCGGAGACTGAAGGTTAGTGAGATAGTAGATGCCGCAGACACATCTTCTAAACGTGTGTTCAAAATATTAAATGGAAATATGGATATGAGAAAACTGATTGCGCGATGGGTGTCATGTTTGTTGATATTAGACCAAAAATGTATTCCACACAACATTTCAAAGGAGTGTTTGAATTGGTTCAAGCAGAATACAAGATTTTTTGCGTCAATTTATTTATGCTAACGAATAAGAGTAACACTCTCTCGCGACAAGTTACTTTTTCGTCATAGACTTAAGCGATGATGATTACGAACTAAGACTGATCACTTTTGGATCTTATCATACGACGAATGCAAAGGAATCGAACAAGTTTCATTTTGATGAAGACGAAAGAGAAATTTTGATTCCAAAGGAATTGTACGAATTATATGCTATATCATTTTGTATCTGAATTATGCGATATTTGGAAGATATTTGCATATCATCGCGAACAAACCACAGATCGAAAACAAAGGCAATTCTACCATTCACTATAATAACAACGTTCGAAATGATATTGGCAAAAAAGATAGTCATCCGTTAGGTATTAGGAGTACAAATAAGTTTCCGCCGTTTTCTATCAAAAATTAGGAATTTATTGTGAAAGAACAGTATATTACGTTTTATTCAATCACTTGTATTGTCCATCACTTGTCCACCACTACTTTTTCCCATCTTTCTGGAAGCATTCGGATACCACGTCGGAAGAACTCTTCATCTTTTGAGGCTATCCACGAATCGACCCAATTTTTAGTATCTTCATATGATGTAAAGCGCTGCTTAGACAGGCCATGTGCCATCGACCGGAACAAGTGATAATCGGAAGGGGCAATGTCTGGTGAATACGGCGGGTGAGGTAGGACTTCCCAATTAAGTGTTTCCAAATAGGTTTTGACGGTTTTGCAACATGTGGCCGAGCGTTGTCATGTAGGAGAATAATTTTGTTGTGTCTGGAGTAGTAATGGGCGCGTTTTTTCTTGAGTGCTCGGCTCAATTTCATTAATTGTGTTCGGTAGAGAGCTCCAATAATGGTTTCGCTCGGTTTGAGCAACTCATAATACATGACATCAAGCTGATCCCACCAAATACACAGCATGAGTTTTTTTCATGAATATTCGGTTTGGCTGTCGATGTTGAAGCATGGTCAGGTGGTCTCCATGATTTTCTCTTCTTTGGGTTATCGTAGTGGATCCATTTTTCATCACCTATACGATGCAAAAAACCCTTTCTTTTATGCCTCGCAAGCAGCATTTCACACGTGCAAAATCGACGTTCAACATCTCTCGGCTTCAGTTCATATGGAACCCAATTTCCTTGTTAATCATTCCCAACGATTTTAAACGATGTGAAATTGCTTGTTGAGTCACTTCTAATGTAAGTGCAAGTTCTTCTTGCGTTTGGCACGAATCTTCCTCCAATAATGTTTCCAATTCCGTATCTTCGTACACTTTCGGCCTTCCACTACGTTTTTTGTCTTCCACGTCAAACTCACCGTTTTTAAACTTTTGAAACCACTCACGACAACTTCTCTCACTTAAAGCAGTCTCACCATATGCTTCTACAAGCAATCGATACGCCTCAGCTGCAGATTTCTTCAAATTAAAGAAGTAAATCAAAAGTTCCCGCAAATGACACTTATTCGGCACAAAACTTGACATTTTCGCACGAAAAAAATTATGTGATGCTGATACGGAGTCACTAATACTTCAAGGTTATGTTGTTACCAGATGTCCAAACTTACGATATTACGTTTTACATCTGACAATTTCAACATAACTTTCTGGTGGGGCCATATTTTGTCAAACGGCGGAAACTTATTTGTACTCCTAATACTTATGCCAATAAGTTTAAATGAAAAACGAGATTATATGCGATTACACTTTACCAAACTTTACAAAATTTTACTAACAAAGAACATCCGCGAAATGTGTGTCTACGATTTCGACGAAATTTGGTATATTTGTAGAATAGCCAAAAATAAAAGACCCATATTTTTTATCGGCAATGGCGCAGGTTTAAGGAGTGAAACTACTCTTCAAAGTTTCATCCCCTTTATGCTATCTCGATAACTATTGCAGATAGAAAAAACTTTTTAAACAAAAATTACGGTTTTTTATGAAAAATAAAGTAGGCTTGATTAAAATAACAAATATTTTTAACAATTAACAAAATGACCATATTAATTAATTAATTAATTATTTTACCAAATTCATTATATAGAAGAAAAAGTTAGCACTTTTCATTTTGAATCCATCCATATATAATGTTTTAAACTTGAATTATATGTACATTGCAATTTTATAAATGGAAATGATACCATAAGCAAAGTGCTCGGTAACGTGCGAGAGCGCTTAATCGTTACATCGTTACGCAAATGACGAACATCTATTGAACACATCTTTTGAATGCATTTTAATTAATACAACAATATAAAATAATTCATAAACTATTAATACATAAATGCGGGTCGCCGGACGTTTTTTTTATTTGTAACATATTCCACATATATGTAATATATTCCACATCACATTATTTTTAAGTGTGTTTAATATAACAGACGAAAAAGGTATGCATGTGAGTTTATATTGACATATTGTACATATACAATATATATAGATACGTATATAGAACTGTTACAATTTTAAATATTTATCAATGTCCAGGTCTGTCTTTTCCGCAATAATACGATGTCTTCCACACTGTGTTGTATAATATTCAATAAATTATCTCTCAGTTCTTCTTCATAAATATTCACCGGAGTATCTTGCCGTAAAATATTAATGTTTTACAAAAAGCGTCTCATTTCAGAGTATTCATATCGTTATGTAGGTATAGTATTATCGCATAGATATTCTAAACAAGCTTAATAAGAAAATAATATTATGTAATTAAACTAAAAGATTTAAACATCATCATAACAAAATTGTTTTGCACAGTAACTGATGTCGCTCGTACCATAATTCCACAAATCAATGAATTGAAGTCGTTTTCGATTAAATCGTGTTTACAGAAATGACTTTACACCGCATTATCATATCTTTTTTCACTAATACCTTAGAATTTCATAGAATTGTTAGCAAAATACATTCATTCAAGAGTGTCAATTATAGATACTTTCAAAAACAAAAATTTCTCTATTATTTTGCGAACAATGAGGTCAAATTTTGAGGTATTGATAAAGAAAATTAGACATATTGATGCTTGTGAAATCAGTTTTATAAGCATGATTTAAGAAAAAATGCCTTTGACTTTCTGGTTTATAAACTTATCGCTCAGCGATATCAATCTCTTTGTAATTAACATTTTTCATATTTTTATAGTTACATTCAGTAACCCCTTCTTTCATTTTCCAACTTATGAGTTATATAATATTATTTTATTATTAATATTGTTATCAATTTATTGACTTGCAGACTTACTGCGCAATATCAGTTTTAATGAAAAATTTTAATGAAAATTTTTTATATCTTCATGATTTTTGTATGACATCTTTTACTTTTTAGGTTAATGAGATATTATTTTTTTATTGATGCTACTAGGTGTGCAACTAAGTTTCCGGGTTTTTTTGATCAATGAAAAGTGAAAAATGAAAAATTTCAAGAGAAATACAAAAAATGGTTTATTTGAAGTATCGTCCCTCACTAGCTACACATTTTTGCCATCTCTCTGGCAATACATGAATACCGCGACGATAAAACGACGCGTCTTTGGACTGAAACCATTCATCCAACCAATTTTGCACTTCTTCGAAATTGGCCAAGTGTTGCCCAGCCAAGCCATACGCCATCGACCGGAGCAAATGATAATCGGAAGGTGCCAGGTCTGCCAAATATGGCGGGTGCGGTAGCAGATCCCATTTCAGCGTTTTGATGGTGTCCTGGACGATGGAAGTGCGATGGTACGGAGTGTTGTTGTGTTGCAATATCACTCGTCCGTGTCTCGTGTCCCATTCTGGCCGTTTTTCGAGCAATGCATGGTTCAAACTGATCAGTTGTTGTCGGTAGCGATGCCCATTCACAGCTTCGGCCGGTTTCAGCAGCTCATAGTACACGATTCCTTTCTGGTCCCACCAAACGCAGAGCATTGTTTTCTTTCCGAAACGATTTGGCCGTGCTGTCGATGTTGATGCTTCGCCAGGTGAAAGCCACGGTTTTTTACGTTTGGGATTCTCGAAATATATCCACTTCTTATCGCCAGTAACAATTCGATGCAGGAAACTCTTTCATGCCGCAAAAGCAAAATTTCGGAAGTAGCTCTTCGATTTTCCATCTGTCTCTCAGTCAACTCATGCGGGACCCATTTTCCTTCCTTTTGAATTTTTCCCATGGCATGTAAACGTTTGGAAATACCTTGGCGAGTCATGTTTAATGCCTCCGCAAGTTGATCTTGTGTTTGCGTATCATCTTTATCCAATAACGCTTGCAGATCGGCGTCCTCAATTGTTTTTGCTCTTCCGGAGCGCCCCTTGTCCTCAGTGTCGAAATCGACACTTCTGAAGCGTTTAAACCAATCTTCACAGGTAATTTTCGATGGTGCATGTTCGCCGTAGGCCTCCTCAAGCAAACAACATCCTTCAGCTGCACTTTTTTCAAGTTAATGCAGAAAAGCTTCCCGCAAATGCTGTTTATTTGGCACAAAATTCGACTTCTTCGTTGTTAGAAAAAATATTTTTGCGTTGCGATATGTATTAATATTACGACTGGTTATTGTTAACAGATGTCCAAGCTATAAAAAAACACAACTTCAGACATGTATGTCGACTACATGTGTCGTTAGCGCCATGTGTGAAACCCGGAAACTTAGTTGCGCACCTAGTATGTTATTACAAAACATTTGTGCAATAACGCGATGTAGATATGTAACGATATAAATACTTCGCAGTGAGACATTTCTTGTTATACGTTAAGGTACTTGGAACATGTGGGACTTTCGTTTCCGGCGACGAATAAGTGCGAGTAGTGAGTGACAGGGCGAAAATAGGACGAAGGTTTCAGTGGGAAGTAGTGAGAGTGGAGGAGAAGGGAAGGGTGTGGGAGGTAGCGGGAGGGAGTAGGGACGAGGGTGAAAAAGGGCTGGAGGGAGGGTGGTGGAAGAAGGGGGACAGAAGAATGAGAAGAGTGAGCAGGCTGTTGAGGTTAGGAAGCAGGGAGAGGGTGGACAGGGGAGAGAGACGGGTGATCGAGAGAGGTGGTACGGACTGGTGGCATAGTCGGGAACTAGGAGAGAGACGCGGGAAATTGGAAGGGAGGTAAGGCGAAGGTGGAGGAAGAAGGGGAGAATAAGAGAATGGAGGAAGGAGGAAAAGGAGGGAAGGGATGAAGAGGAGGGGAAGAGGGAGGAGAATAGAGGGGAGAAATGGAGAGGGAGGTTGACGAACGCAGTAAGGTTGAGGAGAGACAGCATAGGAAGTGTGAGGAGTTATATAGAGATGATATGGGAAGGGAAAAGGAAGATAGGGGGGGAGGAAGAGCAGGATGAAGAGGAAAGAATAGGTAAAAAGAATGTGAAGGTAGGAAGGCATCAGAAGGGGGATGGAGAGAGAGGAAGTGGGAAATCAGAGGGGAGAGGAGGGAGAAGGAGGAAAGGAGGTAAGGAGGTTGGATAAGAGAGGAGGAAATGAAGGAAATGGTATGGAAATTAATGGAAGAAGTGAGAGGATATAAAGAGGAAATGAAGAGGGAGGGAGAGAAAAGAGATAGAGAGAACAGGAAACTAAGAGAGGAATTGAGAAAGGGGAGAGAAGAGAGAAGGAAGGAATGGGAGGAATGGAAGAGAGAGAGGAGGGAGGGGGAGGAAAAAATAAAGAAGATGGAGGAAAGGCTGGAGAGATGGGAGAAATGGGAGGGGGAGAGGATGAAAGAGGGAGAAATGGGGAAGGAGGGGGAAGAAGGATAAGGGAGTTGGAGATAAGGATAAATAAAAAGGAGAGGGAGAAAAGGAGAAAAACGTGGTGATGAGGAGGGTAGAGATAAGGATGAAAGGAGTGGAGGAGGGTATTAAGGAAGTATGGCGGAGAATGGAGTTGGAGATAAGAATGAGGGAAGTGAAAAGGTTAGGGAAAGGGCAGAAAAAAGGGGAGGGGATGGTATTGGTGAAGTTAGGCAGTTTGGAGAAAAAAAGGAAAATGATGGAGGCGGAGAAGAAACTAAGAGGGAGGAGGGAAAGGATACAGGATGATTTGACAGTGGAGGAAAGAAAGACGAAATGGAGGATAGAAAGAGAGGTGGAGGCAGAAAGAAGAAGGGGCAGGAGGGTGCAAGTGGGATATATGAAGATGTGGGTAGATGGGAAGATCAGAGATGGGATGAAGTAGGGGAAAAGTGGTGGGAGATGAAGGGAAACTAAAAGAGGGTGAGGTAGAGGGCGTGAAGGAGCCGGGGAAGAAGGGGGAAGAGAAAGGAGAGAGAAGGGAGGAGGGGAAGGAGGAAGAGGTGTACAAGGTGGCATTTTGGAATGTGGCGGGGCTGGGGAATAAAGATAGAGGATTCTGGGAGAATCCGAAAAGATGGGATATAATAGTGCTGTTGGAGACATGGATAGATGAGAGGGGGTGGGGAAGAGTGAAAAAAGAGTTACCGAAAGGATTCAGATGGGAATGTCAGAGAGCGAAGAGAAGGAGCAGAAAAGGGAGGGCAATAGGGGGAATGGTGATAGGAGTGAAAGAAGGGATGGAGGTGAGGAGGGAGGAGGAGGAAGAAGTGGAGGGGATAATGGTGAGGAAGGTGAGAATGACGAGGGAGTGGTGGAGAGTAATATGGATATACGTGAATGGGTATATGGAGGAAAAGTTAGAGCAGATGAAGAAGTGGGTGGAGGAAAGAGGGGGGAAGGGAGGACGGTAGTTGGGGGGACTGGAACGCGAGAACAGAGAGAGAGGGGGGAGGAGAAGCAGTAGGAAGGGGGGGAGAGAGGAGACGAGGGGAGCAGGAAATCCAAGGATGGGAAAGTGTGCAAGAACGGAAGAAAGCTATGTGAGTTTCTGGGAGAGAGAGGGTGGTGGAGATTAAATGGGAATACGGAGGATGAGAAGGGGGAATGGACGTACACAAATGGAGAGACGATGGAAAAGGTGGAGAGGATGGAAGTGGGAGAGAGAGTGGAGTCAGGTCATCAACCGGTAGTAATGTGGATAAGAAGGGGAAAGGGAAGAAAGGAGGAGGGAGGAGAAAGGAAGATAAGGAGGGGAGGGGGAGGAAAAAGTAGGTGGTCAAAGAAGGAATTAGAAGGGTTTGGGAAAGAATTCAGGAGAAAGGGGAGAAGGGAAGAGAGAGTACAAGGGGAATGGAGGAGATTAAAGAAAGGGATAAGAGAAACGCTGAGGGGGAGGGAGGGGAAGGAGAAAAAGGAGGGGAGGAGGTAGTGGGATGGAGTGTAGAGAGGCGAAGAAGAGACTGAGGGGGGAGCTGAGGGAGTGGAGGAAAAAGGGAGGAGATAGAGAAAAATATAGGAAAGAGAGGTTAAGGTTTAAGAGGGTATGCGAGGAGAAGAAGAGGAAATAGAGAAAGGTGGGTAAAGGAGTTAGAGGAGGTGAGGACAGAATAACAGATGCTAAATAGGGGAGATGCTAAATAGGGAGAGGAAGAGGGGGTGAATGAGGAGATTGAAATGAAAGAGTCGGAGGACTACTTTAGGAGAATATTAGGGGGAGAGGAGGGAAGGGTAAGGAGGGAGGTAAACAGGGGAGGGGAAGAGGATGGGGAGGAAAGGGTAGAGCAGGAGGAGATAAAGAAAGCGGTGAATGGATTGAAAGAAGGAAAAGCAGCAGGAGGAGATGGAATCCCAAGCGAGGTATGGAAGTACGGAGGACAGGAGGTGCAGAGTTGATTAGGGGAAATATGTAAAAGGGTGTGGATGGGGTGAGGATGGGAGAGGATTGGCCAGAGGAATGGAGCGAGGGAGTGGTCGTGCCGATCAGGAAGAAGGGGGAAGGGGAGAGATTGGAGGAATATAGAAGGGTGACTCTAATACAGACAGCATATAAAGTATACACAGCGATACTAACGGAGAAGTTGAGGGAGGAGGTGGAGAGGAAGAAGATACTGCCGGAGAGTCAGGCGGGGTTTAGGAGGGGAAGGGGGACAGTAGACAATATACAGGGTGCACGATTTATCTGAAGACATTGAAATATCTCGAGAACTATGTATTGGATAAAAAAAGTGGTTAATGAAAGTTGTTAGTCTCGAAGGAGGACATCCAATGATACCAAACTCGACCTCCGATCCCACCCCCTGGAGGTGGGGGTTGGGAACAACTTTGAAATCTTAAATGGAAACCCCCATTTTTTATTGCAGATACGGATTCTACGCCACAAAATACGTAAATTTTGTCCGAAACTTTTTTTTTGATTCGTGATAGATGGCGCTGTAATCACAAAAAATTTTATTTTCCGCAATTCTCCAGAAATGATCATTGGATTGAGAAATAAAAAATACCTGTTCAGTATTTTTAAAGAACATAATAAAAGTTATTCCCCCCCATCCTCTCGGGGTAGGGTGGGTGGTAACGTTCAAATCTCCAATGGGAACCCGAATCGAAGAGGGAACTGCTCGACGCGCCACTGTGGGTGTATGGCGAACTACGGCTTATTATAAAAGGCAAATTCTGCAATGAAGAATGTGGGTCCCCATTTGAGATTTGAACGTTATCACCCACCCTACCCCGAGAGGATGGGGGGGCGAATAACTTTTATTATGTTCTTTAAAAATATTGAACAGGTATTTTTTATTTCTCAATCCAATGATCATTTCTGGAGAATTGCGGAAAATATAATTTTTTGCGATTACAGCGCCATCTATCACGAATCAAAAACAAAGTTTCGGACAAAATTTACGTATTTTGTGGCGTAGAATCCGTATCTGCAATAAAAAATGGGGGTTTCCATTTAAGATTTCAAAGTTGCCCCCAACCCCCACCTCCAGACGGTGGAGTGGGAAGTCGAGTTTGGTATCATTGGATGTCCCCCTTCGAGACTAAGAACTTTCATTAACCACTTTTTTTATCCAATACATAGTTCTCGAGATATTTCAATGTCTTCAGATAAATCGTGCACCCTGTATATGCGTTGAATTATCTAATAAACAGGCAGGTGGAGAGGAGAGGTAAGAGGCTGATAGTGCTGTTCGTGAATCTCAAGGCAGCTTTTAACGCAGTGAATAGGGAGGTGTTGGGAAAAGTGATGAGGGAAAGGGGAGTAAGGGAAGGACTGCTTAGGTGACGCAGATGACCTAGCGATATTGGAGGGAGATGAGGAGGGGATGAAGGGAATAATGGCAAGGCTAGAAAGGTATTTTGAAGGGGAGGGGTTGGAGGTAAACATAGAAAAGACGAAAATAATGAGGTGTAGGAAGAGTGGAGGGAGATGGAGGAAGGTGGATTGGAGATGGAAAGGGAAGAGAGTGGAGGAGGTGAAGGAATATAAATATTTAGGGTATGTGGTAATGAGGAGTGGAGGGCAGGAGGCACAGGTGAGGGAGAGTGTAAGGAAGGGAGCGAGAGTAATGGGGCAGGTATGGGGAACAGGGAAAAGGAGATTTGGAAAGGATTGGGGGAAGAGGATATGGTTGTTTGTTAAATTGGTGTGGCCGGTGGTAAGTTATGGGGTGGAGATTTGGGGATGGAGAGAGAGGAGAAAAATAGAGGAATTGCAGGAAAGATACCTGAGATGAGTACTGGGGGTAGAAAGATGGACGCCAGGGTACATGGTGAGAGAGGAAATGCAGAGGGAACTACTCAGATAGCCAAACGTGATTGAGCATTTCATGCAAACTAATGTACAACATTAGTTGTTGTGTGTTTGCCGTACATTTGCCAACATCAAAACACAGCGCATTATTAATTCAGCAACATAAGTGCTTATACAAGCAATCAGATTGTAACGACACAAAGATTTTTGTGCCGTTACGCTGACTGCCGCCTAGCAGCACGCGACAGTCAGCTGAGCGCACACCCCCCGACCCGCGCTGACACCGCGCCGAAACATCGCGCTCGGCCGAATATGCCCGACTACCCGGCAACGACGCTCGGGCACGATCGGCCGCCGAACCGAGCTAGCGGCCCCGCCGAAGTTATTCGGCAAACGCCGCATAATCACGATTAATTCCGATTAAAAAGGAATTAACTCCGATTAAGGGCGAAGAAAACCGAAGCCCCAAAATCTCGGGTATATAACCCCGGCAGATTTTAACGAGAAGGAAGTCTCCAGAGTTCCGTCTTCACGACTAGTTCTTTCCGAGAGAGGATCAACCGAGAAGCTTCTGCCGAAATTCGTAAGTGAGTTACCAGGCCGTCTACGACGGTGATTAATAATACCTGTTCTTTGCGCTATAGAGATCGGACGGCGAGTTTGCCGTCGCTCCGGTGTGTTCACCGGAACGATCTTCGTTCGTACCGTCTTTGCGATATTTCGTGCCGTCTCCGCGATATAAGGATCGGACGGCGAGTTCGCCGTCGCTCCGGTGTGTTCACCGGAACGATCTTATTTTGTGCCGTCTTTGCGATATAAAGGATCGGACGGCGGGTTCGCCGTCGCTCCGGTGTGTTCACCGGAACGATTTTCTTTTGTGCCGTCTTTGCGATATTTCGTGCCGTCTCCGCGATATAAGGATCGGACGGCGAGTTCGCCGTCGCTCCGGTGTGTTCACCGGAACGATCTTATTTTGTGCCGTCTTTGCGATATTTCGTGCCGTCTCCGCGATATAAGGATCGGACGGCGAGTTCGCCGTCGCTCCGGTGTGTTCACCGGAACGATCTTATTTTGTGCCGTCTTTGCGATATTTCGTGCCGTCTCCGCGATATAAAGATCGGACGGCGAGTTCGCCGTCGCTCCGGTGTGTTCACCGGAACGATCTTATTTTGTGCCGTCTTTGCGATATTTCGTGCCGTCTCCGCAATATAAGGATCGGACGGCGAGTTCGCCGTCGCTCCGGTGTGTTCACCGGAACGATTTTTTTTTTTTCGCAATTCGGCGCGAGTTGCGTCGTCGGTGTGTTCACCGGAACGATCTCACGATATCTCTTTCATAATTTCATCAAATAGGACGCCAGGAAGGCAAGAACTGATCAGCTGAGAGTTGACGCGTCGGTCCAGCACACACGGAATCCTCCCATCGCCCGCACCCCTCGACCCCCGGGGCGACCAACGCTGCGGCCGAGGACAAAAGCGAGCGCGACGTGTCGCGACGCGTTCTTACACCGTTTTTTTTCAACCTGTCGTCAAGTCGCGTGCCGAATCACCCAAGCTAGCGCTTTAAACCACAACGAAATACACATCGCGCGGTCACTAATCAGCGGTTCGACCCTCATTGCGGATCAAGCGCCGGCTGAAATAATTACCGAAAATAAGCTCCAAGCAAATCGCTCACCTACCACGGTGACCCCGCGGGGCTCGTAGCGTCCGCGGAAACGATTCACGCAATCCTCTAACACCCAAACATTGGGACGTCGCGTCGCAACACGCGGTCGTAGCATGCGACCAAATAAAGACTTATTGTGTTATACTTATTTTGTCTTCGTTTATTGACACATACACACACCACACACACACCTTCACCTGAAAATCTTTCCTGTGGTCGGCTCGCAAACCGCGATCCAAGCCACAGGGCCGGATCAACCCGAAACAACCGAGCCTGGAGGCGCGACCGTTACATGGCGATCCTGCCAGGATCCGGCAGTTAAAGGGAAGGTGTGTGTTGCACGATAAGTGGAGACAAGGGAACCAACGAGAATCAAGATGAGTACCGCCCCAAGAGCCTGGATACAAGAGCTTAATAAGGCGGAAATTGGTCACCGACTCGGTCAGTATGGACTGGACACGAGCGGCACTATCGATGACCTCCGACGACGCCTCCGCCGTTTCGTGACCGAGAACCCCGGATTATTCCTCACCCGACCTACCGACCGACGGGTGCTTAGCCCCCTTCATATACCCAGTGCCGCCAGCACGGAGGATGAACAAATACCAGGATGGGATCCTGCGAACAAAGCCCCCACCGACGCAGAGGCAATCCATGAAATCCATAAGTGGGATTGCAAGTTTACAGGGAAGGACCCGCTTAACTTTTTAGAACGGATTGATGAGCTCCGCGTCTGCTATGGGCTTACTACCAGACAGCTGTTTTGGGGAATTCCAGAGATGCTGCGGGGAGAACCGCTACTCTGGTATCGGAACCACCGTCCTGGCTGGCACAACTGGGACGATTTCTGCGCTGCTTTCCGCGAGCATTATTTACCGCCTCGATACCGCGAGGAAATGCGACGCCAAATCGTCGAGCGTCGACAACGGCCCCACGAATCATATCGAGAATATGAAAATGCACTACTCACCTTGATCCGACGCAGTGGCGACGACGACGAAATAAATAATACGCTGGGCCGTCTATACGATAATCTAGACCCGGGCTATAAAATGTTCCTCGGAGCCTATGAGGCCCGGGATGTCAAGGACCTCGGCCGGTTAGCCCGCAAATACGAGGAACTGACCCGACAGCAACGCGTCCAGGGGAAACCCCCACGGTTAAGCGGACCCACCGTAGCCACTATGGCATACGATCGCGAGGCATGTTGCTGGCGGTGCAAACAGCCCGGACACCAGCGACAGGAATGCGATCAACCCGCCATTAAGTTCTGCTCGCGATGCGGAAAAGAGGGGGTGCTCACAAAACAGTGCCATCCGCCACCGGGAAACGCGGACGTGACCGAGGACGGAGCGGACACTCCCCGGTCCCACGCATAACATACACGCCGCGCCCCAGTATAACCGTGCGCTACCAAAATCGCCCTTTTAGGGCACTAATTGACTCTGGAGCAGAAACCTCCCTGGTAAGCGCCGAAAGTTTGAGGCCCGAGGATCAACCCCTCGGACCCAGCTCATGGGTAACCTTAGCCAACGGCACCCGGGTTGCCACCTGCGGGTCCACCCATCTAATATTTTGGGTAGGAACGCAACAGTTCCATCACCGTTTTACGGTCATGGAGAAATTGACCACGCCAATTATTATCGGCATGGATTTGTGGTCACGCCTCGGACTAACTCTACAACCCCCGCCCCTCCCTACCGCCGACCATACCCGTACCGTTGGAGTAGTCGAGGCGTTCAGACAACCAATCGCCACAACAGACGACGAGCAGCTACAAATTTTTCTGCGGTCGGAACTAGAAAAACTCAACACCGTCTCCGGACCTACCTCCGCTATCCAGCACGAAATTCGGTTACGCCGGGGGATCGCGCCGATCAAGCAGCGATACCGACCCCGGAATCCGGCGATGCAACGCATCATTGACGAAGAAGTACAACAGATGGAGGAGGACGGGGTGATTGAACCGTCTAGCAGTGCCTGGAGCTCCCCTGTGGTACTCGTGAGAAAGAAGGACGGCGGTTATCGATTTTGCATTGACTTTCGGAAAGTCAACGAAGTTACCGAAAGGGATGCATACCCGTTGCCACAAATCACAGCTACTCTGGATAAACTGCGAGGGGCCAAATACCTATCCACATTAGACTTAAAGAACGGGTACTGGCAAGTACCGCTCACTCCGAACAGCAAGGGAATCACAGCTTTTACGGTGCCCGGGCGCGGACTTATGCAGTTCAGGGTATTGCCATTCGGACTACACTCTGCCCCCGCCACCTTCCAGCGATTGGTCAATACTGTCCTCGGCCCGGACCTCGAACCGAACGTGTTGGTGTACCTCGATGACATCATCGTGCTGAGTAACACCTTCCAGGAGCATCTCACTCATTTACGCGAAGTGTTTCGTCGCCTTCGGGAGGCCCGGCTGCGACTCAACGTCGACAAATGCCAGTTTTGCTGCGCCCAGATAAAATACCTCGGTCATCTGATCAACAAGGAAGGCATCCACACCGACCCTGGGAAGACCAGCGCTATTGCCGCATGGCCCACACCCACTAACGTGAAGAAAGTGCGACAATTCCTAGGCCTAGCATCGTGGTACCGCCGATTCGTACCGAATTTCTCCCGGCTCGCAGCACCCCTCACGCGGCTGACCAAAAAGAAAGAACGATGGAGGTGGCACGACGAGGAGGCCGACGCCTTCCAACGACTAAAAGACGCTCTCATTACCGCACCAGTGCTGACCTGTCCAGATTTTGCGCAACGATTCACTCTCCAAACCGACGCCAGCCAGTCCGGCCTGGGAGCCGTACTGACCCAGGAGACTGAAGAGGGAGAAAAAGTCGTCGCCTACGCCAGTCGAACCCTGAACAATGCCGAAAGGAATTATAGCGCCACCGAACTGGAGTGCCTGGCCGTGGTCTGGGGCATCCGCAAGATGCGCGAATACCTCGAAGGGTACACATTCACCGTCCTCACCGACCACCAGTCGCTGAAGTGGCTGCAGAAAATTGAATCACCGACC
Source organism: Harpegnathos saltator (assembly GCF_003227715.2). Classification (NCBI taxonomy): domain Eukaryota; kingdom Metazoa; phylum Arthropoda; class Insecta; order Hymenoptera; family Formicidae; genus Harpegnathos; species Harpegnathos saltator. Next base: position 526,084 of record NW_020230379.1, read on the forward strand.
GGCCGACTCGGACGTTGGAAGTTCGAACTCCAACAATACGACTTCGAGATCCGCTACCGACGCGGATCCAGTAACCAGGTAGCCGATGCCCTGTCCCGAGAACCTGAAGTGGCCGTTATCACCAGCCATCCGACCTGTTCCTGGTACGAGAACCTCAAGGCCCAGGTCACAGCACACCCAGACGCACATCCCGATTACGACCTGCGAGACGGCCACGTGTTCCGACATTTTCTACATAATCTCGACTTCCGGGAAGTGCCAACCGCCGCACAATGGAAGAGATGCCTACCGACAACCGAAAGAACATTAACGCTCAAACGAATGCACGACGATCCCGCTGCCGGACATCTCGGCATCGCCAAAACCATCATACGCATCGGCGAACACTACTACTGGCCCGGCATGGCCCGCGATATCGCCCAGTATGTCCGAAAGTGCCCCACCTGTTTAGCACACAAAGCCGGACAACAGAAACCACCCGGCCTACTCCACGCCACGGCAGTGAAGCACCCCTGGGAACAGGTGGCCATCGACTTGGTGGGACCCTTGCCGCGTTCTCATCAAGGACACACGTGGTTACTTACCATGCAGGACCGCTTCACCAAATGGCTGGAAGTCAAAGCACTTCGAGTGGCAACGGCCCCAGTAATCGTGACCCACATCGTCGACATCATTATTTATCGACACGGATGCCCGGACACCATTATCTCCGACAACGGCCCACAGTTTAGTGCCAAGGAATTCCAGGAGATGTGCAAAGATTTTGGCATCCGCCACCGCACCACTCCTATCTACACACCACAGTGCAATCCCGTGGAGCGTACCAATCGCACTATCAAAACAATGATCGCCCAATATGTCGATAAAAAGCATCGCCGCTGGGACGAACACTTGGGCGCCCTCCGATTCGCATTTAATACCGCCCAACATGACGCTACCCGATTCAGCCCAGCGTTCCTGAATCACGGACGCGAACTGGCCCGACCACACCAAGAAGACCGAAGGGACAAACCTCCCGTTCCGCCACCCTCCACCGTGGCGAAGGTACTGACTGAAACGCACGAGCTCGTGAAAATGCATCTCGCACAAGCATTTCAACGACAGGAATCTCATTACAATTTACGGAGGAGAGCATGGCGCCCACAACTCGGAGAAACAGTGTGGAAAAAGGAACACCTTCAATCCGACAAGACGAAGGCATTCAATGCCAAACTTGCGCCAAAATATAGCGGACCGTTCACCGTAAAGAAAATACATTCTCCAGTAATCGTCGATTTGAAAGACGAACGAGGCCGAATTTATAAAAACATACACGTGCACGACATGCGCGCCGCACCAAGTAACAAAGGCCGAGAAATCAACACGATCACGTTCCCAACAACAGGTAACGAACATCGACCAACCAGAAGATTGACCGATCTCCCCGAATCAAGCCGTAATTTCGAGCCTAACGACTATAAAAGCGGAGAGGATCAAGCATGCGGGACAGTCAATCGTTAATATGGAGCTAGACAACTACATTGACGAGCTGGCCGAGCTTCTGCTCAAAACCGATGACGACGCCGCCGCCGTATGGCGCCGGGTCACTGAGACTGCGGAAAAGGGAAGCCCGCCAGACCGAGGGGGGACCTCTGCCGAGCATCGCCCCAAGGATCCGAACGGACCACCACCAGCGCTTCCGGCACCCGCAGCGGCCCCGCCGACGGTCATCCGCGTCTCAACGACCGAACCACCACCGCTGGCACCTATAACCGCCAAGCCCGGTCCTAGCCTCCAGAGGGAGGTCAAGGAACCGACCACCCGGAAAAGGGGGAGTTGGCAGATGCCCGCACCACCAACGCTCGGACGCCGAATCGGCCGGCCGAGGAAAGGGCCCCAGATTCGCCCAGCGCCACCCGGGCTTGTTGACGTGGCCCGAAGACGCGAGGTCGAGGCCCCGCACGGAGGCCCCCCTTCCGTCGTCGTATCCACCAGGCGGACCATTCCGGTCATCACACTCGACGAGCAAGGGGAGGATTCCTCGACGGCCCCAGCGCCGCCACCTCGCGACATGCCACTGCTGGGCGAGGACGAGCCGCAAACTCCAGCCATAAGCAACATCCAGCCGGGACCGGTGATCAAGAGTAACGTGCCGTTCAGGGGCACCCTGCGACTCCTCCGTGACACCCCGCCACCGCAAGCCAGGGTGCAACCTTCCATCCAGCCATCGGTACAAGGCCCCGCACTACCGCCGCCAGTGCCCATCTTGCTGCCGACCGGCGAAATATGGCACGTGCCATATTTTTCCGTCCGGGTCTCCCGGAAATACCGTCTACGGACGCTGACCGGACGGTGGAGCCTGCGGTTCACACGCAACGGGCAGTTGCGTACCGCCAACCGTATCCCCGGTTAAAAGGCTTCATGCCAGAAGGAGGGAAAACGAGGAAAAAAGGGGGGGGATGGTGTAACGACACAAAGATTTTTGTGCCGTTACGCTGACTGCCGCCTAGCAGCACGCGACAGTCAGCTGAGCGCACACCCCCCGACCCGCGCTGACACCGCGCCGAAACATCGCGCTCGGCCGAATATGCCCGACTACCCGGCAACGACGCTCGGGCACGATCGGCCGCCGAACCGAGCTAGCGGCCCCGCCGAAGTTATTCGGCAAACGCCGCATAATCACGATTAATTCCGATTAAAAAGGAATTAACTCCGATTAAGGGCGAAGAAAACCGAAGCCCCAAAATCTCGGGTATATAACCCCGGCAGATTTTAACGAGAAGGAAGTCTCCAGAGTTCCGTCTTCACGACTAGTTCTTTCCGAGAGAGGATCAACCGAGAAGCTTCTGCCGAAATTCGTAAGTGAGTTACCAGGCCGTCTACGACGGTGATTAATAATACCTGTTCTTTGCGCTATAGAGATCGGACGGCGAGTTTGCCGTCGCTCCGGTGTGTTCACCGGAACGATCTTCGTTCGTACCGTCTTTGCGATATTTCGTGCCGTCTCCGCGATATAAGGATCGGACGGCGAGTTCGCCGTCGCTCCGGTGTGTTCACCGGAACGATCTTATTTTGTGCCGTCTTTGCGATATAAAGGATCGGACGGCGGGTTCGCCGTCGCTCCGGTGTGTTCACCGGAACGATTTTCTTTTGTGCCGTCTTTGCGATATTTCGTGCCGTCTCCGCGATATAAGGATCGGACGGCGAGTTCGCCGTCGCTCCGGTGTGTTCACCGGAACGATCTTATTTTGTGCCGTCTTTGCGATATTTCGTGCCGTCTCCGCGATATAAGGATCGGACGGCGAGTTCGCCGTCGCTCCGGTGTGTTCACCGGAACGATCTTATTTTGTGCCGTCTTTGCGATATTTCGTGCCGTCTCCGCGATATAAAGATCGGACGGCGAGTTCGCCGTCGCTCCGGTGTGTTCACCGGAACGATCTTATTTTGTGCCGTCTTTGCGATATTTCGTGCCGTCTCCGCAATATAAGGATCGGACGGCGAGTTCGCCGTCGCTCCGGTGTGTTCACCGGAACGATTTTATGTTGTGCTGTCTTTACGATACAAGGTTCGGACGGCGAGTTTGCCGTCGCTCCGGTGTGTTCACCGGAACGATCTCACGATATCTCTTTCATAATTTCATCAAATAGGACGCCAGGAAGGCAAGAACTGATCAGCTGAGAGTTGACGCGTCGGTCCAGCACACACGGAATCCTCCCATCGCCCGCACCCCTCGACCCCCGGGGCGACCAACGCTGCGGCCGAGGACAAAAGCGAGCGCGACGTGTCGCGACGCGTTCTTACACCGTTTTTTTTCAACCTGTCGTCAAGTCGCGTGCCGAATCACCCAAGCTAGCGCTTTAAACCACAACGAAATACACATCGCGCGGTCACTAATCAGCGGCTCGACCCTCATTGCGGATCAAGCGCCGGCTGAAATAATTACCGAAAATAAGCTCCAAGCAAATCGCTCACCTACCACGGTGACCCCGCGGGGCTCGTAGCGTCCGCGGAAACGATTCACGCAATCCTCTAACACCCAAACATTGGGACGTCGCGTCGCAACACGCGGTCGTAGCATGCGACCAAATAAAGACTTATTGTGTTATACTTATTTTGTCTTCGTTTATTGACACATACACACACCACACACACACCTTCACCTGAAAATCTTTCCTGTGGTCTGCTCGCAAACCGCGATCCAAGCCACAGGGCCGGATCAACCCGAAACAACCGAGCCTGGAGGCGCGACCGTTACAAGATGATGAAATTTCCAGAGCAAACGGTCAACAACACATGTACGTTACGTTGTCAGCATCATGGTGATAAGATGACGGCAACATAATGCATTGCACCTATTGCCGTATATTTGCGAACATTGAAATATAATTCGTTTAGCAACACGAGTGTTTACGTGTCAGCATTATGACGATAAAATGCCGGCAACAATTCATAGCACGTGTTGCTATATGTTTGCCATACATTTGCCAATATCGAAATAGAACGCTGCAACGAAATGTCCAGAGCAAACGATTAGCAATACTGACACGTAAAAGTGCCAATAGATGGAAGCGTCAGAGCGTCGAGCGTCGAGCATCTGTACGAATCAAAACGAAACCGATTCGAGCGTCTTGACGCTAATATACTGAATGACACAAATATATGGATATTTTTATCATGTAACATGTATATTAGACCGTCTATATTTTAATTTAACCTAACTCCGCAAATAAACATTAAGGAATTAATCTTTATAAGTTATTATTGTGGCATGTTTGTTTCCTAATGTCGGACATCGAGTGTCAAGCGTTATCCAATAAGAGCTCTCATTTCTACATTGAGTGTTATGTAGAAATATCATTGGATAATTGCTTGACGCTCGACGCTCTGACCATCTAAAGGCACCTTAACGTTGTCAGCATCATGACGATAACACAATGGCAACAATGTACAGCACGTGTTGCTGTATTTGCCGTACATTTGTCAACACTGAAATAGAACGCATTACTATTTTAATTATAGTTTGTTAACAATACTCAGATTGCACAAAATATTAATGATAAATATTTATAAATATTGATTTCGAAATATTTTTTTAAATATTTAAATATTTTATAAAGATTTTATATACATAAAGGAAAACAAATATCAAAATCTTTACTCAAAATATTATTAAAATGTAGACTAAATATTTCGTAAAATATTTATGGTAAATAAAAAATAAATATTTGTATTAATATTTTGTAAATATTTCTATAAATATTTTATATACACGAAGAAAAAAGGAGGGCCCCGTTTGCCTATAGTCCGACTGCACACAAACCAATCAAATTGCCTGCTTTAACCAAAACCTCCCAAGAAAAAGATACTTAAATCCTTATTCAAAATATCATTAAAATATAGACTATTTATTTTCGTCAAATATTTATGATAAATGAAAAATAAATATTTATAATAATAGTTTGTAAATATTTATATTAATATTTATGGCAAATAAAATATTAATATTTGCAATAATAGTTAAATATTTCAATACATATTTTCCTTTTTGCGGAACGAGAAGCCTAGACAGCACACAATATTTATACAATATTTTAGAAATATATTGTAGATGTATATATATTGTAAATAACAATAGATGTTAAATATTTTATAAATATTTTTATGATCGAGATTTTCAGATATGAAAAAGATTAAGGTAAATATCTAAATATATTCATGAAAAATATTTTATCATAAATATTTTTGTGAAGACTATTATTTATAAAAGATTTATAAAAGATTTATGAAAAATATTTTTCATAAGTATTTTTAGATATTTATCATAATCTTTTTCATGTTTTGGGGACCTGCGGGCCTTACGAACTCAAGCCGTGACCCGTACCCAGGAGATGTGGGCGGACAAGTTGTCCGACCCACGGAGGTACGGGCGCATGACGGCGGAGGCTGTCGCCCCTGCCTGCCAGAGTTGGCGGGCAGGAGGGGATGCGGACTGTCCTACCATCTGGTGCAGGTACTGGCGGGCCTTGGGTGCTTCGGTAAGTACCTGCACCGGATCGGGAAGGAGCTCACCACTAGGTGCCACCACTGCCCCGTGCTCATGGACACGGCGCTCCACACCCTGGCTGCTTGTCCAGCCTGGGAAGGGGAGCGCCGGGTTCTGGCCGGGGCGATGGGGTGCTCAATGGGGGACATCTCGCTCCTGCGCATGGTTCAATCCATGTGCGGGAGCGAGGAGGGATGAGAAGCGGCGGCCTCCTTCTGCAGGGACGTAATGTCCAAGAAGGAGGCCGCCGAGAGGGAGCGCCGACCGCACGAATCCCGTCGCAGGAGGCGACGGGGTTTACTTTTTGGTCGGCGACGACTCAGGGGGGGGGGATTTAGGAAGCGGGCCGGAGGTGACACCGGCCGAGGAAGAGGAAGGATCCCTGAATAGCAGGGGTCCAGGCCCTCCTCGGCCGCCTCGGGCCCGCTTCTGTCGTCAGAGGGGATCCGGCTCTTCTTCATAGAAGATGGATCCCTTTTGCCGCGGACAAGTAGGGACAGGGGGGAGTGGTGCCCCGTTTGGGGACGGGTCCACTCCCCCAGAAACCCTCCCTCCCTGACTAACGGGGAGGGGGGGTAAAGGGTGAGGGCGGATGCCCCTTCACCCTATAGGTGAAACCAGAAGGCCAACCGGTCGGCCTTAGACCGACCGGGACTGCGCCTTGGATTCCCTTTGCGGAACAGGGCGCGGTAACAGATAGCGAGGGGCTCCCGAAAGGGAGTCCTGGGGCCGGGGTGTCGGGGAGGGAATACGGGAGTAGTTCCCCTGACTCCCCACATTTTCGGTCCGACAGGTAGGCATCCCGCAGGAGTTTTAGTCGGTAGGAGTCCGACATAACCTCCGACTCCCCTAAGGGTCGGGGGTATCCATGATGGATTTCCCTGCGTTACCAAAAAAAAAATCTTTTTCATGTTTGAAAATCTCGATCATAAAAATATTTATAAAATATTTAACATATATTAACATATATATTTTAAAAATATTTTATAAATATTGTGGTCTGGGAGGAAGTATTTTTTTTCTTAAATCTTTTTTAACGTTAAATCTTAAGATTTTTAGAGCATACATCTTCATATATGTAACAAATATTTAGTTTATATGGTAAAAAAGATATATTGATTGTTTACTATGTGGCTTTTTGCCGCACGACAAGCGTTTCCGCGTTCTGTCGTTTCATTGGCTACATATCATCTTATTATTTATCTTCAGATGATTTCGGGCCAATGAGAAAACATAGGCGCGTTCACTTTAGGCAGTTCCGCGTTGTAAGTATTGTTCGGTCTCTTTCACATGTAAAACCCATTCTACAAAAAATATACACACAAGGTTGTTAATAGCTTGCTTATAGCTTATAAAAACCTTACAACCTTATGCTTACAGAAACAAATATATGTTTTCTCATTCCAACATAATTGCACTAGTTCAATAGTGTAACTAAAACGAACAGACGAGACAATGCTTGTAGCGCGTGAACACTCAGGCAGGTATGATGTCCCTCGGCGATGTCGTATACGCCTGTAAAACAATCGAAAGCCATGACAGGCATATACGCATATGCATATGGGCGTACTGTACAGCGCGAGAGAAGCGAAGAGGGAGAAGTGGTGGGAGACGTTCCGATGTTGCATCCTTATCGCACGTCGCACGATCGAGAGAGAAAGCATTACCAGACGTGATACGGTTAATGGTGTCCCCAATAGCTGTCTCACTCTCTGTACGCTTGAATGCAGGCAATATGAGTGAGACAGTTATAGAGACACCGCGCTGTCTCTATAGGTGTCTCGCTCGCTCTAATAGCCATATATCGCGCTTTCCTCTTTTTTCCTTAGCAGAAATGCCGATCAAGGAGGCAATCCTGTCTATAGGCCAGAAAAATAAGCTATTTTCGCGAATTTTTTTTTTCGGAAACTAAGCAGACGATTGATTTCAAACTTGATAAAAATAATAATATATATTTTATTGATGAGAATGAATTTTTATGGCGTTATATGAATAATAATGTAGCAAATATACAAAAAATAATGTGACGTGTTTAGGCGCGCGCCGTTTCATGGTTCCTATAAAATCTCGAAATACGGTAGACTGGGACAAAAACGCAAGTAAAATAATTAATGTACGACTTGCCGCTAACTCGTTTGAATTAAGGAAATAAAAAACGAACTACTTTTTTAATATTTTAAGACATTTAAAAATATTTGAAAAATCGTCATAAATATCGATGATTTTACGTTAAGAATATTTTATTTGCAAGAAAACGATATTTCATGAAATTTACGAAAAAATTTATTTTATGCCGTAAAATATGTCAAATTGTGCAATTCTTTTTAGACGCAACATATCTTTACTTTTGAAAAGACTACGAGAAGGAGGGAGAATAAATGCAACATCTTCCTTAAAATGCTATTTAAAATATAGGCTCCGCTCTTGAAAATATAAAAAAAAATTAGGAGACATTTAATAATAATAAAAATTACAATAATAATAACGAGACGCTATATAGCATCTCCTGAAATCAGAGAAAAAACTTTTTTTTATATAAAAAAGTCGATCGATCGACTTCAGCATCTAATTACATATTCGAAACATGTCTATCTATCGTGTGAACTAGCGAAATAAAAAAATATTAATTTTTTATATGCACCGCGCTATCTCTATAGGTGTCTCATTCGCTATAATAGCCAATGGCATTTATGCTCGCAATTTGACATATCTTACGGCATAAAAAATGTATCGCGCTTTTCTGTTTTATAACGCCATAAAAATTCATTCTCATTAATAAAATATATATTATTATTTTTATCAAGTTTGAAATCAATCGTCTGCTTAGTTTCCGAAAAAAAAATTCGCGAAAATAGCTTATTTTTCTGGTCTACAGACAGGATTGCCTCCTTAATCGGCATTTCTGCTAAGAAGAAAAGAGGAAAGCGTGATACATGGCTATTAGAGCGAGCAAGACACCTATAGAGATAGCGCGGTGTTTCTATAGCTGTCTCACTCATATTGCCTGCATTCAAGCGTAGAGTGAATGAGACAGCTATGCGGACACCATTAATCGTACCACGTCTGGTAATGCTTTCTCTCTCGATCGTGCGACGTGCGATAAGGATGCAACATCGGAACGTCTCCCATCACTTCTCCTTCTTCGCTTCTCTCGCGCTGTACAGTACGCCCATATGCGTATGCGTATATACCTGTCATCGCTTTCGATTGTTTTACAGGCGTATACGACATCGCCGAGGGACCATACCTGCCTCTGAGTGAACGTGTTTGATAACAAAGAAAGAAAGAAGAAATTTGATTACATTAAAGATTGATAAAAAGACAAGAACGATATTTTCCGAGTGTACAAGGTTCTACACATTTGCTTCTACACACTTCGCTTGTGAGGAATTATTCACAGACGCAAACTCAGGTGAGTGTAATTATTATATCTACTTAAATGTACATACCCAGATAATAAAGAAACAACGCCTTAAATGACACTCCAGATAGAAAATTAATATTATGTTGAGTTTGTATATTGATATTTATGAGTTCAAACCAACATACATATATGCATACACATGTGTCTCAAATATCTATGATATCATCATCATTTATGTTATGATATAAAAAAGTATATTTGATTGCTTTATGATATCAAGGCTTGATAGTTGCATAGATCTGTGCATCATTTATGTACATCTTGTGCTTATGTGATGTTGTCGTGTCATGATCTCCAACTCAGTAATCAATCTGTGCACAGACTGAGGTTAGGTTGGAAACAGATTTGAAGAGGTTTGTCGACAGATCCATAGACGTTTGTGTGTCTAATCTGCCATTAGATTGCACACAGAATCTGTTAATCAGACTCTGACAGCAGATTGGAGAAAGAATGTACGCAGAGCCTGTTGACAGATTAGTTTGACAACAGGCTCTGTGTACATTCTGCTGACAATCTGTTGTCAGAGTTTGACAAGCATATTCAGTGTACAATCTGTTGTCTTTCTGTCAACAGACTTTACTAATAGACTGCGCAAATCTGCTTTGCAGATTTGACTATCTGGGAATTGATATTGAAGTTCCTACTGTAATGATCACATTATAGTATAGATACTCTCACTTCAAAATAAACAAAGAGAATTATTATTTAAGTGTTAATTAATGCAAACGATCTATAGATGCGGAGTCAATAATCTGCATTTTGGGCAAGAAATTGTAACAAAGCAACGTATTCATCCTTTTTTATGCCTTCCTTACTTTCAGTTTTACCAATGAGGTTTAAATATATTATTTATTATTTTTTTTTATTTGTGTATATAAGCATGTGAGTGTGCTTACATAATTTAAAAGTCTTCTATGCTGAAATATTTAAATTTACCGAAAAATAGCGAATTGAATTAATGTTTTTTTTTATTTATGGATGCAGTATGTATGAATTCACATTTCCCGAAGCCGATGCGTGACGAGTTTTTGCGAGAAGTTGGCGAAGCAGTACGCTTCGGCAAACAACGAAATAGAAATGCTGCAAAGAAGGCAAATGAAAGAGAAACTGGACGACGTCGGAGATTACGATACCAAGCAGATGTCCATTTACAAGGAGTCGATACTGACACAGATATTGAAGATGCAGATGATGAAATTAATGGTTGAGCCCGTATATATAAATATATATTATATTAAATATTAAAACATGTTAACCCCTTGACTGTGCATGACGTCTATAGACGTCATGGGCTAAAACATTTTTGTCGCTATACAGGGTGTTTGATAGCTGATCATGCAGACGAAAGTTGGAGATAGATTGGGTGTAGCCGAGAAGAAAAGTCATATACCATAATGTCAAATTGGCAATAGTTACCGAGTTATTAATTAAAACATGTGAGCCAACGAGCGCGTAGAGAGCGGAGGGCGCCGCAGTAAGCACGTAGACATTTGATACAGGCGGAGTCAGCGAGTGGCGGTAGGCGAGCGCGCGCGGCGAGAGGCAACGTAAACAACAAGAGGCGAACGCGCGCGACGAGGAGCGAGCGAGCGCAAGCGACAAGAGGCGAGCGAGCGCGAACGACGAGGAGCGAGCGGGCTATAAAGAAAAACCTGTAAAGAAAAAGCTCGCTCGCTCGCTCCTCGTCGCGCGCGATCGCCTCTTGTCGCTTACATTGCCCCTCGCCGCGCGCGCTTGTCTACCGCTACTCACTGACTCCGCCTGTATCAAATGTCTACGTGCTTACTGCGGCCGCCCTCCGCTCTCTACGCGCTCGTTGGCTCACATGTTTTAATTAATAACTCGGTAACTATTGCCAATTTGACATTATGGTACATGACTTTTCTTCTCGGCTACACCCAATCTATCTCCAACTTTCGTCTGCATGATCAGCTATCAAACACCCTGTATTGGAAACGCCATTTTAAAGTTTCGAATTTTCACCTCAGATTCGTGTTTAGCGATGTCAAAAATAGTTATATATAAAACTGCATGAAAATTCCTCTGTTAGAATACGCCCTGCGCATTTTTAAATCACTTTTCTACTAGGGTGAATCAAGGGGCTATTCACTCAGCTATTAGGTGTACACATGATGTCGGGGAGGGAGTGCCGGCGCAGTTCCCCCGATTCCCCACATTCCGGCCCGAATGGTAGACACCCCGGTGGGGTTTTAGCCGGTAAGAGTCCGGCATAACCCTCCCCCCCAAGAGGAGGGGGTATCCATGAGGATTTTCCCACCGTGATAAAAAAAAAGGTGTACACATGATTATAAAGTACAGTTGATCACAGTTGATTACAATGTGATTACAATTACTTAAGTGATTTCATACGACTGTGTGAAATCGGTTGTAATCGATTGTAATCAGTTGTAATGTAGCTGATTTTATTGTGATTACAAATAATTTTATGATGATTGCAAATTATTTCAATATTATTACTCGTTATTACTGCTAATTTCAATGTAAATAATGTAACAAATATATCAAGATTACACGTGATTACGAATTGATTTCATTGTTGATTATACGATGATTACAAATCAAATGTACACCTTATTGCATTAGTGAATGGCCCCTCGGGGTAAATACATGTAAACCGCAGAAGCGGTTAAAGTGATAAAATACCAAAAATGTATAAATTTTATTATAAAAATAAAATGATAAAAACAAATAAATAGAAATTTACATACATATACAGGGTGTCCCATTTTAAGTGTCCACCCCAAATATTTCTTATGTTTTATTTTAGAGAAAAATGGTTCAGACACGTTTTGTATGATTTCGAGGGGGCCATAAAACGGTACCATTGATTTGACTTTGAAGAGTAATTTGAAGGTTACGTGAAGATTACCTCAATTTTTTTAGATGGCATCCCCAATTTTTTACTACATATTCTTGTAGCTGATCTCGAGAGCTTCCCAAAACACTATAATCAAATGTTTTTTGGTGAAGTACTTTTCGAGTTATAAAGCTTCAAATTTACAAAATTTTGATAAAAATACAAAATATTTCGTAAAACATTCACTTTCCGATAGTCTTATCTTACATGATCCAACCAGTCAAGGCAAGATCCGAACATGATCCAACCAGTCAAGGCAAGATCCGAGCATGATCCAACCAGTCAAGGCAAAATCCGAGCATGATCCAGCCAGTTAAGGCAAGATCCGAGCATGATCCAGCCAGTCAAGGCAAGATCCGAGCATGATCCAGCCAGTCAAGGCAAGCTCTGAGCATGATCCAACCAGTCAAGGCAAGATCTTCTTTTGTGTACAATTACTTAAAGTGTTCAAAAACTTGGCCATTTACTTGTATGCATAGCTCTAATCTATGGTAAAAGTCGTCCCTAACTTTTTCAAGAACACCTACATTAATATTTCTGCAAGCCTATCTGATCCGGTTTTTCATATTTTCAACGGTTGTAGGCTTTTGCGAATAAACTATATCTCTAATATAGTCCCAGAAATAAAAATCTAGGGGTGTCAAGTCGGGTGATCTTGGGGGCCATTCTTGAACTCGACTGCCCATACCAATCCACCTATTCGGGAATCTATTATTTAAATATTGTGTAACAGCTCGAGATCTATGAGCTGGTGCTCCATCTTGTTGGAACCACATTCGTCTGAGTAAATCATTGTCGACATGTCTCAAGAGGTTGAGCAGGTCATCTTGAAGAAATCTTAGATAGATTGCCGCATTGAGATTTTCTTAAAAAAAATATGGACCAACAATAACATCTCCCAGGATGCCTGCCCAAACGTTAATGGACCACTGCCGTTGGAACTCTTGGCTTCTCTGCCAATGTGGATTAGCATCTGAATAATAATGGCAGTTATGCCTATTAACGCTTCCTCTATTACAAAACGTGGCTTCATCAGAAAAAAGCGTATCAGCAATGAACCGGGGATTTTGTTGGATTTGATCTCGAGCCCAGTTACAAAAACATACACAGCATTGGTAGTCCCTCTCTTCCAATTGCTGAGTTAGATGAATGTGATATGGGTGAAACTTGTTGAGCTTGAGCACACGATTGACTGTTGATTTAGATATACCGTATTGCCTCTCAATTTGTCTCGTAGAGATTTGAGGATTCAAAGCAACGGCACCTATAACAGTCAATGATGTGACTTCATCAGGGCCCGATTTTCGCCGGTTTCTTCTAAGAAAACCCTGTTCAGCTCTGTCGCAGAGTTTTTTTATTACTTTCCTATCAGGATGGCGTCTGTCTGGAAATCTTTCAGCATAAAGCCTTTCTGCTGCCGAGTAATTATTCCTGGCCTCACCCAAAATGCGAATCATGTCCACAATTTCATTTGGTGAATAAGCAGCCATAATTATAAAGAAAAACAGCTCCAAAAAACAAAAAATTCCTGTCTTATAAAAAACAAAGTCAATGGATAATAATATGCGTCTGTCTGAGACTTCGCCAAAATACCGACAGTTGCCCAAGTAAGAAATTTGAAACAAGCCTCTTGATATTTGTTTCATTAAAAGAATTGACAATTGCACTTTCACAATTGTTACAGTTCATTGATTATCAGGCAATACAGGATCTCGTCTTGACTGGCTGGATCATGCTCGGATCTTGCCTTGACTGGTTGGATCATATTTGGATCTTGCCTTAACTGGTTGGATCATGCTCGGATCTTGCCTTGACTGGTTGGATCATGTAAGATAAGACTATCGGAAAGTGAATGTTTTACGAAATATTTTGTATTTTTATCAAAATTTTGTAAATTTGGAACTTTATAACTCGAAAAATACTTCACCAAAAAACATTTGATTATAGTGTTTTGGGAAGCTCTCGAGGTCAGCTACAAGAATATGTAATAAAAAATAAGGGGTGCCATCTAAAAAATTGAGGTAACCTTCACGTGACCTTCAAATGTCTCTTCAAGGTCAAATCAATGATATCATCTTATGGCTCCCTTGAAACTATACAAAACGTGTCTGAACCATTTTTCTTTAAAATAAAAAATAAGAGAGATATTTGGGGTGGGCACTTAAAATGGGACTCCCTGTATATGCATAAAATGTTTTTTTCAACTTATCGGTATATTGTGCGAATATTTTAATGTTCTCGAAAAATATTTATATAATATTTATAGAATATATTTGTGTTATCTGGGTAAAATAACATATGCGATATTTTTAAGAATCTTTGAGGTTTGATGACGTTATTATCCTCAATCTTATGTGTAATGTAAACTGTAGATTTTCGTACAAAAAATTGTTCATATAACATATATGTATATTAGCCCTTATGAAAAAAAACCCTCAATTTTGGTTAACACTCAAAAAACGTTTAACTTTGGGTGTTAAACACCGATAAAAAAAACGCTCAACTTTGAGTGTTATGCGAATAAACGTTCAATTTTGGATGTTATACACTGAAAAAACATTCAAATTGGGTGTGATTTCAGATCGTCAATTGAAGATTACATCCAAATGAGGGTTAACGCTCAACGAAAACCTTCAAAATAACACCCAAGAAAACTTTCAAAATAACACCCAAATATTCACATTCACATTTTTTACCCTATATTTCTTATCCATACATACACAAATACATATACATGTCCAAAAAACATTTTAGAAATATGATATCTCTAAAACATTTTTCGGACATTGTATATGCATGGTTATAAACTATATCATCTATATTATAAGCTATATTTAAACAAAAAATCACAATGACTTCAAAATGAGTAACAAAAGACTATAAAAATTCACTTTGTAATCATGATTAGATCATTTTTCTTGTCATTTTGTCACTTTGATGTTATGACTTTCTATTTTAATGTACAATTCTAAAAGTCACGATAACATCATTTCAATATCAAAAAAACATCACGAAAACTATATCGAATGACATCCTGATTTGTCTTAAAATGACTTTTTTTTATGTCATAATTATATTATTATGACTTTTTGTTCTATGTGGGTGTAGGACGTCCGATGTACGTCCATCGGACGTCCTATGTCCAAAGTTGTGACAAACGTACGTCCACGTATGGACGTATTTTGTAAAAAAAAATGGACATATAATAGACGTCCAATGGACATCCGTATGCTATCTGGGGTGTACCTAATCAGCGACTAATATTTATAAGTAATGTCTTTTAAGACACTCGTACGGCTCTGTTGTGATTAGTTTACGACATCTTAAGACTGTATTTAAGACAATCTTAAATAATAAGGATCAATTATAAACAATACCGGGATTTCACATCTCGCAAAGCATATTACTATTTACATTTGTTTTTATTTTCAGATGATATTGTGCAATCAGACAATTTTTTATTCATTTATTACGTAAAAAATAAAGGCAGTACTTATTTTATTAACTTTTCATTATTAAAGCAATACAATACGGAAGAAGATCAAATCCCGGTATTGTTCATAGTTGATTCTTTTTATTTAAGATTGTCTTAAGTACAGTTTTAAGATGTCGTAAACTAATCACAACAGAGTCATATGAGCATCTTAAAAGACGTTACTTATGAATACTAGTTACTAACTAGGTACACTGCTGAACTAAAAGATATGTGCACTGATTTTTTGTTGACTTCGGAACGCATTCCAATTTGAGGAGAAAGACAACCACTGCTTCATACGTCAGCGCTGTCACTTATTACGAGAGCAGAAGGATGGCATATACGTAGTGTCAAATAAGTAGTGATTGTGACGTAGAGACAAATGTCTTGGAGACATTGAGTTATAATTGAAGAAATGAAGAATATAAATAGTGATTGTGAAGAAAAGTGACAAAATGTTTCATAAAATTTATAAAACAGCGTATTAAAGGAGAGTATTAACTGTCTAATAATATTTTAAGTAAAAAATATTTTTAAATTTGAGTGTAAGTTAAAAAAGCTATAAACCATAATTTCTTTAATATTAATAATTTTATAGCTATAAATTTGCCATCGACGTTAAATGAATATGTATGTAATGCTTTCATTTGTGTAGGTGGGAAATTTTTATTGCACTCATAAAAAATAAGCAGCAGACCAAGTCGAGTGATATCTTTTAACAAGATATTCATATCACTCAACTTGGTCTGCTGCTTACTTTTGCTGAACACAATAATATAATTCCTCACCTACGCAAATAATAGCATTATATATATATATATATATATATATTCATTCAACGTCGATGACAAATTTATAGCTTTAACTAACATTAAATATAAATTATTAAAATTATGGTTTATAACTTTTTTAATTTACATTCAAATTGAAAATATAGAAATGAACTTACCGTGTCTCAAAGAATAAGTGAATTTCAGAGTACTATTATTGTACAGGATGCATTATTAAGGATAACAAACATAAGATGATAAGATGATGAAAGTATAAGCAAGATATTACCAATCAAGACTATGATGCATATAGAAAAAATATAAATCTTAACACAAGAAACAAAGCAGCACTAAGCGATGAGTCAGGTTTGGACTGTCTGAATAAAATAACAATATTAGTAAGAATTTATCAAATTACAACTTTATTTATAGTATATGTTTTATAACACAAACTGATTTCACGCAATATATTTTAAAGATGTAGGTATATGAAATATGTGTCGTACTAGTTCTTTTCCTGTGGCCAAAGGAACACAAAGTCAATCACAGTGATTCCCAAGCAGACCTACTGCACAAAAGTTTCCATAGTTACAGCATATCTGATTCATTCTTTAACACAACAGTAAAACTACGTACCTATTCTAAGGAAAAATAGAACCGATGAGATTGGTGCAAAGTTCAACGACTAGAAATTGTCCTCCTCCTGGTAGCTGAATAATTGTACAAATTCAATATAACTAATTATGCCCCCTACTATCTCGTCCGGATGGAGAACTATGTAGTCATGCCCCTGCACGCGCCTTGGCAACAGAATTCAAAAAACCCCCATTCAGAAGAAAACGCCGCTCTGCGCCGTGGCACCCCTGGCCGTGGCGCCTCGTGCTTCCGTGCGCTGCGCGCGCCGTCGATCTTCATTGTGTTCTGTTCGTTAGTCTTGGGGTGCGGTCCACCTATTGCTTTGAAATGTTCTAGATGCTACGCTCCGAATAAACTCAGAAAACCGTTCCATTAACGCTACGAGTCTTATAGATGTTATGCAAATGGACCACTTGTAATGTGTTATCTCGCATAATATAGCATCAGAATTTCATTGGAATAAAATGGAATTGGATATACTAATAATAATGAGTGTTTTCGATAATTTTTTCGATATGCCTTATTTTATATATGAGGATGATGTAGAAGAAGTAATAAATATATATATACAATTTCAAGGCCAAATAGAAACAAATAAAAAAAATATCCCAAAAATTAAGGATTATGTTGAACAAATAATTCCGTCACTTAACGCAATGGAATTCAAAAATCATTTCAGGTAAAATTCCTATTTACATATTGTGTATGAAAAAAAAATGTTTCTAAATTTTTACACACATGCATGATAAATAAATATTCAATCATATTTCATTGTTTTATTATTTCATTTATTATATTTTTTAGAATGTTAGCACAGACGTTCGACTTTATTCTAAAGTAGATTGCAAATCAATTACAACGATTTGTAAGTGGCAATGAAATGATATCTCCAGAAAAACAGTTTTTAATTACTTTGTGGCGTATGGCAACACCAGATTCATATAGGTATGAATTATGATCACGTATAGTGTTAATAAATAAAAAAATTATAATACTATTAAGTTAAATCGTAATATTCCTTTAGATCAATTCATACTAGATTTGATGTTGGGAAAGGTACATCTGTTAGAGCAGTATAGAGGGTTAGGCAAGCATTGTGTAATCTTGCTTCAAAGTTTATTCAATGGCCAACAAGAGAAAAAATGGAAAAAATTAAAGAAGGTTTTTCTCGTATTGGTGCTTTTCCAGGAGTTATTGGAGCAATTGATGGCACCCACATAAATATACCAGCTCCTAATATGCATGCAGAAGCTTACGTTAATAGGAAAGGACATCATTCAATTCAAGCTCGTTCTTTTTTTCATTTCTGTTAATAAAATATAAAGTATAACTTTTTTAAGTTTATTAACATATTTCTGTATTTCTTTTGGATATAGGTAGTCTGTGATCATACATATCTATTTACACATGTGTACGTTGGAAACGTAGGATCCTTACACGATGCTCGGGTATTTAGATTGTCAGCTGTACAAGACTACGTTTCAGATGCATCAAAGTTTCCCAATGACTGTCACTTAATAGAAGATGCTGCTTATCCCCTGTTAAAACAATTAATGGTGCCATATGTAGATAATGGCCATCTGACATGCCGTCAGAAGAATTACAATTTCTGCCTTTCGTCTTGTCGCATGAGTGTTGAAAGAGCTATTGGCTTGTTAAAAGGACGTTGGAGAAGCCTCCTTCATCATTTGGCCATGGGATGTGTGGAGCGTATTTCCTATCATTTTTTAGCATGTTGTGTGTTACATAACATATGTTTAATGAAAAAAGACGAAATAGAAGCAGTTATCGTAAATATAGACATAGCACACCCTCAACCACAAATACAAGATATAGAGCAAAACAGAGGTGAAGCAGAAGCTAAACGAGATTTTGTGTGCTCTATACTTCGTATGAGAGAAGGCGTATAAAAAAAACTGTGATATATTCATATTTTTTATTTGTGATTAAAATTTAAGTAAATATAATCAATAAGTATTATATATGTTATTTTATCAATAAAAGTTACATTATAAGATCACAGTCCTGAATTTTATTTTTAATAAAGGACTAACGTGCAAAGAAATATATTTTCTGTATGAAATACCTTTAAATGTTGCATCAAATAAGGTAACATTTGGTATAACAAAAAAATTGTATTGATGAAAAAATACTTAGACATTAGACGCACAAAACATTCTAATAGTTGCAAACTAAAAATAATTTATAACATAAAAATAACATGTAGCATTAAATAACACTAACACAATTAGGAACTATATTATATCTATTGTATTTTGCTAACATGCTCTGACAGTCTGCATATACACTGTTAAAATCTCTTTTCAAGTTCGCTATCTGGAATATTTATTTACTAAATGTTATATAAATTTTTTCTTGTTATTTTTTATTAGGTAAAAGTATGAACTGCTTGAAACTTATTATATTTGAAAGAAAATAAGAAAAAAAATACTGTCTTATCATACATTAATACTGAAAACTTTGGCTTTTTGTTAAAAAGAAAAAATTAGTAATTGTACTTGCTGTAGGACTTACATTACAATTATGCAAAAAAAATTATAGTACCAGTAATAAAAATTATAATAGTATTAATAAAATAATAATATAATTAACAAAATTAATATTAATTATTAAGTTATTAATTTCTAATAATATTTATGCATTATGTATATTTTTTGTTAGCAATGTTTCCCAAATTTTTAATAAGCGTTCTTGTCTCGCCTCAGTACCTTCGTACATTTTTTTTCTTGATTTTCTTGTGCAAATATAATAAGTTTTTCCAACGCAGTTTTTTCCATTACTCTTTTACCTAAATAAAAAATAACAATATGAAAAATTTATCACAATGCGTGATGAAAAATAAAATATTCCAGATAGCGACACTTGCAAAAGCAGATTTTACACAGTGTATACTGCAGACTGTCAGCAGCATGTTAGCAAAAATACAATAGGATATAATATAGTTCCTAATTGTGTTAGTGTTATTTAATGCTACATGTTATTTTTATGTTATAAATTATTTTTAGTTTGCAACTATTAGAATGTTTTGTGCGTCTAATGTCTAAGTATTTTTTCATCAATACAATTTTTTTGTTATACCAAATGTTACCTTATTTGATGCAACATTTAAAGGTATTTCATACAGAAAATATATTTCTTTGCACGTTAGTCCTTTATTAAAAATAAAATTCAGGACTGTGATCTTATAATGTAACTTTTATTGATAAAATAACATATATAATACTTATTGATTATATTTACTTAAATTTTAATCACAAATAAAAAATATGAATATATCACAGTTTTTTTTATACGCCTTCTCTCATACGAAGTATAGAGCACACAAAATCTCGTTTAGCTTCTGCTTCACCTCTGTTTTGCTCTATATCTTGTATTTGTGGTTGAGGGTGTGCTATGTCTATATTTACGATAACTGCTTCTATTTCGTCTTTTTTCATTAAACATATGTTATGTAACACACAACATGCTAAAAAATGATAGGAAATACGCTCCACACATCCCATGGCCAAATGATGAAGGAGGCTTCTCCAACGTCCTTTTAACAAGCCAATAGCTCTTTCAACACTCATGCGACAAGACGAAAGGCAGAAATTGTAATTCTTCTGACGGCATGTCAGATGGCCATTATCTACATATGGCACCATTAATTGTTTTAACAGGGGATAAGCAGCATCTTCTATTAAGTGACAGTCATTGGGAAACTTTGATGCATCTGAAACGTAGTCTTGTACAGCTGACAATCTAAATACCCGAGCATCGTGTAAGGATCCTACGTTTCCAACGTACACATGTGTAAATAGATATGTATGATCACAGACTACCTATATCCAAAAGAAATACAGAAATATGTTAATAAACTTAAAAAAGTTATACTTTATATTTTATTAACAGAAATGAAAAAAAGAACGAGCTTGAATTGAATGATGTCCTTTCCTATTAACGTAAGCTTCTGCATGCATATTAGGAGCTGGTATATTTATGTGGGTGCCATCAATTGCTCCAATAACTCCTGGAAAAGCACCAATACGAGAAAAACCTTCTTTAATTTTTTCCATTTTTTCTCTTGTTGGCCATTGAATAAACTTTGAAGCAAGATTACACAATGCTTGCCTAACCCTCTATACTGCTCTAACAGATGTACCTTTCCCAACATCAAATCTAGTATGAATTGATCTAAAGGAATATTACGATTTAACTTAATAGTATTATAATTTTTTTATTTATTAACACTATACGTGATCATAATTCATACCTATATGAATCTGGTGTTGCCATACGCCACAAAGTAATTAAAAACTGTTTTTCTGGAGATATCATTTCATTGCCACTTACAAATCGTTGTAATTGATTTGCAATCTACTTTAGAATAAAGTCGAACGTCTGTGCTAACATTCTAAAAAATATAATAAATGAAATAATAAAACAATGAAATATGATTGAATATTTATTTATCATGCATGTGTGTAAAAATTTAGAAACATTTTTTTTTCATACACAATATGTAAATAGGAATTTTACCTGAAATGATTTTTGAATTCCATTGCGTTAAGTGACGGAATTATTTGTTCAACATAATCCTTAATTTTTGGGATATTTTTTTTATTTGTTTCTATTTGGCCTTGAAATTGTATATATATATTTATTACTTCTTCTACATCATCCTCATATATAAAATAAGGCATATCGAAAAAATTATCGAAAACACTCATTATTATTAGTATATCCAATTCCATTTTATTCCAATGAAATTCTGATGCTATAT
Source organism: Harpegnathos saltator (assembly GCF_003227715.2). Classification (NCBI taxonomy): domain Eukaryota; kingdom Metazoa; phylum Arthropoda; class Insecta; order Hymenoptera; family Formicidae; genus Harpegnathos; species Harpegnathos saltator. The sequence continues at coordinate 548,072 of NW_020230379.1, forward strand.
TATGCGAGATAACACATTACAAGTGGTCCATTTGCATAACATCTATAAGACTCGTAGCGTTAATGGAACGGTTTTCTGAGTTTATTCGGAGCGTAGCATCTAGAACATTTCAAAGCAATAGGTGGACCGCACCCCAAGACTAACGAACAGAACACAATGAAGATCGACGGCGCGCGCAGCGCACGGAAGCACGAGGCGCCACGGCCAGGGGTGCCACGGCGCAGAGCGGCGTTTTCTTCTGAATGGGGGTTTTTTGAATTCTGTTGCCAAGGCGCGTGCAGGGGCATGACTACATAGTTCTCCATCCGGACGAGATAGTAGGGGGCATAATTAGTTATATTGAATTTGTACAATTATTCAGCTACCAGGAGGAGGACAATTTCTAGTCGTTGAACTTTGCACCAATCTCATCGGTTCTATTTTTCCTTAGAATAGGTACGTAGTTTTACTGTTGTGTTAAAGAATGAATCAGATATGCTGTAACTATGGAAACTTTTGTGCAGTAGGTCTGCTTGGGAATCACTGTGATTGACTTTGTGTTCCTTTGGCCACAGGAAAAGAACTAGTACGACACATATTTCATATACCTACATCTTTAAAATATATTGCGTGAAATCAGTTTGTGTTATAAAACATATACTATAAATAAAGTTGTAATTTGATAAATTCTTACTAATATTGTTATTTTATTCAGACAGTCCAAACCTGACTCATCGCTTAGTGCTGCTTTGTTTCTTGTGTTAAGATTTATATTTTTTCTATATGCATCATAGTCTTGATTGGTAATATCTTGCTTATACTTTCATCATCTTATCATCTTATGTTTGTTATCCTTAATAATGCATCCTGTACAATAATAGTACTCTGAAATTCACTTATTCTTTGAGACACGGTAAGTTCATTTCTATATTTTCAATTTGAATGTAAATTAAAAAAGTTATAAACCATAATTTTAATAATTTATATTTAATGTTAGTTAAAGCTATAAATTTGTCATCGACGTTGAATGAATATATATATATATATATATATATATAATGCTATTATTTGCGTAGGTGAGGAATTATATTATTGTGTTCAGCAAAAGTAAGCAGCAGACCAAGTTGAGTGATATGAATATCTTGTTAAAAGATATCACTCGACTTGGTCTGCTGCTTATTTTTTATGAGTGCAATAAAAATTTCCCACCTACACAAATGAAAGCATTACATACATATTCATTTAACGTCGATGGCAAATTTATAGCTATAAAATTATTAATATTAAAGAAATTATGGTTTATAGCTTTTTTAACTTACACTCAAATTTAAAAATATTTTTTACTTAAAATATTATTAGACAGTTAATACTCTCCTTTAATACGCTGTTTTATAAATTTTATGAAACATTTTGTCACTTTTCTTCACAATCACTATTTATATTCTTCATTTCTTCAATTATAACTCAATGTCTCCAAGACATTTATCTCTACGCCACGACCACTGGGTCTGTTCTTTATGGTTCTTTATAGCTGCACTGCTAAATTAGTGCAATAAGTTAAAATGAGACAACTATATTTTTTCTCATTCAAACTTACTGCACTAGTTCAACAGTGCAGCTATAAAGTACAGACCCACTACTTATTTAGCACTACGTATATGTCGTAATAACTGACAGCGCTGACGTATGAAGCAGTGGTTGTCTTTCTCCTCAAGTTGGAACGCGTTCCGAAGTCAATAAAAAATCGATGCACATACCTTTTAGATCAGCAGTGTACACGCGAGTGAGGTGCGTGCGCCGACCCTATATAGACAAGAGCGCTTATTCATTAACTTTAATACGTTCTGCAAAAATTACTTGTCGGACTACTTGTCAATTTTGTTAAAGGAAAAAGTTGTTTATTTTATCATAAAGTATAATGTCCTGTACTCCGAATGCGGGAATTTTGGATTACCTTGTATAATTCGGTAATTGTATAATAATTCATAAATAGAGTGCCTCGTTATAGCATGATGTTTATTAGAGTTTCAATATGGTTCATTAAAGATTCAATGATAAACGTTCAGATCAAGATTCAATTTAATAATGATTCGATAAAGGTTTGATATACACAGTCTGTCCCAGATCCAATGAGACTGGTCTAAAAAAAATACAAAGCGTTTATTATTTTGATTTTTTATTCTTGTTCATTCAAAATAGTCTCCTTCTGAGTTAATATAGCGCTGGAAACGTTCAACAAATTTTTCGAAACATTTTTTATACTCATCGGCTGGAATGGCCTTTAGTATGGCGGTCGAAGTCTTTTGGATGACCGGGATGGTATCGAAATGATTTCCTTTCATCGCCAATTTCAGTTTGGGAAATAGCCAGAAGTCGCACGGAGCCAAATCAGGTGAATACGGTGGATGATCGATAACAATGATGGCTTTTTTGGTCAAGAATTCACGTACCATGATGGCTTTGTGCGATGGTGCATTATCGTGCAATCTTCCGTTTGCCCAAATCTTCGGTCAAAATTCGATAGACTGTGCTTTTCGGTATCCCAGTTTCCTCTTCGATGAGTCTCGCAGACACACAGCGGTCGCTTCGAAGAATTTCTTTGACTTTCTCGATGTTTTCTTCATTGCGAGTGGTTTTTGGCGGCGGTGCTCGGTCAAAGTCCTCACGACCGTCACGGAATCGGCCAAACCAACGGAAAACCTGTGCACGGGACATGCATTCATCCCCGTATACATTTTTTAGCGTTTCGTACGTTTCTGCACCACTTTTACCCAATTTAAAAGTTGGTTTTTCGACCGACGTACACAAAGTGACTTTACATAAAATGTCAAACCACAGTGAAATATCAACCGAATTCGCTCAAATTTTGAGGTTAAGTAGATGAAGGGTAGAACATTCACCTACCATCATTCACTCATAGATATCGCTGCGCTAAGAACTTTGATGGAACCAGTCTCATCGTATCTGGGACAGACTGTGTAGTACAATAGAAGTATAATAGTGATTCAATAAGACCCGACACCAAGCATGATTGTCTTCGCTGGAAATCTGCGAGCCGGAGTATCCTCCCACTTCATCCGTTATTCTGGGAGGGATTTTTCTAAAAGTAGCTGAACATCTTTCATCAAGAGAATCTATAATTGCTTATAAACGTCTTTGCGTGCTGATATCGAAGAGAGTTGCAGTGTAACTTCCACGCGATATATTTTGGATAATGTTAATACTGATGATATTACCAGGCGTCATAATTCGATATTAATATTTATTTAGTAATATTTAACGGAAAAATATTTCGTTGTGTTTATTAATGTTTTAGAAAACACTTTCAAGATCAACTACAAAAATGTGCAATGAAAAGTTGGACTTTTCATTCAAAAAATTGAAGGTGACCTTCACATAATCTAGACAATGCCATTCAAGATCATATTAATATTATCACATAATGCATGACTTAGAACCAGGGACCGGTAAAAAATATCGGTTCGATTCCGGTATCCAAAATACTTAGTAAGGGTTCCGGTTTCGGTTTTTTGACCATAAAAGAATCGATACGGTTCTTTAACATTTCTTACTAAAATTTTTACTTACTTTTTCTTACTAAAATTTTTATTGAATTAAAATTAACTTTCGCATTAAAAAATCTCGAAATCTTCGAGGTCGACGAAAAAATGTTTCAGACAAAAGTTTTAGGGCTGGATGGGGGACATACATCAGTGACCTTGAGGTCAAATTTCAAGGTAATTTGAAGGTCAAAGTTATTTTTTTTAATGGAAACCCATATTTTTGACTACAGAAATGAAAAGAACGGAAAATTTTACGTTCAGATATGGTACATACTTACGGTCCATAATGGCCTTGAGGGATCATTTCAAGTTCAAACAACAATTTCGTGTCGCACGCGAAATTGTCTCCAGGTTATCGCAATGATCATGAACCATGAAAGAAGGAGGGCATACTAGATGGCGACGGGACGCCGTGTGTTCGGGACCTGCATCTTATTTTCGTTCCGAAGAGAGAAAAATATTGAGAGCGCGGTAGTCGCTAGACCGGGAATCGAACTCGGGTCTTTCGCTTGCCGGGCGACTGCTCTAGACCACTGAGCTATCTGACGCTTCACGCTCACGACACTCTCCTCTCCCCAGATAACGTTGAGAGATGTCGTTTGGAAGCGACATCTCTAGTGCTATCCCGAACGCACGGCGACTACAGAGAGAGGTATTGTTTCAGACAAAAGTTGTAGAGGTCCGAGCGGATAAACTGATAACCTTGAGGTCATGTTAAAGTTAAGTTAAATTTTTTAATAGAGACGCCCGTTCTGACTGCAAAATGTAATCTACGGAAAATTTTATGTTCAGATACGTTGAGTTGTTATGGAGTGAAGTTTATTCCTAAGAGTCATTTGAAACTGTCACTGTTACTTAGAGCAGAGCTGGAGACGATCTGCACATTTCGGGCGAAATTCAAGAGGTGACACCCACCGTCCCCTTGCTACCGCTCCGCGCTTAGCGGCCGAGGCGACGATCGCGAGGCATTCAGTTCGCCTATATCCGTCGCTATATAAGAAATCAGCTGGAGCGCACCCTCGCGTCATATTATTATTAAAATTTTTTTCTCGTTTAATAATCACTTTAAAATATATGCAGCGTCTGGGGTCTGCCAAAAGTTCTGGAACGGCTAATTATTTCAAAAAATAATGATCGTTTAAAACATTGTTTGCAACAAAAGTTGCAGGGCTTAAAAAAAGTTATCAGATATTGATAATTGTTTGACCTTGGAATGATCTTGAAAAACGTTATCAAAGTCAACATAAAAGTCTTAAATGGAAACTCCAATTTTTTATTACACCGTATTTTTGCACCAATCAATTTGAACAACTTTTTCCTGAAACATTTTTTTATTTGCCTAACATTTTTTTAGATATTTGAAGATAACTTGGTAACTTTTCCAATATTTAACTTACGATATCTCGCTAACTGTTTGTCGGGATAAAAAAATGGTACTAGACTTTTCTATTCTACTTGGTCTCAAGAATATATTGTTACAATAGCGCCCTGACTTTTGTTAATTTGATGATTTTGAAATTTCGAAAGATCGATAAATTAACAAAAAATAGAGCACTATTATATCAATATATTCTTGAGATCAAATAGAATAGAAAAGTCTAGTACCATTTTTTATCTCGATAAACAGTTAGCGAGATATCGTAAGTTACTACATGGGCTGAAAAGTCTTTGGCTTAACAATGAAAAAACGATTTTTTTAATGAAAAGTGTTTTATTCCTCGACATAATCTCCATTTAGAGTAATGCACTTAGTGTAACGGTCCGCTAACATTTCGATGCTGGTCGTATAGTGCTCGGTGTCAAGTCCCTCAAAATAGGCATTTGTTTCCAACTTGACCTCCTCATTCGAGTAAAATCTTTTACCAGCGAGCCACTGCTTCAGTCGGGGAAAAAGGAAATAGTCGCTGGGGGCCAGGTCTGGAGAATACGGGGGATGCGGGACCAATTTATAGCGCAATTTCTTTAATTTATCGGTCGTATCGTGAGCCGACTGTAGCATTGTCTTGGTGAAACAAAATTTTTTTCTTTGCCAAATGTGGCCGTTTGACCTTGACCTCGTCGTCCAATCGATCCAGTAATGTACAGTAATATTCTTTATTGATAGTTTTACCATGTTCAAGATAATCAATGAATATTATGTTATGCGCATCCCAAAAAATACTGGCCAAAACCTTGCCAGCTGATTGTTGTGTCTTCGGACGCTTCGGACGGCTTTCACCAGGCAATAACCACTCCGCTGACTGCCGATTAGACTCCGGTGTGTAGTGATGGATCCATGTTTCATCTATTGTGACAAATCGACGCAAAAACTCCTTCTTATTGCGTTAAACAGGGCCAGATTTTGCTTTGAAAGTCGAACACGTTCCGCTTTTTGCTCAATTGTCAAAAAACGCGGCACCCAACGCGCACAAAGCTTTTTCATGTGTAAATATTCATGAATGATATGACCAACGCGTTCCTTTGAGATGCCTATGATGTTAGCTAGCTCACTCAATTTCATTTTACGGTCATTCAACACGATTTCACTGATTTTCTGGATGTTTTCTGGAGTAACTGCCTCATTTGGCCTTCCTGAACGTGGTGCATCATTTGCGCTCGTACGGTTACGACGAAACTCAGCAAACCAATATTTGATGGTTGAATTCGGTGGGGCAGATGTGCCGTAACATTTATCAAGCCATGCCTTTGCTTCAACAGTGTTTTTCCCATCAGGAAGCAATGTTTAATCAAAACACGAAATTCACTTTTTTCCATAGTAAAGATAAATTCAGAGGTAACGTCACTTCGAAAGCTATAACTTGTACACGAGTCAACGAAATATCATGAAATTTTTACAGCATCTAAGTTAAGGTTGGTACTCTATAGGAAATATAAGGATTTTTAGTTTGTGGCGCCATTTATATGTCAGGCCAAAGACTTTTCAGCCCATGTAGTAAATATTGAAAAAGTTACCAAGTTATCCTTAACTATCTGAAAAAATATTAGGTAAATAAAAAATGTTTCAGACAAAAGTTGTTCAAATTAATTGGTGGAAAAAGATGGTGTAATAAAAAATAGGAGTTTCCATTTAAGATTTTTATGTCGACCTTGATAACGTTTCTCAAGGTAATTCCTCAAGGTCAAACAATTGTCAACATCTGACAGTTTTTTTAAGCCCTACAACTTTTGTTTCAAACATTGTTTTAAACAATCATTATTTTTTTGGAATAATTGGCCGTTCCGGAACTTTTGGCAGATCCTGTATATATATGTATATACAGGGTGTTATAAAAGTCCGGGAAGAGCAGAATAACTCGAAAAATATGAGTCCTACAAAAAATGCGAAGTACTGGGTTTTTATGATTTTTCCTGGCTATCTGATGGTAACCTTGGATTTAACCTCGACAATGACCTTGAAGGTCATTTCAAGGTCAGGTCAATTTTTTTAAATGGGACCCCATACTTTTGACCCCAGAAATTAAAAGAGCGGAAGATTTTACGTTCGGATATGACCTTAAACACTGCCAAATTTAACCTCTGAAGGTCACATAAAGGTCTAAGCTTGTTTTAGGCTGAAAACAACGTGAATATCTTCGAAAATGCATCTGCTAGGGAGCAATGTTACGCATAAGAATAAGAATGTAGAGGTCAACGAGGGACATTCAGCCGTGACTTTGCCCTTATTCTCAAGGTCATGAGTTAAGATTATTATTAAGGTCAAACCGGACTTTTTTAGGACTGAAAATCCATACTTTTGACCTAAAAGTGTCAAGATTGAAAAATTTTACGTTCGAATATGACGTTTTCAATCTTGACCTTGTTCTTAAGGTTATGTGTCAGTCATATCGAGGTCAATTAATTTTTTTAGGCTGGAAACACATACTTTTACCTCCCCCCCATAATGTGGGGGGGGAGGTAAAAATGTGAAGAGTGAGATTTTACGTTACATACGAGGTCACTCCGATTATTGGTAATTCCTCAATATCGGGCGCCATTTTTGATCGATCATCTTGAATTTGTAAAATCCAACGTCGGATTCGATTTCAGAAACGACTTCAAAAACTCCTTAAACGAGATCCAATTTTTGTTATTCTTAAATATCGGCCGCTATCTTGAATCGGCCATCTTGAATTTGCAAAATCCGACGTCGGATTCGGTTCCCTCGTTGACCTCTACATTCTTATTCTTATGTGTAATATTGCTCCCTAGCAGGTGCATTTTCGAAGATATTCGCGTTTTCAGCCTAAAACAAGCTTAGACCTTTATGTGACCTTCAGAGGTCAAATTTGGCAGTGTTCAAGGTCATATCCGAACGTAAAATTTTCCGCTCTTTTAATTTCTGGAGTCAAAAGTATGGAGTCCCATTAAAAAATTTACCTGACCTTGAAATGACCTTCAAGGTCATTGTCAAGGTCAAATCCAAGGTCGCCGTCAGATAGCCAGGAAAAAATCATAAAAACCCAGTACTTCACATTTTTTCTAGGACTCATATTTTTCGAGTTATTCTGCTCTTCTCGGACTTTTATAACACCTTGTATATATAAATAACGCATATACAGCTGTATATAGTATATGCGCTATATATAGCTTTTTCTGAATAACAGCATGCTCGTTGGATATCGCGCGTCGTATATCGCGTATCGTGTCACACATCGCGCTAGTCTGGGAGAGCCATTAAATAGAAGATACAACTATGGTTGCGTTCATTTTGGGCACTTACGCGCTGTAAGTACTGTTATTTTATCTTTATCGCTCATTATATGCGGAAAGAAGATAGAATGATAGACTGCAACGCTTATGACGACAGCCAATTAAAAGCGTCAGTGATCCCCTTTGATGCTTTTGATCAGCTGTCGCGACAAGCATTGCGGTGTGCGCAGAGGTGCCAGAATAAGAATTAACCAATCCTAGTCGACTTTTACAAGAATAATCGAATGAGATTAGCCAATTTCTTAAGGCTTAAAGCTTATTATACCTATTGTGTTCCCGGGCTAACTGATAGTTAAATCATTTACTTGTCTTTGTTTAATTTGAAAGAAAAACAAAGACACACATATTCCAAACAGCATAAGGACGTCCTCAAGACGTCTAGAATGGGCATTGAGGACGTTATGTGCTGTCTGAGATGATTTAACTAGCAGTTAGCTATCAAGTAATTAGAACAACTAATACTAAATCATAATATAATATAAGAACCGAAATAGAGAACCGAAAAATACCGTGGACCGAAAATAATTTAACGGTACGGTTCCGATCTGATACCAAAAGCTTTGTAAAGTTTCGGTACGGTTTACGATTTCGGTTCAACAAAAAAGGCGGTTCCGGTGCGGTTTTCGGTACGGTCCGAGTCCCTGCTTAGAACACTACAACTTTTGCAGGAAAAATTTTTGAAGAACAAACATATTTTCCGAAAAAACAACTAGTACGAGCGCTCTGGAATACAACTAGTACGAGCGCTATGTCGATATAGAATATTTGATTTGAAGATGCTTAAAAATCGTTAAAAACGAAAATAACATACTAGTATATTAGTATACTAGTATACTACCGTATATTAGTATACTAGTATACTACAGTATATTAGTATACTAGTATATCATTAATTATACGTTATTAATTTAAGAATTTATTGAATATTAATATAATTTTTAATAAAATAGAAAAATTTTCTATAATATTATCATTTTTATTTCTTCTCAGCATTGAAAAACTAATATGATTTTAAAAATAGATGTAAACTATAAAAATAAAATTTTTGCCTCTCCCTATTGTTTTTGTTGTATATTTAATAATTACACAATAATTCTGATAATATATAATAACATATATTTTTTCGTATATGTATTTTAATAAAAATATATATGACCCACATAAGACACAGTATAATAAAATATTTTATATTTTTCTTCAATAAAATAAATTTTATAATTCTTTAACTTTTTAATTGCTATCGATTTGAATGCTATTGATCGATAAGTATTTGACGGAAGCACTCATGGAAATACTCAATAATAATCTATGACCATAAGTGCTCAATGATAATTATTCGCTAGATTAATGTAAAACCTAGGTACTCCATACACTTTTATCAATAATTTCAATAACCATCGTTGCACATTATTATAAAATACAATGATATATCGAGTTCACAGTTATCGGAAAACGAAATACAGTTCTTAATTGATTTTATATAAATTATAAATGACAACACGCGAAAACGTGCTCTAAACATAGTAATGACATTATTATAGTTTGGACATATATAGAAGTCTTATCGTTTCTTGTATTTGAAGGATTAAAATGCATGAAATCCGACGAACCTCATTTTTGCCTTGTTAGCATCATAAAAACAAAAATATTTTTTTTAAATGTTTTACATACGTTAATTTCTAAAATTCCTTATTTGTGAAAATATTGAAATTATACTGAACTGAAATAATACTGAAAATAATACTGAAAACAGAGTTAATAAATTTCATAAAAGCATATATTTTACTCAATATATAAAAGACGTAATTGCAAAGTTTAGCAGAGCCTGATTGCGCGGATAAAAGTTAATTCTAACAAAAATTGAAAACTATGTTTTATATAGTATTCAATTATACTTTTATGAAATACGTTCTTATAAATTTAATTATTCTTTACAACTTTTGTTGATATATACATATATACTTACGTGGAGGCAGTCGGCACCTATTGATATCGAATACGTATGGCATAGGAAAGTATCTCGGCACAAAAAGTTGTCCCGGTGCAGGAAATGACGCTAGTGGAAGAAACGGTCCTGGCGTAGGAAACGGTCTTGGAAATCTCATCATAGGCGTTGGTGCTACTAACGGCATCATCGGTCTATACAAATTCTGAAACAACAGATTTACATATATATTTTCATAATTTTCTTATAATTTTTTATATACAGGGTCTGCCAAAAGTTCCGGAATGGCTAATTATTTCAAAAAATAATGATTGCTTAAAATAATATTTGAAACAAAAGTTGTAGGGCTTAAAAAAAGCTATCAGATATTGATAATTGTTTGACCTAGGAATGATCTTGAAAAACGTTATCAAGGTCGACATAAAAATCTTCAATAGAAACTCCAATTTTTTATTATACCGTCTTTTTCTACCAATTAATTTTAATAATTTTTGTCTGAAACATTTTTTTATTTGCCTAATATTTTTTGAGATATTTAAGGATAACTTGGTAACTTTTTCAATATTTAACTTACGATATCTCGCTAACTGTTTGTCGGGAAAAAAAATATGGTACTAGACTTTTCTATTCTACTTGGTCTCAAGAATATAATAGCGCCCTGACTTTTGTTAATTTGATGATTTTTAAATTTCGAAAGATCGATAAATTAACAAAAAATAGATTATTGTACCAATATATTTTTGAGATCAAATAGAATAGAAAAGTCTAGTACTATTTTTTTATCCGCGAAATAGATAGCGAGATATCGTAAGTTAAATATTGAAAAAATTACCAATTTCTCCTTAAATATCTCAAAAAATATTTGGCAAATAAAAAAATGTTACAGACAAAAGTTGTTCAAATTAATTGGTGAAAAAAGATGGTATAATAAGAATTTCGAGTTTACATTTAAGATATTTATGTCGATCTTCATAACGTTTTTCATGGTCATTCCAAGGTGAAACAGTTACCAAGATCTGATAACTTCTTTTAAGTCCTACAACTTTTGTTTCAAACATTGTTTTAAACAATCATTATTTTTTGAAATAATGAGCAATTCCGGAACATTTGGCAAACCCTGTATTCAGTAGTAATAGTATAAGTGGAAAAATAATAGATCTATGCTTTTTAGGTCTCTAAAAAGAACGTACATATGGAATTTGCATTCCTTTTACCAATGATATAGAATTTACGTGGACAGTCAAATGGACAATCTCCCTGTCTGCTCGAAGTGGCAGACAGGAGGGGGCGTGGACTCCCCTTCCACCTAGTGCAGGTGCTGACCGGACATGGATGTTTTGGTCGGTACCTGCACCGGAACAGGAAGGAAGGAACCCACCACCCGATGCCGTCACTGCCTGGTGCTCGAGAACACGGCGCATCATACGCTGGTCACATGCGAGGCATGGGACCAGCAGCGCCGTGTCCTCGCCCGGGCGGTGGGGTGCCGAGTGGAGGACCTCTCGTTCTCGCGCATGGTCAGAGCCATGTGCGGGAGCGAGGAGGCGTGGGGAGCGGCAGTCTCCTTCTGCAAGGACGTAATGTCCCAGAAGGAGGCCGCCGAGTGGGAGCACCGTCTCAGAACCCGTCGCAGCCAAGCGACCCGAGCGACGGGAGAGGAAGCGGCGCTCCGCAGGTATAGGGAGCGGGCCCGAGGTGGCGTCAGCCGAGGAGCGACCCCCGATTCGTCGGGCCGTCTCCGTCAGCGCAGGAGAGGGGGTGGGCAAATGGCGTAAGCCCCCCCCCAGCGACGGTAATGGTAGTAAGGGGGGGACTGGTGGCCCGTTTGGGGACGGGCCCCATTCCCCCGCCTTCCTCGGCTAATGAGGGGGGCTAGGAGAGAGGGTGAGTGTCTCCTCTCTCCAGTAATGGGAACTAGAAGGCCAACCCGGCCGGGTGACCGGCCGGGGCGCCGCGCCCCCGACTCCCTTTGTGGGAGGGAGCGTGGCACTTGGGCGTGGGGCTTCGTAGAGCCCTGGAGCCGAGGTGTCGGGGAGGGAATGCAGGAGTAGTTGTTCCTCTAACTCCTCTCACTTTGACCCGATTGGTAGACACACCGGTGGGGTTTTAGCCGGTTTAAGAGTCCGGGATACCTCCCCCAAGGGACGGGGGTATCCATGAGGATTTCCCCACCGTTAACAAAAAAAAGATGGACAATCTACTCAAGAACGGTAAAATTCATAAGAATAAGATGATTGATTCGACATGAAAATGACTGCGAAAGGACTCTTGAGATAACTTATTCAGATAATTAAACCTACAGAGACAGATTTTAAATAAATTAAATTCTGCAATCAATTTTTAACAGCAAAAAGGCATCAAATTTCAGATAAAATCTGTTATATCTAACAATGTTGTATATACACATGTGTATTATATGGCAAACTTAAAAATATCTTACAAGGAAATTGTCGAAATTATCTCTCATTGATTTTAATGTTTTGAACGTGTTACAGGGCATTAAAAATGATAGACCCCTATTTTTTAACGGCATATCTTAATGTTTGGAGGTAGAAACAATTTCTCGAAAAACAGACTTTTTAATTTTTTTTAAATATTTCCTAAATTAACAAGGTATATGAAAAAATGTTTCATATTAAAGTCAAAGGTTAGAAGTTAAAAAACGGTTTATTTAAATTAAAAACAATATAAATTTTTTAATATCTTTTTCCCTTGTTACTTTCGTAAATTTTTAAATTTTTGTAAAGAGAGAAATTGAAATGCATTGAATACTAAATTCATCTATATGTAATATTTGAAGGTAGTCACAATTAAATTTTTGGAAAACGATATGATAACATCATGCTATAGATATCGCGCTGTAGATGTTGCGTTATTTTTTTCCAGTTACATTATACATAATAACTTCTTCTTGTGCATATGGTCTTACACTGCACATATGAGAACAGATTAATTCTAATGATGTAATATGCAACGTGTTACACTAATAAAGATGTGAGCATGGATAAATGTGCACATATAACAACAGTAATATACATGTTTACGACATTACAAAGTGAATTTGATCGTTTTCAATGAATTGCAAATAAAAATAAAATGCAATGAATACAAATAAAAATTTATCCGTAAGCGATGAGAGTAAATAAAGGAAAAGGTGCCGTATATTATCCGTGATTCCGTGTGCTATTATGTGCTGATGCAATGCTCTTCTTAGAAACCCTTTTATTTTTCTATTTTGAACTCTTAATTATATAAACAAATATCTAAAATTCCAGAGTTCTCCTTATTGTGACATAACTTATAAGTTTCTTTATTTTATTTCTTTTCAGTCAAAGATGCATCTTCAGGAATTTTACTTCTCCTTAACTTAAGAACATTTTATTTTAAGATACTTATCACGAGAACATCAGTCGCATGACTATTTTTTATCAGAAGTATAAAGTTTTCGAATGAATCATATGTTTTCTTCTTGCGGCAATAATTTAGTAAAAATTCTTAAAGGTTTTAATTCCACTCTAGGCTCCTCCAGATTTAAGACTTAAAACTAAGATATCTACACCTAAGGCTAAGATATCTAGACGTAAGGTTCGTCTATTAAAATAGTTGTCTCCCGGTTTCAAACTCATAAACACTTCAAATATTCATGAATTGCACTACTGTACAACGCGTATTTCTAATACGAAATTTAATAAAATATTTATACAACATAAAGTGTTAGAATGATTAATTTATTAATCTAAGTCCTTTATTACATTCGCGAAGAATTGCATATTGTACGTTACCATTTCATAAATATGTAAACATTTATTGTTATTTAATTTTTATTACGTTTTTATCATTTATACGTACTTATCATTCTTTGCTTTGATATAATTTAAATTATAAAAGTACGTCGAATTATTAATAATGTAATTTTTACTCATAGTAATGTAATGTAATATCCGGAAATCCGAAGCGAGATGGAACAAGAGTTACGTTGCCAATTATATACAGGGTATTTGAGAAATTTTTAACCAATCAATTCATACAAGAATAGGTGAAATTGAACAATAAGTCAAATAAAATTTTCCAAGAATCGCAATAGTTATTAACTTATTAATTAAAACGTCTGAGCCAATGAGCCAATGAGTACGGGGATCAGTAGGCCGGACTCGACAAAAATATACAGAAAGATACATATACAGGTTATCCCAAAACCGATTTCCTCTTAAGAGGTGAAAAGGGGTGCAATTTGGAATCGAAAATTCCTTTACCACTTTTGGATCAGAACATTAGTTTATGAGTTATTAACTAATGAATCTGATCAATCAGATTATTTGATGGGCGATGGACACACAATGGAGCAGGATTCAAATTTTAATTTTAATCTATCAAACTTAAAATTTTTCAAATTCAGAGAGGGGGAAAGAGAAGAATAGGCACGAGAGGAAGTGGAGGGGGCAGGAAGAGAGGAAAGAGAGGAGGCGGCATAAATGTAAGATCAATTGAAACACAAAGCGGAAAACGGTTTTCCATGCATTGTATGACAGGGATTTCGGGTATCGAAGGCACTTTACACAAGTTTATGTTCAAGTACTTGTATTTAATAAAAGAGAAAATAGTACAAAGGTAACTGTCGCGTAATTGCAGACACAAAAGAAAACGTGCATCGCACAGACACAGCATGGTGCGCATAACCAACATACAACCAACATAAGAACATAGACTAGCTAAACACATGAGGGGAAACTTAAAAAAAAAAGAACCTATGCCGGTGGCGCATGCGAGCGTCGTGTGCTCTTCTAGAACTAAATATGTAAGAGATCTTTTCGATATATATTGGGTGTGTGAATATGACTCCGCTCTTTTTTGTTAAAATAAAACATATTTGCTTGTTTAGAAAATTAAAGAAAAGTTTATTGAAAGTATGCTCCATCTGCAGCTACAACCTTCGCCCAACTTTCAGGTAATTTATGTATTCCTTGCCTGAAGAAGTCCTGGTCTTTTGAACTGATCCAATTATTAAGCCAAATTTTGATACTTTCGTATGAAGTGAACCGTTCTCCCGTAAGATTTGACTGCATCGTCCGGAATAAGTAGTAATCTGAAGAAGCTGTCTGGCGAATATGGCGGGTGGAGTAGCACTTCCCAGTCCTGTCCATCTAAATATCTTTTCACGACTTCTGCGGTATACGGTTTGGCATTATCATGCTGAAGAATTAATTTGCTGTGCCTATTCACCCATTCTGGCCGTTTTTCTTCTATGGCTCGCTTCAAACGCATTAGTTGTTGTCGATAAACTTCTCCTTTAATAGTTTCAGAGGGTTCGAGCAACTCATAATATACACCTCTCTGATCCTACCAAATATAGAGCATAACCTTGGCACAGTGAATATTTCTCTTTGGCTGTGATGGACCGGGTTCACCTGGCTTCACCCAAGCTTTTTGGCGTTTAGGATTCTCATAATATATCTATTTTTCATCTCCCGTGACTATTCGATGCAAAAATCCTTTTCTTTACTGTCTTTGAAGCAGCATTTCACAAATTGTTTTTCGACGTTCGATGTCTCTTTTTTTCAAATCATATGGAACCCAGTTACCAATTTTTTATATCATTCCCATTGCTTTTAAACGTTTTGCAACAGTTGATCGTTCAACGTTCAATGTTACAGCCAATTCGGATTGAGTTTGGCAACAACCTCTGTCAATAATGCTTCTAATTCAGCATCTTCAAATTTTTTTGGTGGTTTCCCATGTTCTCTGACCTCAGTTCCAAAATCATTATTTTGAAATCGTCGAAACCATTCCTTACAAGTTGTATTAGATGGAGCATGATCACCGTAAATCTCCACAAGCAAACGATAAGTTTCCGCTGCACTTTTCTTTGCAATAAAATAGTATAATAATACTTCCCGCAAATGATGTTTGTTTGGAATGAAAACCGACATTTTCAAGTAGGGTTAAACACTTGTTGCTTACACTTACAATTGCTTGCTTACACAAACCAAATTTCACGTAGTGCGTTTGAAAGTTGACATGTGGAACCCATGTGGATCAAAACCCATGTGGATTAACAATCATTTAATACAGATTACTTCACGTGAAACCTCTGAAAGCGTCGCGTATTCTGCTTCCATTGTCGACAAAGCTACAGATGCTTGCTTTCTTGATTTTCAGCTAATTGGGCTCGTAGCCAATATTAAAACGTTTCCCGAGCACGATTTGCGATCGTCGATGTCTCCTGCCCAGTCCGAATCAGAGTATGCTCTTAGACGTTCCTCATCCTTGGTATACGTGATTCCGTAATGAAACGTTGCCTTTAGGTAGCGTAATACTCGCTTCGCGATGATCCAATGATCCTTTCCTGGGTCTGCACTGAACCGACTTAATGTACTGGCTGCGAATGCTATGTCAGGACGTGTGGTATTCGCTAAGTATATTAGTCCACCGATTAGTGGATTAGTCTCTATAAGGCCGATTCCTCATTTCTTGCCTTTCCTCTTCTGTTGATGGACTCGCTTCCTTAGTAATTTTTAAGTTCGGCTCGATTGGCGTCGATACTGCTTTGGCATGCTCCATGTCAAATTTTTCGATTAAACTTTCTATGTATCTCTTCTGTGAAAGATGTATTCTTCCGGTTGCACCTTCGCGTTGTACACTTATTCCAAGAATGTTATTTATTTGACCAAGATCCACCATCTTGAACGTTGATTTTATTTTTGACTTAACATCTTCGTGTCTGTCCATCTTCTTTCAGGCCAAAATTAGGTCATCGACATAAATGATGATAATGACTTGTTTTTCATCTTTGCCGATTACATGGACACAGGGATCTGCCGATGTGCGCTTACCGCCGATTTCTGTAATATAGCTGTCAAGCTTTTTATACCATTCGCGACCTGACTACTTTAGGCCGTACATTGGTTTGAACAATTTACAAACCTTTTCTTCGTGCTCACGCTTAATGAACATCTCAGGTTGTTCCATGTATATTTCGTCGTTCAATTCTCCTTGCACATACGCTGAGATCACGTCCATTTGGTGCACATGCATTTTTTCATTTGCAGAAGCGGCGAGTAACGTGCGAATTGTTTCATATCTTGCTACAGGAGCGAAGACTTCCTCGTAGTCTATTTCCCATTCCTGGGTATTTCCCCTAGCTACAAGTCGTGCCTTGTACTTCTTGATCTCGCCATTTTGAACGACTTTGGCTTTAAATACCCATGGTTGGTTAATCTTTTTACTGGTGGCCATTTGTCATACAAGATTGAGTTTTTGCAGAAATAGTTCTCTTTAAATGAATGTTTTTCTTCATGGCTTTTACATATACTCTGTTTTGCCATTTCCGCCTCTAACATTTAGCATGGTTTTAGATCTGGTTCTGGCGTGATTGGAACTTCATTCTTCCGTGCGTCGTAGCATGATTCTGTCATGGAATGGGTCCGCTTCTCTCTTTTTCTTCTAGTCTTTAGCCATTGGAAATAAAATCTTTCGTGAATATACTGAGTCGTCTCTTTTACAGATCCGCATTGATGCTGCTAATCTATTTGTAGACTTTGAGGCCATCTGCGTGAACTTCTTTAACGTTATTTTCGGCATTTCATACACGCCATACTTGGGCTATTATAATAGGTTACTGTTTCTGGAACCAGGATTTCTGGGAGAGATTCGATCCTTTCGAAAAACTTTACATCCCGTGCTTTGATGATGGTCTTCGATCCCGGCTTCCACAACCGATACGCCTTTGACTCATCGGAGTAACCCACCAGCAAGTATTCGTCGCCTTTCGGTTGGAATTTCCTTCCTTTTTGGTTCTTGTTTAGCGCAATTGTTTTACTTCCGATCGTTCTGAAGAAACCCACGTACGGCTTTCGTTGCGTCCATGCTTCGAACGGCGTAATTCCAATGAGGCATTTCGTAGCACATCTGTTTCTCAGATACGCCGCTGTATTTACCGCCTCGGCCCATAGAGAATCAGGGAGGCCAGCTTGCAGCATCATGCACCTGGCCATTTCCACTAATGTGCGGTTGGCTCGTTCTGCTACTCCATTTTGTTGAGGCGTGTACTCGACACTCAGTTGATGTCGAACCCCTTCTTCTTTGAGGAAATTGGTGAAATTGTTGGACAGATATTCCTTCGCATTATCTGTACGGAGTTTCTTGATTTGTTTGCCAGTTTGGTTTTCTGCTCTTCGTTTGTAATCCTTGAATGCTTGGAATACATCTGATTTATTTCTAAGCATGACGACTTCCGTGTATCTAGAACAATCGTCAATGAATGTAACAAAATATTTCGCGCTACCGATCGACTCAGTGCTCATCGGTCCACAAATGTCTGAATGCACTAATCCCAAAATACTTGTCTCACGGTTAGACGATGGTTTGAACGATTTTACATGAATTTTACATTTTGCAAATACTTCACAATTTATTTCGTTTATTTTTGACGCAAAACTCATACCCAGTACCATACCTTTGTTTTTTATCGCTTTTAAATCTCTAACATTAAGGTGCCCGTACCTCTGGGTAAGGATGAGTAAGGAATTAAGGTGTTCTCTGGGTAAGGATGGGTAAGGAATTAAGGTGTCCGTACAATTTATTTCGTTTATTTTTGACGCAAGACTCATACCCAGTACCATACCTTTGTTTTTTATCGCTTTTAAATCTCTAACATTAAGGTGCCCGTACCTCTGATGCCATTTTATCAAGTCGACTGTGTCTCTTTCATTAACAAACGCTGCCTGTTCCCTTTTTTTGTTAACGACATACAATTGATCGCGTTTTGAAGCTGTAAAGATTACGGAACCATTCTTTCGATTAACTGTTGCTCGATTTTTTTCGAATTTGACCGTATAACCGTTATCGGTAATACTCGACACTGACAAAAGATTATTTCGCAACTCTGGCACGTATAGCGCATTTTTTAATTTTACGGGGTTAGTTATTTGTCGATTTGATTTCGTGTCTAACTTTATATCGCCTCTACCGCCTGACTCTACGAAGTGTTCCGCGGCCGTATGTACTTTTAATCGTTCGTCATTATTTATTGTCGCAAAAAGACGTTCGTTATTACACATATGCCTAGTCGCGCCGCTATCGAGATACCAAGTATTTGGTTTATTAATAATTTTGGTACTGCACGCGATTGCAGTCATCGCATCAGTCACATCGTTTGATTCGCTACGTTTCGGTTTCGCTTTATAGAATCGACTCATGTGTCCGCTCTTACCACAATTAAAACATTTTCCGCTAAATTTATTTGCACTCGCCTTCGTATGACTGTCTTTTGATTTTGCATTTGGTCCTTTTGACCGTTCGGGACGTCCTTTCGCCAGTAACGCGTCATTATTATTACAGTCTTCACTCGTTCTCGCGACGCGGTCGTTCTGCCTAGCTTCTTCCTCAATAAGCTTTATTTTTAAGTTTTCAAGCGTCGGTATCTCATCGCGTGATTCTATTGCTACGCTAAAATTTTCAGCCGGTAATGAACCTAATAGCATTATCGATAACAACTCATCTGGTATTTCGATGCCCGCTTCTTCAAGCTGTTCAGCCTTCTGCGTGAAATCGGTAACATATTGCGTCATTGTGGTGCTCGGCTTCTTCTCCATCCTCTGCAACTGTTTATATAGAGCAGCCTTCCTCACAGGGCTTCGTGATTCGAATACCGCCTTGAGTCCGTCCCATGCTTCCTTCGACGTCGTAGCTTTCTTAACGTGATTGAGCTGGCTGTGCGTGATGCTCACAATCAGATTTATCAGCGCTAATGCCTTTGAGTCTTTCCTTATCCAATCTTGCGCATCTGCTGCCGGTTTTATTTCCGTGCCTTCAGCGTACTTCCACAAATCGTTGAACACTAATACGCTCTTCATTTGCACCTTCCACAGTTCGTAATTAGTCTCAGTCAGTTTCTCAATGTTTGTGAGACTCGATGCAGTAGCCATTTTTATGTCTTTCTTTCTTGAACACTGAATCTATTTATTAGCGTAGTGTACGATACCTGGGCCCATAACCTGACAGGAATTTCGGGTACCGAAGGCACTTTATACAAGTTTATGTTCAAATACTTGTATTTAATAAAAGAGAAAATAATACAAAGGTAACTGTCGCGTAATTGCAGACACAAAAGAAAACGTGCATCGCACAGACATAGCATGGCGCGCATAACCAAAAAGAACATAGACTAGCTAAACACATGAGGGGAAACTTAAAAAGGAAGAACCTATGTCGGTGGCGCACGCGAGCGTCGTGTGCTCTTCTAGAACTAAATATGTAAGAGATCTTTTCGATACATATATCTATCAGATTTCTCACAGTATATACTATAATTATTATTATTATTTTATTAGGTGTACAACTTTACTTTCGCCGTTTTCCTATAGATGGCTTTAGCGACTGACTTAGTAGTGGTCGAAATAAATAGATCATAGACGTCATGCAATAAACTTGGGCATCTGTCAACATAACCCCATAGAAACATTAGTCGATTTATGTCTGCATCATAAAGTTATTCTAGATTGAAAATGTCAGTTTACGAGCCAAATTCTCGTCATTTGCGGGAGGTTTTAATTTTCTGCTTCAATATAAAGAAATCTGCGGCTGAGGCTCATCGAATGCTTTCAAATACTTATGGTGAGGCCGCTATTAGTGAAAGAACATGTCGTGAGTGGTTTCAACGCTTCAAGAACGATGATTTTCACGTCGAAGACCGGCATAACGATGGAAGAGAGAAGGTTTTCGAAGATGCAGAATTGGAGGCATTACTTAATGAAGACTCGTATCAAAGTCAAGAAGAATTGGCACGATCATTGGGAGTGACTTAACAAGCAATTTCAAAACGCCTCAAAGACATGGGAATGATTCAGAAGCAAGGAAATTGGATGCCGTACGAATTGAAACCGAGAGATGTTGAACGGCGTTTGTTTGCTTGTGAACAGTTGCTTGAAAGGCAAAGACGGAAGGGATTTCTGCATTGCATTGTGACTGAGGACGAAAAATGGGTTCATTACGATAACCCCAAGCGCAGAAAATCATGGGGATATCCCAGCCATGCTTCCACGTCGATGGCCAAACCGAATATTCACGGCTCCAAGGTCATGCTCTGTATTTGGTGAGACCAGCTCGGCGTAGTGTATTATGAGCTGTTAAAACCGACTGAAACAATCACAGGAGATCGTTATCGAACGCAATTAATGCGTTTGAGCCGAGCATTGAAAGACAAACGGCCGCAATACAACGAGAGACACGATAAAATGATTTTGCAGCATGACAATGCTCGACCCCATGTTGCGAAAGTGATCAAAACATACTTGGAAACGTTGAAATGGGAAGTCCTACCCCACCCGCCGTATTCTCCCGACGTTGTTCCCTCTGACTATCACTTGTTCCGATCAATGGCACACGGCCTGGTTGACCAGCACTTCCGGTCTTATGAAGAAGTAAGAAATTGGATCGATTCGTGGATCGCTTCAAATGATGACCAGTTTTTTCAACGCGGGATTCGTACGCTGCCCGAAAGATGGGAGAAAGTAGTGGCCAGCGATGGACAATACTTTGAATCATAAATGTATAACCAGTTTTTTACAATAAAGCCTCGAATTTCGGAAAAAAAACGGCGGAAGCAAAATTGTACACCTAATATATTATTTTATTTTTTAGTATTTTATTATGTATTTGTGATGGCCGACTTTTCCACCGATGCAGGAATTCATCTCTTTTGTTCAAAGTGCCCACCGCCCAATAGATCTTATACTTGCCGCCCCTCTCTTTCTCCCCTTCTCCGTCCCCTCCATTCCCCCTCCGCCTATTCTTCTCTTTCCCCCTTTCGGAAGTTGAAAAATTTTCAGTTTGATAGATTAAAATTAAAATTTGAATCCTGCTCCATTGT
Source organism: Harpegnathos saltator (assembly GCF_003227715.2). Classification (NCBI taxonomy): domain Eukaryota; kingdom Metazoa; phylum Arthropoda; class Insecta; order Hymenoptera; family Formicidae; genus Harpegnathos; species Harpegnathos saltator. Next base: position 570,114 of record NW_020230379.1, read on the forward strand.
GTGCCTACCGAATAATCTGATTGGTCAAATTCATTAGTTAATAACTCGTAAACTAATGCTCTGATCCAAAAGTGGTAAAGCAACTTACAGTTCCAAATTGCACTTTCTTTCATCCTCTAAGAGGAAATCTGGCAGTACTGTGACACCCTGTAAATCACAAGATACGGTGATCATCTTTTGTTTAGGATCGTCTACGACAGTGATTCGATAGACACGTCGTCTTCAATCGCATGAAATTGTTTGGTACTTGTGTTCCTCCGCGACAAAAAATAAAATTTATCATAGAGGAGTACATTGATATGATTATTGCCTACGGGCTAACAGGCGAAAAATGCTCGTGCCGTAAATATAGTATACCTAGACTGCGTGTTCGAGGGGTGAGGGCTCACATAGAAAAAGATGCACTCTGTTTTGTCTGTGCGTTCTCTCTTGCATACTCTCAATGGAATAGCAGAGGCAGTTGCTAACTTATACAATGGTACAGCTGCTATTTTTTTATTTTTTTCCGATATAGTGATTCACCTAGATCACTGTATCTTCAGCTTATCCCGAGATATACAGGGTGTTCCATTTTAAACTTTCCACTAAAATATCTTTTTAGGAAAGCATTAAAAAATAAAATGTTTTACCAAAAGTTGCTTGGTTTGAAGGGGGACATAAGACAGCGATATTATTTTGTTTATAGATGGCGCCACTTTTGAAATATTCACTAATCATCAATTTTCTTAAATGGAAATCCTAATTTTTTATTATATTATCTTTTTCTACCAATTAATTTGAACAATTTTTGTCTGGAACATTTTTGTGTTTGCTTAATATTCTTTGAAATATTTAAGGAAAACTTGGTAACTTTTTCAACATTTAATTTATGATATCTCGTTAACTATACTTATACTTACTTACTCGCTTACTTAACCGCAAAAAAAACGGGAGTTAAAGTTTACTAGACTTTTTTACTTTATTTAGTTTCAAGAATATATTGCTATAATAGTGCCTTTTGTTAACTTATCGACCTTTGGAAATTTCACAATTATCAAATTAACAAAAGTCAGGGCGCTATTGTAACAATATATTCTTGAGATCAAATAGAGCAAAAAAGTCTAGTACACTTTTTCTTCTGATAAATAGTTAGCGAGATATCGTGAGTTAAATATTGAAAAAGTTATCAAGTTTTCCTTAAATATCTCAAAAATATTAGGCAAATAAAAAAATGTTTGAGATAAAGATTGTTCAAATTAATTGGTAGAAAAAAATAAAAAATTGAAATTTCCATTTAAGAAAATTGATGATCAGTGAATATCTCGAAAGTGGCGCCATTTGTAAATGATATCGCTGTCTCCCTTCCAACCAAGCAACTTTTGTCTGAAATATTTTTTTCTTAAATGCTTTCCTAAAGAAATATTTTAGTGGAAACTTTAGTGGAAAATGGGACACCCTATATACAGGTACAGCCGCTGTATTGTCGTACAGCAACTGCCTTCCCTATTTTCTTTCCATTGAGAGTGTGCGAGAGAAAACACAGATCAAACAGTGTGTACTTTGGTACACAAACATTGTAACCTTTTCTACATTAAGTCCACCCTCATCCTTAAAATTTGAGAGAAAATTTGTGAGTCTAGGTTGTTGAAATAAGCAATATGTGGGTTGACGTCATGAGTGGTAATAGAATGAATCGGCACTTTCGTCCAATACGCAGAATTTATTCTGACAATTAGCCGTACAAGACAATAGCAGGAAACGAAATGTTTCTGGAATATATCCTCTTCATATAGTAATGCATAGAACACCTGAACTACAGTTCGGTTGAGATCAATGCTTTACATTTGTAACATTTTGCTTTACACCGCATGTCTAGCGCTCTCGATCGCTTGTTCCCTTCTATCGTCTGTGCGCAGCTAGCACGCGTGTGTCACAAGTCATTGTTCCAAAACGTTCGATCGTTTTCCGGTTTCACCGGTGCGCTACTAACCTATGGTCTGTTCTTTTCAGCTGCACTACTGAACTGGTGCAATAAGTTAAAGAAGAAAAAGAGAAAAAATATAGTTGTCTCATTCTAACTTATTGCTAGTTCCGCAGTGCAGCTGAAAAGAACAGACCACTAGTCAAAATTAGTTCTCGCTTCATCGGTCTACCTACTGGTTGGCGCGCTATTCAAAATCCCATTTTCCAACGTAGGTATATTGTGTCTATGGCGCGTGCTATTTATGCGGAACAATTTCCCGGGCATGCAAGACATCCGTCGAGAAAAGTGATTTTACGTGCAATGCAATTAACAGTTATTTTTTTTATAACTATAACTTAACTTCGTTCCGTTTTTTCCACCCGTAACTGTAACTTGAGATGATAAGACATGTAAAATCGATAATTGAATGAGTCATATTTCATTCAAATGGGAGGATTGAATATATAAAAACCCTAAAAGAATTTGCATGCACGGATCTTCGTTTGCGAGAAATTTGCAATTAAAAAAACAGCTACATGTTAAGTGTAGTAACTTGGAATCAATAAGCGTGAAGCGTGGTAGCTACGGAAGCTAAGGCGCGCGTTTGTATTAGCTGTGTTCAGCAGGACAAAACAGTTGTAAAACCGTTTTATAATTTTCTTCTGAACGGTACTAAACGGACTCAGCGGTTCAACATGGTTACTCAGCGGTCGCCATATTTTTCAGCGAACTAAAAGTAAGCTGAATCTAAGCACAACATGTTGAGAAAAATGGATGCCCCCAATTTATGTGAAGCATAATACACATATAAAGACGTTATATATAATATAAATTCTATAGAAGTACACAAGCAATTAGAAAAATATATGTATAAATAATTTAATAATGAAATATATAATTATACTCACATCAAAGTATATTAATGCATATTATAGATAACGCATAGGTTAGAATAAAACCACACAGCAAAAATAAGAAGAAACGTGTCAAATTTTATATAGATCTTTTTTAATGTAATAAGTGTATCAAGTATAACAGCTGAATAATAAAAATATATGTAGAACTATTTTACAGCAAGTAATGAAAGGTTAGTTCGATGTTTACAAATATATACCAGGTATGTAAATATGAAACCGGAATTTTTGTATAGAAAATACATGTTTATTGTATGAAAATGATAAAAAATATTTTATTCGAAGTATTGCCCATCGCTAGCTATACATTTTTCCCACCTGTCTGACAATTTGTGGATGCCACGCCAAAAACCTGTTCCTCTTTTGAGGCAAACCAGTCATCGAGCCATTTTCGTACATTTTCGTAAGAAATGTAGCGCTGCTCAGCAACTGCGTGTCCCATCGGTGCAAATAAGTAGTAATCGGACGGAGTCAAGTCTGGTGAGTAAGCCGCATGCGAAAGTATTTCCCAACTAAACGCCTCAATCGTTTCCTTGACCAGTTTTGCTGTGTGTGATGATGCATTATCATGAAGCAAAATCACTTTGTGTTGCCTTTTTTGATATTCTGGTCGTTTTTCACGCAAAGCTTGATTCAAATCGATCATTTGTTGTCGGTAGCATTCAGTATTAACGGTTTCGCCAGGTTTTAGCAGCTCATAATAGATCACCCTTCTGATCCCACCAAACACAGAGCATTGTCTTCCGTCCATAGCGATTTGGCCTTGCAGTCGATGTCGATGGTTCGCCTGGAGTTACCCATGATCTTTTACGCTTAGGATTCTCAAAATATATCCACTTTTCATCGCCAGTCACAATTCGATGGAGAAATGACTTTCTTTTGTACCTGGCGAGCAGCATTCCGCAAGTGGTTTTTCGGTTTTCCTGCTGTCATTCATTTAGTTCATGTGGAACCCATTTTCCCATCTTCTAGATCTTTCCCATGGTTTTCAAACGTATGGAGACGGCTTCTCGTGTCACATTTAACTGATCCGCGAGTTGTTGTTGCGTTTGAGCGTCATTCTCATCCAACAATGCTTGCAATTCGCTGTCTTCAAACTTTTCCGGTGGTTTTCCACGTTCTTCGTTTCTCACGTAAAACTCGCCACGTTTGAATTTTTTAAACCACTCAAAGCACTATGATTTACCAAGAGCATGCTCACCGTAAGCCTCGACAAGCATTCGATGCGATTCTGCAGCAGTTTTCTTCAAATGGTAACAGAAAATCAATGCTGTCCGCAAATCGTAGCTTCCAGGCACAAAATTTGACATGTTCAACTCTATTACAAACTATGCTGTTGTATGAAACTTGTATTGTTGTGAGTTGAAAATCTTTGTCAGATGTCAACAAATGGAAATGGCGCCAATGACGCGGTTTGACGGTAACTACATTGACAGCTAGGGCCATCTATGAGCAAATTCCGGTTTCATATTTACAAACCAGATATACAGGGTGTTCCGCAGCAACATATACAAAATTCGTGGAGGCCTAGCACGGCTTGAGATGAGCATAAAAGTCCCATACCGTTTTGCGATAATCGTAATAGTTTTCGAGAAATTAATTAAAAACGTCCAGCAATAGCGTCCGCCGAGATGTGTAAGAGTTGAGCCGCCCGAGTTTCAGGCCGGCCCACTCTACCCATAAGTAGACACCGGCGCGCGGCGAGGGGAGAAACAACAGACCACTGCCCGCGCTTGTGAGGCTTCTCCTCCTACGTCTTGCCGTACCGCTCCACACCGCACTGAAACTCGCGATGTCGCCGAGCCGCGAACGTTCGCGATTACAATTACGATTACTTAATAAGAGAGCAAAAATGGCTCCAATTATTGAAACAGTTATAAACAATGTGTGATAAAGAAGAATGGAAAGAGTGAAAGCGATGGAAACCGATAGAGTGTGCAGACAATTTAATTATTTTCTGTCGTAATCTATCGTTTGCTATTAGAAGAGTATTCAATCGTTCGTTCGTATCGAAATATGATATAATTTATACAGAGACTTTACGCGTCCTATCCTTTTATTGGACTCTATTATGAATAGATCACTGACAATCTGTCATAATCAATGGGTGCATAAACGATAGGTGAAACTTGTAGTTCTCCATCGCATACGTACGAAAGCCTATCGTTGTCAAATTTGTTATATTTTCTCCTACTTTATGCAAACGAAATGATAGCATATGTAAGAAATTCAAAACGTTTAGTAGAAAGGAAAAAAAAATTAAATTCAGTTATTTAGTAATGCGTACAACTTTTAATTTATTACACGATTGACAACGGGTTTCCTTTCGTTACGGGGTTCCTTATACGATAGAGAACTACAAGTTTCTCCTATCGTTAATACACCATTGATTATGACAGATTGTCAGTGATCTATTCATAATAGAGTCCAATAAAACGATAGGACGCGTAAAGTCTCTGTATAAATTCTATCATATTTCGATACGAACGAACGATTGAATACTCTTCTAATAGCGAACGATTGCGACAGAAAATAATTAAATTGTCTGCACACTCTATCGGTTTCCATCGCTTTCACTCTTTCCATTCTTTTTTATCACACATTGTTTATAACTGTTTCAATAATTGGAGCTATTTTTGCTCTTTTATTAAGTAATCGTAATTGTAATCGCGAACGTTTGCGGCTCGGCGACATCGTTGCGAGTTTTGATGCGGTGCGGAGCGGTGCGGCAAGACGTAGGAGGAGAAGCCTCGCAAGTGCGGGCAGTGGTCTGTTGTTTCTCCCCTCGCCGCGCACCGGTGTCTACTTATGGGTAGAGTGGGCCGGCCTGAAACTCGGGCGGCTCGACTCTTACACATCTCGGCGGACGCTATTACTGGACGTTTTTAATTAATTTCTCGGAAACTATTACGATTATCGCAAAAAAGTATGGGACTTTTATGCTCATCTCAAGCCGTGCTAGGCCTCCACGAATTTTGTATATGTTGCTGCGGAACACCCTGTATATCACTCTGACGAGTACAAAGAGCGTTCAGCAGAACACCCAAACTGTTGCAATGTATCATTAAACCGTTTACAAAGCGCTGAGTTCTGCTGAATGCAGCTATTTTGTTGTCTACGTCCGAGGAGTGTTCGAGTCCTTGCAGTGCCAACTTTTTTTTTATAATATTATGTTTACAAGAACCAAGTGATATATTTAGAATACGTGTTCAAGTTGACGAACTTTTAAAATTATGCAAAAATGTGATTGTTGTTTACTTAAAATCAAGAAAACCGACTTCATATTTATATGAATAATATTTGAAAACAATTATAAAACCTTATGTAAGTAACAATCCATTTTTGATGATTGTCGATTCTTGGGAAGGTCAGAAAAACATACATATGCATGTAATGAAAATTTTATTGATGAAAACAATAAACCAACATGTAATTTACAAATTATTCCTTCAAAATATCCAATATGTCAACCTTGTGATGTCTATTTTTATAGACAAATCAAAATTATTATTAAACGTATATAAAACTGTCCAGATATCCTTATTAGTGGAGATAAAATAGAATTAACTACACGATACGATATCATAAGAATACAATCGTTAACACATTATTTATTATGCGCTCCATCATTTAGAAGTATGTTATTTTTTGCTTGGCACGCATGAAAGTTAACATTACGTGAACGCGACGTATTTTCAAATGTTAATCAGTTTTATTTCCCTTCAAACATACATAATGTAAAATGTTTTTGCAAAACAAATAATTCTTTTATAAAATGTTCGTGGTGTGCTACTTGTTTGTGTTTTACATGCTTTTATGTGAATTTTCATCCACAATATTGTACGGCAATGTCTGAATTTAATAATAAATAATTAAAACGTTTATTCTTGTTATTTTTTATGTAATAAGACAGATATTATTATATATGTGTGCATTATATTTTTGTCCTACAAAAAATAATAAAAATATTATAGAAATATTATAAAATATAGTAATACATAATATAAAAAAAAAAAGTTGACACTGCGAGGACTCGAATACTCCTCAGATGTAGACGACAAAATACTAGCGCGCGCCTTAGCTTCCGTAGCTACCGTGCTTCACGTTTATTGATTCCAAGTTACTACACTTAACATGTAGTTGTTTTTTAAATTGCAAATTTCTCGCAAACGAAGGCCCGTGTACGCAAACCCTTTTAGGATTTTTGTTTTTATGTGCTCAATTCTCTCATTCGAATGAAATATGACTCATTCAATTATCGATTTTACATGTCTTGCCATCTCCTTATAAAATCAACGGCGTGGAAGTGGCAGGAATCTGATCCCATGTGTATAGGTGTATGTGTGCGTGTGCGCGTACGTACGTGTGTGTGTGTGTTTAAGTTTAATAGTGCGTATTACTTCTTGTCATATTTAACAATTCTTCTGTTCGTTGGGGCATACTGTAAATCAAATTTCTGATTTTTTTTATTTTACATTGTTCCATTCTTTTTACAAAGCGTTGCAAAGTGCTGCTAACGTTTGAATATTATGTTTTCTTATTCTTCGTTTCAGCATGCTGCCCATAAATGTTCCATAGGATTCTCATCTGCAGTTATTTTAACATTTAACATTTAACATTTTCTTTAAAATGGCATAACTTTATCAAAAAAAGTCGTAGAAAGATGATTAAAATATAGATTTGTTAAGAAATAAATGAACTTTAATCCTCATACATTTTTGTACCAGAGGACCGATTCCCTTGAGCAGTGTAACAGATAAAAAACAAAAGTTTTTCTCATTAATCAAAGTCTATCTTTAACATCCGCCATTTTGTAAAACATTTATTAATTCACTTTTAGGTTATTAGTTGTTAACACGTTAAATGCCCAGCCTGCTTTGCTTGCTGTTCCGTTTAGGCCCACTTGACGACCAACTGTGGCCTAACCGGGGTATAAACAGTTGCGGTGCTATCTTTGGCGATAGCTACAGTAGCAAACAAAAGTATGTAGTGAAGCACTTTCTCGACCATAACTTCTCTTTCTACCAAACCAAATCGAGTCATTATGGGATAAGAGAGAGATAGAGATAAAACAAAAGTGAGAAAGACTGTGTGTGTTTCGCCAGATAATTAGGAGATAGAAAATTAGAAGATACTGCACCGAATGTTATAATAAGAATTCGTTAATATTAGGTCCAAAGATGGCGAAAAATTTAACACAAAAAGTTAGCACTTTTTGTAATGACTGTAAAAAAAAACCACACCTTTGTTTATCTTGTTTTAATAAATTGCATTAACTTTTTCTTTAAATATTATGTCCTTTTTCTTAAAGCATTAACTGAATAAAAACCGAGGTCGATTAAACAAAATATTTAGTCTTACAATCAGTACGCGAGGATCGACACACGCGGTGGTACGTAACATGAACCTAAAGTCTGCGGCCGGTCCCAGAGGACCGGCTGGGCGCAAACGAAAAGTTTAACGCCGGTCCATAGGGACCGGCGTAGCGTTTAACATGTTAACAAGAAATGTCCAAGCTTTAATTTGAGTCTCGTTTCATATCAATACGATAATTTTTGGCTAAGTTATCGCTATTAAAAAGTGTGCAGAAAATTGTGCTAAACTTTGGCCCGTTTTCTTGCGGGTAAATATAGTTAGCGAGATATTATAAGTTAAATATTGAAAAAGTTACTAAGTTTTCCTTAAATATCTCAAAAAATATTAGGCAAATAAAAAAATGTTTCAGACAAAAGTTGTCCAAATTAATCGGTAGAAAAAGATGGTATAATAAAAAATTGTTCCATTTGAAAATTTCGAGTTGATCTTCAAATAACCTTCAAGGTCCAATTCAAGGTCCATTTCAAGGTCACCAAATGACAATACTTCATAACCCCTACAACCTTTATTCGGGCTATTTTTCATAAAAATGCGTACTTCTGGAGATAATAGAGAGGTCCCATTTTTTTCGAATACCCTGTATACAGGATGGGCTATTTTAATTTATCGACACTGATAATTTCGAAGATTATTGAAATATCAAAAAATGCTCAAAAGAAAAGTTATAGGGTTCGTAGGGGGTCAACTGATGGTGATCTTGATTTTGACTTTGAAGGCATTGTCAAGATCAATTAGAGGACAACTTAATTTTTTAAAACAGAAAATCCAATTTTTTATCATATCTTCTTTTTCTACCAATTAATTTTAACAACTTGTCTAAAACATTTTTATATTTGCCTAATATTTTTTGAGATAGTTAAGGAAAATGTTAAATTTTCAATACTTAACTTACGATATCTCGCTAATCATTCGTCGAAAGAAAAAATGATACTAGACTTTTGTTACGTCCTGCGAACTCTGGACAATTATTTAAAAAAATTTTTTTTTCTTTTTCTTTCTCCTTTCGAACTTCCATTCTCCTAATATAACTATATAATAGGAATATATATATATATACAAGGTGTCCCATTTGAATCCGGCCGGCTGAATAAAATTCGAGGACATCTTCCAGAAAAAAATGTCAGACAAATGTTGCTCAGTTCTAAGGGGGACATTCGATGCCATCAACAATTTTGACCTCGGGTGAAGGGTTCATGGTCATTCAAGGTCAACTTTTTTTTCTTAAATGGGAACCCCTATTTTTCACATCGGCAATCGATTCTACGTAAAAAAAAATGAAACTTTTTTCTGAAGCATTTTTTTTATAACGCAAACTAATTTCACTTATTCAGCTTCCAAAATTGAAATTTTCAAACTTTCTGAATTTTTTACTCGAGAATGGTGGAGTTTGGGGGTAAATTGCAGAAGACAAAAAGTTCTTGGAATGCTGCAAGGAATTCACTAGAATTTTCGCATAGTTGATCGTGCACTTTTTTCGAGGTACCTCCTGACAGGTAGAACATTGGCGGAAAAAAGTGCACGATCAACTATGCGAAAATTCGAGTGAATTCCTTGCAGCATTCCAAGAACTTTTTGTCTTCGGCAATTTCCCCCCAAACCCCACCATTCTCGAGTAAAAAATTCAGAAAGTTTGAAAATTTCAATTTTGGAGGCTGAATAAGTGAAATTAGTTTGTGTTATAAAAAAAATTCTTCAGACAAAAGTTTCATTTTTTGTACGTAGAATCGATTGCCGATGTGAAAAATAGGGGTTCCCATTTAAGAAAAAAAAGTTGACCTTGAATGACCATGAACCCTTCACCCGAGGTCAAAATTGTTGATGGCATCGAATGTCCCCCTTAGAACTGAGCAACATTTGTCTGACATTTTTTTCTGGAAAATATCCTTGAATTGTATTCAGCCAGCCGGATTAAAATGGGACACCCTGTATATATACAGGGTGTTATAAAAGTCCTGGAAGAGCAGAATAACTCGAAAAATATGAGTCCTACAAAAAATGCGAAGTACTGGGTTTTTATGATTTTTTCCTGGCTATCTGACGGTGACCTTGGATTTGACCTTGACAATTACCTTGAAGGTCATTTCAAGGTCAGGTCAATTTTTTAAATGGGACCCCATACTTTTGACCCCAGAAAGGAAAAGAGCGGAAATTTTACGTTCGGATATGACCTTGAGCACTGCCAAATTTGACCTCTGAATGTCACATAAAGGTCTAAGTTTGTTCTAGGCTGAAAACGCGAATATCTTCGAAAATACACCTGCTAGGGAGCAATGTTACGCATAAGAATAAGAATGTAGAAGTCAACGAGGGACATTCAGCCGTGACCTTGTCCTTATTCTCAAGGTCATGAGTTAAGATTATTATTAAGGTCAAACCGGACTTTTTTAGGATTGAAAATCCATACTTTTGACCTAAAAATCAAGATTGAAAAATTTTACGTTCGGATATAGCGTTTTCAACATTGACCTTGTTCTTAAGGTTATGTGTCAGTCATATCAAGGTCAATTAATTTTTTTAGTCTGGAAACATACTTTTACCCCCCCTCCCATAATGTGAAGAGTGAGATTTTACGTTACGTACGAAGTCACACTCCGATTGTTGGTAATTCCGCAATATCGGGCGCCATTTTGGATCGGTCATCTTGAATTTGTAAAATCCAACGTCGGATTCGATTTTAGAAACGACTTCAAAAACTCCTTAAACGAGATCCAATTTTTGTTATTCTTAAATATCGGCCACTATCTTGAATCGGCCATCTTGAATTTGCAAAATCCGACGTCGGATTCGGTTTTAGCGAGTTCAAAAATTCCAGGATCGGTATCCGAAAAATGTATTCGCCATCGATAAAGTGTATGCTTCAAGGTTTTTATTTATCTCGATTCTATCAGTGTCAAACAGATAATAGATTGTTTTTGAGTTTTCATCGATTTAACAAGTTTTGATATCATTCTAGTCCATTTTGAATTATTATCATGTTATTATTAACGATCAATAGTACATTACTAATTATTTTTATTTAAAGGTAAAGAAATCGAATTTTTTATACCAAATTTTTGCAAATTTTTTGTTTTCAATTCCAAATGGCTTCTCTTACAGAGCATAAGAGAGTTTCGCTTTTGATGATGAGAAGATGGGGGATAGACAAAGGTCATACAGTGAAGTGAGATTGCTGTTCAATGAAAACTTTCGTAATGAAGGCGAAGGTAACGTAAAATCTCACTTTTCACATTATGGGGGGGGGGGTAAAAGTATGTGTTTCCAGCCTAAAGAAATTAATTGACCTTGATATGACTGACACATAACCTTAAGAACAAGGTCAATGTTGAAAACGCTATATCCGAACGTAAAATTTTTCAATCTTGACATTTTTAGGTCAAAAGTATAGATTTTCAATCCTAAAAAAGTCCAGTTTGACCTTAATAATAATCTTAACTCATGACCTTGAGAATAAGGGCAAGATCACGGCTGAATGTCCCTCGTTGACTTCTACATTCTTATTCTTATGCGTAACATTGCTCCCTAGCAGGTGTATTTTCGAAGATATTCGCGTTTTCAGCCTAAAACAAGCTTAGACTTTTATGTGACATTCAGAGGTCAAATTTGGCAGTGCTCAAGGTCATATCCGAACGTAAAATTTCCGCTCTTTTCCTTTCTGGGGTCAAAAGTATGGGGTCCCATTTAAAAAAATTGACCTGACCTTGAAATGACCTTCAAGGTCATTGTCGAGGTTAAATCCAAGATCACCATCAGATAGCCAGGAAAAAATCATAAAAACCCAGTACTTCGCATTTTTTGTAGGACTCATATTTTTCGAGTTATTCTGCTCTTCCAGGACTTTTATAACACCCTGTATATATATATATATATATATATATATATATAAAATAAGAAACAGACCCATCTGGCGAACAGCCGTCGCGTCAAATGAAAGACGATTTAGGAAAATTTCGTAACAGGAAACAGTGCCCTGTTGTAAAAATCTACACGTCTTCGTTGAAGGTTTATATCTGGGTAGTGTTCGCCAAGTGTGTCCGTCAGCCTAGCTATAAAATTTGAAACTCTGCGCTAACAAACCTTCAGTAAAACAAAGCAACTCAGAGCATTCCTGCTCTAAACTTGAAACTTACATCTTCCCAATCCAAAACTATATGTGCCCTATCAGTCAACCAATAAAGCCTACTTCACTGATGGTCATAAAATTTTATCTCAACCCTTGATTTACGGCATTCTGACTTTTCCAGCCGGCAACTTGTATACATCTCTCTCTCTCATAGGAATCCACCACCATTGCACTTGTCATGCCTAATCAATTCCGCCAATCAAACCAATCCACCCAACTAAAAGACATCCACGCTCCACCTCTTAGCCCTTCTATATTCATGTCTTCAAGCCTCCCACGATGTCTTTTAACTTCGTTCTTAATTTCCAATGGCCAAGACTTTTTCCCACTAGGACCAATTCACCCCTTCCTCAAAGGCCATCTCTCTACCCACCCTGGCGGGTCTTGCCTCCGATCATCAGTATAAAAACCGCGACATACGCCTCCGCGAGCATTCAGATTCTAGATTCAAAAAAAGTCAGACTTGCATTCAGATTTTAGCATTTTTGATTCAAAAAGGTCAGACTCTCACTCAGATTCAGAATTTAAAATTCAGCACCATTATTAGCATTCAAAAGATCCAGACACTCAGATTCAGAATTTAGAATTCAGCATTCGAGCAAAAACGTGACCTGTGGCAAGTGCGCAGCGAATATCGCTCTTAGTGAGGTCTCGCCAACCCTCCTCAACCAAAGAATTGGCTGTCATCAATTGGACATCCGTAAACGGACCCGACGTGGACCATTTCCAATTATTGTTTTCCTCGTGTAATCACCGGAACCAGCAGTAAGTTGTTTTCTTTCGTTCTACCTCCCTTATCACCATTTTTATCAATTCTGCCATTATTGAAATCCGGTTTTAGTGGGCCATTATTACCATTCGGTGATATCCATCCAACAAGTCCTCCATTTTCTTGAGACGGTGAATGGGATTAGAGATCCTTATGAGTTTGAACGCCAACTGCAATACCTCCGTTCTATCATTAATGTCTCTTTAGAAATTGATTACCACCCAGACCCGACACTCTTACCCCCTTTACTATTCCCACGGTTACCTCTTAGTCCTTCTTCTCCTCCTACTCGTGCGTCCACTCCTTTCACCCCTTCGATATTTTATTCCCCAGTTTCCTTCTCCGAACTATCCACTCCCTTAAATTCACCCGACCACTCACGCTCCCCCTCACCCGACTAACTCTTTACTCATATTCCTTCCCCTTTTCTTTTTATTATTCCTTCTTCTTTCACTTCTCATACATACACACATACATATACATAGTCGTTCGTAAATTGTATTATTCTATGTTAAACCGCGCCGTATATCATTTTGTTATCATACTCATTTTAATAAATCTGTTTATATTTTATTTTCATCCAATTGATTTCAAAATCACCTCACCTTCCAACAGTTGCCTCATGGTCCTATCCCCGGTAAAGGGACTCGCGTCCTTGACTGAAAAACGGATCGCTCGTTGTAATCAGGGACCGAGTAAAGGGACCCGTCGGATTCCTGACCCGTTCCCTGGCATGCGTGTACGAACGAGGTTTGCCTTACACGCGAACGAAAAGGTTGCGCTCCTCCTCTAGGACGTAACATTTTTTTACCCCATTTAATCTCAAGAATATATTGTTACAATAGCACCCTGACTTTTGTTAATTTGATGATTTTGATATTTCCAAAAGTCAATAAATTAACAACAGTTAGGGAATTATTGTAACAATATGTCCTTGAGACCAAATAGAGTAAAAAAATTAGTACTAGTACCATTTTTTCTTCTGACAAATAGTTAACAAGATATCGTAAGTTAATTATTGAAAAAGTCATCAAGTTTTCCTTAAATATCTCAAAATATATTAGATAAATAAAAAAATGTTTCAGACAAAAGTTGTTCAAATTAATTGGTAGAAAAAGATGATATAATAGAAAATGGGATTTCTGTAAAAAAAAAAATAAGTTGACCTTGACCTGATCTTGGCAACGCCACTCAAGGTCAAACTGATAAGATCAGTAAATACATCGTTTTGAATCTTATAACTTTTGTCTGAAACACTTTTCTATAAAACTTTATATTTTTCGAGATTTTTAAAGGTTTCCATCCATCTGTTTTCCTCACCCTATAGTTGAATTTGATATATATTATTCTATTACTTGGTCAAAACAAATATTAATTTAAAAAATAGTGGTGCGAGTATAGTAAAAAAATATAAATTTTTCGAGAGATCTGGTACTACCATTATAAAATACGCTCAAGACCTCCTAATTTTGATTAATGTTCCAATTGAATCGTTCGTTGTTCGGGTATTCAAATGTTGAAACCGCACAGCAGTGTTGCGAGAGATGAGAATAATGCGACTTAGAAGAATCACTAAAAGAGCGCATAAGAGATTAAAAGTATAAGAAAAAAACGAAACATTTATTATTAATTTACGTTACTCGTTTTTAATTTGAATGGCATATACGGCCGAAACAATTAGTTGTACGAGCTGTCGGATAAAACTCTAGCGGAAATTTTCTTCTTCTGTCTGATTCCCTGCTTTACTGCAGCGGAAATTTTGCCGAGCGCTTGTCTGAATATCCTACCGATGGGAAATCTTGCGCGCGGACGACAGATATTTTACCGCGAAGCAGAGAAGACGGGTGCGAATTCGATACCGATACGTTTGTTAATTTGATGATTTTGAAATTTCGAAAGATCGATAAATTAACAAAAAATAGAGCATTATTGTACCAACATATTCTTGAGACCAAGTAGAATAGAAAAGTCTAGTATATTTTTATCCCGACAAACAGTTAGCGAGATATGGTAAGTTAAATATTGAAAAAGTTACTAAGTTATCCTTAAATATCTAAAAAAATATTAGGCAAATAAAAAAATATTTCAGACAAAAGTCAAAGATAAAACTTGTTCAAATTAATTGGTGGAAAAAGACGGTATAATAAAAAAGTGGAGTTTCCATTTAAGATTTTTATGTCGACCTTGATAACATTTTTCAAGGTCATTCCAAGGTCAAACAATTATCAATACCTGATAGCTTCTTTTAGGCCCTACAACTTTCGTTTCAAATATTGTTTTAAGCAATCATTATTTTTTGAAATAATTAGCCATTCCGGAACTTTTGGCAGACCCTGTATAAGCATTATGAAGCGCTCTACTCAATTTTAACGGATCAAACTTGGTACATCCACGTTTCTTTGGTTACTGACTATGAATACGGAATCAAATTTGAGAAATTTATAATGGCGGCGTTTAAATATTCAATTTTGTCAGTTCTTGGAGAATATATTATGGAGAATATAATATTTAATATCAATAAGCTTTAATAAGATTGATATCCCTATTTGATTTTGTACAAAATCTTCTTTATAGAGGATTTTTCAGATCGTTGCATAATGGGCTGAAACCAGTTAAAAGCTGGACAAAAATCAAGACTTCGTGTAAATCAGAAAATATGTTTTTATAAAAGGTTTTTGAGGTCGTTGAATTCAAATTTGACTTAAAAAATGTCCGTTGAATACCCGCTCTCGGCGCTACATAGTGGTCTAAAAACTGGACAAAAATCAATTTTTGCATTTATTTCCAAATCTGTTTTGCAATATATTTTGGTTTTCTTTATTTCTTGAAGTAATACTTTGTATAAGCATAACGTCTTCCATGATGTTCTTTTTTTCATTTATTGTACTATCAACGTAGATCAAAACTCAAATTCTGTAACTCTCATATGGTATCTTTTATAGAATATATGTGTATTTGATAATTAAATGCCTTGAGATGAACATTTAGCAATATTTTCAATATAACTAAGTACTTTTAATATATAAAGTTATAATTTATGTGATCACATTTAAAAAAAACTGGTTTCTTAATGTAAAACATAATAAAAAGAACATTTATCATTTTTAATATATTTTGAGTAATATATTTTGATGTAATATATTTTGAGTATTCCACATCCTCCAACTTGGCGATAATGTGCATTTTGTTAGTTGATACCTCAACTTCAAAATCACGTCTTCGTAGCATGCGGAAACGTGCGTCTTTAAAAGTAACAACATAATAACTAAGAAAGCGGCATGGCATATAGGATGAGCGGCTCAATAAATAAAATTATTAACGTTGTAACGGCCGAACTCCGCGGTTCGGTCGCTGCTACGCGTTTCACGCGGATACTGCTCGTCGGAGTCCGGATTCGAGGAGGAGTAAAGCAGCGAGACACTTGATAATGGCAATCGAAATAACTTAGTTTTATTGTATGCTTACTGGGATACAAGAGTTCGGCCCCGAAGGCGGTGTCGCGGGTTGCGTCTATAAGGCGCGTCGGTACGGTACGGTGCGGTGCGGTGAGCGGTACAAGCGCTCGTACGGACAGATAGGCCGTGCGGAAGGCGGGGCCTATTGCGCGACGCGTGTAGACAGTAACGACGGTAACGACGCGGTGATCGGTCACGCTTCGCGACGCTGGGCGTCTCGAACAATTATCGCCCAATACTCGTCTCGAAATCGCTCGCGTATAAATGGTCGCCGGACCGGAGATTTCGATTCTCGGTCGAACGCACGCACGCAAGTCGCGGGATACGCGAAATGATTTCGTCCGTCGGGGCCGAGGACTCTCGACAGAGAAGGTGTACGCACCTTCCCTTTTCCCTACGTTCGCGGAGGAAAGCGACCAAGTGCTGCGGACACTCAGCGGAGACGGCGGACACACCGTCCCGGGTTCTTGGTCGCTAGACGGATTGCCTAAAGGCTGAGTACGCTCAGCGGAGTTCGCCGACGGACGAACCCTTGACTCAAGGTGGCGGGTAAAGGCGAGAGACTGTCGAGTACGCTCGACTGAGCACGCGCACGCACGAGCCCAGGAAGACGGGAGACGGCCAAGTATCGAGTACGCTCGATCGAGACTGCGGACGCACAATCCCGTTTGCTTAGTCGCCGGTCGGGTAGTCGGAATACGGAAAGCAGAGCGAAACGGTCCGGATATTCTCTCTTTCGGCATGAAGTGTCTAGATCGAATCGGCGGTACGGATCGGTCTGGTCTGGTGACTAGAAGTTCGATCGCCGCCGTTTTATAGTTGATTGCGCTACGATTGATACGACGGCGATCGAGCGGCGCGCCTATCGGCGCGAGGCACGGTGACGGCGCGTGATCGCGGCCGCGCGCGCTAGCGGCAGCGCGTGATCGCCGCGGCGCGCGATAGCGGCGGCGCGATCGTCTCGGTTCTTTAGGGTGGCGCAATGCGCCGTTCTTCGGCCCGACAGGTGGTCGGTCGGGCCGGTAGTAACGAGGTGCATCTGCGCCTCGTTACAACGTTTTTCAGCAAATAAAGGATTTTGCTTCATTATTAAAAAACCTTGTTTTTCTATTTATCCGACACTTCATAAAAGTCAATTCTCTTGAGACGAATCTAGATTTTCAAGATTTCGAGAACGACGAAGAGAGGCGACGCCAGCTACTGCTACGTAATATAGTCAGAGCTACTAAATCCTGACGATTTTACAGCAAATTCTTTTTAGCTGTTCAAACTATGCGCATACACATATGTGTACACGCGTACACACACACACACATATACACACACACACACACACCACGCGCGCGCGCGCGCGCACAGATGAAATTCCCGCTGTTGGTTCTACGTCATTGATCCTAGTAGCGCTATTTCTTAATTATTATACTGTTATTTTTAAAAACGCATGTTCCGCACACAATATTCTATATACCAGGTGTATGCATAAGTGTTTTCCGGTTTAACTAAGAGATGGCGCCAGCGAAAAGTACGCAGCGTATTAATTTCACACATACGTCATTTTGTTCGTCTGACATTAAACTACAAACACACACAAGTTGAGTCCGCCATAAACTAGCGTCTTTGTTTTATCGTTCAGTGATCATGTCGAGTTTTGTGCCTGAAAAAGAACATTTGCGGCACGCATTGCTTTTCTTATTTAATCAAAAGAAAAAGGCTGCTGAAAGTCAATGTTTGCTGGTAGAAACATATGGTGAACACGCTCCATCGATTAGAACATGTGAGACATGGTTTCGACAATTTAAAAGTGGTGATTTTAATGTGAAAGACAGTGAGCGTTCTGGTAGACCACAAAAATGCGAAAACGAGCAATTGCAGGAGTTATTGGATGATGACCCAACTCTAACTCAACGGCAATTAGCAGAAGCATTACATGTGTCACAAGAAACAATCAGCAGACGTTTACGAGCAATGGGGAGGATCAATAAACTCGGTAAATGGGTCCCACACGATTTGAATGAACGTCAAATGGAAAATCGCAAAGTCACTTGTGAAGTGCTACTTCAACGCCACGAAAGGAAATCATTTTTTCATCGAATTGTGACGGGTGACAAAAAATGGATTTATTTTGAAAACCCGAAGCGGAAAAAATCGTGGCTTTCACCTGGCGAAGCCGGTCCTTCAACACCAAGGCCAAATCGCCTCGGCAAGAAGACCATGCTCCGTGTCTGGTGGGACCAGAGCGGTATTGTATATTATGAACTCTTGAAGCCCGGCGAAACCGTTAATACACAACGCTATCGCCAACAAATGATTAATTTAAGCCACGCATTAATCGAAAGATGACCGGAATGGGCCAGAAGACATGGCAAAGTGATTTTGTTACACGACAATGCGCCGTCTCACACAGCAAAACCAGTGAAAGAAACTTTGAAATCGCTTGGATGGGACATCCTTCCGCACTCGCCGTATTCGCCAGACCTGGCGCCATCTGACTATCACCTCTTCGCATCAATGGCGCACGCGCTCGCAGACTAGCACTTCAGCAATTTCGAGGAAGTTGGAAAATGGCTCGACGAATGGTTTGCCGCAAAAGACAAGCAGTTTTTCTGACATGGTATTCATAAGTTACCTGAAAGATGGGCGAAATGTGTAGAAGCCAATGGCCAATATTTTGAATAAAACAAAATAAAACAAAATAAAACAAAATAAAACAAAATAAAACAAAAATTAATTTCCCTTGAAAATTACGTATTTTTTGTACCAAAAAACCGGAAAAAACTTATGCATACACCTGGTAAGATACCATATGAGAGTTGCAGAATTTGAATTTTGATCTGTGTTGATAGTAAATGAAAAGAAGAACATTATAGAAAACGTTATGCTTACACAAAGTCCCAGGTAGCAAGCAGACGTCATTTTGACGTTAAAAACTGGTCACTTTTAGTCATATGTCGTCAAAATGTCCAATTTATATACGGTCATTTACATGACTTCTAATTGACGTCAAAATGCTATACCACTTTGACGTCATATTTCAGTCATGAACTGACGATAATTGCGTACTAATATAATTATTTATAACGTTGATTCCGTAATAACAATTCTTTAAAATTTCGTATCAGGCTTTCGATAAGTATTAAAAGAGGTTTGTTTATATATAAATATATTAATATACAAATATATAATATATATAATATATATATAAATATATTTATATATTTTATATATAAATATATTTTACATATTCCTTTAGAACGAAAAATGTACGTCAATCAAATGCAAGAACTCACTTAGCGTTCAGTGAGCTGAACGCTTGTAATACTGAATGCACCCATTGGTCATGCTGGCTTCGCGTGTTCCGTTGTCCATGGGCGATTTTAAGCACTCGACGTGGAAAAGTGCAAATGGCGATCAGTGAAATATCTCTCTCGTTCGCTCATTCGCAAATTAGTTACTGTTACTGTGTAGTGCATATGTCATGTAGCTTGTGCTTATACAGCTCAATAGGTTAATGTAAAGGCTGAGTACTGAATGTAAGTACCTATTAAATGTGTATTTTATCATTAACCTTGAAAATCACGTCATGGACAGTGATGGGTATCATGGCTTTTTGACACATCTATGCACAGATACTTTTCAATCTGTGGGGAGGGAGAAGCTCCACAAAAACATATGTGGATTCCATGTGGAATGCACGTTGTATTCACGTGAAATCCACAAAATCACATGGATTTCACGTAGACACAACGTTCCTGTTTTCGTGGGGGAGATTCCCATCACTGGTCATGCCCAATAAGAAGGGGACGTGAAATCTAGGTAGATTTACGTTAATAGTTTACTTAGGTTAAATATGTTCAATGCAAATTAAAATAAAATTAATCTGATGTAACTTATTTGCAACTTTGTTAATATAATTTCACAATGTCTTGTGGGTATTCAATTTATCAGTAATACTCATGAAGAAGGTACAATTGCATTGATTAATCGATCATGGTTTACGCCTCTGAAAAGTTAAGTCTGGTGGCCTCCATACAAGACAAGTGTTCAATTAAAAAAAGCATTGTTTATTGAAGAACAAGTAAACGAAAATACATGGGCATTATATGACATGAAACGTATATTTTTTACTTGTGATATGTATTTTATGTATAACATTATACTCGTTTGTTATTTGTATAGTAATATAAATATATTTCAAAGTATTGTTATTTATAGATATAGATGAATTTGATAAGGCCTTTAAAAAATTAAAAGAATGTGAAGAAGTGTCTGATTTACAATCTACTGAAGTAGAAGATGACGTACAAAGTAAGAAAAGAAAAGAAAACGCAAACCAAATTTAAAATATATCAAGTAGTGAAGACGAATACGATAAAAACTGTGATTCTCTACAGCCACCGGCAAAACTTGATAAACCAGGTGAGACAAACATAATTTACATTTATAAGGATAAGAATATTATCATTGTTTTTCCCTTCATTTATTCTTATACTATGTTACAATATGATAAAATATTATGCACGTTTCATGTTACATATGTTTATAAAAACATATCCTTTTTTAAGTACATTTGAAAAATGGACCTTGGAAAACACAACGCAGGTACGTTGCAGATAAAAATTATGAAAATAGGAAATAAATGTATTGTTATTAATTACGTATTTATTTTAAGAATCTCTTGATTCTGATTTTTTGTGAAATTTTTGTTTGTTTACAGGGATTGTATATTACAAGAAATACCTACTAATTTTTCTGCAAGTTACACAAATAACGATGCATCTATAATTGCTCCAACTATTGATACTAGAACAAAAGTTACTAATTCTACGCTTATAAATAAAAATGAAAACAACAGTACAATAAACATAACAATGCAACACAACAAACATAACAACAGTTATGTTTGTTGTACGGTAAAGAAGCGTCATTGTTTAATATATGTGTTGTTCGCACTTTGAGTGAATTAAAAGCATGGCCTGTTAATCTCATTGACAGTAAATGTATTCTATTGCCTTATACTAACGATAACAATTGTTACGTATGCTTACCAATCGTACATAGTTTGGACTAATGTATTAGTTCAAATATCCTCTAATATGAGTTTTTTTTGTTATATTTCATTTAATTTACGAAAGTGTGATAATTGAAGAAATTGTGATTTTAGTTATACTGCCAAAGATTACATAACATGTTATATTCTTTTTCTATTTGATTCTATAATAATATATTATATATTATATAAATAAGAGCTTTTATGTTTCAATAAAAAAATTAATGATCTGATGTATATGTCTATGTTTGTACTATATTTGCATCTTCATTATATCCTAAATATATCATCTTGCTGCCTATATGCTGATAAATACGTCCAAATAAGGTCCATTTATGACGTCAAAATACGGTCCTTCTATGACGTCAAAAACGGTCCTTCCATGACATCAATATTTTGGGACATTCGGCCGTTTTTTGGACGTCATAACGACGTCAATCCCTAACGTCATTTAGTCAGAAAATGACTAATTTTCGACGTCATAATAACGCCTGCGGTATTACTTTAAGAAGTAAAGAAAACAAAAATATATTGCAAACCAAATTTGGAAATAAATGCAAACATTTAATTTTGTCTAGCACTTGGCGCCACAAAATGGCGGTTTCCAGTAGCTAATGATATCTTGTTATGGATACTTTCATCCTTATCTCCATTATTAGCAGATGAAATATGTTGAAGGAAACTACCTCTTTGCCGAATGGTTCTGGTAGAAACCTTGAATTTAGGACAGTCGTTATCTGCGACTAAAAAAACGTACCGAATTTGATAAGTATCCATAATGAAATATCAAAGGTAGCTACTTGAACTCCCCGTATTCGATCCGTTATTTTGAGTTTTGAAATTTCGACCTTGCATTCATCCCTAGCAACTAAAAAAATATCTTACACATAAACTTTCATATAAAATACGAAATTATTCGTTCTCACTAATTTTGGTACAAAATGTTGATTTCGGGTTTATCAATGAATGCACTAAACGATTTATTTAATACACAAAATTTGTTGAATATAGAGGAAAGCTAAAATATAATTAATGAGTTGGTATCGATGGTACGGAAAAATATGCAAATATCACGTGGCAAAAACGAAAACAAGACTCCTCCTCTCTTTCCCTTTTCGCCAACATTTTTCATTCAAAAAGAATCAATTTTTTTATTATAAAAAAGATCATCATTTACATCATAAAACTGCATATCGGCATATATACAAAAATATGTCCTCTATTCTGATTTAAATTTCAAAATCTCAAGATACAAACTCACTAAAATCGTAAGAGGATAATATTTCTGTATGTTTACTTGTCAGATTAATGTTATTAGCTTTTTATGGATACTAAACTGATTTGTACTTACACTGCAAGTGGGATTGGAAAATTCCTGTTTATGACACGACGATGTTTCATTATCATAATTAACCTTGTGAGACCGTTCAGGTGACTGAACTTTAGAATGACTTCTTTCAGAGGGAATATTTTTTTTATCATCTTTGGCATATTTCGCTTTTATATATTTATTGTTTGGCATATTATCTTCGCATCTGAAACACAAAAAATATCTTCACTCCTTCAATAAATATCATTAAGGGACTTATAACATATCTATTAACAATATGAGATTTTGTTACATTATTTTTAGCTGTTCGTTATTTATGTTCATTATTTTTAGCTGTTCGTTATTTATGTTATTTTATCACAGCTATTGATTTAGTATTAGAGCAAAAAGAGGAAAATTTCTGAATATTTTAAAAAAGTGTTAAGTTCATTCCATGTGTCATTTTATGAAGATATATATTTTATTCCAGTCTGTTTTATAAAAGTTTCGAATGTTATTCTATATGATCAAATCAATATGATCATAGAGTTCTAATAATCTTTAATAAAGAAACTAGGAATTTTAATAAAAAGTACCAGAAAATCGTAAAATCGAGAAGTAAAGATACTTGACCAAACACTTGATTAAAATATAGAAATTCCCATAAATATCGACATTTATTCTAAATCCATTTTAACTTGATTATATATAGTATAAGAATAAAAACTCTCGCTCATTGTACGTTTGTTTACTAGTTGGCAAATAGACAGAAGCGAATTGTTCACTATTCGACGAACACCATTCAAAATATTGGGTGAGTGCAAAAGTTCGTGCGGAGTTTCAATAGATGGAGTTATAAGCGTCGTAAAGTGTTGTCATTAATACTTCCATCTACATATTATATAACGTTGGAAAGGTGACGTCTTCAGCTGTTATTAAAAAAAAAAATCATTTGTTTTCATACAAACTGCTTCGAGAAATATCACTTTAAAAATGAGTATCGATAAGGTGCATTTACGGCATGTTATGCTTTACGAGTTTCGGAAGGGAATAAACGTTGCCACAGCCGTAAAAAACATTTAGGATGTTTATCAGGATGAAGCACCAGCTAAATGAACTGTGGAAAAATGGTTTGCTAAATTTCGGCGCGGAGAATTTAACCTTGAAGACGAGCCACGCTCTGGTCGACCTTCTGACATTGATGACGATGTTTTGCGTACTTTAGTGCTCAATAATTCGCGAATTTCAACAGAAGAAGTTGCTACAGCACTAAACGTTGACCGATCAACCGCTTTTCGGCGTTTAAAAAAGATGGGATTCGATTTGAAGCTCGATATATGGGTGCCCCATTTGCTGACCGAGAAGAACAAAATCAAGCGAATTTCTGCAGCCGTTTCTTTACTCGGGCGGCTCAATAACGAGTCGTTTTTGGATCGACTAGTGACGGGCGATGAGAAATGGGTCCTCTACAACAATGTTCAGCGCAAACGGACATGGAAACAATCAGGTGAGCATGGTGACGCAATGCCAAAGGCCAGTTTGCACCCGATGAAGGTGATGCTCTCTGTTTGGTGGGATTGCAAGGGCATAATCTATTTCGAGCTTCTACCCGCTGGCGAAACGATTGATTCGGACAAGTACTGTCGCCAATTAACCAATCTGAATCGAGAAATAAAAGAGAAACGTCCGATTTTGTCAAATCGCAAGGGAGTCGTCTTTCATCACGACAACGCCAGACCATACGTTTTGAAAAAGACGCTGCGCAAACTGAAGAGCCTGAAATGGGATGTCTTAACCATCCACCTCTCCTGATATCGCACCATCTGACTATCACTTGTTTCGGTCATTGCAAAATTATTTAAATGGAAAAAACTTTGACTCTTTGGAGGCCTTAAAAAACGGCGTCTCTTCGTTCTTCGAATCTAAACCGCGCAGTTTTTATGATCGAGGCATCCGTATGCTGCCAGAACGTTGGGAAAAGATTATAGAAAACGATGGAGAATATATCATTGATTGAATAAAGATTTTTGTTTGCCTAATCACTGTGTGACTTTTACTCACAAACTCCGCACGAACTTTTGCACTCACCCAATAACTAATGATAATATAATTGCTCAATTCATTAAAATACAAAAAAATACAAAAAACAAATAATCAAAATTCTGTAGATTCAATTAATAGAACTATAATGATGTAACCAATCGGACGTGGTTAGATAAATGGGTGCGGATGTAAGTGTAAGTGCGATTTTAAATAGACATTTGTTAGTATTGAGTCTACTTAGCAAATAAGAAGAAGATAAAGAAATGTAAGAGAAATGGATAATGAAATGATAGAAAAGTGAAGAAAAAGTTAGGAATAGAACAGGGAAAGAAAGACAGGAGAGTCGAGTAAAGCGGGATCATTTTAAAGTAATGATAAGGAGGGAAAGAAAGGATAGACTAATCAGGAAAGGGAATTTGGAGGAAAAACGAAGGAAAATGATAAAAAACAAAGGAAATGGATAGCAGAAAGAGAAAAGTAACTTTTAAAATAACTTTGAAAGGTGAGGTAGATAGTAATATAAAAAAGGTTAAGAAGTCGATAAATAATAAGCTCTGTTACATATTTGGCAATAGTTTGGCAACAGAATTTGATAACACAGATTTTACATCAAATTTGTGACCTGCCATCAAAAATTGATAGCAAACTTTGCTCGAAATTTGTTCGCGTAAGTTTAACTATTTGACGAGGGAACGGTCGGAGGTGTCCGTCATCGATTTGGATGGGCTTTGAATATGTTATAAAACATCAACAAATATCAGACCCATATTTTTTTATGTGCTTATCTCGAGGTTTAGGAGGTGAGACCACTCCTCGAAGAAAAGGAAGGTTTTCGTTTTTAGCGAATATGTCGAAAAGTATGAGGCAAATGAAAAAATGATTTATATAAAAGTTGTAGAGAATTTTATACTTTTCGCAACTGTGTACTCAGATTTTGCAAAATTTTGTTTACCCCCTCCCCCTCCTCATTACCCTCGCAAATTTTTAAATTTTTGTTAGGATGAAAATAAAAAGTATCAAATACTAAATTCATTCATGTATAATAATAGAAAATGGAAGCCGTTAATTTGGTTAATGTAGAGATAATACGAGGGTAGTTTGATAAGTCAGTGACTTTTTTAATAAAAGATATTTTTTTCGGCAAATAAGCGTTTTATTTCTCAACGTAGTCTCCTTTTAGCTCGATACATTTAGTCCACCGTTTTTCCAATTTTTTTATTCTTTCCAAATAATAGGTTTTCTCAAGGCCCTCAAAATAGGCGTTTGTTTCAGTGATGACTTCTTCATTCGACCCAAATCTCTTACCACCCAGCCATTTCTTCAGGTTTGGAAACAGGAAATAGTCGCAGGGGGCTAAATCTGGTGAATATGCTGCATGGGGTAGCAGTTCGTAGCCTAATTTATGGATTTTTGCCATGGTGACTACACACGTGTGCACCCGTGCATTGTCCTGATGGAACAGCACCCTTTTCTTCGCCAAATGCGGTCGTTTTTGCTTCAAATCAATATCGAATTTGTCCAAAAGCTCTGAATAATATTCGCCGGTGATCGTTTTACCCTTTTCAAGGTAATCCATGTGAATGATACCGCGTGCATCCCAAAAAACTGTGGCCATGACCTTGTTGGCCGACAGACCCACCTTGGCCTTCTTTGGTGCACGTTCACCCGAAGAAACCCACTGTCTTGATTGTTCCTTGGTCTCTGGTGTGGTGTGATGGATCTATGTTTCGTCTACGGTAACGAAACGGCGCAAAAACTCGTTCGGATTGCGGCTGAACATCGCCAAACACTCCTTTGAAATGGTCACACGGTTGCGTTTATGGTCGAGTGTGAGCAATCGCGGCACCCATCGCGCGGATAGCTTTTTCATGTCCAAATATTCATGTAAAATGTGATGTACCCGCTCAGTTGAGATGCCTACAGCCTCAGCCACTTCACGCACTTTCATTCTCCGATCGTCCAATATCATTCCATGGATTTTATCGACGATTTCTGGTGTGACGACCTCTTTTGGGCGACCTGAACGTTCGGCGTCACTTGTGCTGGTACGACCACAACGGAACTCAGTAAACCACTTCTTAACCATTGAAATTGATGGTGCAGAGTCCCCATAGTATTTATCAAGCTTTGCCTTGGTTTCGGTGATGGTTTTTTTACGCAAAAAATAATGCTTAATCAGCACACGAAATTCACTTTTTTCCATTTTCGTTAAAATTCACGAGGTTGTCTGCTTTCAATGGCTGTCAAACACTAACTAAATGGCGCAGCTTGCCCAAACTTGTACAGTAGTCTATTAATAGATGGCAGTTGACAGGAGCAGTGCTGCATTTAAAGTTACTGCGCGGAAAATTCAAAAAGTCACTGACTTATCAAACTGCCCTCGTAACATGGAGCTATAGACGCTGCGCCATAGGTAGGCGCTCCTTATTTACGCTATACTCGATATCTCTGTATTTTCTTTTGTATAAGCTGATAAAAACTCCTAATGCTATACACAACATATTAAATATCATATGAATGTGAGTTCGTATGCAGTTATTTCGTTTCCAATAAAACAAGTACGAAATCAGTGGATAAACTCAAGAGTGGCTTAAAAGTCAAGACACGTCTATGAATTCTGTTCATAAACAGAATTGGTACAGCTTTCCAGAGCGATAAACGTTATCGTGCATTTTGATTATTGACGCACATCCTTTGATACTGGTCGACTTCACTCTTTATATCTTGAATGATTTTCGATAGTATTTATATCTTATAATCGTATGGAGTAATATGTACATGTATCTTGTTGAACATAGGGCGACTATACAAACGTGCGTCATACCGGAAAAGCTGGCATTTCATGCAGTGAGTTGATAACGTAAAGTAACTGTAAAGTGAGTTGGTAACGTATTGTAAAATATTAGGTTTTCTTGCACATGTAAGTATTCTTTGCATTAATATTATTGAGATGACGACATATTTAATATATACCCTTTTCTTCGAGGGGTGGTTTCACCCCATAAACCTCGAGATAAGCACATAAAAAAATATGGGTCTAATATTGTTCGATGCTTTATAACATATCCAAAGCCCATCCAAATCGGTGACAGACACCTCCGACCATTCCCTTGTGAATAAGAGGACAAGTTGGCGTAATGTTGTGTGTCGGCGTTGTATCTGGTGAAGATAGCACGTTGTACGAAAAGTGGGAAGATAGTAGCAGTTACTTTACAGAATAAAGAAATGAAAAAAGATATAATGAGAAATAAAACCAAATTTGTTAAGATAGTAGTGTTCAAATATTACTGATGAACATTACTAGAGATATTATTAGAGGGATATGTAAACTAACCCACAAAATAAAGAAAACGCGCAAGTAATACTGATAAGTTAAGTTAAACTTTTGCGCCTTTTGCACAAGACCGAAGCAGAATAAATGTTCGTTTTATTATTTAATAAAATCGAGCACTTGAGCTATGCAATAATTATTTCTGGCCTACCTTAACGTACAATAACTAGGTTATGGGTCAAGCAAGTATAGAGAAACGAAAAAAACTGAATAGACTTCGTTCTTGTGAAGTTTGTTTTCGCATGAATAGCTGTTCGAACTATTTGCATTACGTTAAAGACAGCTTGGATTTTTATATGCAGAAATAAACGACTTCAAAATCCAAATTAATAAGGTGAAAGACTCCAATAATTAGATGAAATAGAAGCAACAAATTCTCTTGCTATTCAAGTGCCATGGACTTGTAGAAATCGTGACATTAAAATTCTTCAGCCAAATGTTCTTCCATCGAAGAGGCAACAGCAGAACGAAAAGAATTTAAAAAGTTCGAAAAGAAGGATGCATAGGCTTAATTATTGATTACTAATGCTTTATCGGATGAAGTATATAACATGCTTAGAGTTATACAATCGTCAAATGAAGCATAGCAAAGTTTATTGTCCATATACGAACAAAATTCGGAGCATTGTATAGATAGATTGGCAGAGTAATTTTTACAATTAAAAGGGCGTAAATATTAGAATTTTAGAACGTCCCTCAGCCATGCAAAGTCATTTTCATGAGTTAAGCAACGAAATGAGAAGGCAATATAAAACAGAGTTACCAAATCAGTTGTTACTGCTATGAATGATGTCCACACTCCCAGCTGAGTAAAATAGTTTTTGTCAAGTCTGGGAGGCAACAGCACTTGAAGATCGTACACTGGATAACTTGATTGAACATCTACGAATAGTAGAAATACATTCTAGTAAAGATTCTTCAGATAAACAGATGTCGTCTGCTTTTGTGTCAAAACCATTTGAAAAGAAATTATCTGAGAACAAACCGACTAAGAAGCATAAAGATTTCAAATAACGTAAATAAAATATCATTTGCACTATGAGTGCAATAAGGCGAGACATATTGCAAAACATTGTCGTACAAAAATCAGATAACATAGCAAAAGCTAGGGATTTTTCACCTCCTGAAAAAGAAAGTGCTACATTTATATGTTCTATACTTTTGTATAGCTTCAAAAAAGTAGATAAACGTTGATGGATTAACGATAGTAAAGCTACAACATATATAACTACAAATCGTGAATATTTTTTTTACTTATGAAGCTTTTTCAGAAACAAAGAAAGCGGAAATAGCCGATGAAACATCAATAGATGCCTCTGGTCATGGAGTTATCAAAAGTGGGAGTGAACGGGAAAATGGGCAACGAATTATTTGGAAGAAGTATAGTATATGCCTGATATCAGTGTTAATCTGTTTTCGCAATCTGTATTCTTATATAAAGAATATGAGTGGCATTATTGATGGCATGAAGTGTATAAGAAATAGTCCAGTATACTTCACTGGTTATTTGAGAGATGGCTTGATTATTTTGAATATGCTGGCAGAATTATAGAATAAATGTTTCAGCAAATATATACAGGGTGTCCCGGGAGGAAAGGTCAATATTTTGTGGAGGTATAGAATGAGGTAATATCAGGTGTAGTAAAAAGAAATCCATTATTTTTCCAATAGATGGCTTTAGTTATCTGTATCTCGCGTTGTATAAGTCCGATCGGGTTCCACTAGATGGCGTTAGAAAGATGAGATTTCGTACTAAAAAAACTTTTCTGACAGTTTTGTGATTAGTTGACTCAGTTTTGTTTGAGCGCGCGTCAAAGATGGACACTAGCAAAGAGAAAATACGCTATATTTTACAGTTTTTCTTCGATAAAGGCGAAAACGCAAGCCAGGCGGCTGAAAATGTGAATAGTGTTTATGGTCCTGATACTGTAACAGCCAATCACGCGCAATTTTGGTTTCGTCGATTCCGTTCCGGTGATTTCGATGTCAAAGATGCACCACGCACTGGAAGGCCAATTGTCGAAAATATCGATAAAATCATGGACATTGTCGAGTCCGACCGTCATGTAAGCACTGTTTCGATTGCCCAAGAGTTAAAGATTGCACAAAAAACCGTTTGGAACCATTTGAATAAGGCTGGATACAAAAAGAAGCTCGATGTATGGGTGCCACACGAGTTAACGAAAAAAAACCTCATGGACCGAATTTCCATCTACGAATCGCTGCTGAATCGCAACAAAATCGACCCATTTCTGAAGCGGTTGGTCACTGGTGATGAAAAGTGGATCACTTACGACAACGTCAAGTGAAAACGGTCGTGGTCGAATCGCGGTGAGCCGGCGGAAACGATGGCCAAGCCAGGATTGACGGCCAGGAAGGGTTTGCTGTGTGTTTGGTGGGATTGGCAGGGAATTATCTACTATGAGCTGCTCCCCTACGGCAAAACTCTTAACTCGGAACTGCACTGTCAACAATTGGACCGTCTGAAGGAAGCAATCGCCCAGAAGCGGCCAGCTTTGGCCAATAGGAGAGGAATTGTGTTCCATCAGGACAACGCCAGGCCACACACATCGATAGTGACTCGCCAGAAGCTCCGGGAGCTTGGTTGGGAGATTTTTATGCATCCACCTTATAGTCCGGATCTGGCACCAAGTGATTACCATCTGTTCCTGTCCATGGCGAACAATTTTGCTGGTGAAAAATTCGCTTCAAGAGAGGCTTGTGAAAATCGACTGTCTCAATTTTTTGCCAATAGGGACGAGGGCTTCTATGAGAGAGGCATAATGAAATTATCTTCAAAATGGCAACAAGTTATCGAACAAAACGGCGCATATTTGACCTAAATCGGACCATTCTAACTATGGTAATTAAAGCCTTCAATTTCATGCAAAAATAATGGATTTCTTTTTACTACACCTGATATAAGGCAAAAATTTTATATAAACATGGTGTCGTTTATTATTGATTTCCGAGATACAGCTATGTTAAATTACACATCGGAATTGTCTAATATGAGTTAAAGTTTACTGCAATTACATTGTAATATATCTATCATAACAAATTTTCAAATATTTTGCCCCATACTTCGATATATTTGTCACATCTTGTGAGAACGTGGTGGGTTGCGCGCCGGAAGGCATCTTCACGACCCCTAATTTGGTCAACAGCGGCTATTACACATGTAATAAGTTCATCCTGTGTATTCACTTTAGTTTTATACACCTCGCACTTTAACCAACCCCACAAGCAGAAATCTAGGGGAGTTAGGTCGGATGATCTTGGTGGCCACTGCACTGTTTCACTGCGACCGATCCAGCGATGTGGAAACACTGCATTTAAGTGTTCTCTCACAAGATGTGTGTTATGAGAAGGTGCTCCGTCGTGCTGAAAATACATTGTTCTTTGTGTAGCCAGGGAAATATCTTCTAGTTGTTATGGAAGCGTATTTTGTAAAAAGTCGAGGTAACTCTGCTCTGTCATATGATTTTGTAAAATAACGGGACCAATCAGCATTCCATCAATCATGCCACACCATACGTTGACGGAGAAACGAACTTAGAAATTCTGTATAACAATGGCATTAGGGTTATCTTGCGACCAACGTGGTGGGTGTTACGCGTATTATTTATGCCATTACGCGTAAATGTTGCTTCGTCAGTGAAAAGTATGACGGGAATCAATTCACGATGATTCTGTAGCCACTGGCAAAACTGTAGACGTGTGGCTCCATCTCCTTCATGGAGATTTTGTACTCGTTGCAGATGAAATGGATGCAGATGTTGGTCATGCAGTATCCGCCAGACACGTGTTCGAGGAACACCAGTACGTGCAGAGACCCTTCTTGTACTAGTCGTAGGGCTCCTTTGTACCATTTGAAGTACATTTTCTTCTTCCTCAACATTTCTCTCAACTCTGCGTTCAGATGTGATGTGAGTACTGGGAAGTGTACCATTTTCACGTAAGCTGTTAAACACGTTTGAGGATACTCTTCGGTCTGGAATGCGGCGCATCGGACAACGGCGATGATATTCTTCAACAGCTGCTTGAGCACTGCCATCACAATACCCATAAACATAAACCATACCTGCGTACTCTACATTAGAAAACACGTGCGGCATGTTTGCCACAAACAGCAGGACAGATCACCAGGTGTGTTTCGCTAATTTTTCCAATTGATACACAGCCTGCAGCGCTCCATTACAGTGAAGAATGAAATCCCAATGACGCGCCAACTTTAAATTCCGACATATAATTTAACATAGCTGTATCTCGGAAACCAATAATAAACGACACCATGTTTATATAACATTTTTGCCTTATATTACCTCATTCTATACCCCCACGGAATATTGACCTTTCCTCTCGGGACACTCCGTATATGATGAGTTCGACGAATGTCTTGCAGCTGTATCATGAAAGGCTTGATCATCAAAACAAAACACACGTTATGAAGATCTTAAAACAACGAGACATTGACGTGAAGAAAGATGATGACGACTGGTACGAAGGCTGTTTATTTGAAAAACAGCATAGAAGAGATTTAGCAATAAAAAGACGACCAATCGAAAATAGATGAAATAATCAGCGTAAATATCTGCGACCTTATGTCAGAAAAGTCATTAGGTGGTGCTGTTTTTTTTTGTTTTCTTTGTTTTAAGGATGATTTTTCGAAGTTCCGTATACTTTTTACAGAAAAATAGCAAAGTCACTGAGAAGCTTGAGCAATTTTTAGTGGAGGACAAAATATGGTAATTTTTAGCAAATGGTAAAAAAGAATTCGATAATGGTCAGGTGCGGAAAATTCTTGAGAATCGATCGAAATAAGACTAACTATGGCATATACATCTCAATAGAACGGTGCCTTTTAAAGAGAAAATTGTACTTTAGTTGAATCTGCAAGGTCCATGTTAGGTAAGTCCATGCGAAGGAGGGACCAGGAGCGGCATATCCTCATCCGAGTAATAGGCAGCGAGCCAGACCTCTCCCTATCGGTCCTTTTCAGGGCCATGGTTGATAGGGAAGAGGTCTGGAGTGCGGCGGTCTCCTTCGCAGGGGCAGTAATGTCCCGAAAGGAAGCCGCAGAGCGTGCCCGCTGGTCGTTTCGGTGTCGGCGGGCCGCACAGAATAGGGACGACGACCCTGACTGACTATCGGGAGCAGACTCGCATAATCGAGGACGTCCTCGGCCACGTCTCCACTGGGATGGAAGGCCGGCCCGGGACGAGCCCGGCGCGGTGCTGGTCGGGTCGGCTCCTTACCTCGGCGACCGCGGGCCGATGCTGAGCAATGGGACGTTCCTGAGAAACCAAGGACGTCCACGCCCGTCCACTGCCCTCTGCCTGGCGACAGGGAGACATCGGCCGCCATAGGGGGAAACGGGGGTCATCCCTTTCTCCTGACAAGGCCCGCCTCCCCACACGTCGGTATAGGTGGAAAGGAAAGTGGGATACCCGTTTGGGGGTGGGTCCCCCCTCTCCAGGTCACTGAAGGCAGCTGCGGGAGAGGATGAGTGTTTCTTCTTTCCTTGCATCTGTCACCAGCAAGCCAACTCGGCCGGTTAAGTCTGATCGATCGGCACCGGGTGCCGCGCTCTCTCCTGTGTAAAGCAAGAGCATGACATTTGGGCGAGCCCCAGGACCTGGGTGCTGGGGAGAGAATATCGATTCCCCCAGTTCCCCCACTCCGGTCCAACTGGTAGACACCTCGGGGGAGCTTTAGTCGGTAGGAGTCCGACATAACTCCCTCAAGAGGGCGGAAGTATCCATGAGGATTTCCCCCGCGTGAATAAAAAAAGGTTCATGCGAAGGAATTGCCAATTGTGTTGTGGCTGAAACATTAAAATGAACAATATTGCTTATTTGCTGAATTTAACGAGTTCAACGACGGTCGTAGGCAAACGTCCTTATTAGTTGTAATACAACAAAGATATGCCAAATATAAAATACTTGCATATCTTTGGTACAGAAAGCTACGTTCATGTTCCAAAACAGAAACGTCAAAAATGGGATCGCAAGGATATCAAAGGTTGGCTACTGTGGTAATAAGAATGGTTACTGCATATATGAATCATCAACAAAGAAATTAATGCTCAGTCGAGATGACGAGTTTTCCTTAGAAATGATATGTACACCAAGAAAGTCTGAATTCAATCTACCCGTACCTAAGGATGCTCACCAGTTAAAAACAGATGAAGAAGACTACAAAGAAGATGAATTCTTTAGTGCAGAATCATTACAAATGAATACGCATAGTGAAGAGGAGGAAATTGTGAAGACCGACAGAAAGAAGAGGAATGATGAATATACATAGTGTGGCTAAAAAGCTTTAGAACTAAGCTCATAAAATAGAAAATATGGTAAAAAAATTGTTATTACTAATTATTTATTACTAATTATTCTACATATGACCTTCATAACGCTATACATCGTTCCGCCAGCTGCTCCAGAGCGTGCTAGAAATCCATTGCTGGAATGCTTCATAGCTCCCTCGTTGCATTATCTTGGATCGTTTTGATATCGTCGAATCGCTATCCTTTTAGCTTCAATTTCAGCTTTAGAATCAAAAAATAATCCGCCGATAAATCCAGCGAGTACGATGGACGGTGGGTGAAAGTGGGCGATGTCTGCGTCCACATCAGGCTCCAGATAAAATATCTGATGTTGGCCGATCGGTAGGATTTCGGGCCGCATTTTCAGTGGTTGGCCTCCGAATGAGAAAAACGGGGCTGGCATTAGTCAGCCTCATGCAGAACCTGAGGAGCCCCGGTTGACGAGCTCGCCGCCTGTATGTGGGAATGGTGACGTTTTCTAACTGGTGGTGCCCCAGTTAAGGACCACACAAGCGTCTGATGCATCAGGCGATGCAGTAGTCTCGGTGGTTGTGAAGGCAACGAGGTGTTACCGCACCACCTCTTACATGGTGGCGACGACCCTCGCCGATCTCCCCCCGGAGGAGTTGAAGCTCCTGGCAGAAGAGTGTTCAGTGATCTACTGGCGTGTCAAGGAGCTCCGCAGGGAGAGAAAGGCTATCACGATCAGGGTCGTGGCAGCTCTGAGATCCTAGGCCAGAGCTCGGATGATCGAGAAATGGTCCGACATATTGTCGAATCCCAGAAAAACTCGTTCTTAGAATATCCAAGCCGTTCAGCCAGCCTCACCGAGTGGGCGGCAATTGAAAAATGTTTAAAACCCTCTCCGCTCTCCCCTAATTTTGCAAGATCTGAATACACAGTTGCAAAGAGTATGAAATATACTACAACTTTCATATAAACCATTTTTGTATATGCCTCGTATTTTAAAAGATATACACTAAAAATGAAAATGGTTTTTTTCTTTTGGAAGATGGTTTCATCCCCTCAGACTGGAATTCCGCACGAACAAAAAATGGTTTTGCATTACGGGTGAACTACTTTACTTCCACATAAAGTTTCAGAATTTTTTAAATTTCCGTATTTCCTATGTTTCTTTATGAGTCGCGCAACCTCGAATGGTTGTGTGCTCTTCCAATCATTTATGTTGATATGCGCGCTCATTTGTTAGATGTCTATAATTAATAACACAATAACTATTGCGAATATCGCAAAACAAGTACAGTCTGTAAAGTAAGAGCGTGTACGGCATAAATGGCAGTTGGCTTCAAATATCGTCCTAGTTTTTTTTTAGCTGTATTGTGAGGCATATCTCAAGCACAAGCTTCGAGGAAAAAGAGTGTGCACTTTGAAGCAACTGACACAACAAATTCGTCTCATTTGGAGGTCTTTACCGAACGAATACGCAGTCAACTTAGTGGAAAGTATGCCTCGGAGATGCCAAGCAATTATCAATGCCGGTGGTGACTGGACTCATTATTAATGGTATAGTATTTTTCTTCTCATGGAGTACAACAAATCCATGTACTTAAAAATCATTAAAAATAAATTTTTCTACACATTAACCCGTACATGCTCTTACTTTACAGACTGTAGTGGAAAGTAGCCTCGGAGATGCCAGGCAATTATCAATGCCGGTGGTGACTGGACTCATTATTAATGGTATAGCGTTTTTCTTCTCATGGAGTACAACAAATCCATGTACTTAAAAATCATTAAAAATAAATTTTTCTACACATTAACCCGTACACGCTCTTACTTTACAGACTGTATGAAAACTTTTTATGTTTTATGTTTGTCTTAATCCGTTCGATGTTTTCATGAATTCCTTGTACTGAGTTATGGGACTGTACACGGTCCGGCTGAGGACTTTCGGCGGTCTTCGGTTAGTCGCTCGGCAGGTTTTGGTCGTGATCAGTCGAACGTTCGGCACCAGTCAATTCATCGATGTTAGAGCGATGTTTGATCTTATTTGACGGTGCCAAATTAGTCTTTCAGTAGAAGCTGTCAATGTTTGGATGATTTCATCCGCGGATGTTCAACGGACTTCTTTTCGGGGTTCTCTACGGTTATTCGACGGAACCCGGGCGTGGTCATTTCGAATTAATAACGAGTAGGCCGAGAACCGTTCATTACAAATTGAACGTCACTACGGAAAAACGGTAAGCTCTTATCGAAAGAATCATCGATTCATTTTTTAATGTCTAACACATTTCAAAACTGTCCTTTCAGATTATGTTTTCGGATATCGAAACAATCATAAAACACAACGTTTGATGAATAGGTCTGATGTTAGATTTCTATCGCAGCTCTAACAAAGTTTATATTTAAGTAGGATAATGTTACGTTGAAGCAAGATAATGATCGGGTATTGTCATATTGAAAGATGATCTTAAACTACATTCTAAAAATTTTTTAACCATTAGTGTGGTCTCTTACCAAAATAATTGTTAATTGCAGCATCCACTACTTATTGCGTAACATGATAATTTTTCACACCAAATATAGACAAAAGACATAGATGTTGCATTTTAATGATTGCATCTTGATTGATTAACGAAGATTTATTCACAAAAGCAGTTCGCTATTTATCAATTTTTATCCAAAATAAACATTATACAGGGTGTTTGATAGCTGATCATGACGAAAGTTGGAGATAGATTGGGTGTAGCCGAGAAGAAAAGTCATGTACCATAATATCAAATTGGCAATAGTTATCGAGTTATTAATTAAAACATGTGAGCTAATGAAAGCCCTCCACTCTCTACGCGCTCGTTGGTTCACATGTTTTAATTAATAACTCGATAACTATTGCCAATTTGACATTATGGTACATGACTTTTCTTCTCGGCTACCCAATCTATCTCCAACTTTCGTCTGCATGATCAGCTATCAAACACCCTGTATATAAAAAAATCCACCGGAAACGATTATTGAGTATTCCAACCACCTATCAAAACACAAGAGATATATACTACTCAAAACAATTAGGAGAGTTCTTTAACCCTTTAACTGCTACGGTCAAGATAACTCGAGTGTGGAAAAAAATGGCGGCCTTGCTCGAGTTTACTTGATTTGGACTTTCAATATGTGTGGTATTGCGTGTAATATTTTTTTAAAATTTAAAAATGTAAATTTGTGAAAATCTGGATCATCAGCAAATTATAAAATATTTTATAATTGTAAAAATAACTCAGCAAAGAGGTCATACTGGTCATTTAACATCTCAGCAGTTAAAGGGTTAAAACTTGCAAAATTTGATGGTTTTTATGAAGCCATATTTCAGCTTAGGGAGGTCGAAGAATAATGTTCCAGAGCGCATTTTACCGGGTGAAGCCTCGACTTTAAAGAGGCTATGGTTTTATTATTCGTTTCATCGAACTGTTTTTCTTGTGAGGCTTAAAATCAGATCGTGAAAAAATTGTGGAAATTTCATGATTTTGTAGCCATACACGAATGAAGCAGGGATGGAAATAAAAATGGCACCACACTCGCTTTGAAGTGAGAAACTTGCTCTTTAAAACGCCGCAAGGAACATTGGTCATACCTTGGAGCCGAGTTGTCGCATTTCAAAGTCATCCCTGCATTTTGCAAGATTTTTAGCAACACCGCCGGTTGCGTGCGTGTGTCTGCATGTGTGTGCGTGTGTGTATGTGTGTGTGTCAGCAGAAATAAGGACCCTCTTCTATTAAAGCGATTATGTGCGCTACTTCATTTTCGCTAAGATGTCTCAGTTTTATGTAAATGTATGTAAATTGTGCTACTTAAGGTCAATTACCTGAAAACAAGTAAAAGGAAACTTTTACACTAGTAAACTTGCATCACATCAACTCGCAAGTCTGTAATAGACTCTAATGCGAGAAACACAATTTATGTATCTACATTGTACGTATGCATGTATAAAAATGAGACATCTTAGCGAAAATGAAGTGGCGCAAATAATCGCTTTAATAGAAAAGGGTCCTTATCTCTGCTGACACACACACACACACACACACACACACACACACACACACACACACACACACACACACACACACACACACAAACACACACACACACAAACACACACACACACACAAACACACACACACTTCATATTAACGTACACATACATCATACACATGATGTGCAAAATCCGACCGAGCAACCTTTTTTTTGTTCATGCAGAGGAAATCCATCATGGATACCCCCGCCCCCTTGGGGGGCGGGGGTTATGTCGGACTCTTACCAACTAAAACCCCTGCGGGATGTCTACCTGTCGGACCGTGAGGAGGGGAGTTAGGGGAACTGCTTCCGCATTCCCTCCCCAACCCCCTGGCGACCGAGCAACCTCCCCGTGGTGCACATCGGATAACGCGAATGCCGGCGGTGTTGCTAAAAATCTTGCAAAATGCAAGGGTGACTTTGAAATGCGACAATTCGGCTCCAAGGTGTGATAGGACAATGTTCCTCATGGCGTTTTAAAGGGCAAGTTTCCCATTTCAAAACGAGTGTAGTGCCATTTTTATTTCCATCCCTGCTTTATTCGTGTATGGCTACAAAATCATGAAATTTCCACAATTTTTTCACGACTTGATTTTAAGCCTCACAAGAAAAACAGTTCGATGAAACGAATAATAAAACCATAGCCTCTTTAAAGTTGAGGCTTCACCCGGTAAAATGCGCTCTGGAACATTGTTCTACGATCTCTCCAAGCTGAAATATGACTTCGTAAAAACTATCAAGTTTTACAAATTTTAAAGCGCCCCCTAATTGTTTTGAGTAGTGTATAATCTAATAAATAAATGTTTTTATATAAATACCTGTGACAATGGCTAGCTAAAACATCGTCAAAATTTGTACGA
This sequence comes from Harpegnathos saltator, assembly GCF_003227715.2. Taxonomy (NCBI): domain Eukaryota; kingdom Metazoa; phylum Arthropoda; class Insecta; order Hymenoptera; family Formicidae; genus Harpegnathos; species Harpegnathos saltator. The sequence continues at coordinate 609,634 of NW_020230379.1, forward strand.
CTTTTCTGTAGTGAGAGATATTTCTTTTCTGAAACCAAAAAATTCCATATATTATTTTCAACACATATGGTTATTTTTTCAGTATCTATAGAAATAGAGGAGATAGGTTGCCTCTAATTAATTTTTTCAAAACAGCGGCTGTGTCATATGATGTCATGCCTATGTTACGAAGGAAGTGGTTGGGTGGGAGTAATCAAAAATTAAATATCCATTAATTAAAAATTAAATATTCATTAATATCTCCTCTTCAGGAATTTTACCTCTACGCTCACACAGTCTTTCTAGACTGTTCTGGAATGTGTTCAAGGCTTTTTAAGAGAAGGAATTCAAGAGAGAAGAAAAAGAACAAATTCTTTCGTTAATTAGACAATTCATTATTCGATAGAGTAATTCAACATAGTACAATAGATGTTTATTGTCGTCCGATACAAATTCAATGTGATGCCATAATTGTTTATTGACTATTTTGCAATACAATATGCTACAATAAAGTATGCTACAAATGTTATAATAAATGCATTCATTTTACAAAACATTATTCTTTCATATTCATATTATTTCATATTACTTTCATATTCCAAAAATCGTGTGAATTGTTGAATCCCAACCATTTTACATTAATCTTATCATTCTGCCTACGCACCGCCTTTTCTATCAAGTATATCAAGATTAGTCACATGATGTAGTTTGTATTTGTAGAATCCCTCGGCAACAAGTTTTCTGTGAGAATCTTCAAATAGATAACAGGATCAATTGTCAGTTACTGCACTTTGACAGTTATAAATATTTCCATGATTTAATTCGGTGTGTAATCTTCTGTAAAGACTGTCTTGAATTTGCTCACGTATCCAATTGGGAGCATATAATAGGGGAAACTGAGGATATTTGATACACGGAGCACGTTGATACATTTCAAATTATTGCAAAATGACAAACGGTAAAATTGCAAATAAATTTAGTAATTCTGCAAAAACATTGCGGTCATTGTAATAAGTTATTTCAGGTTAACTAGCGTATTTTCAAAAACAAAAAACATTTCTAATTTCTGATAATCAAAAGTAAAATAAATCAGACATATACAGGATGTCCCATTTTAATGTTCCACTCCAAATAGCTTTTCAGTATTCAAGTTTCAAGGAAAATGTTCCCGTCGGGTTCAGCCGACGGCGATCGCGCGGTATCGCACAGCGCTGTGCGCGAAGGGCGCCAGTACGCGATCTGAATCGTTATAGGAATAGGAGTGTAGAAAGCCGAGCGAGTATGACGACACACAAAATAAGTTTATTCTATTGTACAAAGAAATAGCCGTACACGGCGGCGAACAATCGAGCGATCAAGCGGCACGAAAGATGGAGACAATTGCAAATCGGGCAATGCAAGCCACGCAAAGGAATGCACGTTAAACGCGGCGAGTGCTCGATGTACCAGTGGATACGCGATCGAGCGTCGGAGAGTGGCGTGCGACCCAGGCGCAAAGAACAGAGCAACTTCCCGAAATCGCAACCGAGTGCAACGATGCAGCCACGACGAAGTAATAGCACCGATCGTGCGGACAGAAAACTTAGTGAAGATCGCGCTCGCTCTATGAAATCGAAAGTAAAAGACCGCTCGGTAGAAAGAACAAAAGCGCAGAGAGTGCGATGAAATCTCGGTCTCAATTATATCCTTTTTTTAGCTTGAGCTGGCAGATAAGGATTGGCTGAAATTCGTTGGCCGTAACACGCCGTGATCGCATGCTCGGGGTCTGCCCGACATACACAGCAAATACGCGGCAATAAACATTGTTTCGAGCGCTCCTCGCCGGGGATCCCGTGGCCCAACGTTCGGTGACGAGATCCCCGCTAACCGAGCACGCATAGATCACGCGCAAGCTTCGTGATGTCAAGGCTAGCAGAATATTTGAATTCTTCTAGAAAACTTCTGTGCACGCTATGATCCCGAACAGGAAATGATCTGAATAAAAGTTGTAGGGAAAAAGTTGTAGGGGCTACCTTATGATGACCTTGACTTTGATCTTGACCTCGACCTTGAAGGTCATTTGAAGGTGAACTTGCGTTTTTAAATGGGAACCTTTATTTTTTATTACACTGTTTTTTGTTACTAGTTAATTTGAACAACTTTTGTCTAAAATATTTTTTTATTTATCTAATATTTTTTAAGATATTTGAAAAAAACTTGATAACTTTCAATATTTAACTTACGATATCTCGCTAACTATTTGTCGGAAGAAAAGTGGTACTAGACTTTCTTGCTTTATTTAGTCTCAAGAATATATTGTTACAATAGCGCCTTGACTTTTGTTAATTTACTTATTTTTGGGAATTTCAAAATCATCAAATTAACAAAAATATACGCGTCGTCAAATGAACTTCTGTGAGTTCATGAAGAACCCAAATATCGAGCTTGCTTACATATCCCAGCTTCTTCAGGTGATCGTGAACGCTTGAACGGTGAATGTTTAATGTTTCTGCAATCTCTCATGTTGTGTAACATGGGTTTGACTCGATCGATGCCTTTATTTTGTCGTCAGTAACCTCAGTGGGCCTCCCTGACCGAGGAGCATTGTTGAGATCAAAATCACCAGCACAGAATTTCGTGAGCCATTATTGGCACTGACGTTCTCGTAGAGCATTGTCACCGTAAACTTTACGCAACTTTTCACAAGTTTGACGCGCGTTCTTCCCTTTACGGAAGTAAAACAGTAAAATATGGCGAAAATGCATAGTTTGGTCTTCCATTTTCAACTTGTAAAATCTCCAAAACACAACCAACTCAATCTTTTTTTAGAATGAAGCTGGAACTGTCAGCTGTCAAATGACATAGCAATAATATAGATACGAATGACTCTAGTATTTCCAAAAATAAACTAGTGTCATCTGTTGCGTCATGACTTTTCCGACAACCCAATAGTACTATTAGCCATGAAAAAAAGTTTGAAATTCGAGGTCCAAAAAATGGGCGAAACTTGCCATCACATTTTTTAGAAAAACTACAAAATAAGATCTTTATTTTCTTTAATATTGTCGCATTGTATTGTTTTAAAGATTCTTTAATAAGAGTCTAAAGAAAGACATAAGAGCGGTTTTGGCAAATCCTTCGAAAGAGAAAGATATATTCGTTATCTCTCTTTTGAACCTTTCCTTTTCTGACACGCATTCTGTTCACGCATAAGTTATAGGCAGTCTACGCTGTTTTGACAAGGGGAAATACATGGAAGTGTCTCCCTCCAATTTTGATAAGCTTAAACGTAAATACAGATCACACAAATACAGATCATCCATGTGTTTATTTATGTTTCTTTTGGTTAACATCAAGTATGTACTTTAAAGTCTTTTTTGTTTTTGTTGTATCGCGAACGCAACTTTGTGTCAATGGAGTTCAATCATGAATGAAATCACTAAAGGTTTAAATGCTTATAACTTTTGATAGAAGCATTTTCCAAAACAAATGTTTCAGATAAAATTTACTTGCTTTTTCCCGTAGGATCCAAATATGCAACATTTTATAGGGGGTTCTATTTAAAATTATAAAGTTACCCCGTCACCCCTTAAAGGGGAAGCAGGGGCGGCTTTACGTTTATGTAGTTAGAGAAGTCTCTCGAATACATAAAACTTCCTTATGAACAATTTTATGATTTGATAAATATTCTTAAAAATATGGACTTGTGCACTTTACGTAGGCCACCCTACATACCGGGTGTTTCAGATCACCCGGGTCACCCGATTTTTTCGTTAAGATGACATTTTAGAAAAAAATATTTCAGACAAAAGTTGTAGGGCTCCAAAGGATCTATTTACTGACGTTATGAATTTGACCTTGGGATAACCTTAAAAAGTCCAGTCAAGATCAATATAAAAATCTGAAATGGATACCCCAATTTTTTATTACATAATATTTTTCTAGCAATTAATTCGAACTTTTGTCTGAAACATTTTTTTATTTACCTAATGTTTTGGGATATTTAAGGAAAATTTGATAACTTATTCGATATTTAACTCACGATATCTCGCTAACTATTTGTCAGAAGAAAAAGTGGTATTAGACTTTCTTGCTCTATTTAGTCTCAAGAATATATTGTTACAATAGTGTACAGAATTTAGTTAATTTGATAATTTGGAAATCTCAAAACAAATAAATAGTTAGCGACATATCGTGAGTTAAATATTGAAAAAGTTATCAAGTTTTCCTTAAATATCTCAAAACATTAGGTAAATAAAAAAATGTTTCAGTTCAAATTAATTGGTAGAAAAAGATGATGTAATAAAAAATTAGGGTATCCATTTAAGATTTTTATATTGATCTTGACTGGACTTTTCAACGTTATCTCAAGATTTAGGACGCGGCGTAGCACACGCTGGAGTTTTGTCTAGCGTGGGACCGGCAGCGCCGTGACTTCTGCTGGGCAATCGGTTGACGGAACCTGGACATCTCCCTCCCGGCTATTGTAGGGGCCATGGTTGGGAGGGAGCAGGTTTGGGAAGCGGCGGTCTCCTTTGCCGAGGACGTGATGTCCCGGAAGGAGACTGCCGAGCTGCAACATCGTCCCCGTCGAATCCCACGGCAGAGGCGGCGGCACGCGCCAGAGGGGGTAGCGACTCTGAGGGAACGTCGAGCGGGGATCAGCCTCCTCTTCCGAAGAGGAAGAGGCTGCCTCGCCCACCCCCCAGAGCTCGTCACCGTATGCAAGCAAGGAGGCATAGGTTCTCCGCGCGTCGGTAAGGGGTAGACAAGGGGAGTGGGTAATTCGGTTAAGGCCGGGTCCCACTCCCCCCTCCAAGTGCGGGGAAGGGCTAGGAGAGAGGGTGAGTGTCTTTTCTCTCCATAATTGAGACCAGGAGGCCAACCCGACCGGGAAACCAGTCGGGGCATTGCGCCCACTCCCAAAAGAAGGGCGCGGCATTAGGGCGAGGGGCTCCTAGTAGAGCCCCAGGGCCGGAGTGTCTGGGAGGGAATGTCGACGTAGTTCCCCCGGATACCTTACTCCAGTCCGACTGGTAGACACCCCGGTGGGGTTTTAGTCGATAAGAGTTTGACATAACCCCCGCCTTCCCCAAGGGGCGGGGGTATCCATGTGGATTTCCCCACACGTGATAACAAAAAAAGGTTATCCCAAGGTCAAATTTATAGCGTTAGTAAATAGATCCTTTAAAGCCTTACAGCTTTTGTCTGAAATACTTTTCTCTAAAATGTCGCGTTAACGAAAAAATCGGGTGACCCGGGTGATCTGAAACACCCGGTATATACCAAGTTTTCCAAAAGTAACGGTCCTTCCCCCCTATCTCGGAATCTATGCATTGTAGGAAAAAATGAACCGAAAGGTTTTAGGGTTCATAAAGTTCTGTTTTTTGTGACCTCAAATTTGACCTTGACTTCGACCTTGAAAGTCATTTGAAGGTCAACTTGCGTTTTTTAAAAGCAAGTTAAACGGGAACCCCTATTTTTTATTATACTGTTTTTCCTACCAATTAATTTGAACAACTGTTGTCTAAACCATTTTTTTATTTGCCTAATATTCTCTGAGATATTTGAGGAAAACTTGATAACTTTTTCAATATTTAACTTACAATAACTATTCTCTCGCTAACTATTTGTCGGAAGAAAAAGTAGTACTAGATTTTCTTGCTTTATTTAGTCTCAAGAATATATTACAATAGCGTTACCTGACATTTGTTTACTTACTGACTTTTGGAAATTTCAAAATCATCAAATTAACAAAAATCAGGACACGACTGTAACAATTCTTGAGACTAAATAAAGCAAGAAAGTCTAGTACCACTTTTTATTCCGACAAATAGCGAAATATCATAAGTTAAATATTGAAAAAGTTATCAAGTTTTCCTCAAATATCTCAAAAAATATTAGGTAAATAAAAAAATGTTTTAAACAAAAGTTATTCAAATTAATTGGTAGAAAAGAACAATGTATTAAAAAATAGGGATTCCCATTTAAAAAACGCAAGTTCACCTTCAAATGACCTTCAAGGTCGAGGTCAAGGTCAAATTTGAGGTCACAAGAAAACAGAACTTTATGAACCCTAAAACTTTTGTTTGGGGTCATTTTTCCGTATAATACATAGACTCTGAGATAGGAAGAGGGGTTCGTTATTTTTGGAAAACCTGGTATATTGTTTTACATTTAAATTATACGGACATAATTTATAATTTATAAATAATAATTTATAATTTATAATTTATAATTATAATTAATAATTTATAAGTAGTAATTTATAATTTATAACTTATAATTTATAAGTAGAAGTGGTACCACATGAGCAAAATGTTCAGTAACGTATGCCAGCGTTTACCCGCTTTGTTACGCAAATGACGAATATTTATTTACACCTTTTGAATGTACAGGGTTTTTCAATTGGTGCGGGTCGGTGTTGGCAGCCTGTGGCGGCCATGTTGTTTTAGCGGCGTCTGACTAACCTGTTGTTTATTATTCAGTGACTGATGCCAAATCACCATGACAAGTTACACGATTGAGCAGCACGTTCAAATGATAAAACTTTATTATCAAAATGAGTGTTCGTTAGTGCAAACGTTGCGCGCGTTGCGCCCATTTTACGGCAGACGCGGTGGCCCTTCAAAGTCGACTCTCCAACGTTTGGTGGCCAAATTCGAGACGACCGGTTCGGTAAACGATCAGCCAACACCTGTACGTCAAAGAAACGCCAGATCGACCGAGAACATCGCCGCTGTAAGTGAAAGTGTGCAGGAGAACTCGAGGCAGTCAATTCCTCGCCGTGCACAAGAACTCGGCCTTTCGCAGACTTCAACTTGGCGAATTTTGCGTCGGGACTTGGGCCTGCACCCGTACAAGATCCAACTGGCCCAGGAGCTCAAAGTTAATGACCATAGACAACGCCGTTTGTTCGCTGATTGGGCTTCGGAGCATTTGGAAGAGGACCCCAATTTTGGCCGAAAAATCATCTTTAGCGACGAGGCGCATTTTGGGATGAATGGCTATGTTAACAAGCATAATTGCCGTATATGGCACGACGCCAACCCACACGAGGTTCAACAGGTAGCAATGCATCCACAAAAAGTTACTGTTTGGTGCGGATTTTGGGCCGGCGGCGTCATTAGTCCGTACTTTTTCAAAAACGACGTTGGTGAGGCCATCACCGTCAATGGCGAGCGCTACAGAACGATGATAACCAATTTCTTTTAGCCCAAATTGAACGATATGGACGTGGACGACATATGGTTCCAGCAAGACGGCGCTACGTGTCACACAGCGGACGCCACGATGGACATTCTGCATGAACGATTTGAAGGTATGGTTATGTTTCGCAGAGGTGACGTGAATTGGCCACCATGATTGTGCGATTTGACCACGCTAGACTTTTTCTTGTGGGGTTTTCTGAAGTCGCAGGCCAATAAGCCGCAATCGACCGATGCCCTTAAAGTTAACATAACCCAGGCCATCGCTCAAATTCAGCCGGATCTATGCGGCAGAATCATTGAAAATTAGACCACTCGGATCCGTGCCATCGTGAGAAGCCGCGGCGGACATTTGAACGATGTTATATTCCACACGTAATGGCATACATGGGCCTTTCAAATAAAAAAAGAATTTCGTTAATACGTCACACACAGCTTGTTTTATTCTATTGCAACATCGACCCGTCCTTATTGAAAAACCCTTTATTATTAAAATATTAATTAAATTACAATATTAATTAAATTACAATTGTATTAAAAATATTATTCACATTATAAATTTTTGTTTATGTTTATAAGCTTTTACATACCTGACGAATGACTTTCTGTAGTGCATGTTCGCAATTGACCAGTCTTTTTCAATCGTGCTGTTTTTATTTCTTCCCTGTCGAATAATGCCTTACGTCCTTCGCCTACAACCAAACAATTTTCTTATTAGTTATTTTATTTTTATATTATTGTGACTACACGTCACATTTATCAATTTATATTAATTATATATATGTATATATCGGTGTCCGTCGGTCATTATCGTAGACGACGATCATAAACAAAAGATGATCACCGTATCTTGCGACCCGTATGTATCTGACGCATACGTCTTCAGCCGCATGAAATTGTTTGACACGCATTGTGCTCCTCCGCGACAAGAAATGAAATTCACTCTAGAGGAATACGCCAATATAATTGTTGTCTACAGGCTAGTGGGAGAAAATGCGCATGCCGCAGCTTGCATCTATGCGGAACAATTTTCTGGACGTGCAAGATATCCGTCGAGAAAAGTGATTTTATGTACAATGCAAAAATTATGTGAGACTGGGTATTTAGTGCATAACTATAAAGCACAGCTAGTGCATTAGTGCATCTTGCCCTTGAAGACGAGGAAAGGTTCTTGTATGTTGACTTGCCTCATGTAATCATCTGATTGTCATTCTTACGAATATTCATGATGAGAAGTAAGTCATTTGTCAGGTTTATTGTGTGTGTGTCTGTGTGTCTGTACCCTACTTCTATCCTGCCTACCGTTCCCTGCGTGCTCATTGACCCAGACGTCTTAATTAATAACTTAACTATTACGATTTTGGCAAAATGGTATATGATATTTCTTCTTAGTTTAACCTAATTAATCTACATAATTTTTCTTTTTTAAAACATCCCGGACACCCTTCATATGTACATACAGGATGTATAAAAAGTATCGGCACGGTGAAATATCACAAAAACTAAACATTTTAGAAAAAAAACATTTCAAATAAAAATTATAGGGTTTCAAAAGATCTATTTACTGACAATATGAGTTTGACCTTGGGTGGCGTCGCCAAGGTCAGGACAAGGTCACCTTGAATTTTTTAAATGGGACCTCCTATTTTTTATTGCATATTCTTGTAGCCCTTCAGACCTTTTCAAAGCACTATAACTTTTTCTACTTTGAATATGCGGTTTCGAAATTATTGAGCTTTTTATGATAAGATGTCCAGCCAACCAAGGCAAGATCAAAGAAGTATCCAGCCAGCCGAGGCAAGATCCTTACAAAAGCGTTTGAGAATAATGTTAATCTCTAAAAAAAAAAAGTAAAATATAACGAATAAGCTAGAAAACAAAAAGATTTATCCAATAAACAGAAATTTGTATTAATTAGATAACAAAATCGATAACTCAATTAAAGAAAGAAAAATTAGTATGAAATATCATTTATCTTTTCCGTATGAAACAACGCATATCACATACAAGTAATGTGTTCTACTTCAAGTCAAATTCATTGCAATTGATTTGAAATGATTAGAAGGTGAATTTTAGTGCTGTTATAAATTTAGTACATTAGTATTACTTTTTAATAATACATATGTCTGGGGACTTGCTTAGATGGCGTACGAGTTGCGTATGGTTGCGTGAGTTTGAGAGAGAGAGAAAAATAGAGATTGTAAAATAAGTAAGATAGGAGAGTAAAGTAGGAAGGTAGGAAAAGAAGCAGAAGGAGGTAAGATAGCGATAAGAATAAAGGCGGATAGAAGGAATAAGGAAAAAATAGAGAAGATGTAACGGCACAAAATTTTCGTGTCATTACGCTGACTGCCGCCGAACATCACGCGGCAGTCAGTTGAGTGCGTAACCCCCGACCCGCGCTGTCACCGCGCCTTACTCAGCGCTCGCCCGAGCCTAGCCGAACACCCGGCAGCGACGCTCGGGAACGATCGGCCGCCGAGCCGAGCTCGCGGCGCCGTCGGGAAAAAAAATCCTCGGCGAGCGCCGCATAATCACGATTCATTCCGATCAGGGTACCTATTATTGAACCCGTCGGAATCGATTCCGACAGGAATAATTCCGTTTATCGACGGTTACCTTATTATGGACAGTCGGATTGTTTACGAGTCGATCGGAAACTTTCCGACACCTCGTGAAGAAGCGGAAAGTCAATTCCGACCGAAATCTCGTTAAGGAAAGCACGAAATGCAGGCATAACTAGAGGTGCGTTCGGAAACGTCACCCGGGTGTTCTCCCTTCTCTGTATCTTATTAATGTAAATAAAATATATTATCTTTTGCATTATAGGTGATGCTCTCGACGTTACAAACATCTATTTTAATTAAGAATTTTAAATATAATATTTCCTTGTTTCCTCGGTAATACCTAATTTCTATTATGGCTTCGATTGTCACTTAAAATATCTTGAATATTTTTAGCGTAAAATATTTCACTTACTTTATCTGTCATTTTGCCGACACTTTCTTTTTATAAGTATTTATAACCCTATATTTCCTTTCAATCTTCAAACATTCAATCGTTCAATAAATGGCTGTGCGCTGGATAACCCTAGGCTGACATCAATCCCTAGGTTGATACGAGGATATTCGAGAAGTTAATGATTATGAAGGTAAAAGGTAATTTTCCTTGCACTGAGATTGGTCGAAATTATTGATTACACTCATTCTTCTCGTCTCACTTAATTCCGACTACAACATGGGAACAGCCGATTCCACTGGAACCCATAATAGTATAAACGCATGAGCGGAATCGCGATCGGAAATTGGCCAGTCGGAATCTCGCGTTTCCGAACGGAATCGTGAAAAGTTCCATAATAGGTACCCAGATTCGGAATTATCACCGATTAATATCCGGAAAAAACCGAAGTTAAGAAATCCCGGGTATATAATCCCGGCAGATTTTTGACGAGAGAGAGTCTTCAGAGTTCTGTCTCAACGGACCGTTCTTCCTCAGAAAGGGTCAGAGAAATCTACCGAGAAGCTCCTGCAGATCACGTAAAATCTACCAGGCCGCCATCGTCGGCGATTACGATTATCTTTTGCGATATAGAGATCGAACGGCGAGTTTGTCGTTGCTCCGGTGTGTTTTCCGGAACGATCTCCCGTTCTTGTGCCGTCTTTTGCGATATAAAGATCGAACGGCGAGTTTGTCGTTGCTCCAGTGGGTTTGCCGGAACGCTCCCGTAATTACATATTTTTTTTCGCTCTACATCATATAGGATTCCGGAGAGGCAAGGGCACGACGGCGTAGGACCTCACCCCATCGACCGTAAGCTTTGGTCACACGGCCGGCCATCGGCGCCTGCTGCCCTGCGATCCGAAACCCATCGTATCCGGTAATCATACAAGAAAACCCACGGCGTCTCGCTCTCCTCATAAAGGAGATAAAGATATTCATCTTGATGTACGCTTCGCCTGTGGGAGATTCGGCTGGATAAATAAAGAAACACGCGTTTTGTTCTTGCACTTCGCTTCACCGGCACGATCCTACACTTAGACGCCACGTGAGAGATAACGCGACGTGACGCGACGCGTTTTTAAACCCGTCGTTTTTACGACCCGTCGTCGTGGTTCGTACCGAAGGCACGGCCTTTTAAAATCTTGCCGAATACACGAGCAACGCGTGTCTCGGATTCCCCGCTTCGGGGAACCGTTCGATTCTCCGTGGCGTTTAGCTATAGACCGAACTACAGTTAATTTGTGTCTGCATATTTATTTTATGTACGCCTTGCACGTTCCGACGCCCGGAACATTATTTAATTGTCCAGCGAGTAAATTACTCGCTCGCGTCTGCGACCACTCTTAGTCACAGCGACGATAGCGAAACAAAGTCGTGCGACAAAAACAACACCCAAACATTGGGACACCGTGCCATAACACGCGGTCACTACGTGTGCCGAGAGAAGACGAATAAAGATTCATTTTCTACACACACATCAACACGATTATTGACACGCACACCTTCTCCCAAAAATCTTTCCTGCGCTTGAATCGCAGCAAATGATCCGACGCGCAGGGTCGGATCAACTCGAAAACCGAGCCTGGAGGCGCGACCGTTACAAAGGGGCAGAATAGGAAGTGAGTAGTGTGGAGAGGTTAGGTAGACGGAGCGGAGATATGAGTACAGGGAGAGGAGGAAAGAAGGTAAGGGGAGGCAAGGGAGGAGTGGATGAAAAGCAAGGTAAATTGGTGATAGAGAAAGGAGATCAAGAGAGGAAGGTGAGTTTCAGGGGTACGCATGGATTAGGAGACGAGGAGGTTAGAGAGGAGATAAGGAAGGAGATAAGAAAGGAGTTGAGACAGGTAATAACGGAATGGAAGAAGGAGATGGAGAGTAGGATGAAGGAATTAGAAGATAGATTGATAATTGCGGAAAGATTTATAGAAGAAAGCAAGGAGAGATGAGTGAAAGAGAAGGAGAAAATAGAGAGGAATGGGAAAGTAAGGCGGCGTCTAGTAGGTTAAGCAGCAGAACGAGATTGAGTAGTAGGTATGGTTCGATAAGAAGTGTGGATAGGTTAAGTGAATGCCTGAATGAAAGGGAAATAGGAAAGATAAAGAAATTAGTGCTAGAAAAGAAAAAGGAGGAGAGGAGAGGTAATGTTGTAGTAAAAGGGTGGGAGATAGGGGACAGAATAACGAATGGAAAGGCAAAGGAATTTATAAAAAAAGAATTGGATGTGGAAATAAAAGTGAAGAGATGTAGAATAAGTGGGAAAGTGGTAGTGGTAAGTCTGGAGGAAGAGGAGATGAAGAGGGAGATAATGAGAAATAAGAGGAAACTGAAAGGTAAAAGTATTTTTATTGAGAACGATTTGACGTGGGAGGAAAGAAAGGTACAAGAGAAAATGGGCAAATGGGTGAGGGAGGAGAGGAGGAAAGGAAAGACGGTGAAAATGGGTTTTGCGAGAGTGATGATTGATGGAAATTGGAAAAAATGGGAGGAAATAGAAGAAGAAATAATTAGAAGAAAAGGAAGGGACAGAGATAGGGAATTGAGAATTAAAGGAAAGGGAGATGAAAGAAGCATTAAGGGAGGAAGAGGATAGGAGAAGAGAAAAGGAGGAAAGAGATGGAGAGAGAAGAATAGGAGAGAGAGAAGAGGGGGGTAGAGAGGAGAGATTAGAAGAAAGAGAGGAAGAAAGAAAGGGGGGAAAGAGAAAGGGAAGGGGAAGGAAGATTAGACAGGATTTCATCTAAGCCAAGAAGGGGAGAGAGGGAAGGGAAGAGGGAGGGAGGGGAGGAAGGGCAGAAACCTAATTTTGTGGAATGTGGCAGGAATACAGAGGCAGGATAAAGATTTTTGGAACTGGATAAAGGGCAAGGATTTTATCAGTTTATGTGAGACATTAGAAGAAAAGCGATGGGAAGATTGGTTTAAGGAAAGATTGCCTAACACATACTAATGGGCATATAGGCCAGTGAAGAGAGAGAAAAAGAGGGGAAGAGCAAAGGGGGGTTTTTTGATAGGTAGAAAGAAAAATTGGGAAAGAGAAAGTAACATTTTGGGGGAGGAAAAAGAGGAAGGGTTACTGGTTTCCGAAATAGAAGGTAAAGGCAAGGATAAGGAAATGATAATTATCTCAGTATATAACTCGGAAAGATGGAGGGAGATAGGAAAAAAGATAAAGGAAATAATGGAGGAAGGAAGAGAGAAGAGTGTAATAATAGGAGGAGACTTTAATATAAGGACAGGAGAAGAGGGAAGAGGGAAGAAGAAGGGAGAAGAGGAGGGGGAGCTAGGGAGAAAGAGCAAGGATAAGATAAAAGGAAAAGACAGCAAAAGTATATTAGAAGTAGTGGGAGAGGTAGGAGGATATATATTGAATGGATCTGCGGAAGAGGACAAAGAGGGAGAATTTACATATATAGGTGCGAGAGGAAGCTCGGTAATTGATTATGTAATTGTCAATGAAAATTGTAAGGATATTGTGAGAGAATTTAAGGTTGGGGAAAGAGTGGACTTGGATCACATGCCCATGATGGTGGAAATAAAAGGAAACGGAGACTGCAGAGAAGAGGAAGGAGAGGGAGAAGAGGAAAGAAAAACAAGGATAAGATGGGATAAGAAAGCAATTGAACACTTCAAAAAGGAAACAGAGAAGATATTAGATACAACAGGAGAATAATTAGAAGAGGAGCAAGGATCGGTAGAACGGAAATGGCTATCTCTGAAGAAGATAATTGGGGAGGCATTAATCAAGGAGGAATGGAAGTGGAAAAGGAAAGGAATAAATAGGACACAAGGAATGGTGGGACAAGAGCTGTACGAAAATGAAAAAGAGGGTGCATAGAGAATTTAGAAACTGGAGAAGAGGCAGAATAAGCAGAGAAAAATACATAGAGGCAAGGAAAACTTTAAAAGAGCACGTTGAGAATAGGAAAAGAAAGAAGAAAGAAGAGGAAGAAGAAGAGTTAAGAAATCTGAGGAACGAAAGATAAGTATGGGAATTTATAAACAGGAGAAGAGGTAAAAGAAAACAGGTCAAGAATAATATAGACAAAGAGGGATTGAAGGAATTTTATGGAATTATTAGAAGGGATAAAAGAAAACACGAAAGAGGAAAGGAAATTTATACAAGAAAGAGAAGAAGACGAGGTTGGAGGAAGTCAAGAAGAAGAGGAAGGAGAAGAGGAACTGAAAGAGGAAGAAATTAAAGAGGCAAAAGATAAACTCAAAAGGAAGAAGGCAATAGGAATTGACGAAATACCGGCGGAGGCATGGAAATATGGAGGACAAGCAGTGAGGAATGGAATTAAGGAATTATTGCTGCAGATATGGAAGGAAGGATCTATACCGAAGGATTGGAAAACAAGTGTGATTTGCTCCATATATAAAAAAGGAGATAAGGAAAGAGCAGAAAATTACAGAGGGATATCAATACTATGTACAGCGTATAAAATTTATGCAGAGGTGTTGAGAAGGAGATTGGAGGAGGAAGTGGAAGCAAAGGAATTACTACCTGAAAGCCAGGGAGGATTTAGAAGAGGAAGAGGAACATTGGATAACATCTTCGTACTAAATCATATAATGCAAAGAGAAAAGAATAATAAAAAAGATAGGAAAATATACGCAATGTTCGTGGATTTTAAGGCGGCTTTCGACAACATAGACAGAAAGAAGTTATGGGAGATACTGTAGGAAAAGAAGATAAATAGGAAGATCATAGGAAGGCTGGAGAAGATTTATGAAGAAACTAGAGTCATGATAAAAACGAAGGATGGGTTTACTAGCTGTTTCAAGACTACGAAAGAAGTAAGACAGGGATGTGTGATGAGTCCACTGCTTTTTAATTTGTATGTAGCGGATTTAGACGATCACATGAGGAGAAAAGGAGTAGGAGGAGTAAAAGTAGGTAAAAAAAGAATTAGGTTTCTGGCGTATGCTGACGATTTAGTTTTAGTAGCAAAAAATAGGGAAACATTACTAGACATGATGGGTACATTAAGAAGGTTTACAAAGGATAGGAAATTAATTGTGAACACGAAGAAGACAAAAATAATGGTATTTAATAAGGAAGGAAAGGAAAAAAAGGAGAGATGGAAATGGGAAGGTAAAGAGATAGAAGAGGTTCAGGAGTTTAAATATTTAGGGTTTAATTTTAATAAGAGAGGGGACTATAGAGAGCATATAAAGGAATTGAAGAAAGAAGGGAGACTGGCGGTGAATAAGGTATGAGGATTAGGAGAAAAGATTTGCAGAGATGACTTTGGAAGGAGAAGGAATTTATTTAAACATTTGGTACAAAGTGTGATGTCGTACGGGGTAGAAATATGGGGATGGGAGGAACAGAAGGAGTTAGAGAAAATTTGGATGGATTATGTAAGATGGGTATTTAGGCTAGATTTTTGTACGCCAAAGTATATTATTAGGAGAGAATTAGGGTTAGAAAAGCTGAAAATTAAATGAGGTATAAGGGCTAGAAAGTATGAATTAAAGATAAAGAAAATGGAAGACAAAAGATGAAGGGTGAAAGAATGCTGGAAGGAGAAGGTTAAGGATGGATGGAAGGAAAGGTACGGAAGGGAGAGAGAAAAGTATTACAATAGGAACGGGTGGGGAATAGCAGCAATAGATAGTTTAGGGAGTGAGGAAGAAAACATAGAAGGGAAATTGGTTAGAAGAGAGAAGGAAGTACAAATAAGAGAGGCGAGGTATAATAGAAAATATAAAGAAATAAACGAAACAGGGGAATGGCCGAAATATTTAGAGGGGGGAGACGAGATAGAAAGGAAAGAAGGAATGGCAATTAGGGCAATGATGGGGTTAAGGTGTGGAAATATGGAGGGGAGATAAATATTCGGTAAAGGAAGAGGATAGGAAGTGCGTGTTTTGTGGGCAAGGTAGGGATAATATAGATCATTTTATAGAAGAATGCGAAATTACGAAGGAACGGTTTAAGGAATTAGGTAACAGTAAGGAGGAAAGAGTGCAAAAGTTATGGAAGGATGATTTAAATAAGGTGAAATTAGAAATTCTGAAGAAATTATGGAAGGAAAAAGAAAAAAGGGAAAAAGAAACAAGAGAAGAAAAGGCAAGATGTGATATAGGCTGTGAGATAGAAACTAGCAGATAAGAAAATCGGTAGGTAACACAGCCACACAAAAAAAAGTGTCTTGATCTGGGGACGAGACATGTGTATTCCTATGTATTTTGACGCGCTGAATCTAAATCCGCTATCAGAATTGGCCCGACGGGTCTTGGTTCAACCCTAACCTCAAAAAACACATAAAAATCACAGAAATATGCGAGAAAATTGTGATATACTACCTGACAGGCAAATTTTCACCTAAAAACCAATGTCTGCAGAGCCTTAACCTTACAATTAACCTAACCTGACCTAACCTAGGTTAGGTTAGGTTAGGTTAGGTTAGCCTCACCTCGCGTAACCCAACCGAACCGATTGTACTCTACTGCCGGGCAGGCCAATTTTGACATAAAAACCATTGTCTGCGAAGTCTTAACCTACAAAAAATCTAACCTAACCTAACCTTTCTCGCTTGAAGTTGACATGACCGTCCGTATGGTCAGCACATTCCTGTACGTTTTCGGGGTATTCGAGTTCAATTTTACGGTTTTGTGAAACTTACTTGTATCTCCAACCTCATGACCATTGAATCTTACTTTAAAAAATACCTCTGATTTCTCAAAATTGCTCATTTTGCAATTAAAATAAGGACATGTGCTCAAAATATGTATATATATGAGCATGACATTTCAAATGTTTCTCGCGTCGCAGTTTATGAACTCGGGGTCACAATTTATATCCTTTTTCATGTTCAAATGAAATCTAACTTGTCATTCATATCAAATTAATTAACAAATTGTCTTCAGTCTCTTTTCTTTCTACTATACCGTGTTCTTTTTTCTTCGAAGGATCTATGCAAAGGGTTTCGCTTACGTTTCTTCCCTTTTATATTCGTCTCTCTTTCCAGCATCCAGCAAAAATTTTTGCTAGATGCTAGAATGTCAACTTCAACCGAGAAAGGTTAGGTTAGGTTAGATTTTTTGTAGGTTAAGACTTCGCAGACAATGGTTTTTATGTCAAAATTGGCCTGCCCGGCAGTAGAGTACAATCGGTTCGGTTGGGTTACGCGAGGTGAGGTTAGATTAGGTTTCCCGAGGGTGGAAAGGGGCCCACCCAGGATCCCAGTCCCCGATCTGGGGGAGGGGGACTGGGACGAGGGCCTGGCTGTGCAACCGGAAGAGCTCGTCAAGGCCAGGAGAAAGCTCGGGGCCAAGGGTAAAGCCCCTGGCCCCGACGGGATTCCTGGCCAGGCCTGGGCTCTCGTGCTCGGCGAAGAGAGCCTATCCGCCGCCATGCGCGGGGTTTTCATCGGGTGCCTAAAGAAGGGAGTGTTCCCGCCAGCCGGAGGAGGGCCAAGTTGGTCCTCCTCCCGAAGGATAGCAAGACACCCGGGAGTGCGCTGACCTACAGGCCGATTTGCCTGCTGGACGAGGCGGCAAGATGCTGGAACGCATCATTGCCGACCGCCTCGTCCAGCACATGTCCTCGAAGGGGCCGGATCTCCACGACCGTCAATACGGCTTCAGATCCGGGATGTCTACGCTGGACGCTGTCCAGTACCTCCGGGACGTAACCGCGACGGTCGTGGAGAGGGGGGGCGGGGTGTTGTTAGCGGTGTCTCTGGACATAAAGAACGCCTTCAACACCCTGCCCTGGCCGGAGGTGGCGCGGGCCCTCGAGTATCACGGGGTGTCCGCCTACCTCCGGCGCACGATGGCGGCCTACTTCGAGAGCAGAGACCTCGCCTTCAATTCAAGGTCGGCGCGCGATGGAACGCGGTGTTCCGCAGGGGTCGGTGCTCGGCCCCCTGCTGTGGAACATCGCGTTCGACCGGGTGTTGCGAACTCCTCTCCCCCCCGGCTGCCACGTCGTCTGCTATGCAGATGACGCCTTAGTGGTGGCAGGGGGAGGAGCTGGGGAGAGGCTCGCCTCCGCACAGAGGCTGTAGTGGCATCGGTGGTAGGAACCATCGGGGGCCTGGGACTTACGGTGGCGCCCCAAAAGACTGAAGCCGTGTTTTTTCACGACGGCAGTCGGGAGGGCGCCGCCTGAGACCCGGGTCCTAGTCGATGGCGTCCGCATCCGCGTCGGGCCGACGATCAAGTATCTCGGCCTGACGTTGGACGGCCGTTGGGACTTTAGCCCGCACTTTAGGGACCTGGCCCCCAGGGTGCGCAACGCAGCACTGGCTGTTGCCAGCCTGCAGCGCAACCTTGGGGGCCTGGGATGGAGGGCTCGCCGCCTGTACACGATGGCCGTGCTGTCGATAGCATTATACGGGGCGCCGATATGGGCGCCCCAACTCAGCGCCTGCCGCGAAGGTCAACGGAGGCTGAGGCAGGCGGTGAGGCCCATGCTAGTCAAAATGACGAGATCGTACAGCACGGTCTCGTACATGGCGGCGATCACCATGGCTGGCTTCCCTCCCGTGGAGCTCATTGCGGAGGAGAGGAGGATCCTCTATTGGAGGATCAAGGAGCTCCACGAGGGGGGGGGGGCTAAGAGCCAGGGACGTGCGGGCCTTAAAGTCTCAGGCTGTGGCCCGTACCCACGCAATGTGGGCGGACAAATTGTCCGACCTACGGGGGTACGAGCCCGATACAGCGGAGGCCGTCCGCCCCTGCCTGCCGGAGTGGGCAGGAAGGAGGGGAGGCGGACTGTCCTTCCATCTGGTGCAGATACTCACTGGCCATGGGTGTTTTGGCAAGTATCTGCACCGGATAGAAAAGAAGCCCACCACCAGATGCCACCACTGCCCCGCGCCGATGGACACGGCGCTCCATACCCTGGCCGAATGTACAGCCTGGGAGAGGGAGCGCCGTGTCCTGGCCAGGGCAATGGGATGGCGCGACGGGGTAATCTCGCTCCCGCTGGTCGCAGCCATGTGCGGGAGCGAGGAGGGTTGAGAAGCGGCGGCCTCCTTCTGCAGTGACGTAATGTCCAAGAAGGAGGCCGTCGAAAGGGAGCGCCGACCACAGCAAATCCGTCGTCGCCGGCGATGACGGGGTGGCCGGCAACCCAGGGGGGGGGAACAGACAGCGGGTCCGGGGGGACACCGGCCGAGGAGGGGGATGGAACCTCGACTAGCGGGGATTCGAACCCTCCTCCTCGGCCGCCCCGGGCCCGACTCCGTTGGCAGGGAGGATCCAGCTCTTTCTCCACGTAGTGGCGGAAATGGATCCCCCCTGCCATGGAAACGTTAGGTTAGGGGGGAGTGGTGCCCGCTTGGGGGCGGCCCACTCCTCCAAAAACCTCACTTCCCCAACCAGGGGAGGGGTGGTAAGGAGTGAGGGCGGATGCCACCCCATCCCATAGGCGAAACCAGAAGGCCAACCGGTCGGTCCCAGACCGACCGGGACCGCGACCCGGATTCCCTTTGTGGAACGGGGCGCGGTAAAGGATGGCAGGGGGCTCGATAATCGAGCCCTGGGGCCGGAGGGGTTGGGGAGGGAATATGGGAATAGTTCCCCTGACTCCCCCCTCCTCGGTCCGATAGGTAGGCATCCCGCAGGGGTTTTAGTCAGTAGGAGTCTGACATAACCCCCGGCCCCCCCCCCAAGGGGCCGGGGGTATCCATGATGGATTTCCCCTGCGTAACCAAAAAGAAAAAAAAACCTAACCTAACCATACCAAAACCTAGGTTAAGGTCAGGTCAGGTTAATTCCCCCTGTGGAGCTCCTCGTAGAGGAGCGACACCTCCTGTATTGGAGAGTAAAGGAGCTCCACAGGCAGGGAACAGTGTCGGTCAGGGCCCTAAGGGGCCTGAGGCTCCAGGCCGAGGCCCGGACCCGGAAGAGGTGGGCGGACCTGTTGTCCGACCACCGGGGTCCCGGGCCAGCGACGGCCGCGGCTGTCCGCCCCTGCCTGTCCGAGTTGACAGGCAGGAGGGGACGTGGACTATCCTTCCGTCTGGCGCAGGTGCTGACCGGGCACAGATGCTTCGGTCGGTACCTGCGCCGGATAAGGAAGGAGCTCACCACTCGATGCCACCACTGCCCCGCGCCGGAGGACACAGCGCACCACATCCTGGTCGCGTGCCCAACATGGGCCGGGGAGCGCCGTGTCCTCTGCGGGGCGGTGGGATGCCGAGAGGGGGAGCTCTCGCTCCCACACATGGTCAAAGCCATGTGCGGGAACGAGGAGGCGTGGACAACGGCGGTCTCCTTCCGCGAGACAGTAATGTCCCAGAAGGAGACCGCCGAGTGGGGGCGAAGACCATACCGGGGCTGCGAGGAGCAGCTCCCGGGCGGTCAACACTCCCAGGGGGACGAGGGACGCGACAGCGGGCCTGGGGCAGCGCCGGTCGAGGGGGGCTCACAGACCCGTGAGGGTCGGGAATCCCCTCGGCCGCCCCGGACCCGCCACCGGTCACAAGGGGGGAGTAGAGGGGCGGCGAGACGCCTTCCCTGCCTTCCCCCCCCCCGAGCGACCGAACAAGTAGGGACAGGGAGGAGCGGTGCGCCGGTTGGGGCTGGGCCCACTCCCCTACATATCCTCCCCTCCCTGACTAGCAGGGAGGGGGTAAGGAGGGGGTGTATGTCCCCCCCTCCTTGACAGGAGACACCAGAAGGCCAACCGGCGGGGGGCAATCCCCGCCGGGGACCGCGCCCTGGATTTCCTTCGCGGAACAGGGCGCGGTACACAGGTGGCGAGGGGCTCCCGGAAGGGAGCCCTGGGGCCGAGGGGTTGGGGAGGGAATACGGGAGTAATTTCCCTGACTCCCCTCCTCACGGCCCGACAGGTAGACATCCCGCAGGGGTTTTAGTCGGTAAGAGTCCGACATAACCCCCTCCCCCCAAGGTGAGGGAGTTTCCATGATGGATTTCCCCTGCGTGACCAAAAAAAAACAAAATAAAAACAAAAAAAAGGTCAGGTTAATTGTAAGGTTAAGACTCTGCAGACATTGGTTTTTAGGTGAAAATTTGCCTGTCAGGCAGTATATCACAATTTTCTCGCATATTTTTGTGATTTTTAGATGTTTTTTGAGGTTAGGGTTGAATCAAGACCCGTTAGGCCAATTCTGATAGCGGATTTGGATTCAACGCGTCATAGAAATACACATGTCTCGTCCCCAGATCAAGATACTGTTTTTTTTTGTGTGGCTGTGTAATAGGTAATAGGTATTAAGATAGTTAAGATAAGGTAGGATAGAAGTAAGGTAGAGGGTAGAGTAGAGTGCAAGTGAATGTAGGAGTGAGTGAGATAAGGATTATTGTAAACCAATTCCCGCTTCTTGGCAATGTATGCTGAAGTGAATAAAGTTTATATATAATATTACATGTGTCTGAAATACAAGTCACGAAATTGCTCCAGCCACTGGCTCGACATCTTATCATAAGAAGCTCGATAACTTCGAAACGGCTTACTCAAAGTGGGAAAAATTAAACTGCTTTGAAAAGATCTGAAGAAGGGTTACAAGAATATGCAATAAAAAATAGGTGATGCCATTTAAAAAATTCAAGGTAACCTTGTCTTGACCTTGGCGACGCCACCCAAGGTCAAACTCATAATGTTAGTAAATAAAACTTTTGAAACTCTATAACTTCTATTTAAATATTTTTTTTCTAAGATGCTTAATTCTTGTAATATTTCACCGTCTCGGTGCTTTTTATACACCCTGTATATTCAGTGTCCCAAAAAGGTCAAGACCTTTAACAATCTTAACAGATAAAAGTTTTACAGAAAAGTGTTTCAGACAAAAGTTATAGGGTCCAAAACGATGTATTTACTAATCTTATCAGTTTGACCTTGGATGACATTGTTAAGGTCAGGGCAAAGTCACTTTGAATTTTTTAATAGAATCCTCTATTTTTTATTGCATATTCTTGTACCTTAGCTCGAAAGCTTTCCGAAACACTATAATTTTATATACTTTGCCCTATCCGTTTCGAAATTATCGAATCTCTTACGAATGTGGATCCAACTAACTACGGCAAGATCGATAGTGGATCGAGCCAATTAAGGTAATATCGTTTTGAAACAATGTGGCACAAGATTAGCACAATCTAGCACAACTTTCAAAAACACAATTTTCGAAAAATGGGGTGCCAATTTCACTCACTCCTTAACAATGCTGTTCAAGAGAAATCATACTACTAGAACTATGTAATATGTCACTTAAAACCCTACAATTTTTATACAGGGTCATCGAAAAGTATCGGACCCCCCCTAATATCTTCAGTTAGAATGCATTTTGGAGAAAATGTCCAATAGCAAAATTGTATGGTTTCTAGCGGGGAGTAAGATGATGACCTTGACTTTAACCTTGACCATGTCCTTCAAGGTCATTTCAAGGTCAACCTTATTTTTTTAAATGGAACTCCAAACATTTTATTGCATATTCTTATAGCTTATCTCGAGAGCTTTCCAAAACACTATAATAAAACATTTTTTCATTAAGTACTTTTTGAGTTATAAAGGTTTGAAGTTAACAATTTGTTAAGTGGTGTGTGATTCCGGCCAGTTAAGGCAAGAGTGGTGTGTGATTCCGACCAGTTAAAGCAAGAGTGGTGTGTGATTCCGACCAGTTAAGGCAAGAGTGGTGTGTGATTCCGGCCAGTTAAGGCAAGAGTGGTGTGTGATTCCGACCAGTTAAAGCAAGAGCGGTGTGTGATTCCGACCAGTTAAGGCAAGAGTGGTGTATGATTCCGGCCAGTTAAGGCAAGAGTGGTGTGTGATTCCGACCAGTTTAGGCGAATTTCATTCCAATTGGTCAGCTTGGGCAAAATATTCAATTGTACCAAACAATTCACAACAAATGTTCAAATTGTTGCCCTTCAACAGCCTGGCAATGTGCCAATCTGTTATAAACAGCTGAAACCGCATTCCGGAACGTTTCCGGTGGTATTAGTTCTATCTCTCGAGTTATTCTCCTTCTTAAATCATCTAAATCTTGAGGTTTGGTGGCATAAACTTTACTTTTCAAGTAACCCCACAAAAAAAGTCAAGTGGGGTCAAGTCCGGAGACCGAGGTAGCCACTCAAAATGACCCCTTCGCCCTATCCACCTGTTCTGAAAGACCTCATTCAAATATTGACGGACAATGGCACCATAATGAGGTGGAACTCCATCCTGTTGGAAATAAATTTCATCCATATTTCCACCAGCTATGTCTCGAATAGCTGGAACAATTTGTTCGCGAAGCATGACTGTGTATACTTGTGCTGTCAAATTGCCTTCAATGAAGAAAGGGCCAACTGGTCTACCATTAAAAATACCAGCCCATACGTTAACTTTTTGTGGATATTGGGTATGATTGTCTCTTTTATAATGAGGATTAACGTCACTCCAGTATCTACAATTGTGTCTATTTACATTCCCAGTCAGTTCAAATGTTGCCTCATCAGAGAAAACAATATTATTAAGTAATAGAGGATCGTCGACAATCATCTCCATCATAAGATCACAAAATTCAATGCGTCTATTAAAATCGTCTTCGGACAACTCTTGGACCAAATGGAGTTTATATGGATGCCATTTATTCAATTTCAGAATTTTACTGACAGATGCCTGACCGATTTCGTGTTCTTGTGCAACGCGATTGATGGAAATGTGGGGACTTTCAACGAAAGACTGTAAAACATCTAATGTCTTATCATTATTTATTGCTGTTTTACGTCTACCAGATCTTGGGCGGCTTGTAACGCTACCAATGTCCTCGAAACGTTGAATAGTACGGATTACAGTACTTTTGGAGATCCTATTATTTTCATTCCGAAAATTTTCATTAAATAATCGCGTTACTGTTTTATACCCTCTTTGTTGATCTCCCCATCCTCGCATCATTAACAGTGTTATTCGATCTCTTTCAGAATGCTCCGCCATTCTTAATTAGAGCAAAGAAGAATTAATCAGGTAAGTGATAGGAAATTGATCTAAATAATTAAGTAAAGAAAAATACTAATTATTAAGTGTTGGTCCAACTATCGATTTGTTTATTTCAACCAGCACTAGCAAAAAGCTCGTTGAGCAACTGAAAATCTAATAGATCAATTAATAATATTTACGAAAAAATTCTGGGCTATTGGAAACAAAATAAAGATGTTTGGGACAATCAATTGAAGCGCAATGGCTTCTTTTGTTACAGAAACAATTTTTGGGGCTGTTCGTTTTCCTTCACGAAGTGACTGCTGCTCTCTAAGAAGAAGACAGCACTGCATCAAAGATTCAAACCAGTGATCCGCATTGTTTGCTCAAGAGCTTGTATTACTATTGGTGCCTGCAAGAGTGAGATAATAAAGATCGGCCCCGCCAATGCTTTCGGGCAGATTCCCGCTAACGTCTTCGAACATCACACATTCGAGCAGCTTCTCACGATCATCTTCGGGCAATTTTCCGTCATAGCCTACTAGTATAACCGCTTGAAGCCGTACAACTTTGCTATTGGACATTTTTCCAAAATGCATTCTTACTGAAAATATTAGGGGAAGCCGATACTTTTCGATTAATGTATTTTCTTTAAACCAATTAATTGGTCTCATTATTTCGCGCACAAAAGTATTAAGGTTATGATTACTGAAAACTAAATAATATTTTACAAGATATTTTACATTTTGTGTCAAAAAATTGTTAACTTCAAACCTTTATAACTCAAAAAGTACTTAATGAAAAAATATTTTATTATAGTGTTTTGGAAAGCTCTCGAGATAAGCTATAAAAATATACAATAAAATGTTGGGGGTTCCGTTAAAAAAAAAAGGTTGACCTTGAAATGACCTTGAAGGACATGGTCAAGGTCAAAGTCAAGGTCATCATCTTACCCCCCTCTTGAAACCATACAACTTTGCTATTGGACATTTTTTCCAAAATGCATTCTAACTGAAGATATTAGGGGGGTCCGATACTTTTCGATGACCCTGTATAATATCTGTTTTTCAAAATTGCGTAGTTTTGAAAATATTAAAAGGTTTCCACATACTTAGAAGACCATGTATAGCTTTCAATGTTATATAGCTCCTAAGCTATCACACGGCTTCTATCAGGTGCGTAATACTTAATTCTCGATCCCTAACTTCAATCGATGATAGTACCTATTTAAATTCATATATCTTTGCTATCATATAGTCATACTAAAGTGCCATCTTTAAAATGCTTTAAAAGCTTTAAAATGCACTATAATAGTTGATAATTCTACTAGCATAACCTAACCTAAAAAAGCAGTTGTGCAAGCAATGTCGTTCGAGAAGCAATATTTGAGGTACTGCTTTCTTTTTACCTTTCAACTAAAAAAAAAGTGCTGCTGAAACCCAGGCAGTGATTTATGCGGCTTTGGGAAAAGACGCTATTTCTTACAGTATTTATAAGAAGTTGTTCCAGCAGTTTAAGAGTGGAAATTTCGATCTTTATGATGAAAAACATCTTAGACAGCTGAAAAAAAGTTAAAGATGAGGAATTGAAACAACTTTTGGAAAAGAATTCCTGTCACATACAGTCAGAGCTCGCAAATTAACTCGGAGTAACATGGCAGGCCATTCTAAGCGTCTACATAAGCTTGGAATGATTCATAAGGAGGGCCGTTGGGTTCCCCATATATTCACAGCTGAGAACAAAAGTAGATGTATGATATTGTTATGTCGTTGCTCTCCAGATTTAAGAAAAAGAACTTCCTGCACAAAAATGTAACCTGCGATGAAAAATAGATCCTCTATGATAATCCAAAAAGGTAAAAATCGTGAGTTTATCTGGTTGAGCCTTTGATCAATATCACAAGATCGAATATTCATGCCAAGAAGGCTGTTGCTATGTTGCAATGTTGCTGACCCTCTATCCCAAAAATAACCGGAATGGCTCTATTTTAACGAAATTAGTGACGTCTTCTGTTGGTGGGAGATTGAGTTAGGAAGTATCAACCTTTCTTAATAACCTATAAAAACTTAATGACATTTTGTTCACTAGAAGCCAAGGTCCAATGCATTTAAGTGATATTAGTTTGATACCTCGGTCGAAAAACGAATAAAAAACGAAGAATCAACATTAATTTCTGTATTAAAAATGGTAAAAGTGCTACGGAAACGCCCTAAATGCTTAAAATGGCTTATGGAAATAATTGTTTATCACAAACACAATTTTTTAAATGGCATCGACGATTCAGAGAATGCAGAGGGAATGTGGACGACGATAAACATTCAGGCCGATCAATTGAAACGATGACCGAAAAAAATGTTGAAAAAGTGCATGATTTCGTGAAAATTTCGAAAAACGGTTAATGCTCAGTATTATCTTGGTATATTGAAGCGTTTGCCTAGGCTGTATTTGTCGTGTTCGTCCTGAATATCAAGAACCAGGCAGTTGGCGATTGTTGCATGATAATGCACCTTCTCATCGTTTATCAATTGTCACTGATTTTTTGACCAAAAATCAAATTTTATTGTTTCAACATCCCCGTATTCACCCGATTTGGTACCCTGCGACTATTTTCTATTCCCTAAGCTGCATTTAGCGATGAAAGGAAACCGTTTGACATAAATTGAAGACATTCAACGGTCAACGACAGGTAATCTCAACACTATTCCAATCAGCAACATAAAAAAGTCATTTGACGTACTTCTGGAACGTGCAAATCGTGCAATATTTCTGCTGAGGGAAAATATTTCGAATAAATAAAATGATTTTTATCAAAGTTTCTTAACTATTTTTGTTTTTTAAAGCCATTCCGGTTATTTTTGGGACAGAGGGCGTATATGGTGAGATCAGCAAGACGTGCATTATGAGTGTACCAACCACTGATCTTTTCTCCAACCTAACCTAACCTGGTGAAACAGTCATTACTCAACGTTATCAGCAACAACTGATTCGTGTTAGTGACACATTGGAAGAAAAAAGGCCTTATATATGTAAGGGAAGAAGGAAGGTCATTTTGGTTCAGAACAATGCGCAGCCATACACAATAAAAATGACTTTGGAAACGATCACCGACTTGGGCTGGCCGGTGTGAAGTTGGCACCTCATCTTTTAGCACCGCAAGTTTTAACGATAGTTCTATTGACACAATAGTTCTACAGTTCCTGATAGGTTATATCAATAATTCCGCCGAATTAGTTAACAAAATGGCAGATTGAAAATATGAGGTGCTAACTTCCCGTAGCACCGTAACTGCCAGAAAAAGCCATTTCAAGCACGAAATCTTATAGTTCTAGAATAGTTCTATAGTTCCTGATATGTTTTAGCAAAAGTTCTGACTTCTAACCATTTTTAAATAATTTTTGGAACTTAGCGCAAGCATCGCACCACAAGAGTAAAGTATCAGTTTGCTGGCAGTTCTAGCCGACTTCTGGGTTTCTTTTAGTAGTTCTACAATAGTTCCAACGCTTTAAGTGGGTTTCGTTGCGGATGCCGGCATTTAACTATTTTTAAATAATATTTGAAACTTAGTGCCAGCACTGCACCACAAGAGTAAAGTATCAGTTTGCTGGCAGTTCCAGTCGACTTCTTATTTTTTTTTAGTAGTTCTACAATAGTTCCAACGCTTTAGGTAAGTTTCGTCGAAGGTATTGGCGTTCATCTATTTTTAAATAATTTTTGAAACTTAGCGCCAGTACCGCATCACAAGAGTAAAGTATCAGTTTGCTGGCGGATTGAACTACTAAATGAGACCAAGAAGTTGGCTGGAACTGCCAGCAAACTGATACTTTACTCTTGTGGTGCGGTGCTAGCGCTAAGTCTAAAAAATTATTTAAAAATAGTTAAATGCCGGCACCCGCAACGAAACCCACTTAAAGCGTTGGAACTATTGTAGAATTACTAAAAGAAACCCAGAAGTCGGCTAGAACTGCCAGCAAACTGATACTTTATTCTTGTGGTGCGGTGCTGGCGCTAAGTTCCAAAAATTATTTAAAAATGGTTAGAGGTCAGAACTTTTGCTAAAACATATCAGGAACTATAGAACTATTCTAGAACTATAAAGTTTCGTGCTTGAAGTAGCTTTTTTTGGAAGTTGCGGTGCTACGGGAAGTTAGCACCTCATATTTTCAATCCTTTTTTTTTTGGTCACGCAGGGGAAATCCATCATAGATACCCCCTCCCCTTGGGGGGGGAGGGGGTTATGTCGGACTCTTACCGACTAAAACCCCTGCGGAATGTCTACCTGTCGGACCGTGAGGAGGGGAGTCGGGGGACCTCATATTTTCAATCTGCCATTTTGTTAACTAATTCGGCGGGACTATTGATATAACCTATCAGGAACTGTAGAACTATTGTGTCAATAGAACTATCGTTAAAATTTGCGGTGCTAAAAAATAAGGTGCCAACTTTACATCGGCCTTGGGTTGGGAGATTTTACCGCACCCAGCATATTCTCCAAACTTTACCTCTTCGGATTATTACCTCTTCAAATCCCTGCAACATCAGTTAGCTGATATCCACTTCACTTCTGTCGAGAATGTCGATAAAAGTATTGTTGAGTTTATTTATTCAAAATCTCTTTTTTTCGAAATGGAATTCGACAGCTCCTCGAAAGATAACGCAAATGTATAAAAAGTGAGAAGGATTATTTCGAAGATTAGGTAACTATCCGACTGTTTATAAATTGTCGACAGTTCATTAAAATGGTCGAGAACTAAGTTGCGCATTTAATAATTCCTAAAAGAAATCTTTGATTTTGTCTTTCAACTTGACATAACCTTTTAATTGTTTATAGAACAATATTTCTAAATTTTCTGATGATAATGTACTAACTAATGGTAATATACGTATACCTATAAAAAATATTATCTTACCCTGTTTTCTCGGAATTATATCTTTCTTTATCCAAATATTATCGAATGTGTCAGTGAATTCCTTCGTTTTATTACTTAAAGTCTTCGAATTTCTTCCAGAATTTACATTGGTATAAATTGTTACCTTTGTACGACGTAATTCTTCTTTATCAATCATTGTATCTCCTAGTCCAGTGAATACAGATCTCATATTTGTTCTGAAAATAACATAAATATATATCAATTTACGTCTCAAATTTTTTTCTCTAAACAATTAAATTACAATCTTACTATGAAGAATATAACTAATCACACACACATACGGACGAGTGCTCGCACGAAGTTATTAATTAATTATTCTTGTTTATTATTAGGAAGTTATATATCCAATTCAGATGTAGAATACGACGTAAAAAGATATGTAAATCTTCATAAACAATAAATGTAAAAATTATACAATTAATAGCAAAAATAAGTAAAATTGTGTTCCCACAAAAGTTTAATAGATTTTAAATAAATATACAAATTATTGTAATATTATAAAGCACTATTGTAATATCAAGAGGCACGGTAATGCCTCGCGCCAAGTTCAGTGCGACAAAGTGCGCCCGAATTGCACGAGGTAAGCCTATATTTACGTAAAATTGCGAGTTGAAACGAAGTGTTCATATCTCAGCAATGGCTGAACCGATCGAGGGTTTTTAGTCTCAATCGATTCGGCCTTAAGGCAGTATCCTGGTTTAGAAGGTCAAAAAAATCGACCTTTTTTTTTGTTTAAATCGATAGTTTAACTATTGAAAAATATGTTCTCAAAGTTTTAAAGACCGTTGGGACATATTACGAAAGTTACAGAGCCGAGAGCAAATAAGCGTCGCGCAGCTAGAAAAACGCTTAGCCGAAGCGAGCCGCTCTCACCTATTTTTTAGCTTTTTTTTTATAATGCATAGCAAAGATTCAAAATGGTTTATATAACAATATTTTGGCTTCTTACTAATCTAAATATAGATTTAATGTAGTCTGTATTTATGTAAATAAATAAGAGTTACCTGTGTTTATACTTTTTACATGTTTATACTTTTAGTTGCTTGTAGCGTCAACAGTTAGTTTTGCTCCGATTTTTGATGCACAAACATTTGAAGCAATATACAATATACCCAAAAAGTTCAAAAACCAGTTCCAAACGGGCAGCGGACCAACAAAACGAAAATTTCATGGAAATCGTTTTATTAATAAAGACGAACGTGAAAGCTTACATGAAAGCATAACGGCAAAAAAATTGTATGATATATCTACTGATTCTATTGTGAGTAATCCTCTTCATAACTATAGAATCATTGAATTTCTAAGTGTCTTTGGCGCAATTGCCGAGATTGTATTGTGCAAAACGTGCAAAGAAACTGTTAAGTTCGAAGAGAGTAACAATCGAGGCTTAGATTTCAAATTGATTATTACGTGTATATGTGGTCGCAGGGAAATTAATTCAGGGCCGTTGATCAATACCGGATATGAAATTAACCATAGAATAGTTTTTGTTATGCGACTTCTTGGTATTGGACGAAAGGTATAAGCATTTTTTGCGGTCTTATGAATCCGTGCCAAGGAATATCAAAATCAACTTATGATGGAATAGTGAAACACATTCACTCGGCGATGTCATCAATGTTTGAAATTGTAAGCAAGAAAGCTGTTGAAGAGGAAAAGAAGGAAAATATTCAGAAAGACCTGAAACGCATTTAAAAGTGTCCGGTGACGGATCTTGGAAAAAACGCGGCTTCGCTTCCTTGTACGGCGTAATAACGCTTATCAGTTATTACAGTGGCAAAGTAGTCGATATTGACACAAAAAGTTCATACTGCCAAGCATGTGGAGCAAAATAATGCAAAATAAAATGGAACACTATGTGGAGCAAAAAGAAAGACACCGACGAATACACGGAATGGTATGAAAAACATGAAGAAAAATGTGTCAAGAATCATGAAGGTTCGGCGGGAAAAATAGAAGTGGATTCGATCGTTAAAATGTTTTCAACGTCTGAAGCAAAATTCGGAGTGAAATATACGGATTATATCGGAGACGGTGATTCGAAAACTTTTTTGAATATTTTGAAAACTAATTCATATGGCAATAAATATCCCGTGAAAAAAAGTGAATGCGTGGGACACGTGCAGAAGAGAATGGGTACACGCCTCTGCAACATAAAGAAAAAAGAAAAACTGGGCGGAAAGGAACGACTGACGGACGTACTTATTAAAAGATTAACAAACTATTACGGCTTAGCTATAAGAAAAAATGTGGATTCCGTTGTTAGTATGAAAAAAGCAATAATGGCAACATTAGATCATTATTGCTCAACGGATACGAAACCAAGGCATGCAAACTGTCCTGAAGAAGCCGACAGTTGATGTGAGTGGCGTCAAGCCGAAGCCACAGATTAATTACAATCTTTTAAGCACCCGCCACCAGTTATTCATCCGGATGTTGGAAAACATATTACGCCTATCTATAAGGATCTTTGCAAGGACGATCTGTTGTCAAGATATTTGGGCGGATATACACAGAATTCTAACGAGAGTTTTAACTCTACTGTGTGGTGCATCGCTCCAAAACACCTTAATTCGGGCGCTAAAATCGTAAAACTGGTTGCTTACATTACTGTAGGTATGTTTAACGAAGATTACACTGCTATTTTAACTATGATGAATTTGCTGGAACTCAATATTGGCCAGCAGTGTAAGATTTTCGCTGATCTATACGACGCGCGCTGAATTACACGAGAAGGTCAGCGTCAACGAAGCAACAGCAAGGAGGCTCGTACAGCACGTACAATGCAGGAAATGCAGGAACAAGATTTTTTTGAACAAGCTGAAGGACTCTTGTATGGACCTGGAATAGCTGATTAAGATTAGATTATTGTAAGTAACGAATAAGAATTGATATTGTTTTCTAGCGAAAACTTTAACTCGCGTTTTCTCGAAATATTAGTTTTGTGATTTTATTAGGTGCGCAACTAAGTTCCCGCTGTTTTTCAAGAGATGGCTCCAGTAGTAAGTGCTGGTCGATTGTGACATAACCAAAACGTCATGAACCAAGCTTAGACATATGGTAAACAAACCGCTTTGACACATTAGTGATTTTGTTTTTGCGTCATATACTTTTGGTTGTGTGAAAATGTCTTATTTTGTGCCAAATAATCGTCATTTGCGGGAAGTGTTGCTTTTCTTCTTTCATCCGAAGAAAACGGCGGCTGAAGCGCATCGAGAACTCCAAAAAGTTTACGGAGATGCTGCTCTAAGTGAAACAACGTGCCGTGATTGGTTCCGTTGCTTCAAAGACGGTGATTTCGATGTTGACGACCGTTCGCGTGAAGGAAGGCCAAAAATCTTCGAAGACGCTGAATTGGAGGCATTGCTCGATGAGGATCCGTGCCAAATGCAAAAAGAGCTTGCTTCAGCATTAGGAGTTACCCGCCAAGCCATTTCCAAGCGATTGCATGCGTTGGGAATGATTCAAAAACAAGGAACTTGGGTTCCTTATGATTTGAAGCCAAGAGACGTTGAGCGTCGTTTTTTCGCCTGTGAACAACTGCTCCAGCGGCAAAAAAGGAAGGGTTTTCTTCATCGCATCGTTACGGGTGATGAAAAATGGATTCATTACAGCAACCCAAAGAGAACAAAATCATGGGGACTGCCCGGTCATGCTTCTACGTCGTCGGCTCGGCCGAATATTCACGCTGCGAAGGTTTTGCTGTGTATTTGGTGGGACCAGGGCGGTGTTATTTATTATGAGCTGTTGAAACCGAACGAAACCATCACTGGGGAACGGTATCGAACTCAATTGATGCGATTGAGCCGAGCACTGCGCGAAAAGCGGCCACAATACGAGCAGAGGCACGAAAAAGTGATTCTACAGCATGACAACGCTCGGCCTCACGTTGCCAAACCTGTTAAAACCTACTTAGAAACGCTCAAATGGGAAATCCTACCCCACCCGCCATATTCCCCAGATATTGCGCCGTCCGATTATTACTTGTTCCGTTCGATGGCACATGGTCTGGCTAATCAGCAGTTTCGTTCATATGAAGACATCTCAAAATGGCTTCATTCGTGGATAGCCTCAAAAGACGAACACTTCTACCGTGACGGTATTCGAGCTCTGCCAGAAAGATGGGAAAAAGTTGTCGCTAGCGATGGGCAATATTTTGAATGATTCATTTGTAACCATTTTTTTCACAATAAAGTTGCATTTTCATCAAAAAAACAGCGAGAACTTAGTTGCGCACCTAATACTAAATTGACGAACAAGATAGCAAAAAAACTATTTTACCTATCAACCCAAACCAAAGTTTATTCTCTAGAGTATTGTTAATTATCCTAAATGAACTAAAAAAACGATCAGAATTTAATTTAAACAATTTCTGTTGCATAGAGAACGCAAAATTTTTCTTTTAATATTGTCACTTTTTCGTTTAAGTTCGTACATTTGTATGATTTTATGCTTTTTTCTTAGTTTTTTTAGTTCATCGATTATAAAAATACATGTAAATTAAAAATATTTTTGGTTTTTTTGTTTTAGACAAAAATTACGAACTCCATTTGTCCCGCCAATCGGAGCGAGGCGTTTTGATTGCCAGGTAACAACTCCGCCCCATTTTTAAATAATTTGACAATAAAAAAATTTTTTGTATTGCTAAAATGTATATTAATATGTAACTAAACGTTTACAGAAATTATTTCATTCTCTTTGAAAAAATTCCCGAAAATCACCGATTTTTTCGCCTTCTAAACCAGGACACTGCCTTAAAAAATAGGAAGAAAAGTGTTCTTGTGTTTTTTGTGTAGGTTGTCTCTAAATGGAGATATTTTAAGATAAAGTCTGAATCATGGAAAATTTCGATTCAGTAAGAAAGTATGAAACGCTAGACGTTTAAGATTGGGGATATGTGCATCTCCCGACACCAGAGGCGTTAAAGAAGCAGGCAGCAGCGAGTGCGAGTGAGCAAACGAGAGAGAGAAAAAAATATGCTAGAATATAGGAAAAAATATACGAGAGAGGGGAGAGAGAAGCGTGGGAGAAGGGTGAGAGAGAGAGAATCTCTAAAGATAATAAAGTAAGAATATTACGAGGGTCGTTCAATAAGTCCTTAGAAAAAGATAGAAAAACAAATTATTTTGGGTAGATTTTTTTTTATTTTTCAACATAATCTCCTTTTAGCTCTATACACTTTTCCAAGCGTTTCTCCAACTTTTTTAAGCCGTCCAAAAAGTAGGATTTCGGAAGGTCCTCAAAATAGGCATTTGTTTGGGCGATGACCTCCTCGTTCGACGTGAACCGTTGTCCGCCGAGCCATTTTTTCAAGTTTGGAAATAAAAAAAAGTCACTGGGGGCCAAATCCGGTGAATACGATGGATGTTGTAATAATTTGAACTTTAACTCCATAATTTTGGTCATCGAAACTGCGCAGGTGTGCACCCGTGCATTGTCTTGATGGAAGAGGATCTTTTTCTTTTTCAAATGAGGACGTTTTTTCTTGATTTCTTCGCTCAACCGGTGCAATAACGACGCATAATACTCTCCAGTTATTGTTTGTCCTTTTTCCAAGTAATCGGTGTAGATGATTTCGCGTGCATCCCAAAAAACCGTGGCCATCACCTTGCCGGCCGATTTCACCGTCTTCGCCTTCTTCGGAGCCCGTTCGTCTTCAAAAATCCACTGTTTTGACTGTTCCTTTGTCTCTGGAGTGTAGTGGTGTATCCATGTTTCGTCCACAGTTATGTATCGACGCAGAAACTCGTCAGGATTGCGACGGAAAAGCGTCAAAACAGCCTCAGAGTCGACCACACATTGCATTTATTCTCCACTGAGAGCAAACGCGGCACCCATCTTGCCGAGATTTTTTTCACACCTAATTTTTCGTGCAAAATTGAAAACACTGTACCTTACGATATGCCTGTGACCTCAACTATTTCGCGCACTTTGATTCGTCAATCACTCAAAACCATATCGTGGATTTTGTCAATCATTTCGGGGGTAGTCACTTCCACTGGATGTCCCGAACGATGTTCATCTTTTGTGGATGTACCATCCACGTTTAAACTCATTTATCCAATTGTAAACAGTTGCAAACATAGGAGCAGATGTACCATGAACTTCATCTAACTCAGCTTTAATCTCTTTCGGTGTTAAGCCTTTTAAATAAATATAAGTGTTTAATCATCACTCGAAACTCACTTTTTTCCATTTTTCTAAATAAAGAAAAGTTTGTTGCTTCAATCGACAATAAAAATGAAATGTGATGGATATAACTGAGACTTTAACAGCTGTCTAGTGAGTAATGATGCTTACTAAAAACAAACCATTTTCGATACTACGAGCGCCATCTCTTGGATTTTCTAAGGACTTATTGAACGACCCTCATATTATGCGCCACGGTATGTGATAACGTCCGTCATTTGATTGCTGATCAGCTGGAACGATCTAATCAGCTGTACTATCGAAAAATCAATACGAGTACTTATTGACTCGTCGTTCAAGCAGATCGCTGTTCAATTTTAAGAACCGTTCTTTATTTTTCTATAGCATAACTGATCAGATCGTCCCTGCTGACCAGCAATCAAATGATGGGCGTCACCACATACCGTGGCGCAGTGCGTACAAACGACAATATAGTCGTTTATTATAAACAAGGTAAAAAATGGTTCCAAGTACACGCGTAACACTATTCTGTTATTTTTAGAAATCTCAAACTCAATCGTGAATATCGTAAAACGGTATGAGATTTTTAAGTTTGTCTTAACCCGCTCTATGTCTCCACGAGCTGTGTAACAATTGTTATAAGTCATTCTGAAAGATATATTAAACAAGTTTTAGTTTGATATAGTTTTTGATGCAGCCGCGCCAAGACTTTCTGCATTAAATTTTTTTTATTACATTGTACAACTAATTTGTTATAATAACAAGTAAAATAACCATATAACTCAGTGCTCTAGTAAATAATGAAGACACTGTTTCCGAAGTTCCGGGCTGTGTATTATTGGGAGTTTTGGGAAATTTTGGGGGTATTAGGAGCGCAAAAAAGTTCTGAGCCTTTTTTTGCAAAATTCAAAATTTATTTAAAAACAAACAAAACTATATTAATCAACGAAATATTCCCCGTTTGCATCGATGACCTTTTGCCATCTTTCGGGCAGCTTGCGAATTCCCTGATGGTAGAAGCTCACCGGCTTCGAGGCGGATAAAGTCATCAATGCATTTTCGTATCTCTTCAAGTGTCACAAAATGTGTATCAGCCAAGAAATGCTGCAGAGACCGGAATAGGTAGTAATCGGAAGGCGCCATATCTGGGCTATACGCCGCGTGCGGGAGAAGTTCCCAGCCTAACGCAAAGATATGGTCCTGAGTCACTTTCGCAACATGTGGTCGGGTATTGTCATGAAGCAGTATCACTTTACGACGTCCTTTGCCAGTAAATGGCCTCTTTTCTTCAAACGCATCGCTCAAATTGCTCAATTGTTGCTGATAGCGATCTGCCGTTACTGTTTCACCCGGCTGTAACAACTCGTAATACAATACACCTTTCCAATCCCACCATATGCAAAGCAAAACCTTCTTGGAGTGGATATTGGTCTTTGGCGTCGATGTCGAAGGTTGACCAGGGTCAACCCATGATTTTTTACGCTTCGGATTATCATAAAGTATCCACTTTTCATCACCTGTAATGATTTGGTGCAGAAAATCCTTTTTCCGGAACCTTGAAAGCAAAGTGAGTGCCGTGTCACGCCGTCGATTTTTGTTGTCTTCGGACAGTGCATGCGGAACCCATCTGCCTTCCTTTTGAACTTTTCCCATTGCACGTGTAAACGTGTGAAAATGGCTTGTCGCGTAACGCCAAGTTGCTCTGCAAGGTCCTTTTCAGTTTGTGCAGAGTTTATATCCAACAATGCTTGCAGTTCGTCCGTTTCAATCTTTTGAGGGCGTCCAGCACGCGGTTCATCTTCAAGACTGAAATCTCCTTGGCGAAATTTTTGATACCACCTTTTACACGTAGCATAACTTACAGCGTTCTCTCCATATGCAACACAGATCATTTCAGTGGCTTCAGCAGCATTTTTCTTCAAATGGAACGCGAAGTGGATGAAAAATCGAATATGCTTTTTTGTTATTGCCATCGTGAACACTGCTGATTTTAAGGTTATGTGCATCAAACGCCAAATCGCACGATGTTTCGAAAGACCAAATGTCACTGCTTTAAAACCGCAAGAGGGCGGGAAAATTAATGCAATTTAAATTGTGGTTTCAGTAGTATGAAATCTAGGGCTCAGAACTTTTTTGCGCTCCTAATATATTTATCTTCAAATCGCAAGTCGCTCTCATTTGCAGAGTTGATGTTGAGTAAAGTTTCTCAGTTGGTGCTATTGTTTTATTATATCACTTTTTTTGTAGAGCAATTTTGGCCAGTTTGGGCTATTAAAGTTTTATTTATAATATTCATTAGAGAAGAATTTGTTATTAGAGATATAAATTTTACTTGTACTAGAACACTACAAGTGCGCGCTACGCGCGAGCCATATTACCTTATTCATCTTAAAGTTTAGAATAAATGTTATAAATCTATAATATTATAAATCAAAAATAATCCCTGGAATGTAATATAAGTTCGGTAATATCCGACTCCAACATACGATGTATTAGGCGCATACAGTTTGAAATTCCATGATACATATTTTCTACATAATAATGCATAACTGTATAACCAATGAAAATTTCGACATTTAACATTTCCACTCAAAACCATCTTAAGCTCGCTCGCTCTCTCTCTCCCTCTCCCTCTCTCCCTCCTTCCCCCTCCCTCTCCCACCCTTTCGCTCTCGTTATATTTATTACCATTATTATATTACCGTTATTATTACCGTTATATTATTATCCGAAAAAGAAGAAAAAAATTATAACTTATTATTTTATGTTATAAAATTGTTAACTTGATATAACCCCATTATAACTCCTTTCGACAAACTGTCATTCGTCGTGATGACAGCTGCGTGCGACACGAATGCAGCCGTGACTGATCGAAACGATCGAAACTGTCGAGACGGCCAATCAACATCGCGGTAAAGAGGCTTCAATGCTTCGATAAGAAATACATTCACAATAACACGCACTTTTTTTAAGAGGACAAACTTATTATTGGGTGAGTGCAAAAGTTCGTGCGGAGTTTGTGAGTAAAAGTCACACAGTGATTAGGCAAACAAAAATCTTTATTCAATCAATGATATATTCTCCATCGTTTTCTATAATCTTTTCCCAACGTTCTGGCAGCATACGGATGCCTCGATCATAAAAACTGCACGGTTTAGATTCGAAGAACGAAGAGACGCCGTTTTTTAAGGCCTCCAAAGAGTCAAAGTTTTTTCCATTTAAATAATTTTGCAATGACCGGAACAAGTGATAGTCAGATGGTGCGATATCAGGAAAATACGGTGGATGCGTTAAGACATCCCATTTCAGGCTCTTCAGTTTGCGCAGCATCTTTTTCGAAACGTGTGGTCTGGCGTTGTCGTGATGAAAGACGAC
The DNA here is from genome assembly GCF_003227715.2 of Harpegnathos saltator. NCBI lineage: Eukaryota > Metazoa > Arthropoda > Insecta > Hymenoptera > Formicidae > Harpegnathos > Harpegnathos saltator. The sequence goes on from NW_020230379.1 coordinate 648,129, forward strand.
TCCCTTGCGATTTGACAAAATCGGACGTTTCTCTTTTATTTCTCGATTCAGATCAGTTAATTGGCGACAGTACTTATCCGAATCAATCGTTTCGCCAGCGGGGAGAAGCTCGAAATAGATTATGCCATTGCAATCCCACCAAACAGAGAGCATCACCTTCATCGGGTGCAAACTAACCTTTGGCATTGCGTCACCATGCTCACCTGATTGTTTCCATGTCCGTTTGCGCTGAACATTGTTGTAGAGGACCCATTTCTCATCGCCCGTCACTAGTCGATCCAAAAACGACTCGTTATTGAGCCGCCCGAGTAAAGAAACGGCTGCAGAAATTCGCTTGATTTTGTTCTTCTCGGTCAGCAAATGGGGCACCCATATATCGAGCTTCAAATCGAATCCCATCTTTTTTAAACGCCGAAAAGCAGTTGATCGGTCAACGTTTAGTGCTGTAGCAACTTCTTCTGTTGAAATTCGCGGATTATTGAGCACTAAAGTACGCAAAACATCGTCATCAATGTCAGAAGGTCGACCAGAGCGTGGCTCGTCTTCAAGGTTAAATTCTCCGCGCCGAAATTTAGCAAACCATTTTTCCACAGTTCGTTTAGCTGGTGCTTCATCCTGATAAACATCCTGAATGTTTTTTACGGCTGCGGCAACGTTTATTCCCTTCCGAAACTCGTAAAGCATAACATGCCGTAAATGCACCTTATCAATACTCATTTTTAAAGTGATATTTCTCGAAGCAGTTTGTATGAAAACAAATGATTTTTTTTTTAATAACAGCTGAAGACGTCACCTTTCCAACGTTATATAATATGTAGATGGAAGTATTAATGACAACACTTTACGACGCTTATAACTCCATCTATTGAAACTCCGCACGAACTTTTGCACTCACCCAATATTTGTGTAACGAAAATAATGAATTACATTGCCTAAAAGTACATGTTCAGATGCGGTACGATGCACAGTACTAAAAGCACAAACACTGTCGTTTATCTTGAATAAAAAATTAAGTATATTATATACAGGGTGAGGAAAAAATACCGGGACCCCGAAATATATCGAAAAATATAATTTTTATGGAAAAATATTTCAGACAAAAGTTGTAGAGTTTCAAGTAACGCATTACATAGCAATATTAGTATGACCTTGAATAGCGTTGTCAAGATCACGTGAAGATTACCTTAAACTTCTTAAATAGAACTCCCTATTTTTCATTACATATTCTTGTAGCTCATCTCGAGCTTTCCAAAACACTATAACTTAATGGTTTGTTGTTGAGGCACACCCGCGCCTCGTTACTACCGGTCTGACCGACCATCTGTCGGGCCGAGAAACGGCGCTTTGCGCCATCCTATGGGCCAGAGCACAGACTTCTACATAATGCATAATACACAACGCATAAGAGAATCAACCAATCAGAGTTCTTCATTTCTGTCCTGAGGAAGGAAATGAAGAAAACTAATTGGTTTATTCTAGAGCTGATGATTTGGACCGGGTAATGAATTACTCAGGTACCTGAGTACCCGCTCACTATATGAAATATGTTGAAAATACCCGGGTACCTGCTCGTATTACCCGTACTTTTATTATTCGTGTTTGTTTAAATTATTTGTCTACTTCATGTCAAACTTCTGACGGTCTCGATGACATACGTTAATTTAATATTGTAATCAGATATAACCTGCATTTAATAACTGCGTTTGCTATTAATTATGTCGCGCCCAAAAAGTTGGGTATGGAAATATGCTGTTCCGTCAGAAGATAGAATGCAGGCGAAATGTAAAGTGTGTGGCCTCACTCTAAATTACGGAGGATCTACATCGACACTTAATAAACACTTAAAATTGAAACACAAATTAACTTTACCAACTTCTACCGATGACAGGCAAATAAAAAAATTATATTAATAAATTAGTAATATATACTCTTTCGGTCTCGAAAAATGATTAAGATAATAACCGTGTTTTAATATTCGTAACGTCGATTTCGCTATTGTATCATTGAATTGTTGAATTTGTTTTCTATTATTTTTCGAAATTTTTAATATAACATTTTGATATTTCTTTTTCCATCAGTGTTGAAACCGAATTGTGTGATGAAGTTAATGACATATCAAGTGATGTATCACTGGCATCTACATCAAGTCCTTCAACTTCTACATATAAAATAAAACGGAAGAAGAGACGTATCACGGAAGAAACTAAACAATGTTCCGCTATAAGGAAGGAGCATATATCCGAATCTCTGGCGCAAATGATTGCTATGTGTCAGTTGCCTATTTCATTTGCACGTAGCGATGGATTTATAAAATTTATGAAAGTCTTAGAGCCAAATTATGAAATTCCTTATCCACAAGCGATTCGTTCACGTCTAGATCTGGCTTAAGATTAAAGAAAAGATTGTAACATATATTAAAGCCGTGTCTTCAGTTGCTAGCACTATAGATGAATGGTCATCTAGAGCACAAGATTCATATTTATCTACAACAGTTCATTTCATTAATTCCGAATGGATTTTATACAATTTTACATTGACCACAATAAGTTTAGACGACCGACCTACAGCTACCAATTTAGCTGCAGCTTTGGAAGTGATACGAGGAGAATGGAAACTAAAATCTACACATGCTGTAGTTCATGATAACGCAAGTTCTATTAAAGCTACTATGCGACTACTGACTGATGTTGAGAATAGTGTCAATTGCGCTGCACATACATTGCAGTTATGCGTAAAAGATTAAATAGTATTCCGGAATGTCACACCATATGCAACAAAGCAAGTAAAATTGTCAGTCACTTTAAACATTCTAATATTGCAACCAATGCTCTGGAAAAGAAGCAGGGTCAATTTGATATGAAACAAGAACGGCTAATTCAAAGTTGCCCTACGCGATGGGATTCAGTATATATGATGTGCGACTCATTATATCGAAACCGCAGTGCTGTGTGTGCAGTATTGGCAGACAGAGCTTACACTACTTTTACTACTGTGATTAATTTTGAAATCTTCGAAAATATCTGGACACTGATGGAAGAAATGATCATTTTATTAAAACCCCTGCAAACTGCAACTAAAATCTTTTGTAGAGAAACTAAAGTTACATTATCAGCTGTTCGACCAATCATAAGAAGTCTTATGCAGGGCCGGCGCAAGGCAGGTTCAGCGCGTTCGCCGGAACCCGGCCCCGCGTTTTGAGAGGCCCCGCAGTCTACAAAAATTACCTAATTAAAAAACACCGATTTTGATTAACTTTTTACAAAATGATGATACCATTAACGGATGCAAGACATTTTTTTAGTAGCGATGATTCAGTTTAAAGAAGTGACAAAAATCATCAAAGTTTAGTGTAACTCCATATAGTCCTCATATCCTGAAAACTACTTTAGATAAAAAATCCAGACGCTTTCAGAGAAATGTATTGAAGGAGAAATACTTTTTAGAGAAATTAAACTACATCAATAGTCTTTTGCAAAAGTCATACATGATTACAGATTTTGTACTTTCATTGAATTTTTTGCCCCTTGAAAGCGAATTATGGATGCGAAAAAATATTACTTGGATTTGTTTAAAAAAGTGCTTAAAAAAATAGAGATAAAACTCCCCAATTTTTGGAAGTCTGTCGACGAGTCGCAGCTCCTACGAACTTGCATAGGAACTGGGCATAGCAACGCCTGACATTTATTAGTGGTTGTGTGTCAGTTGCCGTCTTGCGGTTCATATGTTTTAAACAAAACCCCATCAGGCTATTGCATTGCTACGGTCTTCGATGCTGAGCGTTAGTCAATCTCTCGACGCGTGGCAAGGACTGTGATCGTTACGTTTCGGTAAATTTAAGACAACGAATATTTTTCAAAATTATATTGTGGTATAAACCGTGACATATACATTTTCAAAATGTTTGATTTCTGGTAAGTATTTTTTTTCAATTATTTCCCCTCTTTAAAGTTAAAATCAACCCTAACTGAAATCGCGTCGCAGAAAAAACGTATGGCAATCATACAAATGAAATCCAATACATATAACTAGCTGAGAATTTGAATTCGTTATTATTAAATTAATTTCGCCCCAAATGTTAAAATTTCCGATAGAGTGAGCAAGAACAGAGAAATGTTTCAACTATATACAAACTAATGAAATATGTAGTTTATCCTATCTTGCAGTAAATGTTTTCTGGCACGCGATTTTATTCATTTTTGTAACAGACAAAATTTTATACACAGAAATATGTTTTCTTAAGAACCGCTATGGCTAGCAGGGATAGAGATCGTGGACGGAAATACTTACCAGGTGTGTCGGTAATTCCTTTCCGGTTTTTTCGCTAAAGAAAACACGTTATTTACAATGGATAGTTAAAATATATTTATTCAAAGTATTGGCCATTTGATTCTATACATTTTGCCCATCTCTCAGGCAATTTATGGATGCCATTCCAAAAGAACTGTTTCTCCTTTGAGCTAAACCATTCATCGAGCCATTTTTTAACTTCTTCGAAATCGGTGAAGTACTGCTCTGCAAACGCGTGTCCCATCGATGCGAAAAGGTGGTAGTCGGATGGAGCCAGGTCTGGAGAGTATGGCGGGTGCGATAAAACTTCCCATCCAAGTGATTTCAACACTTCTTTGACTGGTTTTGCTATATGAGACGGCGCGTTGTCATGCTGCAAAATCACCTTATCATGTCTTTGAGCGTATTGTGGACGTTTTTCGATTAATGCACAGTTCAAATTGATCATTTATTGTTGATAGCGATCAGTATTAACTGTTTATCCAGGTTTCAACAGTTCATAATATACGACACCAACCTGGTCCCACCAGACACACAGCATGGTCTTGCGACCAAAGCGATTTGGCCTTGCAGTCGATGGGCCGCCTTCGCCACGTGATAACCATGATTTTTTCGCTTGGGATTTTCGAAATAAATCCATTTTTCATCACCCGTTACTATTCAATGCAGAAATGACTTCCTTTCATACCTTTGAAGCAGCATTTCACTGACGATTTTTCGATTTTCCAATTGCCTGTCATTCAATTCATGTGGCACTCATCTTCCCATCTTTTGGATCTTTCCCATCGCTTGTAATCGTTCACAAATTGCTACTCGGCTCACATTCAACTTTTCTGCCAATTGTTTTTGAGTTTGTGTTGGGTCTTCATCCAATAACTCCTGCAATTCCGCATCTTCAAACGTTTTCGGCCTACCAGGACGTTTTTTGTCTTGAACGTTGAAATCACCACATTTGAATTGTCAAAACCACGTTTCACATGTTCTTATGGTTGGAGCATGCTCACCGTAAGTCTCTACCAGCAAACGATGACTTTCAGCGGCTTTTTTCTTTTGATTAAACAAGAAAAGTAATACGTGCCGCAAATGCACGTTTTCAGGCACAAAACTCGACATTTTCAAAAAATTATTAATCTATAACGCTGTTATTTCGGCGGATCGTAACTTGTGTAGTTTTGAGGTTAATGTCAGTAGAATAAAATGACATATGTATCAAATCATAACATTGCATATTTATGGCTAGTGACATCTGTTACAAAAACCGGAAAGTAATTACTGACATACCTGGTAAGTGGGGCTGAAAAACTGAAACGGAAGAGGCAGCGAGACGATTATATTAAACAGTAAACAAACAACATTTTGAAGTATGTAATTGAAACTACTAGTCATTCAAGATAGCCAAACGAAGGTGAAGAACATACAGCAATGAATCAGATCCCTTTGGAAGAGGAAAACTAAGAGTTAAATACACCTGTGAAGGAAAATGAAGAAGACACCAACGAAACTGAATTGGACAAAAATGGAAACAATAGAAAAACGAGCGATTGTGAAACTCATCAAGAAAAAGATATTGAAAATATGGAAATTGAAGCACAAAAAGAAGAAAACAGAAATTTCGACATTGAAGACCCTAGCATGTGGCCAATTGACAGAACATAACAAACAGTAAATTTAATAGTTCAGCATGGTCCTGTACAAGTTACTCAATTTAATTTCCCTAAGAACGAAAATAACAGGAGTTTTTCTGCAACATATTTTACAAGAATACTGACGAATGGACAAAGGACAACACGAAGATGGCTAATTTATTCTAAATCTAAAGATAAGGTTTACTGTTTCGCTTGTAAATTGTTTTCCACTACTGATATTTCATTGGAGGCAAACGGATTTTGCGATTGGTCTCATTTAACACAGCGAATCAAAATGCACGAACGATCTGGGGTACATTTACGAGCTATAAATAAGTGGCTTCAAACTGAACAAAATTTTCGCACTGGCAATCCGAGGAAGTTCCGATACTTTGTACACACCGCACAATGATAATTTTTTGGGTTTAATACAATTAATTGCAAAATTTGATTCTGTTCTAAATGATCCTTTAAACAGAACAGCCATAAAAGAGCATCATTATTTATCGCATTCAATTCAAAATGAATTAATAAGTGCAATGGCAAATAAAGTACAAAAAGTAATTATCGATGCAATAAAGAGAGCACAATATTATTCCATTTTATTGGATTGTACACCAGATGTGAGCCATCAAGAGCAATTATCGGTTGTTCTTCGTTATGTCAACATAACAGACGAGGAGATTGAAATCAAGGAACATTTTATTAAATTTGAAATAGTTCGCGATACAACAGGAAAAGGACTATCTGAAACTATCATGCTCATTCTGGATCAGTTGGGAATAAAAATATCCGACTGTCGCGGACAAGGATATGATAACGGTATATATGAGGGGAATATATCAAGAAGTACAAGCAAATATATTACGTGTAAATCCTAAAGCGTTTTACGTACCATGCGATAGTCACAACTTGAATTTATTATTGGGAGATATAGCAAAATCATCAACCCAAGCACTACATTTTTTGGTGTTTTACAAAAGATTTACACGATATTTGCAGCATCGACATCGCGTTGGGATGTTCTAAAAAAACACGTTGAAAAAATTACACCTAAACCATTATCAGAAACTAGGTGGGAATGCTGTTTTGATAGTGTAAAGGCTATTCGATTTCAAATTCGCCAATTTCGAAACGCCTTGATCGAAATTGGCAATAACGCATCTGACAATGAATTGAAAATTGAAATTTTGTCTATAGTGCGCAAGATAAATGAATTTGAATTTATTGCCAGTCTTATCATTTGGTACGAAATATTATCAAAAATTAACATCGTCAGCAAAGTATTGCAAAATCAAAAGATGCAAATCGATTTGGCCACGAAGCATCTGAAAGGTCTTAACGTATTCTTTGCGGAATACAGAAATGAAGGATTTAGCAAAGCTATGATCGCAGCAAATGAAGTTGCAAAGGAAATGGACATAACACCAGATTTCAAATCATCATACAGGGGCAAAAAACGGAAATTATTCGATTATGAAGGACAGGATGAATCATCGGCGATCAGTGACAAAGAATACTTCCGTATATATTACTTTTTAAAAATAATAGATACTGCGTTAGTATCCTTTAAAAGTAGATTCGAATTATATACAAATCACCAAAATATTTTTGGTTTTCTATACATGAATGAGATTGGGAATTTAGATGATGAATATTTATTAAAGTGTTGTCAAGATCTTCGCTTACACTTGGAAGGAGACTTCGACGGAACTGAAATGTTTGAAGAAATTAAGATGTTTCAATAACGCAAACCAATTATTCGGCTTTAGATTCAATGAATTACATTGTAAAGAACAATCTCTCGGAAGCATATCCAAATTTATTAATCACATTACAAATTATGTTAACGACGCCAGTAATCGTGGCTTCAGCAGAACGTAGTTTCTCGCGGTTGAAACTAATAAAAAATTATCTGCGATCATCTATAAGCCAAGAGAGATTTTCATCTCTGGCTATTCTGTCAATAAAAAGTGAAGTAGCAAATTCAATCGATTTTGATGATGTTATCAAAGATTTGGCGTCGAAAAATGCGAGAAAAATTATTTAATATTATTAATGGATTGTATTATTATTTAATATTCATCTTATAAAAAATATATAATATGTAACAGCATTTGAAAATAATTCTTCGTTGTAAAATTTAAGTGTAGGATTTGAATGTGTATTCAGGCCCCGCAAAATTTTTGAACCCGGCCCCGCAAAAGGTCACGCCGGCCCTGGTCTTAAGAATGATTACTTCCGCAAAGTGGTTAATGATAGTAATTTTATTGCTGAATTTAAAAAAAATATTACGATGTCGCTGACAACGCGCTTTAATATGGCAGCTAAAGATGACTTTGTTAGTCCAGAACAATTAGCTTCTTTTCTCGATCCAAGATATAAAGATGTTTGATCAGAAATAGATACGGAAGCAAATAAAATTAAAACCTATGTACAACAGAAAATTATTAATGTCTCTTCTAACATTATGCAAACTGAAACACATGAAACCGAAACAGAAACGGATTTAGACTTTATTTTTGCAGTTCCAAAAAGATCTACAGATAACCTCTCTCAATATCAAATGTACTTAACTGAACCACAAATTTCTTATAATTTAGATCCATTAAAATGGTGGAAAGCACATGAAAACTTGTACCCTACGATTGCCGCATTAGCAAAAATTTATTTGGCAATACCAACATCCTCAGCCAGTTCGGAAAGGGTTTTCTCAACCGCAGGGAACATAGTTACTGCAAAACGAAATTGTTTATCTACCGAAAATGTAAATCTGTTAATATTTCTAAACAAGAATAAATCATTATTTTAATTCTTATTCTGCATAAAATCTTTCATTCTATATAAAGTTTAAATATAAAAATCAAATGTATACACACATACGCACGTACTACATACATAAATATACATACATACATATGTTTATTATTATTACGTTTCCAAAGCTGTCAACACAATTATCTTATAGATCATTAATTACGCGAAAGAAAAAGAAACATTTATTTCGCAACGACTTCGTTTTATAGATGTGATTATTCGTTCTCTGAGTCCGATTGCATCATTTCTTCTGACAATCTTTTATTACATAGATACTCGAGTAATACGGATAATATGGATATTCAAATAATATAGATGATGCGAGTAATACAGATAATACGAGTAATATGGATAATACGGGTAATACTCATTATTCGAAATTCACGGGAAATATCCGGGTACCCGGGTATTTCCCGTGAATTTCGAATAATGAGTATTACCCGTATTATCCATATTACTCGTATTATCTGTATGTATTATGTGTTATGCAGAGTCTGTGCTCTGGCCCTAAACGTTCCATTTCGGGCGCGCCGCCGCTATCACGCGTCGCCGCTGTGCTGCGCGCTGATTGGTGCGCCGCTCGATCGCCGCCGTATCAATCATATCGAATACGACTATAAGACGGCGGCGATCGAGCTCCATATCATCCAGACCGATCCGTACCGCCGTTCTACCTAGACGCTCTATGCCGATAGATAGGAGATTCGGACTGTTTCGCTCTGCTTTCCGAATTCTGACTACCCGACCGACGACTAAGCAAACGGGATTGTGCGTCCGCAATCTCGATCGAGTATCCTCGATACTTAACCGCCTCCTGTCTTCCTGGGCTCGTGCGTGCGCGAGCTCAGTCGAGCGTACTCGGCCGTCTCTAGCCTTTACCCGCCGTCCCGAGCCAGGGGTTCGTCCGTCGGCGAACTCCGCTAAGCGTATTCAGCCTCTGAGCGATTCGTCTAGCGATCAAGGACCCGGGACGGTGCGTCCGCCGTCTCTGCTGAGTGTCTGCAGCATTTGGTCGCTCTCCGCTACGAACGTAGGGAAAAGGGAAGGTGCATACGCCTTTTCTGTCGAGAGTCCTCGGCCCCGACGGATGAAATCCTTCCGCGTCTTTAACGACTCGCGTGCGAGCGTTCGACCGAGAGTCGAAATCTTCGCCTACCGCGCGGCCTATCCGTCCGTAAACCTGCGCGTATCGCGCACCATACCGCACCGTACCGTACCGACGCCCCTACCGAACGCGCAACCCGCGACAGTGCCTTCGGGGCCGAACTATTGTACATATCTAAATACCAGATAAATCTAACATATTTATATTGTTATCGGACGTCTCGCTATTTTCCTCCTCACCGAACCCGGACTCCGACAAGCCTTATCCGAGCAAAACGCGTAGCGACGACCGAACCACGGAGTTCGGCCGTTACAGGTTTTTCGTTAAATATTTTGCGAGTTACAAGATAAGTTCTTGTAGCACTTCTTCAGATCTTTTCAAAGCTTACTCACTTTGAGTAACTTATTTCGAAGTTATCGAGCTTTTTATGGTAAGATGTCTAGCTCACGAAGGCGAGATCGCCAATTGTCTAGCCAACTAAAGCGAGACTGTCCAGCCAACTAAGGCAAGACTGTCCAGTCAACTAAGGCGAGACTTTCCAGTCAACTAAGGCAAGACTGTCCAACCAACTAAGGCAAGACTGTCCAACCAACTAAGGCAAAACTGTCCAGCCAACTAAGGCGAGACTATCCAGTCAACTAAGGCGAGACTATCCAGTCAACTAAAGCGAGATTGCCAATTGTCCAGCCAACTAAGGCAAGACTATCCACTCAATTAAGGCAAGACTGGAAAGGTTTATAGCAATTGTTCAAAATGTCCACCATCAACAAAAAGTTTGACAAAAAGCTAGCTTATCGTAAAAAGCTGAAACGGCTTTTGAATGTAATCAATAGGAATAATAGTTTCATCAAGAATCCGATTTCGTAAATCATCCAGATTTTGTAGATTCGTTTTATAAACTCTGTCTTTTAAATAGCCTCAAAGAAAGTAATCAAGAGGTGACAAATCTGGCGATCGAGGAGGCCATTCTACAGGTCCTTTTCTGTCTATCTATCGCTGAGGAAATACTATCAGATAATTACGAACGTCCCTCCCGTAATATGGCGCAGTACCATCTTGCTGAAACCATATATTCTCGAAGTCGTCACCCGTGATTGCTTGTATCGCTGGACCTATTAGATTGTTGCAGATGAAATGGCCGTTTTTCAAAATTCAAATTTCCCGGCCGAGTAGTTCAGCTCTTTTCATGCAGCTGTCGTTGCATGCGTGATATTTGAAAAGTATATGCCCCACACGTAAATTCGCACGCATAACCTTACTTTTATCACAATGTTTATATCATTGAAAATCGCTGTCTCTTCGACATGGAAAGTAAGGAAATGCGGATAATATTCTTGTACGAATACAAACTTGGTCATAGTGCGGCCGAGGTAACGCGAAACATAAACACTGCTTTTGGGGAAGGTTCTGTAAGTGATCGAACCATTAGACGTTGGTTTGAAAAGTTTCGGTCTGGTGATACAAATCTCGACAATTTACCTCGCAGCCATGCACCACCAGTGATTGATGACAATGTTTTGAAAGATATGGTTGAAGCAGATTCGCATTTATCAGTTCGAGATATTGCACACAGCATCAACGTTCACTATTCCACTGTTTCCCGACACCTAAAGGCCATGGGGAAAGTGAAAAAGCTTGACAAATGGGTACCTGAACTGACTGACAAGTAACACTACCCAAGTGCCATCTTGGGATTGACTTGGCAATATGCGCGTTTTGTAGAGAATCGAAAAATATTTGATACGTATTTTTTCTTTTCGGCAGACATGATGTTTTAAGGGATAAAAATGGAGGTTGAAATATTGATTTTTGAATAATGTTATAAGGCCCATAGGCAGACCAGTTGATATATTAAGAAAGTGAATACGGGGATGAAGTCACGGTGTTGAAAGGTGATTTTTTAATGAAAAAAGAACAATATTTTTATTGTTTAAACAATTATTGTTTAAAGAAATTGTTGCAAAATGTAAAGTATGTAAAAATTAATAGCGTCATTCGATTCTAAGGAAAATTAGGGAAAAATTAGGTCGAGACTATGTCTTAAAATTTGTTGTCAAAATTGAATTTGTTATAAAAAATTAATAAACAATTACTTTAACCCTTACCCGGAGAAATTCATGAGCAGTTAATTTTATATCAGGTGTAGTAAAAAGAAATCCATTATTTTTCCAATAGATGGCTTTAGTTATCTGTATCTCGCATTGTATAAGTCCGATCCATTAGATGGCGTTAGAAAGATGAGATTTCGTACTAAAAAAACTTTTGTGACAGTTTTGTGATTAGTTGACTCAGTTTTGTTTGAGCGCGCGTCAAAGATGGACACTAGCAAAGAGAAAATACGCTATATTTTACAGTTTTTCTTCGATAAAGGCGAAAACGCAAGCCAGGCGGCTGAAAATGTGAATAGTGTTTATGGTCCTGATACTGTAACAGCCAATCACGCGCAATTTTGGTTTCGTCGATTCCGTTCCGGTAATTTCGATGTCAAAGATGCACCACGCACTGGAAAGCCAATTGTCGAAAATATCGATAAAATCATGGACATTGTCGAGTCCGACCGTCATGTAAGCACTGTTTCGATTGCCCAAGAGCTAAAGATTGCACAAAAACCGTTTGGAACCATTTGAATAAGACTGGATACATAAAGAAGCTCGATGTATGGGTGCCACACGAGTTAACGAAAAAAAACCTCATGGACCGAATTTCCATCTGCGAATCGCTGTTGAATCGCAACAAAATCGACCCATTTCTGAAGCGGTTGGTCACTGGTGATGAAAAGTGGATCACTTACGACAACGTCAAGCGAAAACGGTCGTGGTTGAATCGCGGTGAGCCGGCGGAAACGGTGGCCAAGCCAGGATTGACGGCCAGGAAAGTTTTGCTGTGTGTTTGGTGGGATTGGCAGGGAATTATCTACTATGAGCTGCTCCCCTACGGCAAAACTCTTAACTCGGAACTGTACTGTCAACAATTGGACCGTCTGAAGGAAGCAATCGCCCAGAAGCGGCCAGCTTTGGCCAATAGGAGAGGAATTGTGTTCTATCAGGACAACGCCAGGCCACACACATCGATAGTGACTCGCCAGAAGCTCCGGGAGCTTGGTTGGGAGGTTCTTATGCATCCACCTTATAGTCCGGACCTGGCACCAAGTGATTATCATCTGTTCCTGTCCATGGCGAACAATTTTGCTGGTGAAAAATTCGCTTCGAGAGGCTTGTGAAAATCGACTGTCTCAATTTTTTGCCAATAGGGACGAGGGCTTCTATGAGAGGGGCATAATGAAATTACCTTCAAAATGGCAACAAGTTATCGAACAAAACGGTGCATATTTGACCTAAATCGGATCATTCTAACTATGGTAATTAAAGCCCTCAATTTCATGCAAAAATAATGGATTTCTTTTTACTACACCTGGTATATTGGATTTTATATATTAGGAAAGTGAATATTCTGTGATGAGGGTCAAAAGATGATTATCAAATTTTTCTTTATTTTACATTTAGCAACAATTCCTTTAAACAATAATTAATTAAGCAATTTGGAAAATCAACTCTCCTGCATTGATAATAATCATCTTTTGACCCTCATCACAGAATATTCACTTTCCTAATATATAAAATTAACTGCTCATGAATTTCTCTGGGTAAGGGTTGAATTGTTTATTAATTTTTTATAACAAATTCAATTTTGATAACAAATTTTAAGACAAAGTCTCGACCTAATTTTTCCGTAATTTTCCGTAGAATCGAATGACGCTATTAATTTTTACATACTTTACATTTTGCAACAATTTCTTTAAACAATAATTGTTTAAACAATAAAAACATTGTTCTTTTTTCATTAAAACATCACCTTTAAACACCGTGACTTCATCCCTGTATTCACTTTCTTAATATATCAACTGGTCTGCCTATGGGCCTTATTACATTATTCAAAAATCAATATTTCAACCTCCAATTTTATCCCTTAAAACATCATGTCTGCCGAAAAGAAAAAATACGTATCAAATATTTTTCGATTCTCTACAAAACGCGCATATTGCCAAGTCAATCCCAAGATGGCACTTGAGTAGTGTTACTTGTGAGAGACAAGCTTCGCCGTATGGAAATCAGTTTATCTTTGCTTTCCCGACACAATAATGAAGGAATATTGAATCGAATAGTAACGTGTGATGAAAAGTGGGTTCTTTATGACAATCGTCGACGTTCTGCACAGTGGTTAGATGCTAATCAAGCTCCGAAACACATGCCGAAACCGAGCCTTCATCCACGTAAAGTTATGTGTATGGTGGTTATTTGTATGGTGGTGGTCTACCAAGAGTATTGTGCATTTTTCGTTTTTGAAAAAGGGTGAAACTATAAATGCTGACAAATATTGCCAAGAAATTGACATTGTGATGGAAAAACTGCGTATTGAACAGCCGGCGTTATTAAATAGACGCGATATGTTATTGCTCCATGATAATGCTAGACCGTATATTGCAAAAAAACTTTAAAAACATTAACAGAATACAAATGCGAAGTTCTCCCTCACTCTCCTTATTCTCCTGACCTTTCTCCAACTGATTACCATTTGTTTAAGCATCTGGATAACTTTTTAAGTGAAAAGGTATTCCAAACAGAAAGCGACGTGAGAAATGCGTTTAACGAATTTCTTGCATCTCGCTCTTCTAATTTCTACGTGACAGGCATTGATGCGCTTGTATCACATTGGGGGAAGTGTATTGAGGTGGAGGGAGACTATTTCGATTGACGAGATGTATATAAAGTCGAATAAAAATTTAAATTAAAAATTAAAAATGGCCATTTCATCTGCAACAACCTAATATTTCATTTCTTAGCATATTCTCATATTTTATCGCTGTTAGATTGCCTTCAATAATGGACCTATGAGAACATTATTCAAAATGCCTGCCCAAACATTCAATTTTTGTGGATACTGTGTGCTTCTTGAGTCCAGTTAGGATTTGTATGACCAGAATCTACAATTGTGTCGATTAACATAGCCATGTAACTGAAATATTACTTCATCTGGAAAGATTATATTTGAGAGATAGTTAGGATCTTCATCTATTCTTTCCATCATCAACTCACAAAATTCAATGTGCCTATCAAAATCATCATTACTTAGCTCTTGCACGAGGTGGATTTTATAAGGATAAAACTTATTAAATTTTAATATTTTAAGCACAGATTTTTTATCTAGATCATTTTGATATCCTACTTTGCGGGTAGAATCATGCAGATTTCCGATGAAGGATTAAAAAAACATCTAATGATTTTTTGAGACTTGTTGCTGATGCAGATTTACCTGATATTGCACGATTTTTCACACTACCAGTTTTCTCAAAACGCTTTATTGTTCTCTCAACAGTAGATTTTGAAATGGCAATATCTTGATCACGAAATGTTTCATTAAAAAACTGCTTTACATCATTGTACCTTAATCGATCACCCCATCCTCTCATCATTAGAAAAGATATGCGTTCTCGCTCTAAAAGACGTAGCATATTGACAAGCGGAAGAATTAGTCAAACCGAATTAATACTTGGATTGAATAAATTAATACTTGGATCAATTCAAAGTTTTTCTAAAGACAATGCTAAAGAATAATGACTGAATGGAATGCAAGTGACGACAGCTAATGCTGTTTCTTAACTGTTGCTAGAATTCGAAAATCGAAATATTTAATATTCCTTTCACATTGTATTTTAAGAGAAAGTCGAAATTGCGGAGGCGTGCAACCTCCACGCGATACACCTTGAGTAATGTTAATGCCGGCGGTTTTAGATCTTGTAACTCGCAAAATACTTAACGAAAAAAATTCAGTTATAGTGTTTTGGAAAGCCCTCGAGATAAGATACAAGAATATGTAATGAAAAATAGGGGATTCCATTTAAGAAATTTAAGATGACCTTCACGTGACCTTGATAACGCTATTCAAGGTCATACTGATATTGCTATGTAATGTGTTACTTGAAACTTTACAACTTTTGTTCGAAACATTTTTTCATAAAAATTATATTTTTCGATATATTTCGGGATCTCGATATTTCTTCTCATCCTGTATATACAGGGTGAACCATTTTAATTTATCCTTACTAATAACTTCGAAGATTATGGAAATATCGAAAAATATCCAAAAAAAAGTTATAGGATTCGTAGAGGTCAACTGATGGTGACCTTAACTTTGACTTTGAAGGGCATTTTCATGGTCATTTAAAGGTAAACTTTGTTTTTCTTAATAGAAATCCCTATTTTTGACCGCAGATTTGGAAAGAGCGGGAAATTTTCAAATATGTTATCATGTTAAGAGTCAACGTGACTCCTAGGAGTCATTTTATAGGTTTTTAGGCTTGTCGAGCACAAATTAAAAGCTAGAATAAAAAAAAAAAACAGCAACAAATTACGTCTGACTAGTCTACAAAATTGTAGTTACCAGAGTTTACTACATGGAGGTAACAGTGCGATTTAAAACTCTTTTGGGGTGCGGGATTAACGTGAATCCCCTTGCCTATCACGATTTGAGGTGTTCGATTAATGTGAGTCTCCTTGCCTTTCACAAGGAATTAAAGAATTGCTCGAAAACATATCCATTTTGCTGGATACATAAACCAATTCTTCGCTGAAAATGCCGAACTATTCTTAATATTACTGCCCTTGGGATATTTTGGCAGGCCGTTCGGATTCTATTTATCATATCTTCTCTACTGATTGGTGCCCGTTCGTACACAACATTTTCAGATAATCGCTTAAATAGAAATCGGGCGAAGTTAAATCTGGAGATCTTGCTGGCCATGCAACAATTCCGCCACGAAACCTCTCCGCTGACAGATAGTCAGCCATATTTGATATGGAATTTGAGGAAGATACTTCACCAAGAATAAGAATTTGTAGAAAATAAATTCTTTTTGGAAGAAAAATAACTGCTTGAATACTCTTTCGTAAGAACAAACAATTTCGAATAATTTTGCAACCATCCAACACCACGTATCAGGAAATTAACAACAAAATGATACAAGTTGGTATCTGATGAAACTGAATAAATTCCAATCTAGAAACAAAATCAAAGCAAAAGAGATGAATTCCTTTAAACAATAATTTATCGTTGTTATTCCAGCTCAGAGCACGCGTAAGGATTCATCGAATAATAAAGGCTAAGACCTGATAGTAACTATTATTCTCATGTTCAATTAGGTCAAAAACTTGAATAAAATACGAAGGTAGTTTGATAAGTCAATGACTTTTTTAATAAAAAAAAAAAAACATTTTTTTCGGCAAATAAGCGTTTTATTTCTCAACGTAGTCTGCTTTTAGCTCGATACATTTAGTCCACCGTTTTTCCAATTTTTTTTATTCCTTCCAAATAATAGGTTTTCTCAAGGTCCTCAAAATAGACGTTTGTTTCAGTGATGACCTCCTCATTCGACCCAAATCTCTTACCGCCCAGCCATTTCTTCAGGTTTGGAAACAGGAAATAGTCGCAGGGGGCTAAATCTGGTGAATATGCTGCATGGGGTAGCAGTTCGTAGCCCAATTTATGGATTTTTGCCATGGTGACTACACACGTGTGCACCCGTGCATTGTCCTGATGGAATAGCACTTTTTTCTTCGCCAAATGCGGTCGTTTTTGCTTCAAATCAATATCGAATCTGTCCAAAAGCTCTGAATAATATTCGCCGGTGATCGTTTTACCCTTTTCAAGGTAATCGATGTGAATGATACCGCGTGCATCCCAAAAAACTGTGGCCATGACCTTGTTGGCCGACAGACCCACCTTGGCCTTCTTTGGTGCACGTGAACCCGAAGAAACCCACTGTCTTGATTGTTCCTTGGTCTCTGGTGTGGTGTGATAGATCCATGTTTCGTCTACGGTAACGAAACGGCGCAAAAACTCGTTCGGATTGCGGCTGAACATCGCCAAACACTCCTTTGAAATGGTCACACGGTTGCATTTATGGTCGAGTGTGAGCAATCGCGGCACCCATCGCGCGGATAGCTTTTTCATGTCCAAATATTCATGTAAAATGTGATGTACCCGCTCAGTTGAGATGCCTACAGCCTCAGCCACTTCACGCACTTTCATTCTCCGATCGTCCAATATCATTCCATGGATTTTATCGACGATTTCTGGCGTGACGACCTCTTTTGGGCGACCTGAACGTTCGGCGTCACTTGTGCTGGTACGACCACAACGGAACTCAGTAAACCACTTCTTAACCATTGAAATTGATGGTGCAGAGTCCCCATAGTATTTATCAAACTTTGCCTTGGTTTCGGTGATGGTTTTTTTACGCAAAAAATAATGCTTAATCAGCACACGAAATTCACTTTTTTCCATTTTCGTTAAAATTCACGAGGTTGTCTGCTTTCAATGGCTGTCAAACACTAACTAAATGGCGCAGCTTGCCCAAACTTGTACAGTAGTCTATTAATAGATGGCAGTTGACGGGAGCAGTGCTGCATTTAAAGTTACTGCGCGGAAAATTCAAAAAGTCACTGACTTATCAAACTGCCCTCGTATGAAACTAGTCTCATGATCGATCACGAGCTATTTGATTGATAACCATGAAAGAAGGAGGGCGTACTAAGTGGCGACGGGACGCCATGCGTTCGGGACCTGCATCTTATTTTCGTTCCGAAGAGAGAAAAATATCGAGAGCGCGGTAGTCGCTAGTCCGGGAATCGAACCCGGGTCTTTCGCTTGCCGGATGACTGCTCTAAACCATTGAGCTACCTGACGCTCCACGCTCACGACACTCTCCTCTCTCTAGATAACGTTAAGAGATGTCGTTCGGAAGCGACAACTCTAGTACTATCCCGAGCGCACGACGACTACAGAGAGAGGCAATGATACTTGTATCTAGTGGTACAAGCTGGTGGTCTCTCAAAGTCAAAGGTTGCTATCCTTTAAGACCTACTGTCCATGTATGCCGGCCTTCACCGTTGCCCCTCCTTATCCAGTGCAAATCATACAAATAAGCCCCGAGGTCGACACCATTTTGGCTGCCCCCGTGCGTTTGGATCAAATGATCTCTGGAGGTCAACCTAATCCAATCTGAATACGAAATTACCCGCTATTTCTAAGCCCGGTTAAGTTCGATGAGTCCTAAAACTTCTATTTGGGTCATTGTTTGACCTTCAAATGATCCTTAGAGGTCACGTTGACCCTTAATATGATAACGTATTTGAACGTAAAATTTTCCGCTCTTTCTAAATCCGCGGTCAAAAATAGGGGTTTCTATTAAGGAAAACAAAGTTGACCTTCAAATGACCTCGAAAATGCTCTTCAAGGTCAAAATCAAGATCATTATCAGTTGACCTCCTACGAGCACTATAACTTTTCTCTTAGACATTTTTCTATATTTCCATAATCTTCGAAGTTATCAGTGTGGATAAATTAAAATGGCTCACCCTGTATATATCAGGTTTCTCAATTGGCGCTCCTGCTTTAATACTAGGTGCGCAACTAAGTTTCCGGATTTTTTGATCAACGAAAAATGAAAAATTTCAAGAGAAATATAAAAAATGGTTTATTCAAAGTATCGTCCCTCGCTAGCTACACATTTTTGCCATCTCGCTGGCAATAGATGAATACTGCGACGATAAACCGACGTGTCTTTGGGCCGAAACCATTCATCCAACCAATTTTGCACTTCTTCGAAATTGGCCAAGTATTGCCCAGCCAAGCCATGCGCCATCGACCGGAACAAGTGATAATCGGAAGGGGCCAGGTCTGGCGAATACGGCGGGTGCGGTAGCAGATCCCATTTCAGCGTTTTGATGGTATCCTGGACGATGGAAGTGCGATGGCACAGAGCGTTGTCGTGCTGCAATATCACTCGTTCGTGTCTCATGTCCCATTCTGGCTTTTCGAGCAATGCATGATTCAAATTGATCAGCTGTTGTCGGTAGCGATGCCCATTGACAGTTTCGCCCGGTTTCTGCAGCTCATAGTACACGATTCCTTCTGGCCCCACCAAACGCAGAGCATTGTCTTCTTTCCGAAGCGATTTGGCCGTGCAGTCAATGTTGATGCTTCGCCAGGTGAAAGCTACGATTTTTTGCATTTGGGATTCTCGAAATATATGCACTTCTCATCGCCAGTAACAATTCGATGCAGGAAACTCCTTCTTTCATGCCGCAAAAGCAAAATTTCGGAAGTGGCTCTTCGATTTTTCATCTGCCTCTCAGTCAACTCATGCGGTACCCATTTTCCTTCCTTTTGAATTTTTCCTATGGCATGTAAACGTTTAGAAATACCTTGGCGAGTCATGTTTAATGCCTCCGCAAGTTGATCTTGTGTTTGCGTATCATCTTCATCCAATAACGCTTGCAGATCGGTGTCCTCAATTGTTTTTGGTCTTCCGGAGCGCCCCTTGTCCTCAGTGTCGAAATCGCCACTTCTGAAGCGTTTAAACCAATCTTCACAGGTAGTTTTCAATAGTGCATGTTCGCCGTAGGCCTCCTCAAGCAAACGACGTGCTTCAGCTGCACTTTTTCTCAAGTTAAAGCAGAAAAGCAAAGCTTCCCGCAAATGCTGTTTATTTGGCACAAAACTCGACATCTTCGTTGTTAGAAAAAATATTTTTGCGTTGCGATATGTGTTGATATTACGACTGGCTATTGTTAACAGATGTCCAAGCTATAAAAAAAATACAACTTCAGATATGTATGTCGACTACATGTGTCGTTAGCGCCATCCATGTGTGAAACCCGGAAACTTAGTTGCGCACCTAGTATATCATTTCTTTTGTACAGTAGGAGTACAGTGCTTTTTGTAGAGTTTTGTTATAGTTGGTTTTATTTCTAAAAACTTATATTACGTATTAGGAATACAAATAAGTTTCCGCCGTTTTCTACCAAAAATTAGGAATCTATTGTGAAAGAACGGTACATTACGTTTTATTCAAAGTATTGTCCATCACTAGCCACTACTTTTTCCCATCTTTCTGGCAGCATTCGGCACCACGTCGGAAGAACTCTTCATCTTTTGAGGCTATCCACGAATCGACCCAATTTTTAGTATCTTCATATGATGTAAAGCGCTGCTTAGATAGGCCATGTGCCATCGACCGGAACAAGTGATAATCGGAAGGGGCAATTTCTGGTGAATGCGGCGGGTGGGGTAGGACTTCCCAATTAAGTGTTTCCAAATAGGTTTTGACCGGTTTTGCAACATGTGGCCGAGCGTTGTCATGTAGGAGAATAATTTTGTCGTATCTGGAGTAGTAATGGGCGCGTTTTTCCTTGAGTGCTCGGCTCAATCTCATTAATTGTGTTCGGTAGAGAGCTCCAGTAATGGTTTCGCTCGGTTTGAGCAACTCATAATACACGACACCAAGTTGATCCCATCAAATACACAGCATGCATTTTTTTCCATGAATATTCGGTTTAGCTGTCGATGTTGAAGCATGGCCAGATGGTCCCCATGATTTTCTCTTTTTTGGGGTATCGTAGTGGATCCATTTTCCATCACCAGTGACTATACGATGCAAAAAAACCCTTTCTTTTATGCCTGGCAAGCAGCATTTCACACGTGCAAAATCGGCGTTCAACGTCTCTCGGCTTCAGTTCATATGGAACCCAATTTCTTTGTTTTTGAATCATTCCTAACGATTTTAAACGATGTGAAATTGCTTGTTGAGTCACTTCTAATGTAAGTGCAAGTTCTTCTTGCGTTTGGCACGAATCTTCCTCCAATAATGCTTTCAATTCCGTGTCTTCGTACACTTTCGGCCTTCCACTACGTTCTTTGTCTCCCACGTGAAACTCACCGTTTTTAAACTTTTGAAACCACTCACGACAACTTCTCTCACTTAAAGCAGTCTCACCATATGCTTCTACAAGCAATCGATGTACCTCAGCTGCAGATTTCTTCAAATTAAAGAAGTAAATCAAAAGTTCCCGCAAATGACGTTTATTCGATACAAAACTTGACATTTTCGCACGAAAAAAATTATGTGATGCTGATACGGAGTCACTAATACTTCAAGGTTATGTTGTTACCAGATGTCCAAACTTACGATATTACGTTTTACATCTGACAATTTCAACATAACCTTCTGGTGGGGCCATCTTTCGTCAAACGGCAGAAACTTATTTGTACTCCTAATACATATATATCTTGAGAGGAAAATAATTTGAATTTAGTATACATGTATCTTGAAAAAAATAAGTTTTACTTGTAAAAACTTATAAGGGTGCTTTAAAAATACCGGAATTCCCGGATAACTTTGCAGGATCAAGTTTTCGTGAAAAACTTTAAATACAAAAATTGTAGAAAATCGAGTAACGGACTTGATGGTGACCTTGAATTTGACCTTGGTCATGACCTTTAAGGTCATTTGGAGGTCAACTTACGTCTTTTAAATGGGAACCCCTATTTTTTATTATACTGTTTTTTTCTATCAATTAATTATTTGAACAACTTTTGTCTAAAACTTTTTTTATTTGCCTAATATATTTTTAGATATTTGAAGAAAACTTGATAACTTTTTTCAATATTTAACTTACGATATCTCGCTAACTATTCTCGGAAGAGAAAATGGTACTAGACTTTTTTGCTTTATTTAGTCTCAAGAATATATTGTTACAATAGCGCCCTGACTTTTGTTTACTTACTGACTTTTGGAAATTTCAAAATTATCAAAATTAACAAAAATCAGGGCACGATTGTAACAATTCTTAAGATTAAATAAAGCGAGAAAGTCTAGTACCACTTTTTCTTCCAACAAATAATTAGCGAGATATCGTAAGTTAAATATTGAAAAAGTTATCAAGTTTCCCTCAAATATCTAAAAAAATATTAGATAAATAAAAAAATGTTTTAGACAAAAGTTGTTCAAATTAACTAGTAGAAAAAAACAGTGTAATAAAAAATAAGGGTTCCCGTTTAAAAAACGCAAGTTGACCTCCAAATAATTTTGAAGGTCATGGTCAAGGTACGAAGCCGTCTTGGCTGAACAGATAGAGGCTCCCGCGCCGCGAACACTTTCACTTGGGCGTGGGGCTCACTTGGGCGTGGGGCTCGAGAACGAGCCCTGGGGCCGAGGTGTCGGGGAGGGAATGTTGGCGCAGTTCCCCCGACTCCCCCCATCTCGGTCCGACTAGTAGACATCCCGCAGGGATTTTAGTGAGTAAGAGTCTCACATAACCCTCCGCCCCTCCCAGGGGGTGGAAGGTACCCATGATGGGTTTCCCCTGCGTTATAAAAAAAAAAAAGGTCATGGTCAAGGTCAAATTCAAGGTAACCATCAAGTCTATTATTCGATTTTCTACAACTTTTGTATTTAAAGTTTTTCATGAAAACTTGATTCTGCAAAGTTGTCCGAGAGTTCCGGTATTTTTAAGACACCCTATATGTTACATACATATACAGGGTGTTCCGTACGTCGAAGTAAATCACTCAGGAGATGAATAAGGAATAAAAAACAAGAAAGTTGATACGAACATAGGTCCGAAAATGCGTTGTTTTTGTTATTGTCATTTTCATATTAAAATTTGAAATTGTTTTGCTTTCGAATTTGCTTGTCAAAATTAAAATATGAAATGCTTTTTATAAGTTTCAAAACATAATTAAAGTCAAATAAAAGTTACGGGCTGTTTTAGTACTATCCAAGATGCACCACGTGAAGGTACAGCCCGTTTAGCATTCCTTGCCAGAAATCAGGATCCCACAGTTCGCCACTCCTGTGGTATTTGATGACTCCAAACTTTCTCTGCCGTGTGTGTGAGAATATAGGGTCTAAGCCTTCTTCCGAAGGAGTCCCGAACTTTTTGTAGCACTTCCGGATTTTCCCTAATTCTTTCAAATAGAGCTGATAATACCCGGGTACCCTCTCACTATTCGAAATTCACGGGAAATACCCGGGTACTCGGGTATTACTCATATTATCCATATTATCATATTACTTGTATTATCCATAATTACTCGCATCATCTATATTATTTGAATATCCATATTATCCGTATTACTCGAGTGTCTATGTAATAAAAGATTGTCAGAAGAAATGATGCAATCGGACTCAGAGAATGGATAACCACATCCATAAAACGAAGTCGTTGCGAAGAGTGAGGCCACACACTTTACATTTTGCCTGCATTCTATCTTTTGATGGAACAGCATATTTCCATACCCAACTTTTTGGACGCGACATAATTAATAGCAAACGCAGTTATTAAATGCAGGTTATATCTGATTACGATATTAAATTAACGTATGTCATCGAGATCGTCAGAAGTTTGACATGAAGTAGGCAGATAATTTAAACAAATACGAATAATAAAAGTACGGGTAATATGAGCGGGTACCCGGGTATTTTCAACATATTTCAGATAGTGAGCGGATACTCGGGTACCTGAGTAATTCATTACCCGGTCCAAATCATCAGCTCTACTTTCAGACCCATTAGTTATTTTTTGCCTCAGTTCATGGACGTTATTAACTAGCCGTTTATAAACAAAGAACATTCTAACATACACACAGCAGCCCGCAACTTTTATTTGACTTTAGTTATGTTTTGAAACTCATAAAAACCATCTCATGTTTCAATTTTGATAAAAAAAATTCGAAAGCAAAGCAATTTCAAATTTTAACATAAAAATGGCGATAACTCGAGGACAACGCATTTTCGGGCCTATGTTTGCATCAACTTTCTTTCTTGTTTTTGGTTCCCCATTCATCTTTCGAGCGATTTACTTCGACTTATGGAACACCTTGTATATCTTAAAGAAAAAAAAAATAATAATTTGAGTTTGATATACGAGGTGTGGCAATAAAGAAACCGAATTCATGCTCTAACCTTTTATTGAAAAAATATCAGACAATCGAAATGTTATCCTCTTCAATGTAGTCCCCGTTGCGGGCTGCTGTGTGTATGTTAGAATGTTCTTTGTTTATAAACGGCTAGTTAATAACGTCCATGAACTGAGGCAAAAAACCCCGATCTCTACACCGCTCCATGTAAATTTTTCACTGTTGGAAGCAGTGCTACAGGTCATCTTGTATTATACTGTTCAAGAGTTGCGTCGCTTTTGCTTTCACTGCATCCACGAACTCGAACCTGGTTTCTTTGAGCGCAGACTTGACTTTCGGGAAGAGAAAAAAGTCGCACGGTGCTAGGTCCAGTGGATGTTCCATCACTGGAATGTTGTTTTTCGCCAAATACCTCTTCACAAATAGCGCATTATGTGCTAACGCGTTGATGAAGAATCCATGAGGCATTCGTTCACAAGTCTGATCTCTTTCGTCGCACACGTTCACAGAGGATTTCCAAAACATTTTTATAATCGTGGTTGACAGTCTGACCTTCAGGCATCCAATCAATGTAGATAACCCCCCGGATATCGAAAAAAAACAATTATCATTGCTTTGAATTTCGACTTGCTCATGGGCGCTTTCTTCTTCCTAGGGGATTGGGATAAACTTCTGTCAACAAATTGTAAGTTTCTGTAGCAGATTTTCCAAGTTTCGTGAGGAATTTGATGTTAACACGTTGTTCTACTTTTGTACTCAACATTATTCCGACGGAGCTCAGATCCGCTTTTAACACTGATCACGACCAGACTAATCGCCGCGCGTTAATGAACCTCTGTGTGACGGTAGAGTGGAGTCCACAGGTCAATGCCCTACCCTCCTCTTCGTCATCAAAGTGGTCGGAAATGAGTAATAAAATCAATCCGGTTTCTTTAATGCCATACCTCGTACATAAATTTTGAAAAAAAAAATTTGAGTTGAGATTTCTAAAAATAATACAATACGTGTTGCGCGACTTGCGCGTGTATTGAACGTCTTTTTTTACCTTTTTATCATAGGTAAATAAATATATAGGGGAAAATTGCCGATATTATACTGGCTCCTAGATTATACCACTTTTAAAGTTCATAGAATCCGAAGGTCCAGCACCATCTGCATATTATGCGAGGTCCATCTATCACCATAAAATTAATAGGGAAAAGTGTGTGTTTATGTACGAAAGCATCTTGTTAAAAAAAACAAATAAAGGTTTTTTCAGTTTTAGAAATAAGTTTTACCTATTTTTGCATAAGGCATTTTGAAAGTTCCAAAAGATGTATTAATTTAGTTGTTTGTCATTTTTATATTACATTAAAATTGATATATTTGCATGGCATGGTTTGGACATAATCTTATTTTATGTATTTTTACTGTCATAACTGAAAAATACGGCTAAAAATCTCTTCAATCGTCTCCTTATTGATTGTCTATATTGTACCGGAATAATTTAGGAATTCCCAAAGGGAAAACTCTTTATTATTATTTTTCATTAATTTATGGCTGTTCTTAAAATTTATAGAAAACAGTTTATTTTTTATTCATATTACCTATATTTATTTTTTTTTCATTGAAAAACATTTTTATTTAATAGTTGTTTATTTCTTAATAAAATTTTAATAAAAAACAAATTGTTTACTTCTGTAATTTTAATATCGAAAACTAGATAAATTCTGCAGGGACTTCCGTTTCCGGTGA
Organism: Harpegnathos saltator; assembly: GCF_003227715.2. Classification (NCBI taxonomy): domain Eukaryota; kingdom Metazoa; phylum Arthropoda; class Insecta; order Hymenoptera; family Formicidae; genus Harpegnathos; species Harpegnathos saltator. Next base: position 674,454 of record NW_020230379.1, read on the forward strand.
CGAAGGATTGTGTGCTGGGTGTGACAGGGCAGAGAGTGAGTGAGGATTTCGAAGGGAAACAGTGAGGATGGAGGAGTGGAGAGGGGCGAGGGGTGTAGTGTAGGAGTAGCAGGGACAGGGGAGAATAAGGATAGGGGAGGGGAAGGTGGAGGAAAAGTGATAGAGAGCTAAGGAAATGAGTGGATAGATAAGGTTAGGAAACAGAGAGAGTGTGGAAGACAGAGAGAGGTAAGCGAGTGAAGGAGGTGGCGTGGACTGGTGACGGAAAGGGGAACTAAGAGAAGGAAGCGGAGAACTTGAAAAAAAGGAAGGTAGAGGCTGAGGAGGAGAGGAGGGGGGAGAGGATGAAGGAGGAAAGAAGAGGAACGGGGGAGGAAGGGGATGAACAGAGGGGGGGAAGGTAGGATGGAAAAAAGGAGGGGAAGACCGACAAATGCGGAAAGGTTGAGAAGGGACAGTGCAAGTAGCATGGGAAGTATAGGAAGCGGTTGATGATATAGGAAGCGGATAGAGTTGATGTGGGAGGGGAAAAGGAAGACAAGAGAGGGAGAGGGGGGAGAGGAGGAAAGAGTAGTGAAAAAGAATACAAAGGATATGGGAAATTGGCAGGAGGAGGAGGGAGGGATAGAGAAAGAGAAAGGGGAAGAAAAGGGGGAAGGATGGATAAAAGAAGGGGAGGTGAAAGTAATGGTGTGGAAGAATGGAAGAAGTAAGAGGTTTCAAGGAGGAAGTGAAGAAGGAGGGACAGAGGAGAGAAAGAGAATTAAGAGAGGAACTGAGAAAAGAGAGAGAAGTTAAGAGGAAAGAGTGGGAAGAATGGAGGAGGGAGAGGGGGGAGGGGGAGGAAAAGATAAGGAAAATAGAGGAAAGGGTGAGGAGATTGAAAGAACGAGAGAGAGAAAGGGAAAAGGAGGAATAGGGGAGAAGGAGAGAGAAAATATAAGGGAGTTGGAGATAAGGATAGATAAAAGGGAAAAGGAAGAGAGGAGAAGGAATATATTGGTAAGGGGGGTGGAGATAGAGGAGAAAGGAGTGGAGGAGGGAGTGAAGGAGGAGATATGGCGGAAGTTGGAGTTAGAGGTGGAAATGAGAGAAGTGAAGAGGATAGGGAAGGAGGAGAAAAAAGGGGGAGGGATGGTACTAGTAAAATTAGGAAGTGTAGAAGAGAAGAGGAAAGTGATGGAGGCAAAGAAGAAACTGAAAGGAAGAAGGGAAAGGATAGAAGATGATTTAACAGCAGAAAAGAGGAAGACAAAATGGAGGATAGAAAGAGAGGCAGAAGTAGAGAGAAGGAAGGGCAAGAAAGTACAGGTAGGGTATATGAGGATGTGGGTGAATGGGAGAATGCAGAGATGGGATGAAGTAAGGGAGAAGTGGTGGGAAAGGGTGGGAAACTAGGAGGGGGTGAGACGAAGGGAGAGGAAGGACAGAGGGAGGAGAGGGGGAAGAGTGGGAAAAGTATATAAGGCTTTCTGGAACGTGGCGGGGTTGGGAAATAAGGATGGGGATTTTTGGGAGGAATTAGGAGGATGGGATGTGATGATACTATGATACTATGTAAGACATGGATAGATAGGACGGGATGGGAAAGGATGAAAAGGAGGTTGCTGAAGGGGTACAGGTGGGAATGCCAGGAAGCGAGGAGAAGAAACAGGAAGGGAAGAGCGATGGGGGGAATGGTGGTAGGAGTGAAGGAGGAGATAGAGATGAGGAGAGAGGAAGAGGAGGAGGTGGAAGGAATAATAGTTAGAAAGGTGAGGCTGGAGAGGGAATGGTGGAGAGTAGTGGGGGTATATATAAATGAATATATAGAAGAAAAGATGGAGAGGATGAAGAGATGGATGGAGAAGGGAAAGGGGGAAGGAAAGACGGTAATAGGGAGAGATTGGAACGTGAGAACAGGGAGGGAGGGAGGGAAAGTAGTGGGGGGGGACGAAGAGAAGGGAGGAGGAAGGGAGTAGGAACTCAAAGGATAGAAAAGTATGTAAGAAGGGGAGAAGATTATGCGAATTTTTAGGAGAGAGAGGATGGTGGATTCTAAATAGAAATGTAAGGGAGGGATGAGGAAAGGGAATGGACAAATGTAGGAGAAAGGGGGATGTCAGTGATAGATTATGTGATTGGGAACATAGAGACGGTGGAAGGGGTAGAAAGGATGGAAATGGGAGAGAGAGTGGAATCGGACCATCAGCCGGTAGTAGTATGGATAAGGGGGGGAGGGGGCTGGAAGAGGGAAGAGGGGGAGAGAGAGGGAGGAGAGGAGGACAAAGTAGATGGATGAGGGAGGAGGTAGAAGGGTTTGGAGAACAATTCAGGAGAAAAAGGGGAAGGGAAGAGAGAGAGAGAGAGAGAGAGAGAGAGAGAGAGAGAGTGCAGGAGGAATGGAGGAATTTAGAGGGAGAGGTAAAGGAGACGATGAGAGGACTGGGTAGAGGGAAAGAGAAGAAGGGGGGAGATTGTGGAATGAAGAATGTAGAGAGGCGAAAAGGAGACTGAGGGAGGAGTTAAGGGAACGGAGACGAAAGAGGGAGAGGGAGAGAGATATAAGGAAGAGAGACTAAGGTACAAGAGGATATGTGAGGAGAAGAAGAGGGAACAAAGAGAGAGAGATGGGAGAAGGAGGTAGGGGAGATTAGGACAGAACAGCAGGTATGGAAGGTGATAAATAGGGAAAGAAAGAGGAGGAGGGGAGTGAATGAGGAGATAAAAATGGAAGAATGGAAGGAGTATTTCAGGAGAATACTGGGAGGAGCGGAGGAAAGGATAAGGAGGGAAATAGAGTAAGGGAGCAGGATGGGGAAGAAAGACTGGAGCAAGAGGAGATAGAGAGGGTGATAAAGAGATTAAAAGATGGGAAAGCGGTAGGAGGAGACGGAATTTCAAGTGAGGTGTAGAAGTACGGGAGACAGGAGGTACAAAGATGGTTGGGGGAGATATGTGAAAGGGTATGGAAAGGGGAGGGGTGGCCGGAGGAATGGAGTGAGGGAATGGTAGTGCCGATAGTGAAGAAAGGGGAGAGAAAAAGGGTGGAGGAATACAGAGGGGTGACAATGACGCAAACAGCGTACAAAGTGTACACGGCGGTGCTAACGGAGAGAATGAGAAAGTGGAAAGGAAAAGGATTTTGTCAGAGAGTCAGGCGGGATTCAGAAAGGGAAAAGGGACCAAGGATAATGTGTATGCATTAAACTATCTAATAAACAGGCAGGTGGAAAGGAGAGAGAAAAGAATGACAATACTGTTTGTGGATCTTAGGGCGGCATTTGATGCAGTAGATAGGGGGATATTAGGAAGAGCAATGAGGGAAAGGGGAGTGAGAGAAGGGCTGATAAGGAGATGTGAGGAGGTGTTAGGGAAGACAAGGAATAGAGTGAGAGTAGGGGGAGAGAGGGAGAGAGATTTTGGACAGAGAGAGGAGTGAGGCAAGGATGCCCGTTAAGTCCGATATTATTTACATTAATTGCGGATATAGATGAGCAACTGAAGAAGGGAGGCTGGGGAGGGGTAAGGCTGAGGGAAGAGAGGGTATACACATTGGCATATGCGGATGATGTGGCGGTATTGGCAGAGGATAAGGAGGGGATGAAGAGAATGATGGGGAAACTGGAGGGATACTTAGAAAAGAAGGGACTGGAAATAAATATAGAAAAAACGAAAATAATGAGGTGCAGGAAAAATGGTAGAAAATGGAAGAAAGTGGATTGGAGATGGAAGGGGAAGAGGATAGAGGAAGTAAAAGAATATAAATATTTAGGATACATGATGAGAAGGGACGGGGGGCAAGAGGAGCAGATCAAAGATAGGGTAAAGAAAGGAGCGAAGATGATGAGACAAGTATGGGGGATAGGAAAGAGGAGGTTTGGAAAGGACTGGGGTAGGAGGGTATGGCTGTTCGACAAATTGGTGTGGTCAGTGATAAGCTACGGGGTAGAGATATAGGGATGGAAAGAGAGGAGAGGGATAGAGGAGCTACAGGAACATGATATTTAAGATGGATATTGGGGATAGAGAGGTGGACCACAGGGTATATAATAAGAGAGGAGATGCAGAAGGAATTAATGAGAAGCAGAGCAGGAATGAGAGCATGGGGATATGAGAAGAGACTGGAGGAAGGGAAAGGAGGAGAGATAGCAAGAAAGTGCTGGATGGAGATGAGGAATAGGGCAAGGAGAGGAAAAGAAGTAGAGAAATGGGAAGAGGAGGGGAGAAAGTTCTTTGAGGATAGGGGGTGGAAAATGGATGAGATAGAGGAAAAGAGGGAAAAGGGAGAAGAGATAAGGGGAGAGGAAATAAAGAGTAGAGAAAGGAGAAAGCAGGAGGAGAGATGGGAAAGGATAAGAGAATCAAGACACAATGAGTAATACGGAAGGGTGAAAGGGAGGGGAATACCAGGATATCTGAAAATGGGGTGGGGAGAGAAAAGATGGAGGAGGATAGCGAGATTTAGGTTAGGATGTGAGCTAAGAGGAGGAAGGTATTGGAAGGAGAAGGAAAAGAGGAGATGCAGGATGTGTGGGAGAAGGGAAGAAACATGGAAGCATATATGGGAGGAGTGCGCAGGATGGGGGCAAGAAAGGGGATGGCAGAAGATGGAGAGGGAGGTACTAGGAGAGGAGGGAAAAAGGGAGAGGTGGATGAAGGAAGTGGAAAAATGGTGGGGAGGAGAGGAGGAGGAGGGGGAAAGAAGGGGGAGGGAGGTGGAGAGGGAGGGAGATAGAAGGAGCACCGGAAACGGGGGTCATAGAATGAGAGGAAAAGAGTGGAGAGTGAGAGAGGAGGAGAGAATGGAGAAGAGTGATGTGTGTGTGTGTGGAGTTCTCTCTCTCTCTCTCTCTCTCTCTCTCTCTCTCTCTCTCTCTCTCTCGAGCGAGCGAGCGAGCGATTAGAATATAAGAGATAAGAAAGATAGAGGAAATGTAAAGGTTAGGTTAAGAATTGTAACCCCAAGAGGAGGCAATAAAGAATATACTACTACTATACTACTACTATAGATAAATTCTGCAATTTTTAGTCACGTGGTCAAAGAGTGGTTTTATCAATATAAAGTTAACTTTTATATAAAATAGATTTTATACAAAACTGGATATAACTTTAATAAATAATTTTAATATTTACTTTAATAATTAAGAAATATTTTTTTTAGTTTTTCATATAAGTGATTTGTGATTTTAATTGTTTTTATTTATGATTTTCATAAAGTTTCTAAAAATAAAAATACTTTATTTTTGTAATTTTACTATTAATTTTCTCTTATTAAAAAATATATTTTTTTAATTTTTTATATAAATTGTAATTTCAATTAAACACGTATTTATTTCAATTGTTTGTTCTTTTTTTATCTCCTCCCTTTTGAATTAATTACATCTATACGATAAAGTAAATATAATTTGGGAAACCCCATAATACAATTAACCAACTACCTAGCAATTGCCAAAATTATACTACTGGCAGATGTTTTAAAAAAGACATATCTACAGAAGATGTTACAGTTGAAAATAATTCTGCTTTATATTTGATTCACTTTCATATAAACGGTTGTCGGCGCGCGGATAAGGGAAAGTGCCGCTCGTGCTTACATCACCACTTCTTCGTTTCGCCATATTGTACATAAATACTGCTACTTGTATAAATGAACGAGTTACATTCAGGAAAACGATACGTTATCTTAAAATACAAGTTATAAAGGATATTGAAGTTTACAGTTTAATTCTTAAGCGTTTGTTATGAACATAATATATACATAATTCATTATTATTGTGTGTACTTCTATAAAATTTAATATTTTATGTTTCTTTATTCGCAGTAGTTTCGACTGTATCGTCGAAACTATTGCGAATAGTAACTATATTCATATAAACTTTGTTTTACAAAGATCTATAATATTGTTTTCTAAAATATTTCCTCACTTCCCAACTTACCCTGTATGAGCCACAAGGCCAAATAATTGCTACAGACTATTTTCTTCAAAAATCAATAACAGTATAGAATAAAACAATATTTTAAAATTCAAATAAATTAATTTTGATGAAAGTTATTAGATGAAAGATTAATTTGATGATTTTAAATTTTCCAAAAGTCGATAAGTTAACAAAAGTTAGGGCACTATTGTAACAATATATTCTTGATACCAAATAAGATAAAAAAATCTAGTACTATTTTTTCTTCCAACGAATAACGAAATATCGTAAGTTAAATGTTGAAAAAGTTACCAAGTTTTTCTTAAATATTTTAAAAAATATTAGGCAAATAAAAAATATTTCAAACAAGAGTTGTTCAAATTAATTGATAGAAAATGATGATATAATAAAAAATTAGGGTTCCACTTAAAAAAAGTAATGACCAGTGAATATCTCGAAAGTGGCGCCATCGATAAACAAACTGATTAATTTTGTTATATATCCTCCTTGAAACCATACAACTTTTATCTGAAACATTTTTCCCTAAAATGTCGCATTTACAAAAAATCAGGTGGCTTGTGACAACCTATAAACAACTAACTTCGTACCTATTCCTCGCTTCACAGATTTATTTAGCATGTTTACAAAGCATCACCGTGTGTTTTTTAATATTTTACTTACTCCTCAGTTTTTTGTCGTTTCGGACTTTTATTCGATTGTGATGATCTTTGCTTGTGATCAATTTCTAATTTTGAAGTTTTCCGTTTTCTTTCAAAATCCATAATCATCATCTGCTTTCGTTTCTCATGTTCCTTTTCAAGTTCTTGATTCATTTGCCATTCTCTTCGACGTTGTAATTTTCTTTCCCTGTCTGTTATTGCTGACGCTCTCAACAGTTTGTCGGAATACATTATTATTGCTGTTAAAAACAGTAAAAAGATATAACTTTATACAATAAAAAATTTAGTACAATAAATGATAAAAAGTTATATATTTGAATTTGAAGAAAATATTCTTAATATCATAATGCTTACTATATGTACGTCATACCTACGTACCTACATTATAAATCTCTATTTTTTAAATACATTTTTAGGTATTCCTTGTAACTATTCTAATTTTGATGAAAAGCTAATTAAATATTATATTAATATAAGGGTGATTCAAAACAACCGCTTATTCTTAAAATGTATACCTGACTTTATTCTAAGACGATTTTTCTTTTACTAAAAATTTTATCTAAAGTTTAGTTTTTGAATTATAATATATAACAATAACATAAAAAATAAAACAAAAACAATAAAAAATAGTTAACAAATTACGAAACAAGTACGAAAACTATGCAGGAGCAACGCAACTCACTGTCCGACACAAATAATTACATAGAGTGTTTGCTGCAATCAGTTGCCAGGCAAAACAGAAAATCATGGTGACATCAAAATAATCAAATCATAATGAAAAATAAATTTTCTTCATCATTTTAATGTCATTTTGATGTCATCATGATTTTTTGTTCTGTCTAGGCTGTTTGCTACGCGATGGATATGTAAAAATTAGGATTGGGAAGTAACTCGTTACTTGTAACGAAGTTACTGTTACAATTATTTTTTTTGGTGACTATAACTTAACTTCGTTCCGTTTTTTCCATCCGTAACTGTAACTTAAGAAGATGGCAAGACATGTAAAATCGATAATTGAATAAGTCATATTTCATTCAAATAGGGAGTTGAGTACATAAAAACCCTAAAAGGGTTTGCGTGCATGGGCCTCCGTTTGCGAGAAATTTGCAATTAAAAAAATAGCTACATGTTAAGTGTAGTAACTTGGAATCAATAAACGTGAAGCATGGATAGTTGCCGACGCTAAGGCGCGCGTTAGTAATTTGTCGTCTATGTCCGAGAAGTGTTTGAGTCCTCGCAGTGCCAAATTTTTTTTATAATATTATGTATTACTATTGGGGGCTTGAATAAGTTCTCGCTGTTTCCCGACAAATGGTGTTATTTTAGCCTTTTTGCATCGGGCAATACTACAGCCAACTTCATCGTGAAGCTCCACCATTAGACTCGAAGTGACAGTATATGTTATTCTGCCGAAGCATAAACAACATATTTTTTCATAGCGTTAAACATGTCGAATTTCGTGCCAAAAAAAAGAGTATTTGCGGGGAATTTTACTGCATTACTTTAAAAAAAAAACAAACCGGCAGCTGAAGCACATAGAATACTTGTGGAGACTTACGGCAACTATGCTCTGTCGGAAACAATGTAGAGATTGGTTTAGACGCTCTAAAAATAATGATTTTGATGTTGAAGATAAAAAACGCTCCGGCGCACCGAAAAAGTTTGAAGACGAAGAATTGGAAGCATTACTCGATGAAGACCCATGTCAGACGCAAAATAAACTTGCAGAATCATTAGGAGTTAATCACACAACAGTTGTCAAACGTTTAAAAGCATTAGAAATGATTTAAAAGCAAGGAAATTGGGTGCCGTGCGAAGGTACGAATTGAAGCCGAGAGACGTCGAACGGCGTTTTTTCAGGTGTGAACAGCTGCTCCAACGGCAGATTTCCAAAGGAAAGGTTTTTTGCATCGTATCGTGACATGTGTTATAACACATGTGTTATATAATAGTTATATTGTTGAGTAGGAAATTATAACTAACATGCACGTTACATGTAATATTGTGTTTGCTGAGCTAGCACTATTATTGTAAAAAAGTAACTGAAAAGTAATGACTTGTTACTTTCCAATTAACTATAACTGTAACATGTTATTTATTAAAGTCAGTAACTTGTAATTGTAACTAGCTACTTTTTCAGTGAAAAAACTGTAACTGTAATTAAATATTAGGTGCGCAACTAAGTTCCCGCTGTTTTTCAAGAGATGGCTCCCGTAGTAAGTGCTGGTCGATTGTGATATAACCAAAACGTCATGAACCAAGCTTAGACATATGGTAAACAAACCGCTTTGACACATTAGTGATTTTGTTTTTGCGTCATATACTTTTGGTTGTGTGAAAATGTTTTATTTTGTGCCAAATAATCGTCATTTGCGGGAAGTGTTGCTTTTCTTCTTTCATTCGAAGAAAACGGCGGCTGAAGCGCATCGAGAACTCCAAAAAGTTTACGGAGATGCTGCTCTAAGTGAAACAACGTGCCGTGATTGGTTCCGTCGCTTCAAAGACGGTGATTTCGATGTTGACGACCGTTCGCGTGAAGGAAGGCCAAAAACCTTCGAAGACGCTGAATTGGAGGCATTGCTCGATGAAGATCCGTGCCAAACGCAAAAAGAGCTTGCTTCAGCATTAGGAGTTACCCGCCAAGCCATTTCCAAGCGATTGCATGCGTTGGGAATGATTCAAAAACAAGGAACTTGGGTTCCTTATGATTTGAAGCCAAGAGACGTTGAGCGTCGTTTTTTCGCCTGTGAACAACTGCTCCAGCGGCATAAAGGAAGGGTTTTTCTTCATCGCATCGTTACGGGTGATGAAAAATGGATTCATTACAGCAACCCAAAGAGAACAAAATCATGGGGACTGCCCGGTCATGCTTCTACGTCGTCGGCTCGGCCGAATATTCACGCTGCGAAGGTTTTGCTGTGTATTTGGTGGGACCAGGGCGGTGTTATTTATTATGAGCTGTTGAAACCGAACAAAACCATCACTGGGGAACGGTATCGAACTCAATTGATGCGATTGAGCCGAGCACTGCGCGAAAAGCGGCCACAATACGAGCAGAGGCACGAAAAAGTGATTCTACAGCATGACAACGCTCGGCCTCACGTTGCCAAACCCGTTAAAACCTACTTAGAAACGCTCAAATGGGAAGTCCTACCCCACCCGCCATATTCCCCAGATATTGCGCCGTCCGATTATTACTTGTTCCGTTCGATGGCACATGGTCTGGCTAATCAGCAGTTCCGCTCATATGAAGACATCTCAAAATGGCTTGATTCGTGGATAACCTCAAAAGACGAACACTTCTACCGTGACGGTATTCGAGCTCTGCCAGAAAGATGGGAAAAAGTTGTCGCTAGCGATGGGCAATATTTTGAATGATTCATTTGTAACCATTTTTTCATAATAAAGTTGCATTTTCATCAAAAAAACAGCGAGAACTTAGTTGCGTACCTAATACTTTTACAAAGTAACTTTCCCAACTCTGATAAAAATGTAATATGCACACGTGCGTACACGCGCGCATACACACAGACATACACACATACGTACGTACGCGCGCGCGCGTGCTCAAATATACTAGGTGCGCAACTAAGTTTCCGGGTTTCACACATGGATGGCGCTAACGACACATGTAGTCGACATACATGTTTGAAGTTGTATTTTTTTTATAGCTTGGACATCTGTTAACAATAACCAGTCATAATACCAACACATATCGCAACGCAAAAATATTTTTTCTAACAACGAAGATGTCGAGTTTTGTGCCAAATAAACAGCATCTGCGGGAAGCTTTGCTTTTCTGCTTTAACTTGAAAAAAAGTGCAGCTGAAGCACGTCGTTTGCTTGAGGAGGCCTACGGCGAACATGCACCATCGAAAACTACCTGTGAAGATTGGTTTAAACGCTTCAGAAGTGGCGATTTCGACACTGAGGACAAGGAGCGCTCCGGAAGACCAAAAACAATTGAGGACACCGATCTGCAAGCGTTATTGGATGAAGATGATACGCAAACACAAGATCAACTTGCGGAGGTATTAAACATGACTCGCCAAGGTATTTCCAAATGTTTACATGCCATAGGAAAAATTCAAAAGGAAGGAAAATGGGTACCGCATGAGTTGACTGAGAGACAGATGGAAAATCGAAGAGCCACTTCCGAAATTTTGCTTTTGCGGCATGAAAGAAGGAGTTTCCTGCATCGAATTGTTACTGGCGATGAGAAGTGGATATATTTCGAGAATCCCAGACGCAAAAAATCGTAGCTTTCACCTGGCGAAGCATCAACATTGACTGCACGGCCAAATCGCTTCGGAAAAAAGACAATGCTCTGCGTTTGTGGGACCAAAAAGGAATCGTGTACTATGAGCTGCGAAAACCGGGCGAAACTGTCAATGGGCATCGCTACCGACAACAGCTGATCAATTTGAATCATGCATTGCTCGAAAAGCCAGAATGGGACATGAGACACGAACGAGTGATATTGCAGCACGACAACGCTCTGTGCCATCGCACTTCCATCGTCCAGGACATCATCAAAACGCTGAAATGGAATCTGCTACCGCACCCGCCGTATTCGCCAGACCTGGCCCCTTCCGATTATCACTTGTTCCGGTCGATGGCGCATGGCTTGGCTGGGCAATACTTGGCCAATTTCGAAGAAGTGCAAAATTGGTTGGATGAATGGTTTCGGCCCAAAGACACGTCGGTTTATCGTCGCAGTATTCATCTATTGCCAGCGAGATGGCAAAAATGTGTAGCTAGCGAGGGACGATACTTTGAATAAACCATTTTTTGTATTTCTCTTGAAATTTTCCATTTTTCATTGATCAAAAAAAACCCGGATTATATATTTTCGTAAAATAGTACATTTTAATTGCATATTCGTCATATACAATTTAACGGAAATGAAAAATAGAAACAAAATCGAAATTTTTAATTTATAATTATAGAAAAAATACAGTTTTTTATTTCATGGTGGATTATTACATATATATAACATAAACAGAAAAAATATTAATATTTAAGGCAAGTATGGTATTTCTCGAAACATTGTTCAAGATGTAAGGGTACTAAGCATTCAGCACACATAAAGCTACTCTCGCTTCTTTTTTTACTAGCAGAGCAAACTGTACACGTACGTCGTACATATCGGTTTGTTTTCTCTGATCCAACAATTCTGGTAACTTTATGTTTCTTCATATTACCCGAAAGTTTCTGGGGGCAATCAAATTTTGGTGTGCGAGGTGTAGGAACAAATACAAGCGATAGACTCAGAATCCCGCTTTTTCGCGGGGCCGGCGCTCAAGCGACAGACTCGGAATCCCACATTTTCGCGGGGCCGGCGCTCAATGTGTTAAGTAACCTTGTCAAAGTCAGATCAAGGTCATTAATGTTTTTTTAAATGGAATATCCTATTTTTCATTATATATTCCTGTAGTTTATCTCGAGAGTTTTTCAAAATGCTATAGTAAAGTTATTTTTTGTTGAGTATTTTTTGAGTTATGGAGCTTGAAAGACGATAGAACACTATCGTCGGCATTAGCGTTATCCAATATATACGCATGTATGTGTGCGTATGTGTGTGCGAGACTCTCATGCACGCGCGTCTCCGCAATCTATCCGCACTGCTTAAAGCTGGGTACAGACTTGAGCACGAACGTGCATGAGGCAAGCCGAGGCCACTTGAGCATACAAGTGTGGACATTGGAAGGCCAACCCGGCCGGACAACCGGCCGGGGCACCGCGCCCTTGACTCCTAATCTGGGAGGGGCGCGGTACTTAGGCGTGGGGCTCCAAGAGAGCCCTGGGGCCGGGGTATCGGGGAAGGAATGCAGGCATAGTTCCCGTAACTTCCCCCACGGTCCGAGCGGTAGGCACCCCGTAGGGGTTTTAGTCGGTAGAAGTCCGACATAACCCCCGCCCTCCCCAAGAGGCGGGAGTATCCATGAGGATTTTCCCTGCGTGAAAAAAAAAGTGTGGACGTTGGTCCAAGGCGCGGCAGATTGCCTCGGATGATTCGCCGCACTGGCTCGGACCGAGCCGAGCGCTGTCGGTCCATCAAGGATAATTCTGACTCTGAACGACCGGAGCAACGTCGAACAGTTGCCTCGGCTTGCCTCATGCGTTTTCATGCGGAGACTTCAATTTTGCAATCCAAAGCATTTGGTGTAGCCTCAGCTTGCTTCATGTGCGTTCGTGCTCAAATCTGTACTCAGCTTAACATACGCTCGTGCACACGGAATTGAGTCCAATCTTGCCCAATGGGCGATTCAGTTTTTCTCTATTTTTCGTACAGCTTTTTCTTTTAATTTTTCATACATAAAAAAGCTATTTCAAAGCTTTTTTTCAAAATGGTCAATTACAGTTCAAATGAAATCGTTGATTTCATTTGAACTGTAATTGAACATTTTTGTATTTGGTGAAGCTGGACAAAATTATTGTAGAGCAGAAAAATTATGTCGTAATAGGTATCTATTTAGATGACATCCAAATCTAATGCAGATAAGAATTTTATTATGAGGGCGTAAAAGAATCAGCAAAAGAAACCGCAAACAAAAAAAATGTTAAAGCTATCGTTAATGATCTATGTGTATTAGCAGTGCTAGCAATGATAAACTTGTATCCTCATATTTCGACTAGAGAACTGCAATGTAATTTAGGAATTCCTTATGTCACCGTGTGGAAGGTTTTACAAAGATATAAATTCCATCCCTACTATATCACTTTAATCCAAGATGTAAGTGAAAATGATATGAAGTTAAGAAGACAATTTTGTCGTTGATCATTACGAATAGTAAAAGAAGATCCAACTTTTTTCTAGTATGTTCTCTTTGGTGACGAAGGTCATTCATTTCATAACAGATATTTTACATAAGCTTCATTTCATAACAACAGACAACTCAACAGACATAATTGTCATTATTAGTCCACATACAATTCTTATTAGACTCAACGTGTTGATAATCAACACCGTTAGAGTTTAAACACTTGTGCGGAATTATAAATGGACATTTGTTTGGTCCATATTTTTTTGATATTTAAATGGGGAAACTTACCTTTATTTCTTGCAGAATAATTTGTTGGAGTTTTTAGAAGAGGTTGATTTTGCTACTCGACAAAAAATGTGGTGGCAGCAAGATGCGCCATCCCATTCTCATCGTATTGTGATGGAAGAATATGTCAATAACATCTTTCATGAAAAATGGATTAGAAGGTATGGATTTATTCGATGGCCTCCGCCATGGTTCTCCTGATTTAACTTTGTGTGATTTTTTTTTATTGGGTTACATAAAAAATATTGTTTACAAATTACCGCCGATATCTGCAGGAGACATGAAAAATCGAATAACTAATGTTTGTCGTAGCATTCCTCAAAATATTTTAATTTCAACAGTACATATATCATTTTAAGAAACGGTTAAGGCTATGTCTGTAAGAAAATATAGGTCCATTTGAACATCTTATCAACGGCTAATGACATATTCGAGTTGATTTTACCTTGACCGGCGAGATTAGTGATCGATCTTGTCTTACAAGGAAACCGTCGGAACTGTCCCTTACCGATTTTGATAGGCTTTGGATATGTTGTAGAGCAACATAAAATATTAAATGTATACTTTTTTTTTATCGGCGTATCTCAAGGTTTAGGAGATAAAACAACCCCTCGAAAAAAAACTAACATTTTCATTTTATGCGAATATCTTTTAAAGTACAAGGTATGAAAAAATGTTTCGCACAAAAGTTTTACAGTACTTTATACTGTTTGCAACGGTACATTCAGATTTTTCAAAAGTGTTAAAATTTTCAACCTCTCCCCTATCCCTTTAATTTTACAAAATTAAAAAGTTTTATGAGGACAAAAATTAAAAAGCATTTGACGCCAAATCCATTCATATATAATAATACAATATGGTTGTGATTAATTTTTAGAAAAATGAGATATCATCGTGCTATAAGCGCTGTGCGGCAGATAGCTGTTATGTTATTTCTTCTCAGTTGCCCTGTATCCAATAAATGTCTCTCATGTATATTTCCTCATACTACAATATACAAGAGAATTAATTTTAATTACACAATATGCAACTTATTACATGAAATAAAGATATTAGATAGATGAACGTGCATATACAGGGTGGGCCATTTAGTTAATAATGCGAAATATCTAAAAAATGAAACGCTGGTAAAAGAATTGTTGTAATTAAATTTATATGGTTTACAGACGGACATACAATGGCCCTTAGTTTGACATTGAAATGTGTATTTAAAGTCAGATGAAGGTCAACTGAATTTCTCTAAATTGAAAGTCCAATTTTTTATTATATCTTTTTTTTCTACCAATTAATTTTAACAATTTTTGTTTGGATGATTTTTTTATTTGCCTAATATTTTTTGAGATATTTAAGGAAAATTTGGTAACTTTTTCAATATTTAGTTTATGATATCTCGCTAACTATTTGTCGGAAGAAAAAGTGATACTAGACTTTTTTACTCTACTTGATCTCGAGAATATAACATTATAATAGCGTCCTGACTTTTATTAATTTGATAATTTTGAAATTTCTAAAGATCGATAAATTAACAAAAGTCAGGGCACTATTGTAACGATATATTCTCGAGACCAAGTAGAGTAAAAATGTCTAGTACCACTTTCTTCCGACAATAGTTAGCGAGATATCATAAGTTAAATATTGAAAAAAGTTACCAAATTTTCCTTAAATATCTTAAAAAATATTATGCAAATAAAAAACGATCCGAACAAAAGTTGTTAAAATTAATTGGTAGAAAAAGAAGATATAATAAAAAATTGGACTTTCAATTTAAAAAAATTCAGTTGATCTTCATCTGACTTTAAATACACGTTTCAAATTAAGGACCATTGTACATCCGTTTACAAACCATGCAATTTTTATTTAAAACATTTCTTTCACCAGCGCTTCGTTTTTTACAAGGGTGATCCGATAAGTACTTAGCCTACAAAAGAAAAACGAAAATTTTGGAAAAGTGGCGATTTATTTCTCAACATAGTCTCCTTTTAGCTCGATACACTTGACCCAGCGATGCTCCAACTTCTTTAACCCGTCTGAAAAATACGTTTTCTCGAGGTCTGCAAAGTAGGCCTCCGTGGCGGCGATGACCTCCTCATTCGACTCAAATTTCTGCCCGGCGAGTGACTTTTTAAAGTTTGGAAACAAAAAGAAGTCGCACGGGGCCAAATCTGGAGAATACGGTGGATGGGGCAGCAGTTCGTAGCCCAATTCGACCAATTTGACCGTGGCGAGGGCGGAGGTGTGAGCTGGTGCGTTGTCATGGTGGAAGAGCACTTTTTTCTTCGCCAAATGGGGCCGTTTTTTCTGCAATTCGGCGTCGAGTCGGTCCAATAATTCGGCATAGTACAGCCCTGTGACCGTTTTGCCCTTCTCCAGGTAGTCGATGTAGATCACACCTTGTGAATCCCAGAAAACGGTGGCCATCACCTTTCCGGCCGATAGGACAGTCTTCGCCTTCTTCGGAGCACGTTCGCCGGGTGAAGTCCACTGTTTCGACTGTTCCTTGGTCTCTAGTGTGTACCAGTGGATCCATGTTTCGTCGACGGTCACGAAACGACGCAGAAACTCCTTCGGATTGCGCTTAAACAGCGTCAAACACTGCTCTGAAGTGGTCTCACGATTGCGCTTGTTGTCCGGAGTGAGCAAACGCGGCACCCATCGCGCCGACAGCTTTCTCATGCCCAAAATTTCATGCAGGATATGACCCACGCGGTCTTTTGAGATGCCTACTGTCTCAGCTATCTCGCGCACCTTCAATCGGCGGTCTGCCAATACGAGATCGTGGATTTTTGTCATGTTATCCTCCGTGGTAGCCGTTTTTGGGGCACCTGGGCGTGACTCATTAAAAACCGACGTGCGACCACGTTGAAACTCGTTAAACCAATTTTTGACGGTCGCCATCGAAGGAGAAGAGTCACCGTACACAGCATCCAAGCGCTCTTTGATTTCGCTGCGCGATTTCCCTTCCAAAAACAAGAATCGAATCACCGACCGATATTGCTCTTTTTCCATTTTTCTAAAATCCGCGGACACGCCCGCTTCCACACGCGGTCAAAACAAAACTACGAGTCCGAGCTGAAATTTCGAGTAGCCGTCTACGAGAATGTACTACACGATAGTAAATTTCTCTTGTGATAATGGCGCCATCGGGCGGTGAGGCTAAGTACTTATCGGACCGCCCTCGTAGATATTTCACATTACCAACTAAATGGCCCACCCTGTATATGCACGTTCGTCTATCTAACATATTTATTTCGTATAATAAGTTGCATATTGTATCATTAAAATTAATTCTCTTGCATATTGTAGTACGAGGAAATATACATAAAAGACAGTTATTGAGTACAGGGCAACTGAAAAGAAATAACACACCTATTTGCACTGCAGCGCCTATAGCACGATATCATCTCGTTTTTCTAAAAATTAAACATGACCATATTGTATTATTATACAGGATGTCCCAAAAGTAACGGAACATCCTAATAACTCTTCAATATTGAAGTTTCAAGGAAAATGATCTCAATAAAAGTTGTAAGGATTTAAGTGAGCTACCTTTTGATAACCTTTACTTTGACCTTGACCTCTATTATCAAGGTCATTTGAAGGTCAACTTACGTTTTTTAAATGGGAACCCTTATTTCTTATTACTGTTTCTTTTTTACTAGTTAATTTGAACAACTTTTGTCTAAAACATTTTTCTATTTGTCTAATATTTTTTGAGATATTTGAGGAAAACTTGATAACTTTTTCAATATTTAACTTACGATATCTCGCTAACTATTTGTCGGAAGAAAAAGTGGTACTAGACTTTCTTGCTTTATTTAGTCTCAAGAATATATTGTTACAATAGCGCCGTGACTTTTTTTAACTTACTGACTTTTGGAAATTTCAAAATCATCAAATTAACAAAAATCAGGGCACGATTGTTACAATTCTTAAGATTAAATAAAGCAAGAAAGTCTAGTACTACTTTTTCTTCCGACAAATAATTAGCGAGATATCGTAAGTTAAATATTGAAAAAGTTATCAAGTTTCCCTCAAATATTTCAAAAAATATTAGGCAAATAAATAATGTTTGAGACAAAAGTTGTTCAAATTAACTAGTAGAAAAAAACAGTGTAATAAAAAATAAGGATTCCCATTTAAAAAACGCAAGTTGACCTCCAAATGATCTTGAAAATAAAGGTTAAAGTCAAAGTCAAGGTCATCATAAGGTAGCTCACTTAAATCTCTATAACTTTTGTTCAGATCATTTTCCTTGTAACTTCCTTGCAACTTTCCCTGTAACTTCAATACTGAAAAGTGGTATGAGGGTGGTCAGTTTGGGACACCTTATATGGATTCGGCATCAAATGTTCTTTATAATTTTTGTCCTCATGAAAATTTTAATTTTGCAAAATTAAAAGGGTAGGGGAGGTTGAAAATGTTGACACCTTCGAAAAATATGAATGTACCGTTGCAAACAGTATAAAGTATTGTAAAACTTTTGTACGAAACATTTTTTCATATACCTGGTACTTTAGAAGATATTCGCATAAAATAAAAATATTAGTTTTTTTCGAGGAGTTATTTCACCCCCTAAACCTTGAGATATGCCGATAAAAAAAATATGTATCTGATATTAGGTATACAACTGAATAATCCAAATTATTTTAAGCAGTTATGAAATCAATTTTAAATTGAATAGATTTTCCCGCTCTTTTGTGATTATGCAATGTTCACATATAGCTATTAAAAAGAACATATAGTTTGGCGAAAGGCCCAACATAACCTTCAAAAGTATTCAATTCAGTACAGTCGAAAATGGCAACAGATAAGGTGCATATCCGACATTGCATTCTTTACGAATTCCAACAAGGAAGAGATGCTGCAAGAGCGTGCGAATCGATTTGTTCCTTTCTCGGCGAAGATGTTGTATCGTACGATGTGTGCGCATTTTGGTTTAAACGGTTTAAAAGCGGTAATTTCAGTCTAATCGATAAACAACGTCCTGGAGGCCCTCCGAAATGCGATAATGATGATTTGGAACAACTGCTCGCTGAGAATTCGGCACAAACATAAAAAGAGCTTGCAGAACAGTTGGGAGTAACGCAGCAAACGATTTCCAAACGCCTACATGAGATAGGAAAGATCCAGGAAGAAGGAAAATGGGTTCCGCATGAACTCACTGAAACCAACAAAAATCAACGAGTGGCAGCGTGTCTTTCTCTTCTCAATAAGCAGCGTTGAAAGTCTTTCTTGTGGAAAATCGTTACGGGCGATGAGAAATGGATACTCTATGACAATCCGAAACGCAGAAAGTCATGGATAAATTCCGGCGAACCATCAAAATCGGTCGCAAAACCCAATCGTTTCGGAAAGAAGGTTCTTCTCTGTATTTGGTAGGATATCAAGGGCATGCTTTATTATGAGTTGTTGGAACCGGGTGAAACAGTTACTGCGGACTGCTACCAACGTCAATTAATCTGCTTGAGTCAAGAATTGGAACGAAAACGCCCGTATACTGGCAAAGGAGAACGTTCAGTGAAATTGTTGCATGACAACGCCAGGCCACACATTGCTTCCAATACAAAAGACACCATAATGAGTCTTGGCTGGGACGTCTTGCAGCACGGCCGGCGTATTCACCAGACATTGCTCCATCCGATTATCACTTGTTCCGGTCGATGCAACACGTCTTGTCCGATATGCATTTCCAATCAGTGGATGAGATCCGAAAATGGCTTGACGACTTTATCGTGTCCAAAGACATAACACTTTTCCGAGATGGAATTCATCGGCTGCCTGAAAGATGGCTTAAAGTTATAGAAAGCAACGGCGACTACTTTGATTGAACAATTTAATTTACTTTCTTTTAAAATAAACCTTGAATGTAGCTGAAAAAATTGGATTATTCATTTGTACACCTAATATTTTTTATTGCTCTACAACATATTGAAAGCCCATCAAAATCAATGAGGGACAGTTCCGATGGTTTCCTTGTTAGTTGGCTGGATGTGGACACACGCGCACGCACGCTAAAGTGTAAATCTGATCATGCAACCTCTACGTGGTACACCTTGGGTAATGCTAACGCTGACGGTACTGTAACTTTCAAGCTACGTAACTCGAAAAGTATTCAACAAAAAATAACTTTATTACAGCGTTTTGAAAAGTTCTCGAAATAAGCTACACCGGGGTGTCGGGGAGGGAATGCGGGAGCAATTCCCCTGGCTCCCCCCACCACGGTCCGAATGGTAGACATCCCTCAGGGGTTTTAGTCAGTAAGAGTCTAATATAACCCCCGACCCCCCCAATGGGTCGGGGGTATCCATGACGGATTTCCCCTGCGTTACCAAAAAAAAAAGGTTACTTAAGGTCAAATCCATATTTCCATCATGTGTCTCTCTTCAAACCATGTAATTTTCATTCGAAAAATTTTTCAATAAAATCATTGGTTCGCGAGATAATCGACTATATCACTTAAAACGAACACCCTGTATTCCTTTACTATGCTGCATGATATACGAAAATTCCAATTTTGAATGGCTATCGGAAATTGTTCATTACTAGACTTCGGACCCATTAACACTTTCGATCTATACATGAAGAACTATCGTTCCAAGCAGAAAAGAAAATCATAGTGAGGTCAAAATGATGAGAAAAATTCATTTTTTTATCATGATCCGATCCATGATCATTTTGATGAAATAATTTTATGTTCTATTTAGGATATAGCATATCTACAAAAAATTTAGCTGAAAGCAATTTTCCATAAAGATTTTGTGGTATATATGTATAAGCAGTTATAAATCATAGCACAAATGAAGAAAAATAACATAATCTAACGATACTACACTATTTGCATTATAGCACGTCTATAGCACGATGTTATTTCTCAAAAATTTAATTATAACCACTTTCTAATATTATATGTGATTGAATGTAATATTCAATGCTCTTCAATTTTTGCCTGTACAAAAACTTCAAAATTTGCAAAGATAACGAAGAGTGGGATGGGGATATTACAGTTTGTGTGTTTACAGGATACTAAAGTTTGTTTCTTTCGAAAAATTGTTTCTTCTCCTAAACATAAGCGTATAATCGTGCTTATAATGATATAACTTCATTATAATTCATATCTTAATAATAGCAATCATTAATATCACATTTATGATATTACAAAAGAGTGAAAGTCCCCAATATACATTAACTGACAATATAATAGTAATGTTATTACTATATATTAGGAGCGCAAAAAAGTTCTGAGCCCTAGATTTCATACTACTGGAACCACAATTTAAATTGCATTAATTTTCCCGTCCTCTTGCGGTTTTAAAGCAGTGACATTTGATCTTTCGAAACATCGTGCGATTTGACGTTTGATGCACATAACCTTAAAATCAGCAGTGTTCACGATGGCAATAACAAAAGAGCATATTCGATTTTCCATCCACTTCGCGTTTCATCTGAAGAAAAATGCTGCTGAAGCCACTGAAATGATCTGTGTTGCATATGGAGAGAACGCTGTAAGTTATGCTACGTGTAAAAGGTGGTATCAAAAATTTCGCCAAGAAGATTTCAGTCTTGAAGATGAACCGCGTGCTGAACGCCCTCAAAAGATTGAAACGGACGAACTGCAAGCATTGTTGGATATAAACTCTGCACAAACTGAAAAGGAGCTTGCAGAGCAACTTGGCGTTACGCGACAAGCCATTTCCACACGTTTACATGCAATGGGAAAAGTTCAAAAGGAAGGCAGATGGGTTCCGCATGCACTGTCCAAAGACAACAAAAATCGACGGCGTGACACGGCACTCACTTTGCTTTCAAGATTCCAGAAAAAGGATTTTCTGCACCAAATCATTACAGGTGATGAAAAGTGGATACTTTATGATAATCCGAAGCGTAAAAAATCATGGGTTGACCCTGGTCAACCTTCGACATCGACGCCAAAGACCAATATCCACTCCAAGAAGGTTTTGCTTTGCATATGGTGGGATTGGAAAGGTGTATTGTATTACGAGTTGTTACAGCCGGGTGAAACAGTAACGGCAGATCGCTATCAGCAACAATTGAGCAATTTGAGCGATGCGTTTGAAGAAAAGAGGCCATTTACTGGCAAAGGACGTCGTAAAGTGATACTGCTTCATGACAATACCCGACCACATGTTGCGAAAGTGACTCAGGACCATATATTTGCGTTAGGCTGGGAACTTCTCCCGCACGCGGCGTATAGCCCAGACATGGCGCCTTCCGATTACTACCTATTCCGGTCTCTGCGGCATTTCTTGGCTGATACACATTTTGTGACACTTGAAGAGATACGAAAATGCATTGATGACTTTATCGCCTCGAAGCCGGTGAGCTTCTACCATCAGGGAATTCGCAAGCTGCCCGAAAGATGGCAAAAGGTCATCGATGCAAACGGGGAATATTTCGTTGATTAATATAGTTTTGTTTGTTTTTAAATAAATTTTGAATTTTGCAAAAAAAGGCTCAGAACTTTTTTGCGCTCCTAATAGTAATAACATTACTATTATATTAGTATATAATAATGTTATAATTTCCCACTCAACGTTATAACTGTTACAAAACATATATGTTATATTGCATTAACATTGTTGAGTGGTAAATTGAATGATAATGTTATGTTATTGTTGGTTGATGTTTACTGGATTATTGCGATCATCTCATGTATATTTATATTACAATTATTGTTTTTTACAGAATGATATCATTTGCTACATTATTACAAAAAGTAAAAATATTAGTTAATTTCAAAAATACACATAATTAATTTTTTCATCAATAAATATGGCGGCAAATATCAATAAACTCTGTTTAAACTGAATAATGTTTTATAACATCAATTTGATCTCTTCCTTTGAGTGAAACATTATCAATTTTTGGTCAAATTAAAGATATAATAAAATAATATCATAAATGTGTTTGCGATTAATGATTGTTATATACAGGGTGGGGGGTTATAAGTTTACAACCTGAAGTGTGAAGGTAGATTGGGTTAAGACAAACATAAAAGTTCCATATCGTTTTGCGTGATTCACAATAATTATCGAGTTATTAATGGTATGAACCGCGTGCTGGACGCCCTCAAAAGATTGAAACGGACGAACTGCAAGTATTCAGTTGACCCAGTAACTGTTGCCGGTGTGCGGTGAGGGGAAAGACAATGCGCTGCTATTCGTTGTTTTATCTCGCCGGACCTACATCTCGCCGCACGTCGCCAACAGTTGCTAGGTCGAGTGGGCCGCCCTGTGGCCTAAGTAGCTGCAACGCTTCTCCAATTATCTATGCCGGCGCGCTCCCACTCCTCAGATTTCTGTCATTAATAACTCGATAATTATTGCGAATCTCGCCGCAAACGGTATGGGACTTTTATGTTTGTCTTAACCCAATCTACCCTGACACTTCGGATTGTAAACTTATAACCCCCCACCCTGTATATAGATTATTATAATAAAATTATATATATTGGGTGAAGTAAAAAGTTCTGAGCGTTTTTTCTCTTTATTTCGACGATGCAATTAACAAAGTTAGGATTATCGGATTTAGATCAAATATGCGCCGTTTTGTTCGATAACTTTTGTCCATTTTGAAGGCAATTTCATAATTCCGCGATTGAAGAAGTCCTCGTCCCTATTGGTAAAAAACTTGACCAGCTCATTTTCACAAGCCTCTCTTGAGGCCAGTTTTGTACCATCAAGAAAATTTTGCAAATGCTTGAAAAGGTGATAATCGCTTGGAGCCAGGTCTGGGCTATACGACAGGTGCGATATAACCTCCCATCCAAGCTCTCGGAGCTTCTGGCGCGTCGTCAAAGATGTGTGCGGCCTGGCATTGTCTTGATGGAACACAACACCCTTCCTATTGGCCAATTCTAGCCGCTTCTCGTCGATCGCCTGCTTCAATCTGGTCAGTTGTTGACAGTGTAGGTCCGAATTGAGTGATTGGCCCGATGGGAGCAGCTCATAGTGGATGATTCCCTTCCAATCCCACCAAACACACAGTAAAACCTTCTTGGCCGTTAATCCGGGCTTGGTGATCGTTTGGATCGGCTCACCGCGCTTGGACCACGATCCTTTTCGCCTGTTGCTCTCGTATGACCCATTTGTCATCGCCAGTCACCATCCGCTTCAAAAATGGGTCGATTTCGTTACGCTTCAGCAAAGAATCGCAGGCATGAATTCGGTCCAAAAGGTTCTTTTGGACCGAATTCAATTCGTGTGGCACCCGTACATCGAGCTTCTTCTTGAGACCAGCCTTATGCAAATGGTTCCAAATGGTTTTCTGGCTAATCTTCAGTTCCTGGGCAATGGAATAAGTGCTCGCATGCCGGTCCGACTCGACGATTTCCATGATTTTATCGACATTTTCGACGATTGGCCTATCAGAGCATGTCTCATCTTCGACGTCCATATTACCAGAACGGAATCATTGGAACCACCGCTTTGCTGTTGCATTCGATACAGTATTGGGTCCATAAACAGCACAAATTTTTTGGCCGCCTGCTCCGCTTTTTCCCTTTTGTCGTAGTGGTACTGAAGAATGTATCGAATTTTCTCTTTTTTTACCTCCATTTTGGAACGCTCTAACACACAACTGGCTTCACCAAACACAAAACTGTCAAAGAACTTTTTTTAAAGCGTTATATCACCTTTAAGTCGCAGTATAGAATGACCAGATGCGACGTATACATCGTGAGATATGACCTCACTAAAGCCATCTAGCGGAAAACGCTCAACACTTTTTATTTAACCCAATATATTTAATACATCATTATAAGCATAATGACACATTTACGGGACAAAAATTTTTGTCCTTACAAGGACAAAATTTACGTATTTTGTGGCGTAGAATCCGTATCTGCAATAAAAAATGGGGGTTTCCATTTAAGATTTCAAAGTTGCCCCCAACCCCCACCCCCAGGGGGTGGGGTGGAAGGTCGAGTTTGGTATCATTGGATGTCCCCCTTCGAGACTAACAACTTTCATTAACTACTTTTTTTTATCCAATGCATAGTTCTCAAGATATTTCAATGTCTTCAGATAAATCGTGCACCCTGTATAAAGCTCCAGATAGATAAAAAAAAGGTGCAAGTGCATTATCCCCTCCATGCTTCCCATAATTGCCATGTTCACAGCTGTCTAGTGATCTGCTCTTTTTAGCTGCACTGTCGAAATGGTGCAATAAGTTAGAGTGAGAAAAATATAGTGGTCTCATTCTAACATATTATACTAGTTTAGCAGTGCAGATAAAAAGAACAGACTACATTTATAAACAAAACAATCTGCGTATCTGATGCAATTGGAAGTCACTCAGAAACGTTCTTATTTTAATTCTAACATTGTAATTAACGCTAAATAAAAGATTCTTGAAGTTATAGAATATTATATTGAATTGAGAAATGTAGATGACCTTGGTATGTGATATCAACATTTTGTTAAAATAAGGTTATTATATGATTTTTTTGTTTACCTCATGGATGTCTAAAATGTTTTTTATAAGGAAATAACATTACAAATATATTATTTTGTCATTTACGATATACTAATTAAGGTTTGATTTCACACAAGATTTATTACGGAATCAATATGGCGGTCAGCCAATCAGCAAACGAGACACTGCTTGTGCTTCTTTCTCAGATTGCGTTCCGATATTCACTACCGGTACTAAAAATACATAGTTTGTGTCACATATATTACAGATTTTCAGTATTGGCAGTGAATATCGAATATCCAGCCTTAATCTAGATGAGTGCTGGGAATTAAGTGAGCAGCGCGAGCCGATTTCAGAGGCAACACCCGCGCTTCCCTCACTACCTCTAGAAGCGCGGCGGCTGAGCCGCTGATCGCGCGCGCGTGAGACGCTCTGCCTCAGGAACGGTTTCATATACAATATAAGATGGAATCGCACCCTCCGTCAAACCAAAAATAAAATATTTATTTATCCTTAAAAATAATTGTTACTCTCATTAATGATGAAATATTACGCTTTTATTTCTAATATAATAAATTCTCTTTAATAATAATATAGTGATGACAATAATTAAGAATATAATTATTAAAGTTTTGTTAATAAATTTCCACATCACCCATGAGGTACTATTGTTGATGCGTTTTTTTTTAAGTGGTTTCCCTAGTAGGCCTACTCCACTAAAAATTAATGAAGATGAAATATACGGCTCAGCAGGAAAGCGAAATGCTACGTTGTGAGAAATATAAGAACAAAAGAGGAAAAATAAGTACAGAGCGCAAAATGGCCAATTTTTATAGAAATATTAGATTTTCTTGCTTGTTTATATGTCGATTTTACTAAGAGTGATATATCCACAGAGATTTTGGAAAAGGTAGTATCAACGTATCAACGAAGATAGTGATGCATCGCACAAAGATGAACGTTTGTCTGTTTTTATGATTTTCATTTTGGAAAAAGAACATTCGCATAAATATGTGAGCCCAAATATAGAGAAAATTCGAACATCGAAATTTCTAAGATGTGGATAACACGATGCGTCTAAAATTTTAAAGAACTCGATACTCTTTTCCTGCCATGTTTTTAGCGAAAGATCATATTGCACATCGCACAATTCTGTCTGAAGATGTAGGCTTTGTTCCTCGATTTGCACAGTGAGAGAATTCTCAAAGAGTAATAAATCTTTTCTTAGCATTTTGAAACCACTGAAACGTGTATCAAACTGATTTATTAAAGAATCAATAACATTACATTGTTTAACGAAATTACAATTTGTACCGTATTCTTCAAAGGGAAATAAAATTTAATTTAATTTTTATTTCTTAATTTAATTTAATTTTTATTTCTTTCTTCGAAGATTTAGACTCACTTTACAAGCTTGTTCTAGTCACTGATATGACAAACCATTTTAATATTTTAAATTTAAAGCTGCAAAAGACCAATCAAACTATTTCGCAGGTAGTTAGTCATGTCGATTCCTTTCGCAGGAAATTAGTACTTTTTAAAAATCAGTTACCAAATAATGTTCTTCACTTTTTTTCTTCTTGCCAAATTCTCTTTGAAAAATACGGTACAAATTGTAATTTCGTTAAACAATGTAATGTTATTGATTCTTTAATAAATCAGTTTGATATGCGTTTCAGTGGTTTCAAAATGCTAAGAAAAGATTTATTACTCTTTGAGAATCCTCTCACTGTGCAAATCGAGGAACAAAGCCTACATCTTCAGACAGAATTGTGCGATGTGCAATATGATCTTTCGCTAAAAACATGGCAGGAAAAGAGTATCGAGTTCTTTAAAATTTTAGACGCATCGTGTTATCCACATCTTAGAAATTTCGATGTTCGAATTTTCTCTATATTTGGGCTCACATATTTATGCGAATGTTCTTTTTCCAAAATGAAAATCATAAAAACAGACAAACGTTCATCTTTGTGCGATGCATCACTATCTTCGTTGATACGTTGATACTACCTTTTCCAAAATCTCTGTGGATATATCACCCTTAGTAAAATCGACATATAAACAAGCAAGAAAATCTAATATTTCTATAAAAATTGGCCATTTTGCGCTCTGTACTTATTCTTCCTCTTTTGTTCTTATATTTCTCACAACGTAGCATTTCGCTTTCCTGCTGAGCCGTATATTTCATCTTCATTAATTTTTAGTGGAGTAGGCCTACTAGGGAAACCACTTAAAAAAAAACGCATCAACAATAGTACCTCATGGGTGGATGTGGAAATTTATTAACAAAACTTTAATAATTATATTCTTAATTATTGTCATCACTATATTATTATTAAAGAGAATTTATTATATTAGAAATAAAAGCGTAATATTTCATCATTAATGAGAGTAACAATTATTTTTAAGGATAAATAAATATTTTATTTTTGGTTTGACGGAGGGTGCGATTCCATCTTATATTGTATATGAAACCGTTCCTGAGGCAGAGCGTCTCACGCGCGCGCGATCAGCGGCTCAGCCGCCGCGCTTCTAGAGGTAGTGAGGGAAGCGCGGGTGTTGCCTCTGAAATCGGCTCGCGCTGCTCACTTAATTCCCAGCACTCATCTAGAGCTTTACTCCTACATGTTTAGCGGCTTTAGGGTAGATTGTTCCAACTTCTTGATAAATTAACTAATAGTTAAATTATATGTCTATCTTTGTCTGAATTGAAGGAAAAACAAAGATAAATATATGATTTAACTATCAGTTAACTTACCAAGGAGTTGGAACAACCGACCCTTCGTCGGTTGCACACTGGACAGAAATTACTGAACTGCTACGCGATGGAAATTGATTAACACTAGTCCTATGTTTACGATCGTGACCGTTGTCTCTGTTTGGGTCTATATGACCCACATACAAATTTCCATTCAAAAGCGACTTTTTACCTGAATTTCAAGAGTTATCGATGTACACAAGTAGAACGAGATAATTAAACGCAAAAAACATATTTGTTTGTTGTTTGTTATTTATTTATAAACATTTTGCATGAAACAAAAATTATATGAGAATATAAGATCGCTGAAAAATAGAGTTTCTGTGAGTGAGTTCACTCCAAACAATTTTTGCAGAACAAATCGGGATGAATTTTGCAAATCGTTTTCTTGCAAATTGTGCAAATCTCTGCATGTTTGTTGTCATTTTTGCACATATAGCATCTTTTACGTTTTGGAGCCGAAATGTTGTCTGAAGCGGATATGGACGGCTCACCCAGCGTCCGTTTACGTATATCTCTTATCAAATTGGCAGGATTTTCACACCTTGGCATTTTCTTCCGACGCATGATCTCTGGTTCCACCAATTTCATACCCAAATCTTTCAGGAACTCACGACGCTTGTATTTCTTACCGGCATGTACCCAATTTGCGTTGCATTCTTTGTATAAAACGAGCGCATTGCATGCTGAAATATCGATAATATTTGGATGAGGAAAAGGATGAGGAAAGAAATTGCAGTTCAATGCACTCTAAATCACTTGATGTACTACTACACGAGATCAATGCCGCTCGCAATCGCGGGACTCTTCGTTGAGTACAACTAGCGACTTGCAATGTCCGATTAGTATACCTTATTTACGTTTTTTCTAAGGTCATAAAGTACGTCAATCCTTAGGTACAATTGTACGAACTACAGTCGACCCATACACAAATTGAAACGAAACTCGAAAATAACAATAAGATATTTATAGATGTGTCAATATGTCAAAGCAGCTAATGTTATGTTCACTTCGATGTTGAAATGAATGTTATGGCATATTCACGTATGAAATGTTGAATTTACGCGCGCGAAAGCAAAATGTATGAAAAATGTATGGTGGGTCAATATAACCCAAAACAGAGACAACGGTGTACGTGCTGGCATTCGGCACATATGTGAGATTTTATTTTCTTTTTTTACGTATGTGAATAAGGCCAAAATTCGTACACATACCTAAAATATTGATTCACATAAGTGAATACAACGCCTTTAATCGCGTTTTATCTACGCGCTTCGGGTCATATAGACCCAAACAGAGGACTAGTGTTAAGGAATATCATAGTAGCCAATTAACGTCCCACATGCCAAATGTTATGTAAATACTATTTCCGAGCAAGCAAAATGCTGAATGGCTACTTTAGTATTCCCTTTGCCAATCTCCGCCGCATAATAAACATGCCGCGTCCAATGTAAAGATGGGCGATGTTCGAAAATACATCGCCCGATGTTTAAAATATCGATTAATATAAAAAAAATTGAAATAACATCGGTTATTTTCTAAAAATAAAAAAAATAAAATCGATTTACTGATTAATCAATTAAGTTTGCAAAGTAAACATTTACATTGGTTAGTACCAGATTAAACATTGCGAGGAGTTTGGAAACATCACTCGGATGCTCTCCTTGCTTATGTTGGATATACCTTGCTATGTTGGATGCATTCTTAAATTCGTAAGAGATGTAGCCGGCGTTGCTCAATCCTTATTTTTCATTGAATACTAAACAAAGGTTACGTTCCGATATTCACTGCCAGTACTAAAATACATAGTTTGTGTCACGCATACTATAGATTTTCAGTGCATATCGGCAATAAATATCAGAACGTAGCCCAGGATGGAATGACGCCCACAGTATTCTCAATATTACTAGAAATCCTAAAAAATCTTGCACATTGGACGCGATTAACGATATGCTATGAGCGATATCTAATGAGAGTTCTGTTTTAAGAAGAGCTTTCACTTCTTCTTTAAAACAGAATTTTCCTTGGATATCGCTTATTGTTCGTCGCTAATCGCATCAAGTTTGTAATGCAACATCTCATTTGATATGTTCCATGTAATAAGAGATTTTGGGAAGATAAGTACTCTCATTGGGCCATTCGGAAACTTATGGATAAAAACCGGACAACCTTATTGTCCATGACTGTACAATAGATGTAGTAAACCTTAAACCTTAAGAAATTAACTAATCCCAACCTACTTCTATAAGAATAATTGACTGTAATTGGCCAATTTCTTAAGACTTAAAGCTTACTATACCTATTGTAGATCTGAACTTAACGTTCATGAATTTCGTTTACCGTATCTGAAAGAGGATATTACAAAAATCGTCTATTAAAAAAAATAAAAATTAGTTGCCGATATTGAGAAAAAATCATCAAACATCGATTAATTAAAAATAAAATCATCTGAAAACATCGATTAATTGAAAACAAAGTATCAGTTCTTTTAATTAATCCATAAAAAGCGCCCATCCCAATATGCAACTGGCCTTACTGATGCGAGAAACGAAACGCAGCATCAGTAATTCTCACTGTTGTTAACTTTATCTTCTTTACTAGCAGCAGTCACAGCTATTTCCAACACATACACTTGTCGTTGTGTGGAAATAAACTCTTTGATCCATATTCATATGGCATATTCGAGAGACATAGGTTTTATTCCACCCGGCATCGATCAAACCCAGGTTCTTAGGTCGAATATACCTGTGTGAACTTGACACCCGACTTTTTAAAAATTAACTTTTCTGCATAAGAACGTTAGATTTTCGTTTGTAGTTGTTTATAGTAACATTAATTTCGTTTATAGTTTGACCGCTTAAAAAATATAAAAATTTAAAAAAATGACACCCACCCGACTTTGAGATATCTCAAATCCGCTTTCACAGTTTTCTTTAGAATCGTTTATAGTTGTTTGTAGTGCTTTTCGTTTCATTTGTAGTTGAACCGTTCAAAAGTTGTAACAATTTAAAAAAACGCCCAAGAGGCGATTCAGTCAATTTTTGAGATATCTGAAATCCGCTTTCGCAGCCTTCTTTAGAATCGTTTGTAGTTGAACCGTTCAAAAGTTGTAACAATTTAAAAAAACGCCCAAGAAGCGATTCAGTCAATTTTTGAGATATCTCAAATCCGCTTTCGCAGCCTTCTTTAGAATCGTTTGTAGTTGTTTTTTTTTGGTTTTTGTTTTTATTTTTTTTGTTCTTTTGTTTTTATCTACGACAGATAAAAATTTAGTAGCTACATCCGCTCGTAGTGAGGAATATTTCAGGGAAATAAAAAATTTAATATTTAAGGATAATAAATCAAATCGAATTGACAAATTCATTATTTTACATTTACGCTCATTGGCCGGAACGATGAAATTATTACATGCGCCTAATAATATTTCATCGCAACAAAAAATTAAGTCTAATAACGATCCGATATCTATCGAAAACAATAATTCCAATGATATTGTCCTCGATGATGATATTAAGATGTGCGATAGTTTAGATGAAATTAATGATGCAAGTTTTGATGAATGAGGTAGAATCGTGGGGAGGAATTAACGAAAGGAAATAACGAGGAAAATATTTAACGGCGTGCCCCGATGTAGAAGAATTGCGCAAAAGGCCAAAATATACTGAGAATACTCCGTTATTAATTAATGGCAATGCTTTGCCTCCAGTGAAACTTGACGGCAAACGCATATTGATAAAAAATACATGTCCTTTTGATGCAACAATACAATATATTATTGCTGGTTATAGCGATTGGGTACAATATAATAACTATGTTGAACAATCCTGCAATTCAACGTTTGTTTTTATCAAAAATTTTTATGTGACTGGCATCACACAAAAATCTTATACGTTAAGAGCGATGATAATGAGTCGAATATTTCCAATAAAACGCAATATTTTAGATTGCGCAATGAATATATCATTTTTAATAACAAAACTGATGCATGACGTTCCTTCTATTGAATTTGTGTACAACTGTAACGATTGCCAGTTACAAAAGACAACTGTAAATCCTCTATTAAGTGTCGATACCATACCGTTTTACAAACATAGTATGAAGGGACTGCAAGAAGCAGTAGATCAGTTCTGTAAACTCCCGAAACCTACATGTAAACGTTGCAATAGCAATAATATAAAATTCGAGTGCAATAGAGGGAAACATTTATTCATAGACATTGAATGCCTTGAAAACTAAACTTTGGCATCAAGGCTCGGATATCCAAATTCATGCAGGAAATTCACTATAGCTGAATTATGTACGGAGATTTCATTTTGCCAGGCAAGATACGAACTTGTCGCAGCTATTATATATATTTCGACTGAGTTAATAGGCCACTATATCGCATATGTACATAAAATAACAGGCAGATGGCAAAAAAAATGATGGACTTGCGACAAAAAACCATCATCATTTATAACAGAACGAGAAATATTAGAAAAAAAGATATACATATATTATTTTACGTTAGAATATAAGACAATCATATATAAATGTATAAGTTAGAATATAAGACTATCATATATAAATCTACAAGCATGCCGCAAAATTTCAAAAAACAAAAAAACCAAAAAACAAAAAACAAAAAAATAAAAACAAAAAACCAAAAAAAAAACAACTACAAATGATTCTAAAGAAGGCTGCGAAAGCGGATTTCAGATATCTCAAAAATTGACTGAATCGCCTCTTGGGCATTTTTTTAAATTGTTACAACTTTTGAACGGTTCAACTACAAACGAAACGAAAAGCACTACAAACAACTACAAACGATTCTAAAGAAGGCTGCGAAAGCGGATTTGAGATATCTCAAAGTCGGGTGGGTGTCATTTTTTAAAATTTTTATATTTTTTAAACGGCCGAACTACAAACGAAATTGATGTTACTATAAACAACTACAAACGAAAATCTAACGTTTTTTTATGCAGAAAAGTTAATTTTTAAAAAGTCGGGTGTCAAGTTCATACAGGTGTCGAACACGCACAGATAAGCTTTGTAATTGGCTACTAGAACTTCGTGATGTCATCAGGGACGTCATTAATCGGGTAAATTAAAATCCATGCCACTTGACCATATTTTTTTATGACATCTTTAAGCTAGGCGGGTTTAGTAACAACTGTAGTTAGTAATTTCCTGGATACGATTGATATATTCTTTTAGATCTAAAAATATACTCCAATTAAATATAAAAGCTCACTGATGTTGTTACAAAACCAAATTAACCAATTGCTATGTAAATGTAGTCATAATCAGGTTTTAAGATCGTTTTAAGTTCATCCTCAAATGCTTCATAACCAATAATAAGGTACAGTATTTGAAGATGAACTTAAGATGATCCTAAATATAAGTATCTTCTTTTTAACTGCAGTGTTGAACTGGTGCAATAAGTTAAAATGAAACAATTATATTTTTTTCTCATTCTAACTTATTGCACCAGTTCAGCAGTGTTGTTAAAAAAATAAATTAATAAAATCTGACTATGAATACAGATCTTTGATACTTAAATAACCAAATAATCAAACTAATTTTTGTTCAATGTTGTCTCTAGTCAGTAAGGACTTCTTAAATAACATAATAGATAAGATGGGATATTTAAGAAAGAAGAGAAAGAGAGAGAGAGAGAGAAGAAGAACGTCGTCTCCCTATTTAAATTAAGAACTCTAAGGTCAATATTCATATCCTGGTCTTATATTTATAATTAAGATTATCTTAAAATTTCCATAGTTAATTAAATGAATCGTATAGCATTTAAAGATAAATTTAATACGATCATGGTTGTTTTCTAACAAGAAAAAACTATGACTATATTTACTTGGTAACATTAATCTGGTTTTATAACAACTGTAGTTAATGAGTTTTTACATTTAATTGGAATTTTTTAAATCTAAAAGAATATACCAACGTGATGTAAAAAATCACTAACTACGGTTGTTATTAAATCGGGTTAAAATTGCTGTATAAACATATGGAATATTCAAGTAGCATAGATTTTAACTCATTCAGGGCCAATTAATTATGTCACAAAGCTCTACTAGCTAATCACGAAGCTTACTCATGCATGTTCGGCCCAAGAACCTAAGTTTAATCAAGAAGTACTCAATTCGACATAGCATGATTGCACACAACCAACCAATGCAAAGTATTATCTAGTGAATTACTAGATCCAACCAACCATTTACTTTGTGTCCAATTGTGCTGTGTCGAATAGATACGTACCCAGCTACATATTGTCTACATTATTTTCTTAAATAATTTGTAGCTAATAAAATAGCTTATATATAATATAATTGGAAAACAGTCTTTAGATACAAAATCCAATTGTAAATCTAAAATGTCTTTCATCATACTTCAGTTAAATTAATTATCAATTACATTAACTCCTACACACTTTATTTCAGGAATGTCCTACAACAATAACCTTGGGATGTATGAATATCTGTTGCTTTAAATCCTAGATATTATAAGAATATCTCTTTTAGTACCAATTTTTAGAAACTAAAAGTTTCTAGAAAGGAAATGAAAGTTACTAAAGGGATATTTATAGGATATCTGTAGGATCTAAAACAGCAGACATTTGTATATCCCCAAGATATTGCAGTATCCCCGAATGATGTCTATCGGACATCCTTGAGATAAAGTGTGCTGTATGGGTTAGATCTTAATGAAAGTCGTTTTTTTTTAAATATCCATTTCTATTAATGTCCATTTCTATTAATTAGACCTTAACTTGTGTTTAAACTCTATTCAGACAAAAATTCAAATTCGTTATTATTAAGATATAATTGAAATTAGTATAGAAGTGGGAATATAAGGCACAAATTAAACAGAAAACAAATATGACACTAGAAACCAATTTTTGCTCTTTCATTCTCTCTCTCTCTCTCTCTCTCTCTCTCTCCCCCCCCTCCCTCACTCTCTTTCTCTGCCATTACTAATAAGTGTCTATTACACTAAGTTAAGTTAGGGTAGGTCTTCCTCTCTCTGTCCTTTTTTCTTTTCTATTACTAAATAAAAAGTACTTATTATGTTAAATTTGATTGAGTTATATTTGGATAGAATGGGATAGGTTATGTTAGATTAGGTTAGGCGTAATTAGATTAAGTTGGGTTATAAAATATAAGAATTGCAAAACATATGTTTTAAACATATGTTAAAAACATATGTTAGAAACTAAATATAACTTTCTGGTAATTTACAGTATAATACAATCAATACTATATTTCTTATGACTGATCAAAAATTATATTCTTGATATATGTGTGAATGTGTATGTGAAATTACATATATTATATAATAATGTACATCATATAATTATATTGTATATATTTTTTTATAATACATTTACACATATGTAATATATATATGTTATATATATATATATATAATAGTTACTGGACTTTTAAAAATAATATGTATATGTGCACATACACACATAATCAAAGTAAAAAAGAAAACACATACATATAGTGATAACAAGATCGAATATAAATAAAATTATAAATATTATAGAAAGGTGTATGTGTATGTTTCTATTCGTATGTGCATATTTGTTTGTGTTTGTGTATGTGTGTGTTTCTATGGTGCGTGTTTTATCAGTTCTTACCTTTAACAAATTCTATTGTCGTTAAATCTCCAATTTTCAAGTTCTGAGCTTCATTTGTTTCTATTTTAAGCTGATATATATTTAATTCTTCTAAAAAAATAACCTGTCAATTTCAGGTTATTCTTCCTCTTAAACTAAAATAATCACAATGTCGGGAACAAATACACGAAACATGTAAACCGAATACGGAATTTAGGTCGTGCACTCATTGTTCATCAGAAAACTTCATGCTCCTTTCTTTAAAATTGAATATCAGCTTTTTTTAGAATACAATATTATGCATTTATAATTCTTGAGTTTAATTATCTTGATTTCTTTGTTTTTTCTTGTTACTCAAAATTAATTACTTTTAGTATACAATTATAGTTTATAAAAAAATTTTTGTTCTGTTTAAATAATCATGATTAAATAATCACTACCTGTGCATGAAAATTAACAATAAATCACGATCGAAAAGGACACTAACAAAATAAATGTGCACGTTGTGCCAGAAAGAAGAAAGAAAAATCTTTTTCTTCTCCTGTTATGTACTCTGAAGATCCATGAGGATTTATGGGTTTGTCCTTTCCAGCTGAACTCTCTGCACTAGTTCAAGAAGTGTACATTGGCTGCGTTCCGATATTCACTGCCAGTACTGAAAATATATACTTTATGTCACATATATTATAGATTTTCAGTACTGGCAGTGAATATCGGAACGCAGCCATTGAAGCGTTCTTTCTAGCAGAAATGACGTCAGATGTTAAGGCCCATCTACAATGGCTGCAAGAATAAGGTTATAAGCGTAAGCAGTAGAAATGGACCAACCATAATCGATTATTTTTAAGGATCGTCTACAATAGCTAGTAAGAGTAAGGCTGTAAGGTTGCAAGACACGAAATGAAATATTTTCATTCGCTGACAGCTTACGTTACAGCCTTACAGCCTTACTCTTACAGCTATTGTAGACGAGCCTTAATAATCGTTTGTGCTTGGTCTATTTCTTAAGGCTCGTCTACAATAGCTGTAAGAGTAAAGCTAAAGCTAAGACTCCATGCATGCGGTGAGCTCCGGCAAACGGCTGCGGTGACCAATCAGGAGACAGACGCATGCCGGAGCTTGCCGCAACCGGACTTGCGCCTCCCTCCTGATTGGTCACCGCAGCCGTTTGCCGGAGCTCACCGCATGCATGGAGTCTTAGCTTTAGACTCCATGCATGCGGTGAGCTCCGGCAAACGGTTGCGGTGACCAATCAGGAGACAGACGCATGCCGGAGTTTGCCGCAACCGGACTTGCGCCTCCCTCCTGATTGGTCACTGCAGCATTTGCCGCAGTTCACCGCATGCATGGAGTCTTAGCTTAAGGCTGTAAGGCTGTAACGTAAGCTGTCAGCGAATGAAAATATTTCATTTCGTGTCTTGCAACCTTACAGCCTTACTCTTACAGCTAATGTAGACGAGCCTTTACTGCTTACGCTTAGAACTTTATTCTTGCAGCCATTGTAGATGGGCCTTAAGGCTCGTTTACTATGACTACGTTTACACGGCAAGGTTAATCCGGATTAGTAACAACCGTAGTTAGTGAATTCTTTGATTCGATTAGTATATTCTTTTAAAACATACTCTAAAAATATACTTCTAAAAATATACTCTAATCGGATTCGAGACTGCACTAACTACGGTAGTTACTAAGCCGAAGTTAGAAGCCGTGTAAACGTAGTCAATGGCCGCGTTCAGTAGACTCAACAGTTGGACAACATTACTAGATTTTCCACTGAATCTCGCTCCTGATTGGTAAATATTTCTGGGTCTATGAAGAATCTAAAAGAATGCTCCAATCACAGACAATAATCACTAAGCGCTCTCTGATCACTTTGTTCTACTGAACGCAGCCAATAGCTGTCAAGCCCTATGCACAGTGAAAACCACAGGCAATAGGAACAGAGAATAACACAGGCAATAGATTTCGACCTATAGGAAACCGTATATCAATGCACAATGAAAAATATAGGAACATGGAACAGGCAACAGAAACAAAATTTTCGATGCGTTGGATTTCTGTTCTCTATTGCCTATACCTGACGAATCAGAACGATTTGATTTTATAGAGTGCTTTATCGAACATGCTCTTTAAAGGTTACGTTCCTTCACGGATATAGTGCGTGTCAAACAGTTTCAAGAAAAATATTGCAAACATGACATTTCATGACTATTATAAAATAAGAAGAATTGACGATAGAGTGAAGGATACCACTTTCGAAAATCTTGACGACATGGATACGGAATACTTAACACAAAATCAAAAATATGGGGACGAACTTTTGATAGATCTGGTACGATCTTGCCTATTTCTTTATGATAAGAAATTAAAAGAATATCGTGATAATAATATGAAAGAAAATGCATGGGTAGAAATATCTTCTATTTTGGGAAATTCAGGTAAATTATATTTAACTGAAAATATATTTTTAAATCATTTTTCCAATAAGCAAATATATGTATTGTATGACAATAAATGTTATTTGTTCAATGTAAATAAGTTTTTCTAATATGAATTTATAAGTTTTTCTAACAAATATTTCTAATATATTTATTTTAATCAAGTAATCGTTCCTGTCAGCATATTTATATGTATAACAGTCAAGATATGATGAACAAAATAATTATTCGATAGAAATGTAAATAAGATTATCGAATTTGAAATACCGTATACAAAAAAGTCGTTTTCACAATCATAAATAATACTTTTAAGGAAATGTCATAAATAACAATATATAAGAAAAATAATATAAAAAACTAATCCACGTTACATGTAATATTGTGTTTGCTGGAATATTTCACGCACTGCGATTCATGTAATTAAGAAAGGAAATTATTTAGGATAAGAAATAAATATAAGAAATATATTATATTTTCAATTTTTATTTTCTTTTATGTGTGTATGTGTGTGTATGTGTGTGTGTGTATGTGTGTGTGTGTGCCTGTATATATTTGTTATTGCGTCATATAAATATTTATATAGGGCATTCCTCTGCCTCTTCTCCATTCTCCTCTTCCTCTTCCTCTCCATTCTCCTCTTCTTCTTCCTGCATCTTCGCTTCCACCTCTTCCTCTTTCTCTCCCTGTCCCTCTTCCTCTTCCTCTCCCTGTCCTTCTTCCTCTTCCTCTTCCTCTTCCTAGTGCAGCTACCACTGCTGCTTCAGTAATATTTTGTAATGCTGCAGTCTGTAACAATAAGACAATATTAAGATATAAAGTAAAGAGTTAAATAAGAAGTTACAATTTAGTATAATGTACTCAGTAAACATACATGTCTAAAAGACGTCTAAAAGCTTTCTTTAAGACAATTTTTAGACTTGTATGTGTAAAAAACTTAAAAGTAAACGTAAAAGTCTTAAAGAAATCTTTTAGACGTCTTTTAGACATGTATGTTTATTGGATATTGATTAGCATCTAGGTCCAGTTCCACAACTTCTAGTTAATTTAACCAGTTGGTTATTTCACTAGACTTGACAACTGCATTTGATGTTAAGAATTAATCAGAATTAAACAATTACTATTGGTATTTAATCAGTAGTTAAAGTTATACAGAGGTTGTGGAACTGGGCTTTAGACATATATATATGTGGGCAGTCTGAAAAGTTCTCGACCTGACACATACATAGCATTAGAAACTGTCAAACTATAATGTACTGGAAAGTCACTGATATAAACCCACGTAAAATTTTATTCGATCTGTTAAGTCATTCGAGTAGTAGCACCAGTTAAGAAAGTTTTGTGCAAGATGGGTGCCGCATTTGCTAACAATTGACCAAAAATACATTCGAATGCGTATTTCTCAAGCGTGTTTGGCACGTTTTAAGCAAAATAAAAAGGATTTCAAGCGCCGTTTTATAACTGTTGATGAAACTTGAATCCATTACTATACACCAGAGCGAAAAGAACCTTCCGGAATCACATTTTAATGATGATATTGAATTATTGGAAAAACGTTGGAATAAATGTATTGAAGTTTTAGGAGATTATATTGAAAAACATATCTCACGGCAAAAAAAATTTTCTTTCATTGTTACGCCAAGAACTTTACAGACTGCCTTCGTAGATTTTTATACTTACTGTTAACGTTATTGGCTCGGTCGCCGTCGTGGCCATCGCTGCCGTCGTCGATATCGCCCCGGCAAGTTTTTCAGATACCGCCATCGTAGCCGTCGTGGCTGTCGCGGGCATCGTGATCATTGTGGTTGTGGCGGGCGTCGTGACCGTTGTGGCGGTCGTCGTCGTCATCGTATTAAGCTTGTTCTGAAATAAATCATGAAACATATTTGTTATAAAAAAGCATTTATAATATATATATATATATAATTAATATTTAACGGTTAAATATATATTTACCTCATTCGCCGACATCTTCGCATATGCACTGTTTAACACCTACTAAGCAACTGACATCTGACACCAACTAACTGGAAAACATATGCAGCACGCTAGGCACATAGCTGCGGATTGTTTATGATTGCGCGTACGTGCGCGCGTTTTCTGAAACAAATAAATCGTATAGGAGCACGGTATAAACAACGATAAAAAAACATACTTTGTGAAAGCTATTCATGTCGAATCCAAATAATTTATGTCATGTGAATTCATGCACGAGTTACTTACATTAACACAACTTTTTTCACCACAGGTAACTTGTATAAAAGTTGTCAATAAACTTTACAAGCGTTGTTTTTATCATTCGCTTGACGATTTGAAACAAAAGAAGCGCTATAGCACTGCTGTTTAGCGACTCTGTCGCCGAGAATAGTCAATCTGCGTCGCGAGGTTCACAATAACGTTTGTTATAGCGGTGCTTCGCTATTCGTGCTTTGTGATAAGTATTTTGATCTGAGCTGCTGTTTTTTTCCTTCGTGAGATTAGTGTTTTACAACATTTATTTCTAAATGATCTCTCAGATCTACGTGATCTGTCTCTTTTGCAACACGTATTACGGTTTTTTGCCCAATACCATTATTAATAAATATATTTGTATACGCCTGTATTGGTGTGTATACTTCATTGTATTGGTTCATTTATTCATTCTTTTTTTTCCTTTTACGTGTTGCTTTTTTTTCTTTTTTCCATTTTTCTCTTTATTCTGTCATTTTTAGTTTCTTACTTTTTACATATTTTTTCTCACATATCTAAACTTATTTTTTGCACTGCATTGCAAATAAAAATATAAAGACTATGTTGACTCCAGAAGATAGCTTTTATAACAGGTACATGTATAAATATTGTCAGAATGGAAAATCAACTGGAAAACGATTATTCAAATTCCCAATGCAGAAGGATATAAGATATAATATATGGATACTTAATACAGGTAGATCTTTCTGCAATAATAATTTTCTATATAGAGGAAATGCGGATAATACTACGCATTTTTTACATTTAATTAATTGTACACTGTACAATTTGTAACGATACGACATACTTACTCCAAACTAACACTGAATACGAAGTGTTATTTGTTGTGTACTGACACTACTAAAAATTGAAATTGATATAATTGAATTAATAGTGCTTCAAATAATTAACAATATGAAAAGCTGCAAATGCGTACTCTTGGACAACCTATGAGATAAGAGTACGCACACGAAGTACAAGGATACGCATTTTTTATTCTATTAATTAAATTAATGAAATTGATTAACCCTTTGCGGTTGGCAGATTTCGAAGAGATCGATAAACATTAATATCTGTAAGTTGATCTAAACATTTGAATCTAGCATCGGGAGGATAGTTTTCTTTCATATCGCTAGCCTCGTTCGCCGTGCCGCGCGCCAGGCGATCATGAATGCCAGCCTGGCAGCACCGACTTCTATGACTTGCAAATGCCGCCACTGTGGCAGCATCGACCACAAAGTCATTTAAATGTCATCCTGACTTACTGCGGTTACAAATCCTCGCCGTTCTATATTTTTATGCTTGTATTTTGGTGATCTAAAACTAAAAAGAGCCGCCGAACTTCTTAGACCTAACGACGATATCGATATCGCGCGACGCGTAAGCGGTACGCGAGGATGACCGGCCGGTCAATGACATATACACTGCGGCGGCTACACAGACAGACCAAAAATGCTCGCGACAACTATTGTCGGGAAATCATTAAAATTTTTTCCTCATTTAATAATTATTTTAAAATGTATATGTTTATGTGTGTTTAATGATAATATGACACAAAAATGCGCTCCAGCTGATTTCTTATATAGCGACGGACCTTAGCGGCCCGT
Source organism: Harpegnathos saltator (assembly GCF_003227715.2). Classification (NCBI taxonomy): domain Eukaryota; kingdom Metazoa; phylum Arthropoda; class Insecta; order Hymenoptera; family Formicidae; genus Harpegnathos; species Harpegnathos saltator. The sequence continues at coordinate 716,163 of NW_020230379.1, forward strand.
GATTGTCGCCTCGGCCGCTAAGCGCGGAACGGCGCACAGTGGGAAAAAACTCATTTTTTAGATAAAAATCTACGGATAGTGCAATTTTAATTGCTTCTTGTACGTTAGAGAAAGAAGCGACGTGATAACTGTGCGAACCTAGCACGTTGTACTCTTATTTTTTATTTTTTGGGTGTATTGTTGCAGAACTATTTTTTTTTTTCGTTATAGAGAAACTGTAGAACTATCAAAAGCGCTATTAGAACTCTACTTGTTTTTTTCATATTGATAGTTTGACGTGTTAACTTCACAGACATGCCTTTCCGCTCCTCCACGCGGTCCTTGAATGCTTTATTTAAATTGGTTATAAGGCCTTCTGAATTTTTATTTTTCATTTTCTCGCGAACAAAATTTTCTTACTCATTATACTTTTACCTAATACTAATGTGCATGAATACTTATCGCTACGAGATGCAGCTAAAAATTATATTTACACGTCAGACCCTTCTCTTGTAAGATGCTACGTTCAAGTTGAATATAAGTTTTTTCATAATTAGTTCCGTAGCCGTATAATGCTATATGCAAGATTTGCAGTCCTGCAAAAGTTCGGAAGAGTCTTCTTGTATAAAAGCACAAAAACTGAATGACACAACAAAATTAAGGGCAATGACTAAATGAGTATACGAATTGAGGCGCTGGCCGAAATATCGAAGTTGTAGGCATGTCAAAACAGATCTTGTATATTTGTAAGCATACTGAAGCATTTTGTACAGGGTTGTAGGCACGTTGTTAGTACTATACAGGGTGTTAAATTTCAAACGTAACAGGTAAAAAATCTCGAAAACTATGAAAGATAAAAATAAACTAAAACATATGTTCCATGATTTCGAAGGGGAAAGAGACTGGCATTATCAGTTTTTTATTTGGAGGATATTTTCAAGGTCAGTTGAAGGTCAATTTAATTTTTTTTAATAGAAAGCTCAATTTTTCATTATATCTTCTTTTTCTACTAATTAATTTTAACAACTTTTGTCTGAATTATTTTTTATTTCCTTAATATTTTTTGAAATATTTAAGGAAAACTTGGTAACTTTCAATATTTAATTTACGATATCTCGGTAACAATTCGACGAAAGAAAAGATAGTATTAGACTTTTATACTTTATTTATTATCAAGAATATATTACTATAATAGTGCCCTAACTTTTGTTAATTTATCGACCTTTGGAAATTTCAAAATTATTAAATTAACAAAAGTTAGGGCATTATTATAATAATATATTCTTGAGACTAAATAAAGTCAGAAAGTCCAGTACCACTTTTTCTTTCGACAAATAGCAAGATATCGTAAGTTAAATATTGAAAAAGTTATCTAGTTTTTCCTCAAATATCTCAACAAATATTAGGCAAATAAAAAAATGTCTTAGACAACAGTTGTTCAAATTAATTGGTAGAAAAAAGCAGTGTAATAAAAAATAGGGGTTCCCATTAAAATTTTTCAAGTTGACTTCCAAATGACCTTGAAGTTCATGGCCAAGATCAAATTCAAGGTCACCATCAAGTCCGTTACTCAATTTTCTACAACTTTTGTATTTAAAGTTTTTCATGAAAACTTAATCCTGCAAAATTATTCGGGAGGTCCGATATTTTTAAGACAGTCTGTATATCGATGGATTCGATATTAAATGCTCTTAAATATTCGTCCTTATAAAAACTTAAAAATTTGCAAAGGTAATGGAGAGGAGGGAGGAGGAGGGGATAGAACATTGTATTTTGAAACATTTTAATAGACCGGTGGAAAGAGTATAAAATACTATAAAACTTTTGTCTGAAAGACTTTTTCATATACTTCATATTTTAAGAGATATTAAATAAAAACGAAAAAGTCCGTTTTTTTCAAAGAGATTCGACTTCTAAACATCGAGATAAGCACATAAAAGAATACGTATCTAATACTTTTTGATGCTCTATAAAATATCCAATGCCCATCAAAATCAATGAAGGACGGTCCCGACTCTTTCCTTGTCAGCGTGCAACAAGGCGATCATAATCAGTGATAGCAAATTTCAGCTTAGCGGTTCCGCGGCCACACACAGTGGGCTAGAATATCTCTAAATGTGGCCAAAAGTCAATATCCGCATTGATCTAAAATAAAGTTATTATTGTATTTAGAATGTTTGAAAATAGTTATAAGAGAAATGTTATGTTGATTGGATTGTTTTTGTATCAGTCTTAATAGGATGAAATTATAAAATACATTAACACTTTTTTTCATTTCCTTTACTTTATCGTTCATATTTTAAACAATTATATATTATTTTTTGGACCTTTAGTTAACGAATATGATGAGCGAAGATCAAGAATGAAAAATATATAAAATTGGAGAAAATAAAAATAAATCATAATATATTACATTCTCTTTTATTACAATATTACAAGTATATTAATCATAACTACTCATTTCCGATTTACCATCCCCCGTAATTTCACTTTCAAGAAAGAGCATTCTAAGTTATATATGCTGCTTATGATATATATTTTAAGAAGTTTTTGCTACTTTTTGATACTTTTGTTACATAACGTAAGCAAACTTATGTAAACAAGTCATCGCCTATATCTAAAGGCCCGTACTGTTACACTGCGATATTAATCAGCAAGTCAGTACGGACCTTTAGATATAGGCGATCATTTGTTTACATATGTTTGCTTACGTTATGTAACAAAAGTAGCAAAAAGTAGCAAAAACTTCTTAAAATATATATCATAAACAGCATATACAGGGTGTTTGATAGCTGATCATGCAGACGAAAGTTGGAGATAGATTGGGTGTAGCCGAGAAGAAAAGTCATGTACCATAATGTCAAATTGCCAATAGTTATCGAGTTATTAATTAAAACATGTGAGCCAACGAGCGCGTAGAGAATGGAGAGCGACCGCAGTAAGCACGTAGACATTTGATACAGGCAGAGTCAGCGAGTGTCGATAGGCGAGCGCGCGCGACGAGGAGCGAGCGAGCGCAAGCGACAAGAGGCGAGCGAGCGCGACGAAGAGCGAGCGAGCGCGAACGACGAGGAGCGAGCGAGCTATAAGGAAAAAGCTATAAAGAAAAAGCTCGCTCGCTCCTCGTCGCGCGCGATCGCCTCTTGTCGCTTACGTTGCCCCTCGCTGCACGCGCTTGCCTATCGACACTCGCTGGCTCCGCCTGTATCAAATGTCTACGTGCTACTGCGGCCGCCCTCCGCTCTCTACGCGCTCGTTGGCTCACACATTTTAATTAATAAGTCGGTAACTATTGCCAATTTGACATTATGGTACATGACTTTTCTTCTCGGCTACACCCAATCTATCTCCAACTTTCGTCTGCATGATCAGCTATCAAACACCCTGTGCATAACTTAGAATGCTCTTTCTTGAAAGTGGAATTACGGGGAATGGTAAATCGGAAATGAGTAGTTATGATTAATATACTTGTAATAATGCAATAAAAGAGAATGTAATATATTATAATTTATTTTTATTTCCTCCAATTTTATATATTTCTCATTCTTAATCTTCGCTCATCATATTCGTTAACTAAAAATCCAAAAAGTAATATATAAATGTTTAATATATGAACGATAAAATAAAGGAAATGAAAAAAGTGTTAATGTATTTTATAATTTCATCCTATTAAGACTGATACAAAAACAATCCAATCAACATAACATTTCTCTTATAACTATTTTCAAACATTCTAATAACTTTATTTTAGATCAATGCGGATATTGACTTTTGGCCACATTTACACATTTACAGATATTCTGGCCCACTGTGTGCCACGGTCGAAAGGGAAACGCATACAAACCAAAGGCCGCGTATATGTGCCACATGTATGCGGCTTTCGTTGCGCGTTTCCCCTTCCATCGTGAGACGCGGAGCCGCTAAGTTGAAATCTGCTATCACTGATCAAGAGTAAGCTGTTTCGCTCAGAGTGCGACAAGGCGAGCATGAACGGGCTATCTCAATCTCGCTCAGTACGCCAAGCGCGTGAGAAGACAGAGAAAACCGAGTGGTGGGGGTAAGCCTCGACCGTGCGTCTAAGAATTTCCAGCATTACTTGTGCCTGTGTCGCATGTCTGCTCACTAGTGGTGAGACAAAGTCAAAGCGATTCAATTGTTATCCTTCTCTTACTTATATATATATATATATATATATATATATCATTTTCACTATAGTCTGTTTTAGTAGCTCGGACATTAACCAGACTCAAATCATAGACATAAACCTCGTATCGTTACCGACATATCGAGTTAGTTGACGTCCATTTTCTCAGGGGGCGTATCAGGACAGACATATGCTTTCGCCCAGTGGCCGCTCTCAGGTTTCTCTCTGCTATCAGAGAGAAGCCTGAGAGCGGGCATGGCTGCATTTACAGCGTTATGGAAAAGTTGGCTGATTCGAAGCGCTAACTGGGTCTATTCTTCATGGACATGAACTACTAAGCCAACGTCCACGATTTGTCGGTACTATTCCGTGCTATGTCGATAATTATTTGGTTCTGTTCTGTGCTATGTTCACGAGCGAGCTAAATTAGTTAGATAAAAACGAAGAATCGGTCTCACCACCAGCGAATAGACAATCGCGACGAAGCGAGCCAGCAGCGATGTTACCGTAAGGCAGACGTCGCCATCCCCCTTTTCACCCCCTTGTTTTCCTTTCCACATTGTTTTATATTCATAATTCGGGAAGAAAATAATTTCGGGAGTTCGGACGATTTCTAGCAATGACGCGACAGAGATAACGCGCGGCCACATTAATTTGTCATGACTTTTATATTACTTATAATTACATAAACGCCCATATATACAAATTATAGATAACTATTGCGCGTATGTTTTAATACTGTACAATATGGCATATAATAACAACAACTTCATTTCTTGCAGTATTTTTTTAAGATCTTCGTTGAGGTCGTGAATTAATTATTTTCTTCAACAATCAGTTTTCTGCAAAAAATAAGATTTTTTAAATAAAATATAAAATGTTTCTCTTCTCTTCTCTCCGAAAAGTTAATTAAAAAATATGTACTCCGCAGAGTCAACTAACAAATGTGTAGTCAGAAGAGTCAATTTAAAAGTGTACTCCGAAAAGTCAATTTAATAGCGTATTCCGAAGAGTCAATTTGAAAGCGTATTCTGAAAAATCAAATTAATATTGTAATCCGAAAAGTCAATTTATAATAGAATATTTACTTCGATGATTCAGCTAAAGCAAAAATATTTATTATTATTATATATATTCAGAGAATAATATTTAATTTATTATTTATACTTATCTTACTTATGCTTACCCTACATATGCTTCTTTGAATGAAAAATTTAATTTGTTGACTGATTCAGATTTAGATTTGTTAAAATATCTCTTATGCGCAACTCTTGAACAGGTAGGTAGTAAAATAACTTTTTTTCTTTACGAATTTTATAAACTTTTCACGAACATAAAAATTGAAAGATTCTCAGAGAACAAATAACTTTTCTTGAACATTTAAATCAAAGGAAAATCTTTTCCCATTAATAAAGAATGAATAATTAATATCTCACACGAGAGGAATCTTCATCCTTGAAATAACCGCGTGATTTTGCTTTTAGAAAAGTATAATATTGATGTAATAGTAACAAATGCTATCCAATAACGGCAAATCTTAAACGTTTTTGAGAAATGCAGTTTGAAGTTTAGTCTTTTCTGTTAATGTCGTTATAGCAGAAGAATTACCAATTTGCTTCAGTAGCGCAGTGGATGAGGCTTTGTGATATGAGCGTAGAGGTTGTTCAAGTGTGTTATTTTTACTATCTCAGGGAGAACTATGTAGAATGTATAATAATACGCAGACAAATTCTTTACACAATCATACTTATTTCTTTTAACATGAATAAAAATGATCAATGCTAACGTGATAAGTGTATATCGCAATTGTACGTGTACGCAATTGTACACATACACACACATACACACGTATACCAATGATGTCAAAACCGAACAATTCGTGAACAAATGTGAAAATTTTTTATTGATCGCAATTGTACGCAAAGACGAAAGAGAAGTACATGGGTCTCCGCGGGTATCTCGTCATATTAATTGTCTATGAGCTGATAAACAGTTGATCTCCGGTATTTACAAGTTACGCTCGTCCGCGGCTTGTTCGGTTTTGACATCATTGGTATCAGTGATGCAAATTTGGTGACGGGCTTGCACGAGAATTCTCCCCTCCCCCCCATATACGCACACAGCCAGCTCGGTCAATCTGCATGAGCCATGCGATCGGCAATTGTCGCCGCGCTGAGCGGGCGAGAGAGAGAGAATATCATTCCCTCCTTGTCGCTCTCGTTCTCGCTCAGCGAGCGAGCCTAATTCTTTCTTGCCCATAATCTGAATCGCGGGCGCGACTGTCTCTCTCTCTTTTCCTCTCTATGACAATACTGAAAAGTTTTGTTTACTCGGCGCGCCGAAATTATTACAAATAATATTTTATTATTAATAATATTATTTGTAATATATATTATTTGTAATATTATTATTTGTAATTTTATTTGTAACTGTATAATAATGTTACAAATAATACAAATTTTTACTAATTTTATTTGTAAAAATTTATATCATTTGTAATATTATTTGTAATAGTATTGATAATATTCGGCGCCAAGAAAATGAGATATATTTTATTAATTATTTTGCGGGCAGGTTCACAGGTTTGATTATTGAATTGTTTAATAATATTTTAAGAATAATTTTAAGTTATACAAGGATGTAGTATGAAATATAAAAGAATATTGTAACAGAATCAAGAAGTACGAAATGAAACCTCTTTGCTTTTATTACAATATCCTGTAAGATAATAAATATTTTTCATACAGTATTAAATAATCTCCAAAAACAATTACATCCGTGAAATTTTCTATCTGCGCGAAAAAATTCATAAAATATATTTGTTTCGTCGCTCTAAATGAGAAAACTCTCAGAACAATGTTATAGTTGTTCAGTGCACTATTCAATAAAAATATAATAATACTATGTTTGTATGTGTGAAGAATATTTGCTAACTTACAGGATATTGTAATAAAAGCAAGGAGGTTTTATTTCGTACTTCTAAGACCAAGACTTATTAACGGCTAAAGACATATTCGAATTGATCTTGCCTTAATTGGTCGAATCAGTGATCGATCTTGCCTTAAGTTCCAAGCCTCATAACTCGGAAAGTACTCGATGAAATGTAACTTTGTTAGAGTGTTTTGGAATGCTCTCGAGATAAGCTACAAGAATATGTAATAAAAAATCGTAGTTTCTATTTAAAAAAACATTAATGACCTTGGCCTGATTTTGACAAGGTCACTTCACTCAAGGTCAAGTCCACATTTCCGTTATGTGTCGTCCTTCAAGCCATGCAACTTTCGTTCGAAAAATTTTTTAATAAAATCATCGATAATGGACCATATCACTTTAGTTAGAAAAGTCTGGAAACGGTCAAATACCTCGAAAACGAAACATTTTTAAGAAAAATGTTTCCAACTAAAGTTGTAGGGTTTTAAAAGTTCTATTGAATGATCGTATCCGGTTGACCTTGAGTGGAGGAGTCAAGGCGAGGTCAATGCCAACATGATTTTTTTAAATGGAATATCCTATTTTTTTATCACACAGTGTTAAAGATGGCAGCGAGACGTTTCCGAAATACTACTTGATGACCTATTTTTCCCAACAACTAAAGTATCAGTAGCAGGACAGTTGTATAAAGTAATGAATGCCATATTTCATCATGGATCGTGCATTGCAAGCGGTCATTACACAAGTATATGTAGAGAAGGTAAATCTGATTGGATTGAAGCTGATGATACGCAAATAAAAAACACTGGCCCAGAGGCTCTACAAATGTTTGTATTCTTTTCATGGCAAAAATTTAACACGTTTATTAATAGTATCCAATATTTCAAAAAAATATCTTTTTAAAAGTTATTATTATTCAAGAAAAACCTAACGACAGAAAATGTACGTAACATAAGTTTTTACAATTGTAAAATTTATTATAAAACTTACCTTTTTAAACAAAAAGGTAGAAAAAAGCGCCAAGTACAAGCACATGTATTGTGTTATTTTTAGAAATTTCAAATTCAAATTTTTTTTTTAAAGGTATATATGTGTACATAACAGGTTTTTACAAGTAAAACTTAAAGATAATACATACGATTTTATAAGTAAAACTTATATAAAAATTACCTTTTTAAACAAAAAGGTAAATAAAGGCGCCAAGTACAAGCGCAACACGTATTGTGTTATTTTTAGAAATATCAAACTCAAATTATTTTTTTTAATGTATATATGTGTACATAAGATTTTACAAGTAAAACTTATAACTATAATAAAACTCTGCAACACTATTCTACTGTACAAAAGAAGTGATATATTAGTTTCACTATATAGTGATATATAGTAGTTAAGTGATATCAAGTTTTAGTTCGATATAGTTTTTTAAAGTCAAATTATTATAGATGTCATTGACATTTCGTCAATTATAATAAGAATAACATCTTTGAATAAAAAAATATCAAAATATGTATTAGGTGCGCAACTAAGTTCTCGCTGTTTTTTTGATGAAAATGCAACTTTATTGTGAAAAAATGGTTACAAATGAATCATTCAAAATATTGCCCATCGCTAGCGACAACTTGAATCATTCCCAACGCATGCAATCGCTTGGAAATGGCTTGGCGGGTAACTCCTAATGCTGAAGCAAGCTCTTTTTTGCATTTGGCACGGATCCTCATCGAGCAATGCCTCCAATTCAGCGTCTTCGAAGGTTTTTGGCCTTCCTTCACGCGAACGGTCGTCAACATCGAAATTACCGTCTTTGAAGCGACGGAACCAATCACGGCACGTTGTTTCACTTAGAGCAGCATCTCCGTAAACTTTTTGGAGTTCTCGATGCGCTTCAGCCGCCGTTTTCTTCGAATGAAAGAAGAAAAGCAACACTTCCCGCAAATGACGATTATTTGGCACAAAATAAGACATTTTCACACAACCAAAAGTATATGACGCAAAAACAAAATCACTAATGTGTCAAAGCGGTTTGTTTACCATATGTCTAAGCTTGGTTCATGACGTTTTGGTTATATCACAATCGACCAGCATTTACTACTGGAGCCATCTCTTGAAAAACAGCGGGAACTTAGTTGCGCACCTAATAGAATATATACACATTCGATATGTATATTCTATAGTGAAGGTTTATAATTTATTATAATACTATATAAACTTAAATAAAACATTACACCGTATATGTATAGAGAGAATTTACAAGTATATTTTATTATAGTAAAAATGCTGTCATATATGTATTAAACAAGTTTTAGTTCGATAGTTTTTGGTGCAGCCGTGCCAAGATTTTTTATAAGATATTAAATATTTTTTATTGCATTGTTATAATAATTAATTTGTTACAATAACAAGTAAAATAACCATATAATTCAGTGTTCTAATAAAGAATGATAAATTTTACTTGTAAGTTAGTACATATATTATATAATATATATCTTCAAAAAGATAATTTGAATTTGAGATTTCTAAAAATATTAAGTTAAGTATACAATAATCATATATATATGTTAGGTCTCCCAGTTGGCACTACTATTCTAATATATCACTTCTTTTGTACAGTAGAATAGTGTTGCAGAGTTTTATTATAGTTATAAGTTTTACTTGTAAAATCTTATGTACACATATATACATTAAAAAAAATAATTTGAGTTTGATATTTCTAAAAATAACACAATACGTGTTGCGCTTGTACTTGGCGCCTTTATTTACCTTTTTGTTTAAAAAGGTAATTTTTATATAAGTTTTACTTATAAAATCGTATGTATTATCTTTAAGTTTTACTTGTAAAAACCTGTTATGTACACATATATACCTTTAAAAAAAAAATTTGAATTTGAAATTTCTAAAAATAACACAATACATGTGCTTGTACTTGGCGCTTTTTTCTACCTTTTTGTTTAAAAAGGTAAGTTTTATAATAAATGTTACAATTGTAAAAACTTATGTTACGTACATTTTCTGTCGTTAGGTTTTTCTTGAATAATAATAACTTTTAAAAAGATATTTTTTTGAAATATTGGATACTATTAATAAACGTGTTAAATTTTTGCCATGAAAAGAATACAAACATTTGTAGAGCCTCTGGGCCAGTGTTTTTTATTTGCGTATCATCAGCTTCAATCCAATCAGATTTACCTTCTCTACATATACTTGTGTAATGACCGCTTGCAATGCACGATCCATGATGAAATATGGCATTCATTACTTTATACAACTGTCCTGCTACTGATACTTTAGTTGTTGGGAAAAATAGGTCATCAAGTAGTATTTCGGAAACGTCTCGCTGCCATCTTTAACACTGTGTGATAAAAAAATAGGATATTCCATTTAAAAAAATCATGTTGGCATTGACCTCGCCTTGACTCCTCCACTCAAGGTCAACCGGATACGATCATTCAATAGAACTTTTAAAACCCTACAACTTTAGTTGGAAACATTTTTCTTAAAAATGTTTCGTTTTCGAGGTATTTGACCGTTTCCAGACTTTTCTAACTAAAGTGATATGGTCCATTATCGATGATTTTATTAAAAAATTTTTCGAACGAAAGTTGCATGGCTTGAAGGACGACACATAACGGAAATGTGGACTTGACCTTGAGTGAAGTGACCTTGTCAAAATCAGGCCAAGGTCATTAATGTTTTTTTAAATAGAAACTACGATTTTTTATTACATATTCTTGTAGCTTATCTCGAGAGCATTCCAAAACACTCTAACAAAGTTACATTTCATCGAGTACTTTCCGAGTTATGAGGCTTGGAACTTAAGGCAAGATCGATCACTGATTCGACCAATTAAGGCAAGATCAATTCGAATATGTCTTTAGCCGTTAATAAGTCTTGGTCTTAGAAGTACGAAATAAAACCTCCTTGCTTTTATTACAATATCCTGTAAGTTAGCAAATATTCTTCACACATACAAACATAGTATTATTATATTTTTATTGAATAGTGCACTGAACAACTATAACATTGTTCTGAGAGTTTTCTCATTTAGAGCGACGAAACAAATATATTTTATGAATTTTTTCGCGCAGATAGAAAATTTCACGGATGTAATTGTTTTTGGAGATTATTTAATACTGTATGAAAAATATTTATTATCTTACAGGATATTGTAATAAAAGCAAAGAGGTTTCATTTCGTACTTCTTGATTCTGTTACAATATTCTTTTATATTTCATACTACATCCTTGTATAACTTAAAATTATTCTTAAAATATTATTAAACAATTCAATAATCAAACCTGTGAACCTGCCCGCAAAATAATTAATAAAATATATCTCATTTTCTTGGCGCCGAATATTATCAATACTATTACAAATAATATTACAAATGATATAAATTTTTACAAAATTCGGACTCGGCGCGAAATTGATCACAAATGTAGGGGTGACAATTGGATGAAAATTTTTTCATAAAATTGGGATAGCCCGGGCAAATAGGAAGTAGGGTTAACGTGGGTCCTATCGAACAGACGGAACGGAGATGAGTAAAGTACACTCTGTTCGAAGGGGTTCTACTTACGTGTCGCGTGATAAGTAGCCTGATAAACAGTCGTTGGGATCATATGTAATTCGGTCTAATTCGACGGGTACTTGAATAAAATACAGTCAGTTGATTCATCCGCGTCGTATTTAACATCGTTGATCGGCATCGGTCCCCGGGGCGGGCTTGTTTCGGGTTTGTGGGCATATGCATATTCATCTGGGGGTATCGTTTAGACGAATATCGGATATTGGTATCAGTAGAATGGCAAGATTTGGTGAGCTGGGCTTGCTATCCGAGATTCTCTCCCTGCACAACATTTCCTGGTGACCCCGGCATCGAACGCACAAGTGGGCTTGCACGAGAATTCTCCTCCTCCCCCCCATATACGCACACAGCCAGCTCGGTCAATCTGCATGAGCCATGCGATCGGCAATTGTCTGCCGCGCTGAGCGGCGAGAGGAGAGAGAATACATTCCCTCCTTGTCGTCTCGTTCTCGCTCAGCCGAGCGAGCCTAATTCTTCTTTGCCCATAATCTGAATCGCGGGCGCGACTGTCCTCTCTCTTTTCCTCTCTATGACAATACTGTAAAAGTTTTGTTTTACTCGGGCGCGCCGAAATTATTACAAATAATATTTTATTATTAATAATATATTTGATATATATTTATTTGTAAATATTATTATTTGTAATTTTATTTGTAACTGTATAAATAATGTTAAAAATAATACAATTTTTAGCTAATTTTATTTGGTA